>NC_142205.1:61783333-62402500 GCF_049639895.1 Pseudopodoces humilis | reverse complement strand
GGCAGTGAAAGTGAGTAGTCAGGATGTTCTGTAGATACACTGCATCTCTCTGGACTAGCTGAACCAATCTGCCAAAAGCACAAGAAAACTTACGCGGTATTGATGCCTAAAGATTTTTAGGTTTTTATATATTCTTTATATATTTATAGCTTTGTAGATTGTTAAGGTATGACTATATAGTTTTGAAGCCTTTCTCACACTTTAGAATAGTAGATTACCTAATACTCACACATTTGCTATTTTCTTGAAATTCAGTCGTATTTTCAAGAAGATAATTTCTAACAAGGACAAACTACTCTCCTGTAGTTCGGAGACATAACAAAACATAGGGCTAAAATCCCCTGGAGAGAATCCAAGACGCATTCCCAAGGGTGGAATATCAGGGCAATTGTTCTCCTATTGGATGTACTTGCTAGATATACTAATTAATAAATTTATAAAATTTGTGAGAATATGATGCTGTGTGTTCACATACCTAGATTTTGTGCACCTCGAAGCTTTCATTAAAGAACTACTTTTTATGTTACCACCTTTAATATTGTTTGTAAAGTTCATCCTTCAATTCTAGAAGAAAAGCTACCATGAATATTGGGGGCTTTAAAAAGCCACAACTATCAATTTTACCTTCTTAACAAACTTACTGAACTTAACAGTTCAGTACTCTCAGTGAAACTTTGCAAAGATCAAAAAAATAAAAAGCAAGCTGGTATCCATAAGAAGAGATGTGAGGTAATACAGTTCTATCACTCAGAGCTTTTCTTAAAACAGTGATAAATGTCCTCTTACTATACCTTTACCTAAAGAACCCTAAGCCTGTCACTGTTATAATTGAAAATGGAAGAAAAAGTTTAAAAAAACTTAATGATGTAAAAAGTCTTTATATTGTCATAGTTTCAACTGAAATAAAAAAAAGTTATTGTTTTTAATTTAATTGTCAGATTCTGAAGCAGTGTATAATTCAGAATGAAAACCTAAATATATCATAAGATAGATATAAACCAAGGGGAAATTACTGAAACCATAACAAAAAGAGATATTTAATTAGTATTTTTTAATATTTTTACTTATTTTTGGGCTTTTTTAAACTACTATAAGGAAATGTAACATTCAATATTCAATATTTTATCACAATTCAACCACCCTAGAAGGAAGGTGAGTAGATTCATCATGGGCAAATGAAGATTCACTGTCGAGACGTTTTAGAGCCTGATTCAAAAAACTGTTTGTCACTTCTATTGAAGTAACCACATATAAAAAATGTTAGGAATAAAAAATATTTTTGTGTGTGCTATTTTCTGCATTTAATTATCTTAATTAGTCCCGTGGGGGCCTTCAGAAAGGAAGAATTACTTGTGGTTACAAAAACAAAGGCTCTGTATACAGTGTTTGGGAAGCAAGGAAAGCATTAGAATGTCAAGAGTGTGAAAGGATCTTTCGAACATGTGAGAGGACGAAGAAAATGGGAGAAAAGGTATTTATGAGGCTACTGTGCTAACCAAGTCTTTCTTTTCTCTGTGAAGGAACTGACATGGCCTGTTAAAGTCCACAAGACAAGAATCAACGTGCAGAATCTCATCGTTGTGAAAGGAGGTCAGAAATAATTTTCTGCATATCGAAATGAATATGAATAATGAATGAACAAAATACCAACACAGATCAGTACTGAACCCTGAAGATAATTTGTAATCTTTACATCCTTTTCTGTTGATATTATAATGCACGAACAGATGTGAAGGTAACAAGTGAAAAATTTCCCTGCTTATGGAACTGTTCTATTTTCCAGAATCAGTCATTCTGCACAGTAGGCATAAGGTGAAGAGATATAATGGAAGCAATAATGGTGCTTTTCAGAGTGGAACATCTCTATTAGAGTAAAACTAGGGCTGGTGTCAGCACCTATCTGGCTGTCTTGCAGCTGAGCAAACCTTAGAAAATGGGTCTCTCAAGATTTTTTAATGACAGAAGCACTCCCTGGTTTCCCAATGAGGCAGATATAGGATGAGCAGCTCTGTGCTATGGATATCACTCTGCATGTTCTGTAGTGAATATGAGAAGCTCTGAAGCAGTATCCAGCTCAATACTCAAAAGACAAAAATGTGTTCTTTGTAGCTGGTCTTTAGCATAATCAGAATGAGTACAAAGAAATACAAGTATATTTAGAAAAACAGGATTAGCAGGAGCTTTCTGTCTAATGAACAGCACCCTATTATCTCAGGTAAATGCACTGTGTAAACCTTTTCAAACACACATCAAGTTTATCTTACAATTAGTAAGAGATTTTACCTTAACAACTCTACTGAAAGACTGCATTTTACCAGATTGCATTGATAATTAAATATATTATTATAGTATTTTCTAATTGCTAGCCTAAATATGTTCAAAAAATACCTACACCTATTTCTGACAACATTGTGATTCGTGGGTGTGAGTGCTATGCTAGATTTACAATGAGACAGACTTTCTTAGCTGTTTTGCTGAAGTGTATGCAACTGGAGATGAAGGTGGTAAGTCATGAATATATGTTTCAGAAACACGGTCAGTACTAATAATTATTTTTTCTACTTCTGCCTTCTACATGTCTGACAGAAGAATTGCAATCATTTTTATTCACAAAAAACTTTTACAGAGAAATAATGCAAATTAACCCTCGCAAAGGCTGCAGCTTCTGAGGCTGTTTGTATAGTAAGGTGACAGAGTATTAAAAACAAGAATGAATCCAGAGAAAAATAAGTACTTTTTTCACCTCCAATTGCCATCCATTCCAATTTTCTCTCTTCTCCCACTAAAAAAATTATTTTAGATTGGAACTTATCCATAAAAAAAACAGGTTCTACCTCCAGCATGTTTTTCATGCTGGAGGTAAAACTCTAAAATAGGTAAGCCTCAAGCTTTTCCTACTGAAATGAGTGTGAGCCTGAATCTGAATGAGTTACTCAAGGGCCAAAAAATCCTTCAAAATTTATTCCAACAATTTTCAGCATCTCAAATATAGAAGAGGAGATAATTACAGCAAACTAAGTAAGGGAAATGAAGATAAATTAAATGTCTGTATTTAGCAGATGCTATACTTAAGTTTCATGGATCTTTAAATAAAGAAATACAGGGGTTGCATCACAAAATATTTTGTTTCTTCTTTTAGTTAACTCAGAAGTGGCTGATGCTTTAAATTTAAAATAAACAGCTATATGTAGTTTAGTCTTTCAAAAGACCTTATGAATTCTCCACTAAGTCTGAACTGCCCATGGCACTAAATCCTAGCCCAAACTTGCCTCCCAGTACGTAAATCAGAGAGATTCTGAGCTTCAACTACTATTGAGCATCATTGTTTATAATTTTGGTTTTGTTTGGTTTTCTGAAACACAATTCTATTACAAGACAGTAAAATAAAGAGTAACCAAATATACAGTGCCAAATTCAGCTTCTGAAAGACAGGATTATTCAACATTTTTAGATATTAGGAACTACCAGCCATTTGGAAGAGGAGAAAAAAATTCACTGTCCCATATTCTTATAGTAATTCTAAATGTTTATGTTTTCTCCTCCTTTTCCAATGAGACTCTGCTGCATAATTCTCAGGTTCAAACCCTTTCTATCTCTCAGTCAAATTGGACTGTTGGATCATCTGAAGCTATGTGACATGAGAGATTTTTGTCTTTATATGATTGGCATTTATTTCCTAAACCTAATTTTTGTTCCTGCGATATTTTTGAAACAAATACACTCACATACACCCAGGAGTATGTACCAATTGTCCAATATAATTTTTGGCCACATTGCCAATGATTTGGTCTGTGAGATGTGAGATTCCAAGGTCACAACTGAAGATACTTCTTTTTTTTTATTCTGCAACTACTTATTCCAGAATGCAGACTAGAGAAAAAATATGCTTTTATTAACCATGCAAGGCATCACAGATATTCATGATATATTCTGCAGTGCTCAGAAGTTCCTCTTAACAGTGAGGTATCATTCTTTTTACAGGTTTTGTAAATAAAGACATTTGCATATTTTACAGAATATATTTTTGTCTTGGAATGATATCAAATATGCTGATGTGCGAAAATGGTAACAGACCCTTCCCAAAACTTTTAAGGAAACAGATGTTAAAATTGTAAATGTGAATGAGTAGGTATAAAGTATTTGAGATTTTATGGGAATTCTAGCCTACTATAATGAACACTATGTTCCTATACATGAGTGATTATAAATATAACATTTTATAGAATATTCTAATATTAATTTATTTAATATTTTTCAACAAAATTATTATTTTCAGAGTTTAGCATGACTGGTGGTTTAAAAGTTGTTGGAAGATTATATGACTTGGAATAGAACAGTCTTATTGTAAGTGACTTCTTAGAGTGCTTTAAAATCCTGTGGTTTGTTTAACAGTGGCTCTAGCAGGTGCCATATGGCTAATACTGTCTGTCACTATCTCCAGGGTGCTAGACATTCCTTAAATTTTCTGTGAGATGAATTTTTTGGTAGACTTGGATTGTTAAGGCACATGAGCATCTGCTGCCTGCTCGGTCTCATTATCATCAGCAGAGTTAACTCCTACATCTCTTAGCTTAGCAGACAGAGCCAGAAGTTCAATTTTTCTCTCACCAGAAGCAGGAGTTTGACAATATCTCTTAAACAAATGCTCTTTTTGAACACAAAGGAAGAATATTTTGCAGTAAAATATTGCAAATTTTTAGTGGCATATCATATATTATAATTTATATATTTATATATTATAATATACTCAATTTAGTACAATTTCTTGAAAAATATTATTATTCTTAAGATTAAATATTAAATTGGGATTTAAAAAATTGCATTGTTTTTTCTTGGTCACAGTTTAAAAGAAAACTGAGACCTAAACCAAAACATTTAATCCAAAGTTATCTGGAGCAAAAAACATCTTTTAAATTGAGTTTTATGTTACCATCAGACACCATAGTATTTAAATGACTTCAAATAAAATCATGCACAATGAAGTCATATAATGTGCTAGTAGTTTGAAACTTATATTTCTTACTTTAAACATAGGTTTTCGTTTTATAGAATTATATTATTATTTTTTTTCTGTTGCGGTTAAATCACTGACAATTTTAAATCAGAAACATGAAAGGCATTGAAGTAATTAAATTAAAGGAAGTATTAGTATCCTCTTAACCTTTGTGAACTGCTTTTCTTGGGGACTATTTAAAGTTCCCAATAAATACACACATGTTTTTTACCACTGGTGAATTAGAACAGAGAAGAGTTTCTTAATAATCAGCCGTGGCCATTAGAGGGACTCTGATAAGATGCTTGGTGAAAAGAATTGGTAAAAAATCAGGTGAAATATCACAATATTTCTGTGTACAGCCTTGGGCTCTCAAAGCAGAAACTAGGGGGGAATGTGATGCTTTAAGTTTATGAACACCCTATTTTTCACTCCTCAGGAACAAAGAGCTTCGAAATGTGGAGCACAGGTAGACAAGTGCATCACATCCTTGGCCAATCCATGACTCTTTGACACTTGTAAGATACCAACTTTGACTCTTGAAATTTAATCTTCCTACTATTTGTTATCTATTCTGTGAGTCCTCTATAAAAGGTGTTAAATCCAGAGCAGATTCAAAACCTAAAATAAGCCTTCAACACATGTCCCAAAAATATGCTTCCTTAAAGAGAAGAGTCCAGAAATGTTCCATCTGAAGAGCTTTTTGAACAAGATAAAAGCGTGGTATAATGGCAATGCTCAGTGTTTGAGATGCCATGTGTCATTGCAGTCTACTTCAATGTATATCATCTCCAGTGATGTAGAGAACAGCATGTCATAATTTTAGGGTGTCTAATTCTGTTAAAATAACCAAAACTAAAAAAAAACAAAACAAAACATCTTCACTGTAATAGCTTCTGTTTTGGAGGGTTAGGAAAACCAGTTCTTCTGGGTTAGGGACTAAGCCCAGACGTTATCTCCAGGATACTGTAGGTGAAGCTGTGTTATGGGCTGGGAAATATCATTTCCAGGACAGCAGCAAATATTGCCCAGAGAAATGGCATATGAGCAGGAAAGATGTTACTAATTTTGAAGACTCAGGAGAGGCAAAGAAATCTCTCTTTAGGAACTAGTAATCCTCTGTTTATTTGCTTTTATGACAGGTCAAACTGGGACTAGTATCCAGCCTACAGAAGGAAGAAATGGCTTTCCTTTAAAAACATTTATGGAAGAAAAGCTTTCCCAGAGAAACCATCTTTGCTCATTTGCTTGCTGTATGAAGTAAAAAGAAAAAAAAAATAAAGCTTTCATACACAATTCCCTTTACTGGTTTTGACCTGTCACAAAGAACAAGCCAGATGTACTCAACACAGTGGTTTTACGTATTTTTCTTCATCAAAAAATGTTGATAGTGACAGTTATTAAAAAACTTTAAAAGGAGTGCATATGTACTTAGAATATGTAAATGCTCCCAAGAACCATATCTGCCAAGCATTAATCTCAGATGTCTCATTACAAATTTAATTACTAAAATTATTTTTAATGAGCCTTTTGAGGGAGGAGCAGCTGAAGGAAAGCAACTAGAACATGGACATGCCAGAAGTAATATTGTGCACTTGGAAGCCTGTACTTCCATGGGCTTTTTGGAACAGCTGAAAAGCATTGCCTGAGTAAAAGGATGGTAGTTTGTTGCCTTTGGCATAAATCAGCAGGTACTGTTTATACTTTCCCAAAATAGATGACCACAACAACACAGAAATTTTAGAAAAATTATTACAATAGTCTTTCTGAATTAATAAATTGTCAGATGACATCCTGCTTGTCTTACCAGAGACATAGCTGACATAGATTAAAATCTTTGAGAATCAAGCATGATAAATTCAGCATGGTGGTCAGAGACAGATGTCTTATTTCCATGACTTTTTATCAGTGCAGACCAAGCAACACAGTGGCTACATGGAGAGAACAACCTTATATTTGGGTTTGGATTAACTAGGCATACACTTAGGCACACAATTCTGAGCATGTAAACATCTGATCAAAACTCTCTTGAAAATCCTAGTTTTTACTCCAACATTTCTCTCTGTTTATAGTTTACAAAAAAAAATGCAAAGGCCTAGGGAAAAAAACCTACATTAATTAATTAATTGGACCATATAGAAAATAAAGAAATGCTTACACTTAAAGGAATACAATACTTATCTATAACTAAAAGTTCAGTCATGTGGAATACTCCAGTTACTGAGATCTTTCCTTCATCAACATGTACAGTGTTGTGAAACTCATGTAGAAAACAGTATGTTGTTTCTCGCAGAATTTTTATATTGGAGACTTTGTTTTTATTCAGTTCAGGATGTAAATCAGAGAACCACTGGAGCTTTCAAACACTTGCCCTAAGACTATAAGCATTTTTCATGAAGCAAATCTGAACATCCAGCCTTGCCTTTTTAAGTTTTCCTTACATCATGGATCCCAAGGCTCTGGATTGCCTAATATTCTTATTCTGAGGGGCTGCTCCATAAATCATGTAGCAAGAGAAAACTACACTGAGAGGGTTTTCTTTAAAAAGTCAGAAAGATTTAGGCAAACAGCCTAAAGAGAAGGCTCGAAGTCATGAAGTCAGAAAACTCATTGTTTTGTAACATTGTTATGTAACTCTGCCTAGCTTTGGCCAGTACTTCAATGTTATAAAAACATCCAATTTTGATGACTGATCAAGCTTCTAATGCTTTTTTTCTTAAATGTCTCTCAAAGTGCTCATTACCTGAAGGAGATTTTTCTAACACTGGTGAAAACATATGGTTCTTGTTCTATATGTGTTTTGAATAATATCTCTGTGGAAGACAAATAGTGTGCCATTAATCATATGTGTGATAGTTTCATGTCTTTAACATCTTATGTTAGAAATGAGAAAATGTGAGGCAAGGGAATAAATCCCAGAATAAGTGTTCTGTATGCTTGTCATATGTACCTGTTCTACCTCTGCATCTGGTGTCAGTATAGTAATATGTGATATAGAGAATATGTACAGTGTACTGTTCTTTGCAGGTGTTGAAATCAATTATTCCTATTTTCCATACCTGATACTATTGATCATGCAAAAGTCTTGCAAAATACATCACAAAAAAATCTTTAGAGATGCTTGTATTTGTTGGGTTTCGAAAGACACCTTATGCCACTAATAACAAATTTGAGAACTATTTGTATGGTATGTGTTATTGCAGTGGAATAGTACATAGAACATACTTGCTAAGGTTGATCTTGATTCATGATGCACCATCTGCAAGAATTAGCCCTTGGGGGGATACCCTATTCTAGAGCACATAGTCTGCAGTGTATGGCTGAACCATAGTGTATGTCAAACACGTCCTCAAACACAGAAGGGGAAAAAAACCCTCCAAGAATGCCATGTTACCCTCTAAATCCTTTAAAAGCTCAATACTACACTCATTCTGACATTTAAGTTGCTTCCTACTCATGATGTGTCTTACCCAAAGCCAAAGGCATGTGAAGTCCCCATTTGCAATGTAGGACACTTTCAAATCTGGGCAGATTCTTTTAAATATCCACATATGCAATCATATATTGCAAATGCTCCATTATGATGGATCCATTATAAAACACTCAAAGAACAGACTGGTTAATTGTTTTCTTGAAACATGCATGACATTTGCTTTTCTTATAGCCAAATTTTTTCTTGGTTTTATGGTTAGCTGTGTTGCTGAGAGTAAAAGGCTTTTGTAATTTGCTAGCCATATTCAAATCAGTCTGCATACAAAAGATATGTTTTAAATATTTTGTAGCTGGATTTGACTTCGGTCATTTCTACATTTAGTTTCCCACTTGGCACAATTGCCACAGCAATTGTTTGATTTTTAAATTTTTTTTTTAAATTCCTCACCCTTCAGAAGCTAATTAATTCTAATTATAATTTCCAGAATGGTCAGTTTGCTTCTTTCTGTTTAGGCACTAACAGCTGTGAATAAAAATATTGCTTATGAAAATGATCTTAAGGTCTTCCTGAGAAAAAAATGCTTAATTTCCTGCATCAAATTTCAGTTCCCATTATTTGACATCTTGACAAGATTTCCAAGGCTGTTTTTTTGGGTTTTACTGAAGGTATTCCCTTTTTTATGTTTTGGTGAAACTTCTCTAGAAGTTTGCCTTCTATAATTTTGCTTATCAATTACATCATTGAAATTTCTTGTTTTCAAAGCTTCAAAAGTTTACTGAACATAATATGCAGATCATACTAAAAGATCTTTCAGTGAACATGGAATTAATCTGAGAAGTCTGCACATGTTAAGCAGGAGAGAGGTGAAAAAACAAGCATTCCAGAAAATGTGTACACAAATATTAACTGATATATAGCAAAGACAAACATGATGATTATTACTAGAAGAGACTATAACATATCTTCTGTAGTCTTGATACATTCCTTGTCTTTCTCTCATCTTGGAATCTGGAGAAATTTATAGTCCCTTTCTGGTAAAGATGATCTTAAACAACAAGTTTGTCTAGAACTCAGTATGATAGCAGTTTATATGTGCTGAGTATAGAATTTCTTGATTATATTGTTGAATCCAGATGCTGACATTTCTTTCTTTCCTTTTCAGACCAAAAAAATGCTATTAATGCTTTTATCACATTCTTCATGTACTGCAAAAGTAACAAAATACCATATTTCTGCAATTTTTTTACAAAAGGAAAAAATTACTATTTGTGGAAACAATAGATACTGTAAAAGGTATCATGCTCTTTTCCAGTTTTATTACAGTGCTATACAGATGGCCTTATTCAAGGTAGGTAACGGTGGTGGTATATTTGGTTCCACTATACACAAAAAGTGATTATCTTGTAGCATCTGAATATTTCGGTTTTTTTCTAATAAGTGTCCCAGGCAGGAATACAAATGTCATTGATATTTTATTTCTGAATCTGAGCAGAATGTTATAAAGCGCTTGTAGACTGATTCAAGACTTCAGATCTTGAATTTACTGATGTTTCTTATAAAGTGACCTAATTCTTAGTGTATTGTAGGAAAAACTTCCCTTATTGGGTGGCATAAAAAGATAAGGTTAAAGTGAGTATAAGCTTTCTGATTAGATTAAAAATGAGCTTAAATTTTATAATTTCTGTAACTAGAAATTTTCTGCACAAACAAATAGCAACATAGGGATATATTTTTTATTTACTCAGACTATAATTTATCTCATTCCAGAACAAAAAAGTGCTCAAGCATTTTTTACAGAACGAGGAGCTACAAAAAAAGGTAATGTTCTCACAAAAATAAACCTGTCTTGTTTCCTGCTCCTATTCACACTAATTGGTTGTCTTCTAGCCAGTTCTGGCATTCTTGCAACCAAGAAAAGAAAGGACAACAAAATTTACTTTCTGCAGTTGTGCAGATAACTTTTCAAATGTGCCTATTGGGCTAGACTTTGCTTCAAAGGCTTGTAATTAAGAATCACAAAATAACTCTCAGGGTAGAAAAGATGTTGTAAAAAGTTTTCTCTTTTAACACAATCTCTGTATTGCTACAAAACAGAATACAGATTAACTTCCAGTCAATATACAGGAAATACCCTGTGAAAAATATTGTTTGCAACTGGATGCATTAAAAAAAATGAGAAAAATAATTTCCATACTTACATATCCCTTTTCTTTTTATTGATATCGATATTAATAGACTTTCATATCTGCTTAGTTTTGAATTTCAATTGATTACATTTCTTCTTCCCTGACTTAGATAGAAAGCTGCTTATACTTATTAAGAATGATTGGATGTTATATTCTGTGTTGCTCCTGTGAAGTACTCCTAAACAGCCACATAGCTACCTCTTATTTCTTGTTCTTCTATGGTATATATCTAAAAAATAAGTAAAATTTCTACAGTATATGGACTGAAGTCTTCACTGGTGCCTGATCATTTTGCAAGATGAATAGCAATTTATTTTCATAGCCCATTACTTATTTGTGATACTGGTACAAAGATATCCAGCTGTTAGCATCACTTCTGGTAGCACAAAAAGGGTTATAATTGAAGAACACTTTAAATAATGTAAGAGTTACAGTGAAAATCTGAAAGGAAGAAGGAAAGGAAGGAAGAAAATAAGGGTGTTTGTTTGCTTGGAGGGGAGAGATCGTTTAGGTTTGGGGACTTTTTTGGTGGTTTTGTTTTGGTTTGGGTAGTTTTCTGTCTTAAATTAATTCCTGGAGAAAACAAATCTAGAGCACTGGATGTTTCTTGGCCAAGTCTGATGACTTCCTTTTATCACAGTTATTTGAAACTATCTCAAACACCAAGCATTATCTTCCTACTGCCTACTTTCTAGTATCTTAAATAATGCTTAATTAGCTACCATTCACATACTAAAGCAGACTGAAAATGTAGAGATAATTAAAGTTCAGCTTCTGCTCCTTGAACTATTTGCCCCAAAACCAGAATTTACACTTACAGAGCAGGAAATATGTATCAACATTAAAGAGTTTATAATAAAATTACAAAAAGAGCTTTTCATGCAGAGAAGAATAACATGGATAATATTGTATTACTTATTTTTGTGCCTAAAAATATAATGGGTTTTCCTTCAAAAAGAGGAATTTCCAATATTCATATTAGGTGCCATAGAACACTGATATGATAAAGAGCTCTGGAAATTATGCAAAAGCTTTTCAGCTGTCTCAAAGCATAGCAAAGCTCACATATGTGAACACATCTATTGCTGCAGTGTGTTTTTATTTACAATGGTTGGTTCTAGTCTCCCCTGCTTTGTTAGTTTAGCCCAAGTTATCCCCTACCCCCTTGCCGTTCGTCTTCCCTAAAACCTGCCCCTTGATCCCAAATGTTCCCTGTTCCTCCTCCCACCAATTGTCAATCCCACCTTGTACCTACCCTTTGTTCTGGAAAGTTCCTTATCAATTCCCTGTTCTTCGATACCCCATTGGTTTGTTTCCCTCCCCCTGTGTTCCCTTGTTGGTTGATGAATTGTATATCCCACCTTGTGCTTCTCTGTCGCTAGAGGACACAAAATGATTCACATTACTACCTTCAGTGTTAGAACAAAAACCTGACTTTATTCCTTAACTCCAATATTTATAGATTCTTGACAGTGACCAGGGATTGGATAATTAAGTAACCACCTTCCTAATCACACTGATCATGCGAAACGTCCATCAAAAGACATTTCTTAGAAGGAATGCATAAATGTCTGTGTTTACAGTTACTTTTCTGAGAAAGTAGCTACAGCTATGAAAAACAAGATCAGAAGGCTTAATTTTCAGGGTGACACTCTTCTCGTCTTCCTCCTATTGGTTAAAATTTTGTACCTGCCCCTTGAACCTCCCCCATATAAACATCCCTGCACATGCAAATTCTTGGTTTTTCATCCCTGGACCCTTCCTGGGAATAAACCCTTTTGGAAACTATAGGAAAGACCTTTCCCTCATCTTTGCCTCTGCCTGCACTGGTAACACCAAAAGTGCTGTAGAGCTGCACCACCCAGCAGCTCCATCCCAGATAATAACTTCTGGGAGCAGCCCACTCCTTGACTCGGTGTCTGGAGCTGGCTGGGGGAATCTGGCACTGCATCAATTTATGAAGGATCTGTATTAATAATCTTAAAAGGTTTTGCTTCTTTTAGAGACTTAATGCATGTTAAACTGTATGAGAAGTCAATAGGAATTGGGCAGACTTGTGTGCCTCTTAAAGTGTTTTCAAATACCTTTTATCAGCAAAACCTTGTTTGTATGTTATGTGTACATTGAATAATTTATAAACCCTTGCCTTTAAGTCTTGAAAAATTTTAATGAAACAAGGTTTATCTTGAAACTAGTTTATGAGTCCCCCCTTGAATCTATTCTGCCATGAAGTTATTGCATGTACTAACGTAAAAGGACAAACTACTTATTGATAAATTAATTCCTTTACACACAAAGGAACTTTCCTCTTTTTCCCTATTCTTTTACGTCTTCCATTTCAAGCTATTCACAATCTACTTCCTTTAATTAATCTAAATTGTTACAATTCTTCAAAAATAGCATAATTGAAAATTAATAGTAAGTCAAGGAACGTAACAGCTTTTATTGTAAAGAGTGCTCTGTATTATATTCATACTGGGCTTTTAGGAAGGGAATGACGGAGCTATTTTCAAGTCTCAGAAACAGCATTTCCTGGAAATAAATATTATTTGAGGGAGAAAGTTGGTCTGCGAAGCAAAATTGCCTATAAAGCTTCTGTCACCACCTGGAGAAATAAATAGATGTTTTTTTCCTTTCGTAGTCAACTTTATTTGGGGTTCCAGAAGCCTTGCCTTTCCTTGGCTTCCTTAGCTACTGCTGTATGCTTTTTTTTTTTTAAATAAGATATACTAGCTAGAACCTTAAGATAAAAAAAAAAGGAGCATGTGTTAATTAATGGAGCACTACATAAGATCTTGGCTGGGGGAAAGAAGAGCTCTCCTGTTATTAGATTGGATTTTCTTTATCATACTTGCAGGTCAAAATGTGTTTTAGTAAATTTTAAAGGCTCTATTATCAATCATAAACATTCACTCTGTAATTTTCATGACACATTAAACTGAATATTCAGTAAAAAAATATTTAAGTATTGTTGAAAGATACTTAGAATGTTTAGAATCCTTTGTGGATGTATAACAAAGTGATTTTGAGAAATGCTAAGGTGCAAAGTAGTTTTATAAATGAAGCTTCATGTACCGCTAAATCTCATTCTTAGGACTGAGTGAAAGAACAGATACAGAATATCGAAGGCCTCTCTCAAAACTTTCAGTCCAGTCTAATATAAGCAGTGCTCGTTTTTGTTGATTGTTCTACAAAAGGACCATTTTAATGAATGGGTGAGTGCAGAAGTGATGGTGGGGACAACAGCATAAGTATCTTGCTGGCAGATGCTAAGGCAGAAGCAAATAGCTGAATCTAGGCATATTCAGGAGGTCTACAGGGGGCAAGTTTGGACCTAAATATGCTTTAACCACAGACATAAACAGCTTGGTAGTGAAAGATGACCTTGTGCTATGGGGGAAGAAGAGTACCTTCTTTGAGTTGTATCATCAGCTGTAGAACCTCTGTGTGAACAATATCCAGGTCTGGCAATTTGTAGATAACCTTTTATCTGTTTCTCCTGCTCTACCGGTACTGCTGAGAAATAACAGTTCTGAATGTATATATTTTGTTACACAGATGACTGTTTAATATCCCTTGATTAGCAAGTTTTTCCATTAATTTTGATTAGGTACTTTTTGAATCCATTAATATTTTTGGTGACTGTAGCATTCTTTATCAAAGACAATTTAGTTGCCTCCTTTTTGTTTGTACAGAATGTCTCTGCAGTAGTTCTCTTGTGTTCCCAGTCTGCATGACACCTGAAAAAATTAACTGCTTTAGCCAATCCTCTTATTTAAAATACCTTAATTTTGATGTAGTTCACACATTTACTTGGAATCATTACTAGTTTTGTTTTGGTGACAATATTGAATATGAACACTGTGCGATCACACTTAGTTTATTTTATTAACATGGTTTAAACCATACATATTCTGCCACTTCTGAATTCTCTTATTCACTGCTCCTAACATACAAGTTTAGGATGCCTCAAGTGTTAATTGTGCATTACATTCTTTCCTAACACTGTTTGCTGGTCTTGGCTGGGGTAGGGTTAATTTTCTTCCCGGTGGTTGGTATGGGGTTGTGTTTTGGATTTGTGCTGAACACAGGGTTGATAACACAGAGATGTTTTTGTTATTGCTGAGCAGGGCTTACACAGAGCCGAGGCCTTTCCTGCTTTTCACACCAGCCACACTGGTGAAGGAAATCGGGAGCGCCTGGGAGTGTGGGAGGGGACACTGCCAGGACAGGTGCACACAACTGACCAAAGGGATATTCCAGACCATGTGACAGCATGCTCAGTATGTAAAGAAGTGGGAAGGCAGAAGAAGGGGACGTTTGGAGTTTTGGCATGGCATTAGGCATGGTGGAACCTCACTCTCCTGGAGACAGCTAAACACCTGCCTGCCCAGGAGAAGCAGGCAATTAGTTCCTTGTTTTGCTTTTCTTGTGTGTATTGCTTTCCCTATCAAACTGTTTTTATCTGAACCCATTTGTTTTCTTACTTGTACCCTTCTGATTTTCTCCCTGATCTATCTTGTAGGGGAGTGCATTAGTGGCTGCCTGGGTTGAAACCACAACAAACACTTGCCTTTAAAATATGCGTACCTTCAATTTCACTGAATGCACTCCTAATTTCAGTCTAATTGCTTCTTCCTCCATCATACAATCAAGCTAATTTTGTGTTTTGATTACATCAAGTTACCAGAAAGGTTGTCATCCCAAAACAAAAATAGCAAAAGTTTTCTCAGCACCCAGGCTACTAAAAAAAAAAAAAAACAAACCAAACAACAAAACCTCAGTTTTTCATGGTTAAAAAGGCGGTAAAGCCCACTTTACACAAGGCTAACTTGTGTTCTCTGTCCTGGCTTTCCAGCAATCCCTGTGGCAGGCAGTGAGGTGCCGTTCGGCCGTGCACCAGCAGGTGTCTCCCCTACACACGCACTGCGATTCCAAGGTCCAGGATGCGCAGGGCAGAAAGGGCACAGACATCGTGCGCTGCATTTCTGTAAGGCTAGAAATACAGGGAAATGTAATGTAATTTCATACAATTCAACCTTTCCTGAATCTTTTAAAAACAGTCCATGTCATAGCAGAAATTTTTGGGAAATAAGGTGTAATTGTTACCCTCGCTACCCCCCACCCCCCCAACAAAAAAAAAAAAAAAGCATATTAATAGCTTTTTGCTGACTCAGTACTGCAATAGTTATGCCCTAGAAAAAGCATCAGCCAGCATGGCTGAGATAGCTTTTAGAAGTAAATATTCTGTAGAATTTCTCAATGTAGTTCTAACTATTGAACTAGTTAGTGATGTGACTGACCGGGATGGGGCTTTGACATTTCTATAAAACTTATTTTTTTTATTTAATGAATCTATTCTATCAAACATTTTTTACAGCAGCAAAACTCATTAGAATGGCAAACTAGCTACAAAAAGCAATGGGATTTTAATTAAAAGTAATTTATTGATAACAACTCTCTTTTATCTTGTTTCCAAATTATTGTTAAAACATAAACTCCAACTCATTCACAAATGCTATACAATAAATAATTTAAAGATTCACTGGCTTTATAGCTTTTGTAGATCCACTTCTGACTAAAATTTTACCCACCACTGCCCTCGAAGTTGTGTTTTGAATTTTGTATATGAAATAAACCTGGATTCCTGAAAACCCAGGAAATCAAATGACTGTGCTTTCTAAGATCCTGGAAGGAGGCAGAATTTGGGTGGCTACAAAGGCCATGGGAAGAAATGCCCGTGTAGAGAGTGTTGTTACCAAATTCTGAAGGAATAACATCTGCATACAGCCCCCAAGAGCAGGGGGACGCATGTAACTTGAGCAGGCTTGGAAACTGTAAACTGAGAAAGGATGTGATTAGCGTGGGAGGAAATATGGGACCAAAATATGGGAAGGAAGTGCTGAAGAGTGAGAAAAGCTTTATATGCTCCCAAGAGGGCTGGTGAGAAGGAAGTCTGAGATGGTAAAATTTGTGTGGGAAGGTGCTGGAATGAGGAGAAGAAAAAAGGCCTAAACTCTGTTAGGAGGACAGGAAGGACAGGAAATGCTTAAGACCCAGTTCAGTAGAATAAGGGAAGGGCTGGGATTTGGAGCACAAATGGTATGAGACCAAAAGAAGGACTTGTATTTTCACTACCTCAGTGCCTTCTGGTTTTGATAGTAGAATTCAAGTAATTATTTTAGCTTCATATAAAGCCTTTGTATAAAAGGCATATATAAAATCTGCAATGGAGTAGCTGGACACTAAGCTCATATAGGCAAAGTCCTGAGGTATTGTACCCCAATAACTTAATCTGAAGTGTGAATTATGATACACAACCTCTGTTGTAAGCCTCAGAGCCACAATTGCCATCAGCATGATCTTTTTATAACAACTTATAACAAAAAACACAATCCTTGAAGCACCCAATATATTTACTTTGTCTCACACTGGCAATAATGTGGAACTCAGTATTTTGCGGCTTCTTTTAAAAGTGAACAGAGTGAAATCATACCAAACAAAGCATGACAGCCAAAAGTGACAGCAAATACTGCACATTTGTTGGAAAGTGCAGCTTCAGAAGAAAATCTCTGTTAAATTCAAATTGGAGAATTTAGGTTTAAAAAATGCTTCCATGCAAACTCAAGAATATTTCTATTTTGACAGCTGAAGTATCTTTTTGTCACAGAGTGAGGCAAATTTCAATTTTTATCTGCATTATTTTTTAAAAATATAACTTTTTCTAAGACAGTTATTAAAAATTTCAGGGTAAGGAAATTGTTTGGGGTGAGGAAGCTTCCTACTACCCTACAAAAATGCTTGTGATTTTTAATTCTGGCTACTGAACTAAAAATACCAGTATTTGCAAATATATAGAAAAAGAAGACAGAGTAGCAAACCCATTAGCTCTGGGAACAGTTTAATCCATCTGTCCATCTTTGACCCCTGCCCACTAGCCTTCTCATCCTTATATCAACACCAAAACAAAGAAGAAACAAACAAGCTTTTGCAAATTCTGAAATTATTTAAGCTCCTTGCATCTGCTCCAAAAATAATTTGCATATTTTGTTGCAGAGATAGTAAGTGACCTCTAACAAACCATCTGTGAGGACACAGAAGGAACCAGACAGCAAGGAATGGAGCAAGGCCCTTCACAGCATCCAGGAAGGGAAGGAGATGGAGCCGGAGACTCACACAGGAGAAAAGCTAAATGCAGAACAGAGACCCTCTAAGAGGCAGGGTTAGATATCACAGGCTAAACGTAAATGGGACTCCTGGGCTTGTGAGCAGAGCATCCCATGTGAGGCCAGTCAGGGATGGTAAATCCCATTAGCACCTTCAGGGTTCTGACATTATTCTGCTACAGATGAATTGTGATTTATCATATGCTTTTTTAAGAAGCTCAGAGCACATGACTATTATGTGTGTTAGCTTCAATAAGAATGAAAGAGGTGAAACTTTCTTACTTAAAATTTGCGACATGCTAAAGGTATGCTTAGGTCATGTCTAAAGTTAAATCTAGTGATTTTTTTATTTAATTGGATTTGGGACTGAACCCTCAGCTAGGCTGTCAAGTGCTAGATATTAAAATACACTGGAGCCTTTTGGAGTAAACAGATTATTTGAAAATTCCATAGGGGGGTGTATTAAAAGAGTGCAATGTTTAGCCATTTTAAAAGTTAGTCTGGCCACTCTATGCATGCATTGGACTGGTTCAGTAAAGCTTTAAGTTTATGCAAACAAAGAGATAGCACAAAGCAAATATAAAATGCCTAAGCACCCAATATCCTTTAGGAGTTAGCTTGATAGATGGTTTTGAAATACTTAACCAGCAACCTCTCTGAATCTCTCAAGACCTAAATATCACTAAGATAGACCAGAAGTGCAGAGGTTACTTTGGAATATAGACTTCTTTTCTTCAGATATTTCTATCCCTTTCTATCTTTACATGCTGGATGATTTTCAATAAGTGTTGGCAGAAAGGAAATACTTCACTGTTCTAAACATTAAGAAGCTTCCTGGAAACTTGTCAAAGAACCCTCACAAGTGTTGGTTTTTTGGTTTGTGTTTTTTTTTTTACCTCACACTAGTGCAGTTGCAAGCCTCAGATTAAGCTTATATACTATAATTGTATATTACTTCTCTATAGTTGCCAGTGTTCAAGGCCAAAAGAAGCAGGGAAGATACTTCTTTCTTTTTGTGTTTTATTTATGGGAGGTTTTTTTTGATCCCATCTTTTCTGTTTGCTTTTTTTCCAGTCCAAATCTCTTGACTGGGTTGAATACATGATCCAAATAACAGCTTATTTATCATGCTGTTTGGTGATGGATGCATGGTGATTGCCTGCCATTCTTTTCCGACTGTAAAACTGAATTAGATTCTACACCGTGCAAATGTACACAATGCACATTGTAATGACAGCTGGTGGAGAGCTGCTGTACTCAATTCTGGGTCTTTTTCCAGTCACAACTTCTGTTTCTTGTTTTCCATGTGCAGTTCTCTTCCACCCCTCCTCCCAGCCAGCATCTTAAAGAAAATGTAAAATGTACCAGGCAAGGGCACCAGCTGGTCCTATTTTCTGTCCACAGATACTCATAGTCTCTGATTGGAGTCATGGTTTCCTAAAAGCCACACTTACACAGGAGAAGGAAATAAACTCACTGTTACTTTTTTCACCACAAAATGTTAACCAGATTAGAAAATAGGCTCATGTAGTTCTTGTGCCAAAGGTGGTCCTTCTTAAAATAATAAAATGTCAGATTCTTCAAAATATTAGTGCATACATGTGCAAATACAGTATAAGCATGTAGCAGCATGACTTTGGTAGCTTTTCCACATAACTGTATTTTCTTGGAAGGAATGGCCTGCTGCTATTTGTAACTAAACAGGTTTAAACTTAGAAGCACTGTCATTATTGGTTTTAAACACCAAAGGTATTCTTAATCATTATGGATGTTTGTTGTACAGTGAGGAACTACAAGACTTACAGTCCCATGAAATTTGTGCATAGAACATAAAGGAATACAAAAACATAACTTCATTCTCTTTCTGTTTTTTTTTTTTTTTAGATTTGTCTGTGCTTTCTTGGTGGATTGCCATTTGGTGTGGTTTTTAAGGTTCAAGGTTCCTTTTAAGATTCTTTGTCTCTAAGCAAAGGGACACAGGGTTTTAGTTTTAGACCTTGGATTTTTTTTTCTCATTTCTATTAAGAGATAGTGATCTGGGACTACCCATGCAGGTCCATTTTTGGATTTCCCAGTGTAATACCACCCTATGTAAGCCTACTCTTGGTCAGTGTATGACAGTACATACCTTGAGGTGGCTACATAAGTCATGGGCCAAAGGCATTTTGAAAACTGCTGCAAGGTGACTGATAGTGATTGATTTACTGTTCAATGGTGTTAAATAGATTCTCTCTTTTTAGCTGACAGTTTCTTACAGTTATTGAGAAAGCAGCTGAACTGCTTTTCCTCATCCTCCTTGATGAATTATCACTTTATTTAAACTGCATAAATGGTTTGTGTTTCTGAAATTCTGTGATGTCTTGTGTCCACTGCAGGTCTAAAGATAGGTCTTACTTTCTGCCCACATTCATCATTATGCCGAAGGTTTATAAACCTAATTTCATTTGTGTTTTGCTCTATAGCAGCCTATTTTCTGCCTAGGCACTTCCTCATATACTATAGCATATAGAAATTTTATCTGCATCCCCATTCTGACTAAGCTCTCTTGGTGGCCTGTTTAATTTTCAGAGATGTATATCCCAGTGTAAATCCCGATTTGCAGTTGGAATTAATTGTATTTTAAATTTTCATCTTAAAATAAATCTTAAAAAATAGGTAATAACATTCTTTTTGTAGAGATCATTTTGCCTTCCTTAATACAAGAACAGGGAAAAGAAAGGAAGTATGAATTTGAACCTGTAACTCTTACACTCTTGGTTTTCTGAAGCCATCTCTTGCTGTACAGCCCTGATTCTTCCATGCAGTACCATGCTTCTCAGCATTTTTGTTTTCCTTTTGTGATCTCTTTTCATCCCTGAGATACAAGAGCTTCTGACACAATCACCTTTACCAGTTCTGTGATCATTCCCCGGCCCACTGGGCATTTTGCAGTGCTGCACTCTGACTGCTTTGGTTCCATGTTATAGAAAATTATGTGTGAAATGAATTGGTTAAATTTGAGAATCCAGCTTACATATCCTATTTTCTATAGTTCCCAGTACCTCCATTTTCTGATAAAATAACCTTTCATTTCATTATCTCTGTGCTTGTAACTTTTGTAAGGAAAATAGACATGTAGACTATTGGATTAACCATCATATGTCATTAAAACATTTCAGGAAAGAAAACATTTAGTAAAAACTGGTCCAAGATGCAGAGGTAGGTTTAGATTCAAATGTAATGATCACACTGATTTTCTCTTGTTTCCACATCAGTCCTCTTTTACAGTGTCATGCTGAACATGGTACCAACTGGGGTATCAATGGTTTTAATTTCCTGCCCTCTATTACCCACTGATTGTTTCCCTGTGGTCACTTTTCATCACCTTCATTGTTTGGTAACTTCACCCAGTACCAAGTTTCCTAATATTACATTCTGTGTAAGCATTACATTACTTTCTGTGTAAGCTTCATAATGCCCAGACTTCCTTATTTTATGTGAAATAGTTGGAGACTACACCAAGAACATCACACACTGAAAAATTTACTGGTCTCATTTGTCTGGAACATTTTTCTCCCTGATCTCTTTATGATCTTCACAAATATTTGCAAAGGTAAAGCATGAAATCCAATGAAAGGGTTGGAGAGGATATGAAAAGAGAAAATCTGTCAGTTTAAAGCCTCACATTCAACAATATGCTGTAAACCGTCTGCACCATGTTTAAATTGAAAGCTAGGGAGCAAACATTCAGAACATACAGATGATAAAAAACAAAACAGACTATAAACAGGAGACAGCTGGAGACAGCAATTCTGAAGCTATAATCTTCCTTTAGTATATCTAAAACAGAGCAATCATTTCACTTCCTTGACATTAGCAAAGCGTAACTCTGATTCACTGAAAACTCAGACTTTGTTCTGATTCTCTGTATGTAGGTTTAAGTCCTTAGTGACACTGTTAACTACTGAGTGCATTAAAAATCAAATAGTTATTCTGCATGTATTGTCACAGGGTACTGAAGATAAACATCTCTGACCTATAAAAACGGAAAAGAACAAGGAATGTTATCTGCATAACAGCAGGAATAATTAGTTAGAAATGTCATAAAACTAGAGCATCCTTGTCAAACACAGGGAAAAAAATCCTCCCAACTTGGCATTACCTCATGTATTCCTGCTATTCTGAACATATGTGTATGCATCTAAACTTCTCTGAGTTGCGCAGCTATCCTGATGTATTGGATCATATGTATGTTTAAATGGGTCTATGTGAACCCAAAAATCCAGTGAGAAAAGAGTTGGAAAAAAGACAATGAGATGACCCATTTTAGG
Source organism: Pseudopodoces humilis (assembly GCF_049639895.1). Lineage (NCBI taxonomy): Eukaryota > Metazoa > Chordata > Aves > Passeriformes > Paridae > Pseudopodoces > Pseudopodoces humilis. The sequence continues at coordinate 62,380,412 of NC_142205.1, read as the reverse complement.
GAGAATTGTGCCAGAATCTCTAGACTGCAAAAAACACCCTTGATGGTTCAGCAACATTGCAAAAGGTATGGTAACTCAGGCCTAAATCTAAGGCAGCAGAAGCAGCAGCAGGAGGCGTACTTGCTAAATATGAAGAGTGGATTCCATTTCCATGAATATGAAAATAGAGAGGAAACATGAAAGAAAAAGCTGTGGGGTATGCAAGTGGTATAAGGCAATTTACTTATTAAAATGAGAGACTGATCTTTCAGTATGTGTGAGAAATAATCTTATCAGGATATAATTTTTACTAAAGTGTAAAGCATTAAGCTTTCAATCATCACTGCAATTTAAATCTACCAGAAAATCTTATTTTAAAGAATCCCAAATGAGTGCACTTTTCTTATTGTATGTATACTAAAGAATGGACATTTATACTTCTGTCTTGCCTTGCTATAATTCTTTCATAACCTGAAAAACAAAAAACACTTAAACCCAACAGTTCTGTGCTCAATTGCTAAAAAATAAATAGATACTCTTGCGATAATTTTACAGCTACAAAAAATGACAGGATACCACCCAGTGCTTACAGGAACCTGGGGCAATCTGTAAACTTGGAGCTATATACAGAATTTCTCCAGCTTCGTCTCTCACTGAAGAACAACCCATAATTCCAATTGCAAGGCCACTTGAGGATTCTTCAAGTGCGATTGTTTTGAAAACTACTTCACAGCCCTTGATCGCTAAGGAGTGAAGTTACATATGCAAAAAAAGCTTACTGATTTCTGATTTACTTTGAAAACTCACCTTTTTTGCCTAAACATTAGAGCCAAGCACCACCTAAGACTTCTGCAGGAAGCTGACAGAAGGAATACAGGGAATAGTTGTGGCCAGGAGGGGGTCAGTCCCTTCTCCCAGGTAACCAGTGACAGGACAAAAGACTAGAGCTTTAAGCTGCACCAGGAAAGGTTCAGGCTCGACAGCATGGTGAGTTACTTCATGGAAAGAATTGCTAAGCATTAGAATAGACTGCACAGGGAGATGGTGGAGTATCATCCCTGAATATGTTCAAGAAATGACTGGGTATGGCACTCAGGACCGTGGTCTAGTTGACACAGTGCTAATCAGTCAAAGGTGAACTCAATGATGTCAGGGCTTTTTTCCAACTTAAATGATTCTGTAATTCTGTAATTTAAATATATTTGAAACCTTTCTCCATTGGGTTTTACCAATGGAGCAAGTATAACGTACTTATAGGTCTGTGATGTCTTCGATTTTACTTACAATACATTCATTTTTTCCAAAATATTTCAAATATTAAGTATCAGTTGTAATATAGCCTCCAGGTCATAATATCCTTAATTACCTTCAATATTTGAAGAAATTCCATTCATTTAGGGTGTATGTATGTGATATATATACATATATATATTTAATCAAAATATTAATAATTATGTAAATAAAAAATAAGAGAAAGCCTACTTGTTTTAGGATGAGATTTATTTTAAATGTTTGAAAAACAATAAAAGATAAAGCCTGTTTTCAAACCAACAGAAATATTAAAAATTGGGCAATATCCCAGATATGTAGGGTTTTTTCTGTGAAGTATTAAAATATCATTGATGAAGCTGTTTAGAATTTGGCCTAAAGTCCAATAAGCATAAGCAAATCATAAATATAGTAAATTTTATTTAAAATATTGATACTGATGCAGTTACAGTCTGTGTCTTGAACTAATAGTTCTTTAGTTTTGGATGTTTTGTCTTCTGGGGCATTTTGGGTGCTTGAAGTTATGTCTGAGGCAAGATTTTAGAACTCACATATTGTAACCTGAGCTCTTTCACATCTCTGAGATGCAATCAGGGTTATCAAGAAATTTAATTTTCCTCTCCTTTGTTGCAGATGAGCAGGTAAAATTGATTAATACTATTATGTTAGGTACTTTTATTTAATTACTGTGTGGCATAGCTATTGTGTTTTGAAGAGATTTTGGAATTAAGAATTTGGAATTAAGTGATGAGGGAATAAAATCAATTAAGACTAAGGCAACAAAAAAAAACCCCAAAAAATAAAAAAAACCTAACACACAAACATTTTCTTAGCTCTTTAAAAGCAGAAACAATATAAGTTGTCTCTAAATAATTCACATTATGGTGCCAGGCCAGCTTCTCAGAAAGCAACATTTCCATTTCCATTTCCAGGTTTCCCCAAATGTTTCATTAAAATTCAAAGGCTGTGCTAGAAGATAAACTACTTTCAGGTACAGAGGTTTGGTGGCTGGGTTTTTTTTTTAGTTTTAAACAGGTTACCTTCTTCCTTTATCTTTTTCAGCAGTTGGCACTGATAAATGACACAATTTTTTAAAACTGCTGAATTTCAGAATTCAGATCACTAAATAAAAGCTGGTGAGATGTGACAGTGGCACATTCTGTTCTCCCATGGCCTTTCCTCTACTGTTTTGCCTCCTCTCCTGCTCAGTCTGTGGCCCTTCATTGCAGAGTCTAATTTTCCTGGAGATGAAGAGATAATAGACGGTCTGAAAAATAAGACACCATGTAATAATGGCCTGCTCTACAGAAGTAGTCCATTCTAATTTCATGGTTGTTGCATTATCCCACATGTTTTCTCACAAGACATTACAGCAGAATCACAATAATTCCACCACTGGTATGTACATAAAGGAAAATTAGCTTTAAAAGTGTTGTTCTTTGAAGCACTTTCTTTCCCTAGGTTTATAAAGCATAAATTTATAATGATTGATTCTCCCATTTTGCTCCCTTTTTCAGATAGAAATGCATTTTTATTCTACGGATGTATGTATGCTCAAAGCTAAATCTAAAGGCTTTTGTTTCAGCATATGGAAAGGATCTGAGACCAAATGCACAGTATATTCAATGGCAAATCATTTTGAACCAGTAACATTGAAAAGAGAGGGATATTCATAAAAGAAAGAAAAAAATAATGATAGTTTTTAGTAAATTATTCTCTTAAGATCTATTAAATGCGTTTTATTTCTTTGTTTTTTTCAAGAATCCTGTCACTAATGGTTTATAAGGCCTTTTGTTTAAGTAATGTAGCTAAAATTTTGATTATCCTTAATAAAAAAAATCTGAAACTTATAAAATCATCCTTGCATATTTTAATTATGTGCAAAAATTTGTATCCCTCCTTAAAAACACATGTATTCCTACTACTGATATAGGCCTAGGAAACTTTGTCGTATAATTTTTTTTAAGATAATTAATTTAAAATAATTTTTGACATTTGCAGTATCTTGGTGGATGTTTTGTATTTTAACAGAGCTCTCAAATGAAAAGCTCTTTTGACAGTGAATGTGACTCCCCTGTGCACAGAACGTTTTTTTCTTCATGTTTTGCTGTGATAGAAAAATTTTATATGGGCTGGTGCATGAGTTCACTTTAGCTGTTGACCAGTATTAGGAGTTATTGACCAGTATCATAGGTTATTAAAGTCTAAGAAAATAAAAAAAAAAAACTGTCAACAATAAAGCACCACCTGAATACTGCCACAAATATTTAAAGTAAGTTCTCAGAATTATAAATTATCTAAAGCTCAATCTGCACGTGCATGTATTTGACTCAGTGCAATGTCTCTGGCAGTGGTCAGGAGCAGATGCTTATCAACAATAGAACAATGTTCCCTGAGGATGTGGTCCCCATTTCAGAGGATTTAAAGACTGTGGACTTCCAAATTTGAGTTGTTGACATATATTTCCTAATAGCTTTGATAGACTTTTATGATTTTTTCCTAAACACTTTAATCAAGGGGGTTTGATGTGCAAAGCTATGAGCACCAACATGACTGCTCTGTGTATTTGCTGGTCTAATCTACACCACCACTGGCAATATTTTTAGCAATACCACTTATGAGGAAAATATGCAAACAAAGGTATGTGGCATTATCTCAAAGAGGGGCATTCTATGAGCAAACAAAAACCAATAATTTCACACTTACTGTCGCAAGTCACTAGAGTGAAGGCAAAAAATTCGTAATTGTTGTAGACAAATAAATGGTGTAAGGACATTATTCCTGTTGTAGATTCCTTATGCAACCCATTGGTTCAGCCTGGGTAACTTTTCCTAGTTAATGGCACAGAGGAGAGAGAAAAAAATGGCATGAAACCTACTGATTGTAAGCAACAAAATATTGTTAATTGAGTGATATAGTCTTTTGGCCAGTTTTAAGATGGGAAGTTAATTGGTTTTGTTGTGTGGCTTTTTCATTTATTATAATAAAAACCTCTACATTTTTTCAAGCATTGATTCCTTTTATCACACCATGTCTGTCTCCCTCTTATTTTCAACACTCCACTCTAAGGCATTTATAGATCATAAAAGATGTGAATAATTTTTGGTTGGTTTTTTTTTTTTTTTCATTTCTCCTACTGCTTTGTGATTTAAGATCTTCCATAGGTTTAGCTGGTACAGGATGTATTCTCATCCTTTTTATTTAAATTTTCCAGGTCTATTCAGTGTTAGAACTCTCCAAATATTAAAAGTAACAAGGCTTTTAAAATAGGCTTCAATTATCACCAAAAATCCCTCAGTCAGCAAAGGAGAAAATAGGTATAGACTTGAAGTTAAGTCAGAAACCTGCCTTGAATGGTCTTTTTTTTTTTTTTTCCCTGTAATCTTTTGATGTAACAGTTGCATCAGAAGCAAAGGTCAAATCATGTTCCTGCTTGTTGATACTGACTGGTCGTGTGTTGGTGGGCAGGACTTGCCACCTTCCTTCACACATCCCATCCCCTCACTGCCTCACTGTCAGCATGTAAGAGTAGAAGGTCAGGAAAGTTTTATCTTCTCATTCAAGACAAGGAAAAGAAATTATTCAAAGTGCAGAATACACACTTTCACCTGTCTTATAATATGCATTTGAACATATGCTTCTTCAGAACTAGCCTTTTATATAATTCTTGAACTTTACATTTTCTAAGGTATTTTTAGGAATTTTACAGTAGTCTGCGACATGGAATCCCTACAACTTCTGCTAGAATGGGGGGAGCTTTGGAGAATTGAGGGCTGTTTTCTAAAGTGACATTTTGTACCCCTTGACAGGTACACAGCAATAGATTTCCTGTTAACATCCAATAAAATCAGTGTAGTGGCTAAACACAAGTAAATAATGTCTAGTGAGAAATAACCCTGTGGTCCACTAGATCTCCACTTTCAAAGTACTTTCTGTGGTGGCTTAGTATACTAAAATGTAAGAAAGCAATCAAACTAGTAGAAGTGAAAAAAGATGAGAGTTGCTCACTGAGAAAATAAACTTACATGTAAAGGAGTACAATGGGTACAATAGCCATTAAAAATAGAAAGATAAATAAAAGCAGGAGTCTCTACCCAGGACATTGCTGGTATAATCTATAATCATTCAATCCATACTATATTTACCTACTGCAGGATCTACCCAAACCTTACTGATCCAATCCTCATTTGGTCTTATTCCCCCTCCTCACACATATACTTCTCTCCCTTTCTGTGTACACTAGACAGAGATTTACAACAAACCAGACACTAATTCCTGGATCTATTTTTCTAAATACCAATCAGATGTAATAGGATTTCAAATTAGCCCTTTACATGCATACCACCAAACATTTATAAACAAAAATTACAAGCTTTTCTTAGATTTGCTTTGTTAATACCTATGAAATGCTTTAGTTTCATTTGGTTTGATTAAACCTAAATAGTTCTATTTAATCTGTACATTTTACCTATTCAGAGTATATCTGTACTCAGAGCTCCAGTTTTACAAGGCAACATCTTGAATTTACACCTCATTCCTTCAACTCACTGAAATGGGTATAAAAATTATGACACCTTAATAAGGTAAAAAGCCACACAAGAGGAGTTGGAATGTTATCTCTATGTAGACAGTAGCATAAATGTTTATCAGCAACATAATCTATAGTTTAATTTTTTTCCTGATAGTATTTCAGTAAAGTTATAAAACTAACTCCATAGTTATTGTGATTAAGTGAACTTAAAAGGTCTACATGACAGAAAATTTATGTGGTCTGATATGTCACTAGAAGGGCAATACCTCAATATTCTTTCTTTTTGTACCACTCTTGAAAATTACAGGAGCTGGTTTCTTTAAAATATTTGTGGTTTATTCATTTGCTAAATCATTCTAGGTGAGGTCAAGGGCCCCATATATAATGTTCTCTTCACCCTGCAGGACTCAAACCCATACTTGCAAGGAATATCTATAATTCTGCGAGGAGGTGAATATTTCGCTTGTGGTTGTCTCACTTTGCATAAGAGAAATAGTTAACTGGAGCATGAATGTCTAGGCAACTGAGAACAAGTCATACATTCTCCTTTGTCCTCAGTGCAGGTTTTGTGTTTCTTCCAGTGATTAATGTAAAAAACACTCAGTCAAGAGAGTCTGGTATTCAAAAAATCTTACTCTCTCCCCCTTTCTTCTGTCTGGAGTGCTTTAACCAGATAGTCTGAATGAAACTATGTTTGCTTGCCAGTCCAAAGTGTTAACTGTATGTTCCCAATAGAAATGTTTTGACTACTCATCATTTTGCTTAGTATAAAACTAATTTGTGAGAATTTTCTTCCATGTAGGGACTATGAGCTTTAAATTTCTCCCCCAAAAACTGCGTGTTTGGTTTTAGTCAATGTGTAGTATTCAGATGGGCACAAGATCTTCATCCCAAGATGCATTTTGAGAATTGATGTTTGGAATTAACCATGCAAGCAGCACCTATGTATACTACAAAGAAACATTTTCACAACAGAGACGTATAGGTAGAATTTGGTATAGTCCCATCTTTCTCTAAAATTTCTGGTGGGACTGGTGCTTTCATGCTCTTTCTTTTTAACTGTGAGGGTTTTTTGCTGTGATTAAATCAATGTCATGAGCTTTATGTTCCATTTTGAAAAGCATGAAATGTGTAACCACACTCATCATACATTTAGAAGGGAATTCTCTTGTCTGGAGGAAGTTGCTCAAAATATTATCTCTTAGCATCTTGTGCTTTACCCATGAAGCTGGCAGCTTCATTGTTTCTGAAGGAAACTTACACAAAAGAAAGTTTTTTAACAAAATCAAAAGCAGTTGTTTAGGGCTGGGACGATGCCCAGTGTTCCCATACAGAATATTATAAACATATGTTTGTCCTTGTTCACACTGTCTCCTCTTTCAGTCCTGCTCCCTAAGCCATAAGGAACAGCAAAGAAAACTTTGAATGGATGAGGACTATAAACAAAATAATTCCTAAACTTCGTTTATTGATGATGCACAAAGACTTGTAAATGTAATAGTAGATTATTTTTGTGACTAACATTTGCCATAGAGTTTGTTCTTTGATTCATGAACAAACTGATTTTTCTGAGTGCTTTCAGTTCAGTAACAAAAGCTGTTGAATACTTACCATGCATAATTATAAAGGTATGGATTATTCCCTGATAGTCACAATATGTCTCTTGTTCTACCAAATGACAAAAATATTATTCAATAAGAATGTGATGAATAAGCCAGTTCCTGTCTGAAATCGTAGAAGTTTTGAAAAAAATCCATCTATATGAGAAAATATTAATGAATACTTTGCAGCTGACAGTGTGTAAGTTATGAATAACACAGCTCCAAGCTACAAGGCGATCAAATTTGAGTCCAACACTGGTCAGTTCTACAGTGTAAACATTATTATAGTGAGAAGGCCTTAGAATCAGTGTCAGCCCAGGTTCTGTGACTTGAGTCATTGCCTTAGCCAAAATCAAAAGACAGTCTATTCCTCATCACACTTCTTAAGCATCAGTAAGATCCATTCTTGTTAACTAACAAGCACTAGTAAGTTAAAGCGGAAGCCTTTCTGAAAGACCTGGTCACCTAATTACAGTATAAAATGCAAAGTCAATGCTTGCACCTGCTCAGGGACTTCAAGACCACTTACCAGTTAACATATCCAGAAACTGGCTCACTAATAGACAATATCTGCCCACTTCTTCACTATATCCTGACATTATTAGCTTTCCACCCATAGAAATTCTGTAAGCAACAGGAAGTGCAGTGGGTCTTAGACAGATACATCAGTTGAAGAGAGGAGCAGAGATATGGTAAAAGAATACAGTGTACAACTGCAAGGCAGATGCTTGCCTATGTCTTTTTTTCCTGTCATTGACAGGGCTGAGTACTTTATACATTCAGGAAAGAAGGAATGGAAAAACACCGTTTTACAAGTAGAGACTTGAAAAAACAGCACTTTCAGTACAGCTAGTGTAGAGACAGCAATTAGACCTTATTTTTGCAAATAATCTTAAATGTCCAATTTCTGCAGGCATACAATATGTACAACTGCCAATACATGCCACAGGCCTTGTTTCCTTGAAAGGCCTGTGGTTAGACATTTGTGAATAGAACGAATTGAACAGTGCATTATTTTCATCATGAATATATTCATACACATAAGACAAAACAAAGATTCACCCTAGAAGCAGCACATATCACAAATCCAGACAAACAGAACTCAGTACAGAAGTAAACTATTGCATCAAAAGGGACCTTCCAAATTACTATACCAAAACATTGTTCCAAATATGAGTGAACTAACTGTAGAATCCGTGCATCTAATCCTTGATTAAGAAAGATTCTTGATAAATTACCTGGTTTTAAGATTACTGAAAGCAAAGGAGCAAACTTAATTCCATAAATTTAAATTGATACTGTATAACTTCTTGAAGAGGATCTTGTGAGCAAACTTCAGAAAATATAGATAAATTTTCTGACATAATGGAAATTTTTTAATTTTTAATTTTTAATTTTCGTCTTTATTGACATCCACTTTAAAATTAGAAAATCAAGGAGAATGAGAAAGCAAATTCATTAATATGGTTATATTAATCTAAGTATTGTTTTAAGTTTTTAATTTTGAAAAAACCTTTTTTGGACAACTATTTGCTTATATCCAGTCTGAGTTGTGCTTTTTTATATGAGGAGGGAATATAAATCTGGTGGAGTATGCCAGAATATCAAGTTCTGCTAATACATAGCACATGCTGCATTGCATTTCTTTTAAATATTTTATTTGGTGTTTCATAAAGCAAGGACCCCACAGAAAACTAACTAAAGAATCGAAATAAAAAGCTTCTTTCCAATATATTTTTGGTTTGTTTTTAAAGTGACTACACAAAGTGCTCTAATTGTTACTTACTTTAGGAAGGGTTTAGTACCACAAGATGCAGACTAGACCAAAGATATTTTGAGAGTTTTTAGAAAAATGCCATGATGCCAGGCAGTTACACCTGTGAAGCATTTGGGTTTACATGGATTTTGCCTGCTCTTGCAGGCAGCATGAAAAAATACAAGTCTGCAACTTTGGCAGTTTACTTTAGATGACACATTCCATTTCATATAAATTTGTTACAGTAGTTAAGCAAAACAATGGTGCTTCTATTTTCAAGCCATGTTATTTTTTAACATGTAACAGAGCTGCCATGCAGGCAGCCTTCCTGCCTGCTCTGAGAGAAGGTTTCATATTCCAAAAGGCTTCCATCCCCCTACTCCCAAATGGTGAAAATAAATCAATTTCATCTGCTGGTAGTTTCATTTCTTCTTCCCCCTCCTCCCTTCTATTTTTTTTTCCCCCCCATTTCCCTCTCCTTCTTTTGTGGGCTCCTTTCCTCAATGCCATATGGCAGCTGAAGGAAGGGTAGAGCAATGACCTGCATTTTCAGCTCTAACAAAAGATGCAATAGTGTCAAAGACGCTCATGAATACATGTGACATACAACTATAGAGAAGTGCCACCAGTCCTGTCAGGAAGGACTAAAGGGAAGCCTAATAAACCTGACGTTGCTTTAGTGGAGAGAAAGGCAGCAGTGCTTCTCTCAGTAGTTCATCTCTCTCTCATCCATCCCCCCCCAACCCCCTCTCCCCTCCCACCCCTTTGGTTCCATGCCAAAATCCCATTAGCTCTATTAATGACATGTGGTTCAAAGTGAAAGCATGTGGCAGAACAAGAAAGGCACAAAATCAACCATCGTATCCATTCACTTTTGATACATGTATCACGAGATAGAAGAATTTCAGTGGGGGACGTGTCAGCTTGGCTATGTGAACAGCAAAGTGAAAAAATGCAGCATGAGGCTGTAATCAGTTTCTCAGCTGTCCTAATTCATCTCCCTAAAGTCTTAACATATGAATAGTTGAAACTTGATTTTAAAATGCTGACAAATTGTCAGCATTTGTATTCAAAGCACAGCTTGGGCTTTGTCTGCCCCTCACCCTCCCTAAGACTTTAAGCTGGCTAAATGCACTCCTGAGTGGCTTTGTGTGACTGAACAAGTACACGCTGTACTACTGCAACCACCTAGGACTCCCTTAGTTAAACAAAAAAAGGCATGACAATTCTGCTGTAAGAGTCAGAGAGATACAGCATTTCAATATGGGTTTCCTCCCAGAGTATGTTTAAGAGCTGCCTATGGTAAGGTTTGCTATATTTCTGAATTATTTAGACTGGACATGTTTGCAACTTGATTTGCCTTCTCTAAAAGGAGTCATTTCTATAAGAAAAAAAAGGAATCTATTTTCAGACTCAAGTAAGTCTTAGCTTTGGCAAGCAAGCAAGGCAGTGTCATATTTATAATGCAACACTACATTTTATTACAACAAAGTTGTAGAAAAGTAAAGCAATATTGATTGGCTAAATAATAAATAACCTGTTTTTTTCCTTGTGCCTCAGGATACTTCTGTTTAGTCCACTTGCAGTCAACAAAGAGTTGATTCAGAAGTCAGCAAGATTTGTCAAAGTCTTAGTTCCATTTTAAATACTAATACTAATACGAATGGGAATATATTTTTAAAAGCATCTGAATCAGTTCCAGAGATATAAATTCAATCTTTCAACATCTGCACATGCATTTATGCTTTTCTGATTATCCCCAAATAACTCAGAAAATAACGATTGACCTGCAGCCATCTCAAGAGAAAAAGCGTAAAGCTGAGAGTTTCTATTTGATTTAGCTGCGCTTAAAGCCTGGCTGTATTTGTTGGTCATAGCAACCCTTTAAACCCCTAACCAACTAACTAACCCAGGCAGAGCAGAACTGTAACAAAGTAAGTCAGCTATTCAACATTTTCTTTTCTCTCTAAGAACATCTGTTTATGTAGTTCATGTCCACTCAGCAGGGTGTAGATATTTTATCAGCAGAACAGCAGTTGGGGCTGCTTAGGGATCCAGAAATCTGTCATCTGGCTTTTTGACTTTCTTTTCCTGTTTAACATTTGTATTGCATTTAACTATGGGTCTTGCAAAATTTTAATTTTCTTTTTTCTTTTTTTTAATCATGTTATGGCAAATCTAAGCACCATTTCAAGTACAAGATACAGGGACTCTATCCTTAGATAGAGTCATCTCTCTAACAAACATCCTCGCCCAAACCCAAAATCTTAGATATGAAAATACTTAATATTTTGATTGGAAGTACCATTAATCCCTGCAGTTTTAAAGATGAAAGTAGCTTTGGGTTCTAGAATCATTAGTACACTTGTATAAATCAGATATACATTACTGATTTTCTCTTGAATTCCACCAAAATTTAAGTATCTCTTCAAAAATTAGCCCTAATTTCCTTGTCTATATCATCTATATCTAATCTACATGTATGCTTATCTATCTAGATTTCTTTGATGTAAAGATTTATTATCAGTTGTATCAGAAACTCAGGTCTTCTATGTTTGTGGATATAACTCATTCAATACCATGGCTGTTGTGCGCAGACTGCAGCAGCACATCCATTTTGTCTCCAGATTTGAGGCAACACTCTTGGCTTTATATGTTTGCATCTCTGTGGGCACATCAGTCACGCCACACTGTCTGCTAACTAGAAATTTCTATACTCATCCTAGTGATCTCACCTGTGGTTTGGGATTTAGCCCACACCTTCCTTCATAGTGTGCTATGTTCCATATGAAGCTAAACTAGGTATTTTGGGAAATGTAAATGTCCATTTTTCAGGAGCACAAGGGATAACTGTTACTTCCCTTTCCTTTTACCAAAACAACATAATTGTAATGTGTTTTTTCTGTTTAAAGATTATATGCAGAAAAATGTAATCTTTGGGGGTTTTTTGTTTTTTTTTAACAAGCACTAGAATATTTAGCTGGAGAAGTAGACAATTTATTGACCTACCAAAGGCATGCTAGATTACCTATCACCACCACAGCAACATCTCTTTTGGATCAGAGGTTTTGTTCTAACACCTCAAATACCAGGGCTACTTGTAATCCAAAGACATTAACAACAAGAGAAAACAGATTCAGCATTTCCCTGATAATCTGGACAGTGACAAACTCAACTGCTTCATCCAAGTGACATTCAAGCAGCCTCTTTTTTCTTTTTTAGCTTTTCTCAATGCCTCCAGTCTTCAGATTTGGTCCCAGTGGGTAAAATGCTTTCTGCCAAGTTGTAGCAGGGAAGTATGAAATCTTCTCCTTCCTACCTCATTATATTGACTAGCTAAGATATAGTGAGGCTTCAGAATAAAGTGACTTAAAAGAGAGGTTCATTCCCTGGTCTAACAGCCACATGATGGGAACTATTAGCAAAAGCATAAGATAGGGCAAATCATACGGAGTTAAGTTTTGAATTAGAGAAACTTTCTTTCAATACATTTTCCAGCCTATTAGTCATAATTTTGTCTACCATGCTTGAAATTTTAAGTATGACACCACAGGTCTATCTGGCTGTTGCAGTTTTTTTTCCCAGCTGTTAACAGATTCATTCTACTAAAATTGTATTGCTCCCAGCTATTTCTCTCAGGAATTGTAACAATTCCTCTGAAAACAGACTAGCAGCTTTGGTATAATCCTACTCCATGTAACTGGAACAAAGTGTGTTGCTAGTAAATCCTACGACTAGATCTGACAAGAATAAAAAAACTTCTTTTCATTTCCTCCCTGCCACCCAGACAGGTCATAATGAAAGACATTTTGAAGTTTTCCGATTCCAGATGCAGCATTAATTGCCAAACATCAGTGAGAGAATGCAACTAATGTTATAAACATTGTTCCCTACAGCTTTGACATTAAGCAGAGACAGCACAGGAGAGGTCATTTCTCATGTGTGAGGTTGACAAATAAAGGAAGTTAATATGGAATAAACACATAGATTCCAACAGATAATTAAGACGCATTTTCATTGTCTTTGATGTTTATGAAACAAACCTTGTATTTATACATATATAAATTATACAGATAAATTAAAACCAGGGTATATACTATAAATTATACAGATAGACTTGAAATGTTATGCATACAGAGCCGAAAGAAAAATTTACATGGGCTCCATAATTTTGTCTCAAAACCCCTAATGCTGCATTTTTTTTCTTTGTTATATTTAGATGGATTCAGTCTTGCTCAATACACATGTGGTTATGCATAAAATTAAAACCAAATGCCTCATTCTGCTAGTAGAATATTTTAAAATACTTTTTAACTTACTTGAATTTGGCATGGCCTTTTATGTTTTGTAATCTTTGGACTGAAAACAAGCATTGGTTTTGAGCATCTGACATTCAAATGTTTAATTTTTCAGCTTGCTTTTTTAAATGTGACTGTTCATATAGGCAATGTGAAACGTTTTTCTTTGATTAAAGGACTAAGAATTAGAATAAGAAGATAAGTTAATTAGGGGTCTCAATCTATGCTATCAGGCAGCAGCTCTAGAGCAGTAATACATCTTAAGGAACATGAGAAATTTCAGTACCTAGCTGTAAGGAACTTGCTGTTGGGCAAAATTCATAGGTACAAATTTCTTTATTATGTGCAGAAATTAATTTTCCCTAATCATAAACTACTGCCTATGGATGCACTGTCCTGACTATAATAGGTATTTTCAGATCCTTGCCCAGATCAATTTTTTTTCCTTCTGCTCTTGGTTCCAAGGAAGAGCTGTTGTAAACAATATTGCATTTCACATAGCAATGTAGTGAGAACATTTTAGCTGATAAGCCTAAGATTCACTGAGCAGAATTGCTTGTAAAACTTCTGGACATTCAAATGCTCAAACAGTGGACACGATGATGAAGCAGAAGCAAGTCAGTAACAAATTAATTATGACATGGTTGCAGTCCATGCTGAAATCAGAGACTGTTTCTTGGAGCAGTATTGCAAATTAACATACTTTCTGGACATCTCAATTGAAAAAAAATGCCATCCATGCACACACCACCATCACTGCCATGTATCCTAAAATGCCACTGAGAACTTCTCTTATATATAGCTCTTATCTTCTCAAGCCAGAGTTACAAAGTGATCTTTGCCATACAGCCCAAATTATTCACAAATATTATATATTTAGCTAGAAAGAAACACGGGATGTTACTGCAGTGTTGTAGCTTTCCCTCTCTTTTCCAGGAAATACCACAGAAATATGAAATGAATAAATTCCAGAGGATGCAGAAGAGAAAAAGTATTAGGAGTAGTACATTTAAATATTAACCTGATGAATGAACAAGCAGCCTAATAGTCTTGAACATTGTTAGACTTGCAGCACATGATAGTGAAGATATTGATATAAAGGTATGCAGACCAAAATAAAGCACATTATTGGCAAATTTTCATAGCTACATTGAAAAGTAGGTAATTAGGAGAGTTTCATAAAGATAAAAGATATTTCGAAGCTGCTCTTCCAAGCTATGTTTTTGGAAAAGTACATACATTTTGAAGAAAAGCAGTAAATGTTCTGACTTGCATATTTAGTAGAATTTATAAAGAAATATGATGTGCAGTGTTTTTCCCACAGTTTTCCTGAGCTATGAGGCTTTCTGCTGCAGCAGTGCTGACACAGGTATCACTAATTACTCAGAAATATACACATGACATTTTCAAATGTGGCACACTCATCATCTCCTTAGAAGCCAAGATGCTACTAGCACAGCAACAGGATTTAATTTCTTTCTCTTCTCATAGATCTGAATATTACATGGAGAGGCTTGTTCTTTCCTGATATTGGGCAGTACGTAATGGAATGGTTGGCAATTTTGTTGTAACAGAATTGAAAACGGGTGTTACGCAATGTATGACAAAATCTAAAGGATATATCAGGTAAGTCTTTCTGATCTTACCTGACAATCCTGTGATGATGCTGCTCTTGGCCACACCGGAGCTCTGGGCTAGCTCTACGGTGCCACTCTGGCACGGGCAGTTGCCAGGAGTGGGGAACTGCAGGGGAAAGGCGATCCCACTGCAGAACCTTCAGAGCACCGAATCCTGCCGGGCTCTGCCAAATCAGGCGTCATGGGTGGTGGCAAAAGGAAGGAGGAGACTCTCTTGGCTGTACTTCCCAGGAACAGGTTTATTCAGGAGAGGGGATGAGCACAACGGTCTGGGCTGGGAGAATTCAGGACCGAAGAGAGCCCCGAGCACCTCTGTGCACTGGGTTTTATCTCAGGGGAGGCACAGTCCAGGGTCCAATGGAAGCTTGCGGAAGGAGGATTAAGGGGAGGAGGTTACAATGTCAGGGACTAATGGGGATACAAAGAAGCGGGAATACAACATAACAACCAATAACGTGTTGAGGAAGGGATGGTATACATGGAGGGAGCTGGAAGGAGAGGTGATGATGGATGGGGAGATGGGGTAGGGTAAAGGTGATTGACAGGGAACATTCAGGAAAACTGGGAGGGGTTTACATAACAGACAAATGGAACCAACCAAAGCAGTAAATGGGGGAGAACCAGGAACATACCAAACAGACGAAATACTAACAATTTTAACAGAACTGAATAAACATACTACAACACTGTGAAGGGATAATTAATTTTACCTTTTTATTAACAATTATTAAGGTTTCATATATTATATTTATATTTATGAGCTCTGGAGACTCTCACCATACGATCTTCAGGAAACAATTCCTTCAAAAAGTAGGTGGTAACTCAAAGCTAACACAGAGATAAGTGCAAAGCAGAATTCCAAATCCCAATGTATTTGGCTTTGGTGATTTGGATAAAGTACCACATTCCAGTTTTTTTTTTTTTCATTATTGCCGAGTGAGATTGCTATGAGAATGACTCTGGAAGAAGCCAGAAAAACAAAAAAACCCCATTCAGGAGATGAAAATTCAGATTTGGGTCTACATTACATCTCTGGATCTTACTGTCCTTGTTTTGAAGTAAAATGACTTTTGGCAGAAGATAAAAATGTGGTAAGAGATGATGTTCTGAGGTATTTAAACTCATGATAGGAGCAACAGTCTGATTCTTCCACCATTGTCTTTTCACTTGGAAGAAGAGCAGATGTCTTTTGTTACTTTTTGCCTCTGCAAATGTGGGGACTATCTTTAGCTAAGCTCACAGGAGGTCAAAGTTGCTTATGTTTTTTATAGGGGGATTAAGAAACTGACAACAGACTGCAATGCAATAAGGTGTCTATCTATCATCAATCTATCTATCTATCTATCTATCTATCAAACAATCTATCAATCTGTTAAAAAGTAGAGTATTAATATACATAGGAGCAACTTATCTCCTTAAATATACATATTTTGTGCTGGTTGAGATATTCTAGCTTTTTTTAGATCTCAGCATAGAGGAAAACATGATAAAGAACCAAGACACTGGTTATGGAACAACATCTGGCAGCCAGGTGCAGATGCCCTGCAACATCTAAAATGGCGCTAGAAACCCATACTTAAATATTTATGACAGCAGTGTCAGGAGGTATGGATCCTTCTGTATTGTTTTGCACTATTTTTTTTAAAAAAAAAATCCTCTTGCATAATACAGTTAATTTAAAACTTGCAAATGAGTATGGCTTTTTGAGCAATACCACAGTACTAGCAGAAACTCTATTTTTCTGAATAACCCAGACCAATACATTAAACCTCTGAATGATCATTTAGTACCTGGAACAATGGAGGGGAAGGTACAACTAAATGTAGTAAGGTCTTGCATCTTAAATAAGCTTAGTGTACATTAACTATTTTGCAATCCTTTGTGTTTCAGAGTGTTAATTTATTTCAGTGAAGTAGGGAAAGGTCTTTTGTATCAGAAATAGTGTGGCCAGCAGGACCAGGGCAGTAATTGTCCCCTTGTATCCAGCACTGGTGAGCCCACACTTCGAGTGCTGTGTCCAGTTTTGGGCCCCTCACTACAAGAAAGATATTGAGGTGCTGCAGCATGTCCAGGGAAGGGCAACGAAGGGTCTGGACCACAAGGAGAAGTTGAGGGAACTGGGGGTGTTTCTCCTGGATAAAAGGAGGCTCAGGGGGGACCTTATCACTCTCTACAACTCCCTAAAAGGAGTCTGTAGCCAGCTGGGAAGCGGCCTCTTCTCCCAGGTAGCAAGTGACAGAATGAGAGGAAATGTCCTCAAGCTGTGCCAGGGAAGCTTCAGGTTTGATATCAGGAGTAATTTCTTCACAGAAGAAGGGTGATTAAAGATTGGAATGAGCTGCCCAGGGAAATGGTGGAGTCACCATCCCTGGAGGTGTTTAAGAAATGACTGGATGTTGCACTGAGTACCATTGTCTGGTTGACGAGGTGGTGACATAGGCTGATGATTTCTCAATGATCTCAGAGGCTTTTTCCAACAAAAATTATTCTCTGGTTTTGTCTTTCTTATTAAGAGACAAACAAAAAGCACCAGAAAAGGTCCAGAAGATACAGGGAAAGAATTTTAGAATTTAGGATCCATCAAGACACCAATATTGACAGTATTTCCAAGGCTGCAAACCATGAATTTCATGAGCATCTGAAGCTAGCTACAGACTAGAGAATTAATGTTCTTTTTAGAAACTGTGGTGTTTTGGTGTTGCACTGCTATTTTTATGAACAAGGGAAGTTATCTGTACTAGAGAATAATGAAGGAATCCTTACCAAAAGGCCAGCAGTAGTACAACAGGGTACGTAGAGGGCAAAGCCATTTTTCCTAGCCTCTGTGTTTTCTGATTTGAATGAAAATCTTAAGTGCTTTTATTTCAGATTTGAGTCTACAGAAAAAAATAAAAAAAAAATAAAAAAACCCAAGGTTTTTCCTTCTTCATTTGGGATCAATGGAAACATGCCACTATGAGTTAATTTTGAATCACATGCATGTTTTTTTTTTCAATTGTTAGTTGAATATCACAGCAAAAATCACAAGAACTTAGGCTGTTATACATGGATACACAGTATACATTGAGGTGTTTCTATTGAGAATTAAATTTCACCTATGTTGTTTTAAAATTTGGATTTTTTTATATGTAACTTAGTTTAAAAGCCTATTTCTTAGTAGACTAAAGTAAAAATCAATACTTACGCTGTTATTTGAGATATTCTTTTTTTAAAATAAAGCCCAGAAAACAACTTTTCCTTTTTGAAGCCGTGGGGAAACTTAAATTCTATAATTTATCCAGTGAAATGTTGGTAGCCACACCTAAGAAAACTGATAACGGCTCAGAAATTATTTCCCTAAATCCTGCACAGTATAATGCAATCTTAATTCGTCATTAAATTTACCCTTGACTTTTCACAGATGCAATATTAGGCTTTCTGAAAGATGTTTTGTTTGCTTTCGACAGAACAAGCATCCTCTACTAAGAACTTAGAAATTATTACTTTGAGGTACTAAATCCCACAAGAATTCCTTATAATAGGAAAGAATCAAGTTTTTAACCTATGAGTTTGATAGTTTTGTGTGATATATATGTGTGCTGCTCCATACAATCCATAACTTTAAAAATCAATATTAACTGCTCTCCATTGAAAATTTTCTTGTAATTACAAATATTTTGTTGTTGATACATTTTATATATTAGTAAAGGCCTGTCTGCACAAACCAGCCTTTGAAATAAGTCGTGATATTATAGGCTAAAGTCCTTGAAACCTTCCTGCAGAAGAGAGAGTAAAGCAAAACAATATCCTTGTGTGTAGGAGAAAAAATGTAAACCTGTGTGTGTTAGCCAATAGTAGCTTGCTCTGCCCGCAGACCCTGTAGAACTCTATAAAAGGTGTGCTAAAGATAGAAATAAACGGTGTTCACGTTTACTTCTGTGAAGGGTGGTGAATAGCTGGCGGTCTCTCAATATTTTGTAATTATGGGCAATAATTACAAATTGTTATAAGTCTTTAAAATTCAAATAACTTTATTTTCCAATAAAACCCTTGCAGCCTAATTTGAATTATTCCCAAGGAAGTGCCAATGTATGTCGCCCTGAAAACTCAGCTTCTGAGCTTGCTGACATAGTTTTCTAAGACTTTCCCAGGACAGTAACTGTAAACATAGATATGTGTACATTCTTTCTGTTACACGTCTTGTGATGGGCATCTCTCATGGCCCGTGCAGTGAGAAAGTGTTATCCTGACCATCCAATCCCTGGCCATGCTCAGAAGCCTATAAATCCTGGGAGGAAAAATAAACTCTCTCTTTTCTTCACCACACCTCGACCTGTGTCTGTGTGATCTTTTCATCGCCAGCGGCAACAAATGTAGGACTGAATTATAGCAATAACAACTGAATTTAAACTGCTTATCTGTGTAATTGTGGTTAGACGTTCTTGAGTTGATGGCTGGATGATATGCTGTTTCATCTTTTTTTTCTTACATTCAGCTTTATTGAATATGCATTTAAGCAAGAGTTAGTGAAAATAAAAAGGGCACTTTATGTACAACAACTTTATGCTAAAGCCACAAGAAAAATGATTTTGTGTCTTAGTCAAATAAAAACTTAGATTATCTGAACACATTTTGGATCACACTGTGGTCAGTAAACCCTGCTTTGAAATCAGTGAAACTGGCCCAATTACCATTGCATAAAAATTAACTTTCCCACAATTAAGTCCACATGTTCAAAATAATTTTTGTTCATTTTTTGTAAATTTTTTTGGTTTGTTTTGTTTAGCATTCTAAAAGAAAACGGTTGCTGGAACAATGTGTTTACCTTGGAAGAAAAAAGTTTGTTCCTAAACAAATGTTCCCAGCTCCTCAGCATGTATCTCTAATTCATTATTTTATTCCTCTAGAAATATTTCTGTTATGTGACACTTCCATATGGGTTTTTCTTTTACCCAAAAAGGAATATAGAGCCTCACCAACAGAATTCTTTAGATTGCACTTTATGTCTTGTTTCTAAGGCCAGTTAGTCTGAAATTATATAATTTTACCTCCTTTTTATAAGTCTTGAATTTCTTTCAATGTTTACACACAAATAGAGGGTCAATAGAGCATCAGTTCCCATATTAGTTTCAGGGCTCTGATCAATCTCATTTATATTGCTATGTCAGATATTTTCTATATGAATCTTTGGTGATAACATTATTACAATGGAAAGGAGAGAATTCTCATTCTTATCCAAAGAGGTGAACAAAGAAAGATATCTGAAAAACAGACTTTGTGAGCTTCCTGTGCCATGAGAAACAGATATCTCAGTTTGTGGAGTGTGGATGTGTTACGTGCTCCTGATAGACATTGCATTCACCCAATAATTTCTGCAGTCTCTGTGGGCATCACTTGGGAATAGTTTCCTTCCAGGAGTGCATTAGCTCAGGTTAAAGAGGAGCCCATTGCCAGTTCTGAGCAGTTGCATGCTTTATGGCATTATTTCTGCAGCTCTGGAGACTGCAAAGCAGGCCATATTACCTTTTTAACCCTGCCTGCTCCTGCTACCATGGAAACTCCAGGTGTCTTTGACAGACATCTTTGAGGTGATGTTCTCACTTAGCATTTTCTGCTATTCCTTTTAACAATATTAAAATATTAATATTTTTAATATTAAGGTCTAGGTTTGGAAGGTTTGGTCTAGATTTGGAAGACAGGTGTCTGCCAGGGAAGGCAGGAGCCTCCCTTGAAATGAAACATGTAGAACACCTCCCTCCAAATTATTATAATTTTGAAATCAAGGGGCTCTCAGGCAGAGATCTGGGGATAGGAATAACAGTTCTTTACTAGTGTGTATAACAAGGCACACAAACAACAACTACAGCGTTAGCAACAAAACAGAACCAGCCTTCTTGGCTGAGACAGGAAGGGATGGAGGAGAGGCTTTGCTTCACCAACCCCCTCGGGCAGTCAGTCCTGGTGCTCCTGCAGGGGTCTGAGGAACACTTAGCTGGAACAGCAGGGATGAACAGAGATCCCAGGCTGGTGGATGAGGTGTATCAGAAGCTCTGTATGGGTTTTATCTGATAATAAATATTAGAGGGACAAAGAGAAAAAGAGAGAAAAAAGAAAAAGAAATTGAAAAGAGGTAGGGGGGCAGAAAGATACTGACAGAGACAGATTGAAGCAAATATCATGGTGACTCCATGGATCCCAGTGGTGTTCCATTGATCCTCTCCAGCTCGTCTTCTTGATGGTGATGGTCCCCCCAAAACACATAGAATCCAATGGATTAATATTTTCATACCGTTTTTGCTATAATGGGCAAAACTCCCTCATAACAATGTTTAAGGCATGAACCATTTCCATCTCTGACAGCAGGGACACCTTCCACTAGACTACTTTACTCATAGCCCCAGTCCAGCCTGACCTTGAATACCTCCATAATCTATGGTTATTTTGAGGTAAGGGGTCAATATTTGTTTTCCACTGAGCACTAGAGAAAGTTGAAAGGAATTTGAAATGCTCTGCACATGTTTTCAGAAGATTGGAAATAAAAAAAATTGTCCTAATTCTATTATAGGAATAATTGCTCATTTTTCCTGCTGGCTAAGTGTGGTTTAGTAGTAGTAGTAGTAGTAGTAGTAGCAGTAGTAGCAGTAGTAGTAGTAGCAGTAGTAGTAGTCATAGTAGTCATAATAGTAGTAGTAGTAGTATTGTGGCATATTTAGAAAGACTACATTTATGTATTTTCTTTAGAGAAAAAAAATGTTGCTGATTTAATAATTTTCTTCCCAGTTCTCAGTTGTTTTTGGATTGTAATGTGGCCTATAATTCAGTTTACTATTGACTTTTCTGTGCTTCCTGCTCAAATCTGACTTTCACACTGCACATCTTTCATATTATCTCTAGAACGAAAAGACACTAAATTCAAGCTCCATCATTCAAATGACATTTTGTGAACTTCAGTACAAGAACTACATGTCATGAAGTCATGATGTCATATTATCCACCTATTTCAATCTTTCATCTGCAAATCCCTAAGGTTCAAGTCAATTTTGATAATCTTACAGGCAAAGTCCCCAGTCAGTAAATGGTGTCAAACCAGCTTAGTCCAGTAAAAGTCTTGTTCAGCCACAGCATGACTCCCACCTTCCCTGCTCTATTTTTCTCACTTTATGGAACTGGAGGAACATGAACCCAGCCAGAGTCCCAGGCTGCAGAAGACATTGAGTAAGTAAAGATAAACACCCCTCCCCACCCCACTTTCCCTCAAGGCTTTTTGTTGGCAGAGAATCACTGGGGCCTTCCTGAACAAGTTTTCATTGCAATACAATGCAAAAGGAATGTGAATTGGCTACTTCCTTTGATACCACTGTGACATTTAAAAAAAATTCTTATTTCAAAACAGTTTTTCTCCCTCACTCTCCCCAAGCCGCATCCTTCAATTCCTACTACTCCTTACGAGTCTGTAGAAATTCATAATCTTGCACTATGAATTAAAAGGTTTTGGTTGATTGGTAACCATAGCTTCTTGGTGATTTATTAAAAGCAAAATGTTGAGAGAAAATGGGTGACTATTCTCATTTTAAATATAGTTGGGACCATTTCTTTGCAGGTTTATGTTGTGTGCTCATAGCATGTTCACTTTTTCTCATTTGTGCAGATGATGCTTCCTTATTCCACTGTAACAGCTGTGCATCATTCTACACCACTTGGATGGGTAAGCTCCTATTGGTGCTTATACAGGAACATATTTCTGCAACTCTTTAGAAGCCCCTGAAAATATATCCTGTCAAGTAGATGAATGTGTAAGAGCAAGTAGAATGTGTGTCTTTCAAATGTTAATTTTTTATTTAAAATTTCTGATAGACAAGAAAAAGATGGTCAAAATTCTGTATCACTACCTGTATTAAGTGATAAATCTTGTTAGTAAAAAACTTATCAAATAATATATTTTCAGCTTGTAGGCCTTTTGAGGGAAACTAACAACTATATGCTATGTGTTGCCAATGTATTTTGCTTTCTCATCTACATAAATTACAATAGAAGCCAGTGATTGCAGCAGGACTGTATGAACACAGCTACAACAAGAAGATTAAATGGAAGCAAGCAGCTAAACACAACACTAGGATTCCTGTCAAATTATTAAATAACTAATTCATTAAACTAGAGAGCCAAATTAGAAAACTGGCCATTTGTGCTTGTAGACACACTGTAGTTAGAGTAATTGGGACCAGCTGTTGTACTGTTTTGCTCCTGGAAGTGATCCAACAGTATTTGAAAGCAACGTCAAAACATGGAGGCAGGCTGCAGAGTGAGGATAGTGCTTTTGCTTCCACACTTCAAGCCCTTTTATCCTCAAGCAGTTTATCTAACAGCCACGATGACTCAAGCTCTGTCCAGCTCATCTAACAATCATAAACTAGCGGGAATGATTGCACCCAGAATTAGCTGGTGAAAAGCACATCATTGAAATGTCTTCCAGTAATTCATTATAGAGAGAGCTTTACCATCCCAAAACATACACACACTTTTATATGTTATTGCATCAGGAATAACATCAGGAACAGCATCAGGAGAAAACCCTCTACCTAGATTAAAAAGGAAAAAATAAAAAAGTAAGTTTTTTAATGACATTTTTTCCAAATTTCTAGTTCCACTTTTTTTCCATAGGCAAGACAAAACTATTGCAAAATCTCGTTTTTAAACTAGGAAATTTCAATATTATTACACAGCACAGTGTAAGAGCTTACATAAATGAAAGCTGTAAAGGTTACTGCAAGAGTGTCTGAAAAAGACTACACACTAAGTAGTCTTTCATTCCATGACGCAAATTTGGGTTAAAACAAAAAAGGATTTAAGGAAAATATTGCAAATCCAGTATTATGAATATATTTGTGAATTAAATTGTCATTGCCAAACAAGCAAATCTAAGTAGTAATGGCAAAAGTGTTATGTTGTTTACATGCTCCATGTAAATTTACACTATATATTTTCCATCCTTTATAAAAATATTCTTGTTTAAATTCCAATTTTATAGAATCAGAGATCTGTGTTATTTTAACTGAGCTACATGTAATGAACTTCAAGTATCTCTATGCTACAATTTGTTGTTAATATGTTGCAGAGAGTGGACTGTAAACTCTGGCTCTACTGTCTCACCTGCCTTGAGCAACAAGTTATGATACTTAAGTTGTTGACATTTTTCTACTTTTTAGAAAAGTGGAACAGAATGCAAGTTTCCAGAAGAGAGACATATCTTGGAGAGGAATGGGGGAGTAAATAAATACAAATACACTGAGCCTTAAGAAATTTCAAATAAAAAAAAAAAAACAAACAAAAAACAAAAAACTGAAAAAAGGTATTTGTGCATTTAAATTATTACCCTCCTTGATGGAAAAGGTTTGGGGTTTTTTATTTTTTGACTTAATATGAAACTTTTTAAGTTGCATCCCTGTCTGTTCTGTTGACTGCTTTTCCTCTCTGACATTAGTTTGCAGCAGATAATCAGAGGAGATGGACATACCAGCTCTGGGCCATTACACATGATGATATGTTCTAAAAAGACTAATGTTTTATCCCTCAAACCAGAATCTGGGCACACTGACATGGAGCTGTACAACACCAAGCTGTTTATTGCTATTTAAAATCTGTAATTTCTAATTCAGGCTTTACACAGCTTTAAGAAATCAGGCTCATATCTTCTTGGCATAGCACTGTGTCCCCTGGATGTGCCAGGCCAGGTTTAGTCCTAGCTTGGCGATAGCTACTGACAAAGTGGTGTACAACTGTATACATTCATGTATTTATGGAAACCTTATTGCTGCAGAAAGCAGTAATCTGCTGTATAAATATTTTTCTAGGGAGTTTATCTAGGGAGACAAAAAATAATCTTGACTACAAAGTAAACCTCTGTTACTCCTTTTGTCTTCAAAAGTAAATTTCTGAGGACAGCTAAAACAGGTTTTTTCCTTCATTAGGAATTCTAAATACTCCATAACTTAAGGCATTCTCCTCTGAGTAGATCAAAACTCACACAACAAAAAAAAAGAGGCACCATTATTACCTGTCTGACTGTTGGCCACAGACTGTTGCCAGTATTGTGCTCAGTCATATGTGGGGGTCACCTGAATGAGAAGCCTTAAAGCATAAACACACTTCAAAAAAAAATGAATGTAAATAATTAAAATTATATTTTCAACCACATAACTAAACCCCCAGTCACTGCCAAAGCTGTTTTTTCTCACCAAAAGTAATCTCAGGATTATAGTCTGAAATATATACCAAGGATCAACACTAAATACATTACTACAGGTGTGTAACTCGCTGCTTCAGAGCAAAGGTCTCACTAACAGTGCAGTCAAACTTCCAACTTCCCTGATTCTTTCATCTTAGAATATAAGCAGGAAAATAACACAACTGAATATCCAACACTCAAACATTTTCTTTGTTGCAAATATAACTAAAACTCAGGAGCAAACTTTAAAAGATAACATAAAAATGTCACAGGCCATATAAATCACCAGACAATATAAGTAGATATATTTATCCCTTCATAACAAGCTGAATTACATATGACAAGTCACAGAACTTCTGTGCCAATATCACCTGCCCAATTTCAAAGTATCACAATGCTCCAGGAGCAAGTCAAGAAACACATTTCAAGTCAGCCATCACCAAAGAAACCCTGACATTTTCTCTCCAGAAAGAATAAAATTACCAATCCTTTATTTAGCTCCAAATACACTGTTTTCTATAATGACTTGGCTACCTCATGCCTTTCCAAAAATCATCTCTGTATTCCTCACCCTCTATTAACCATTTTTCAGAGAAGAATTTTCCCTCACTTGCAGCCTGTTGTGAAATACATCCGAGGCACATGGCTGTGATTCTCATATAAACTCTTGTAAACTTGAGCAATAACAAAAAAGTGTTTAAACCCCTGTTTGAAGTAATGTACTACAGTAATTTTATGCCCCAATTTCCTGTTGTGTTCAAATCATTAGACAATTTTTTAGTGAGATCTTTTTCATGTGGGGAAAAACACTTTTGAGGAACTTTTGAGGAACCTGCAGTCCTGGCCCTAATGGCTAAGCTTCTCTTAGTGCTGTATGGCAAAATTACCACTGCAGCAGTAACTGCAGTCTGGTTCTTGAAACTCTTCAATGTGCTGCATTTTCAAAAGCCAGCTTTTAAAAGTAAAACTATAGAGGGTTTTTTGGGGGGGCTGAGGAATCGGCCAACAAAGGGCTTGCTGCACTCCCATGGAGGGCTAGCCCTTGAACCAGATACTTTTAGTTAGAGTGAGAAAATCTCCCACCCAGAGGCCTTTGCAAGTTGTATGTTGATTAGTTGTTACTTACTGGTTCTCTCTCTGTCACCCCACCAAGTTGCCTGTATCCCATTTGTTACCAGTTTTTCCCCACCCCTCTCTTCTCCTATATAAACCCTAGTTTTTCGCCTGATGAGCTGAGCTGCTGTCCCTGGCTCCCTTCACAGAGGGCCCCACTTTCAATAAAGGCTTTCACTCTGTGGATTGCCACACAGCGCTCCAGTCCCTCTCTCTCTGTGTCGCCTAAAACAGCTGGAGCTGAGCTGGAAATCACTCATCTGGCTAGGGACGTGCCCGTGCCCATGGGCTGTCTTTTTCAAGATACTTCTTCAGGAAGGTCGTGGCACCCCTACCATCCACACCTCTGTGGCAGGTTTTGGAGGTTGGTTTTGCTAGCTTTGGTTTTTTTTCACTTTCAGTAAACACTGTACCACTACTACAGAGTTTAGATAAATTTTGGGCAGATAAATTATGTACACTGAGCATGAAGATGGCTTTGTCCTGTTGGATTCATTTGTGTTATGGAAAGCAGAAGAATGTAAGGAGGTCCTGTATTCATTTCTTCTGTACCACTGAGAGTGGAAGGCATGTGACTTATCTTGAAAAAGATCAAACATACATACCTAGGTTACAAAACAGGAGGTTCTCTAACATGTAAACTGATGTCTCAAGTGAGAGCTTCTGCTTAAAATTTTTATTTATTCTCTAAAGTAGAGAAAATCCTGACACAGTGTCTATCTTTACATCCAGATTTTGATTAACAAGGATCTTAAACAGTTGTTGATTTTAGACCTAAACAGTAGCTATTTTTTAGAAACTGAAGACAAACAGTTCTGATAAACAGAAGACATTTGTTTCACTCTGGAAATGAGACAACTAGTTTGGGCATATGTTGCAGAATAGCGAAGCCAGTGGTACTTTCCTACCTCAGTCAGAAAAAAAAATAGCAGAGTTAAAACAACTGTTTCGCCTGTTTCTGGAAGAAGATTTCTGAAATATGTCTCTACAAGAATCTCTATGTGTTTTTCAAGATTTAGAAGCTGCCAATTCAAGAAGATTCTCATATGCAAATCTTAAAACACTGTAAGTTTGTAATTCCCCCCACACCTTTTTTAAAAAAATTCATTAATCAATTCTATTACCTGGGCCCATATTTCTTAGCCTAAGGTCTAGTCAAGTATATGGTGAAATGTCCAGCAAAGAAACCAGCTATTTTCCTTGGGTTTGTGAAGGATTTTTCTTTCCAGGAGTATAGATTGTAACGCCTATTATTTTGATAAGGGCATTGGCATACAGCCCCTCAGCTACTCTAGGTGCTGGCACCAGACGCCTGTGCCTCGTAATCTCTCCCCAGTGTCTTCCCTTGCATCCCATTCACTATCCTTTTAAGGCAGCACCCAAAAGTTGTCTAGGGAGGCCTTTCCTTCAGACTACTAGGATGGGCCTTGCCCTCAGACTTTGGGGCCAACCACCCTTCTAGCACAGCCTCAGGAAGAGGCAGATCAAGGTGCTCATCCATCTGCCAAGAACTCCCTCACACACCTTTGCTCCTCTGTTCTTTGTCTGCATGATGAGAGCCTTTTGTCACATAATTATTTTGTGAAGAAGGGAAGAGTTTGTGATAGAAATACAATTACCAGGATATGAGTAGGTTTTTCAGACAGATTCATTAGTGGACTGAAAAACCATAAAGTTATGCCACATGGAAGTCAAACAATGTATCAGTTAAGCTAGCCAAGCAACAGATTCTGATCAAGCTAAGCATACCAAAATAAAGTTAATTTCTATGACACTGCATAGCCTCTGAGCCATGAAGGTAATCTCATTGCAAAGTATTTGTAATAATTTCTGGATACTATTAAATTTTGTAGAAAGCAAATCAGTTACAGTTGTAGAAAAAAATTTGAAATATCAACAATGGAATCTTTTTGTTGATTGCAAAAGACATTATCCATCTGGTCCCAAGCATAAAGATATCCTGAAGTGACCTTCATATGCCAGAGCTCAGCTGAAAAAAATGATAATGTAATCCCGCAAAAGTCTCCAAACAGGGGAAAGCCTTTTCATTTAGGATCTAGCTCCTTTTTCCACTCAAGACAAAGCAGAACTTTGATTGACTCAGCAGGACAGGTCTCAAAAACATCCAGCAAAATTGCTCATGGTATGCAGCCAGACACACAGAGAAACTTTAGGGAGAAATTATACTTGGGGCAAACATTTAGCATAGATAAAGAAATCTAGAAGAGCATTCCACCCCATTGATATCTGGAATTTACAGTCAGAATTCAGCTAAGATGATACAGTGCACTGAAACTGTATGAGCTACATTTAATGAAAAGGATTACTTCCCATTTGCAGGGAAGAGTAAGAGTTACAAAGTGGTTTCAATCTTAATGATACACATTTTTCCCCTCTTTATAGCTTAAATTATGTGAAATCACAATACATTCCCTCCTAAAACTTGCACATAGTAAAACCCACTTAAAGTAAGTCTTACAAAAATGCTCATAAGCACAACTCTAGGTGTCCAAATGGATCTTGTAATGGACACCAAAAATGGATATAAAAATCTTCCTGTCAGCAGCTGCACAAGTGGACTGGGACAGGGATTAAATTAGCCTTAATGATATAACAGATAATATTTTTAGATATTAAAATGAGAAAATTGTCATAAATAGTAAAGCCATAAATCTCACTGTAATAAAGATTTAGTGAGCTACAGCAAATTATTTTTTTTTTACATTTTAGGTCATGTTTTGAATAAGATTTTACATTTTTCAGCTCTAGCTGAAAATCTTACTGATTTCTCTGTCCATGTCAAATTTTTCCAATTTTTTTCATTCTCCAAGTGTTCCACAGATCTGCATAGAGGACACAGCAGATGGTTTAGAACTCATTGCTTCTAAATAGGAAGAGACAGTAGATTTCTTCCCATCATCAGCAATGAATGATTATTTTCAAAGTATAATAAAACACAGATGTGCTTCTGATATACATTTGAGTGAGGTATTTTCTTCAAAAGTATTTTCTGCTGAATTTAAAGTACTAGGTTCTATATTTCTAAATTCAGCTCTTTTCCAAAGTTGTATTAGAAACTGTGTGTTCAGAAGCTGCAGCACCTGTAGTTTCATAGACAAACTCCACACTGCTGAAGGCTGCATCACACCAAAACTACATTAATTGTTTACATATACTTAAGAAACAAGAGCTAATCAAACCTTCTGACCAGTCAGATGAGAAAGGAAGGTGAAATATGTAAAATGAAGTTACTATCAAAATATTTATCTCAGCTTTAATATTACTTTAATGGATTACTAATTGCCCAGTAATAAACCATCCCTTCAGGCTTAGCCTTTGGAAGGATGTGGAATATGTGCAGTGTCCTGGAGGAAAATGAGACACAGCAGCCGCTGGCTTAATCAACCAGGCACATACCTCTTAGACTCCCATCATGTTTAGGAAGGACCAGCAGGAGAAAATCAGAAGTGTTTTTTGGGGTACTGCTCCTTGGAATCCATCATATTTCCATGTACATGGGCTGACACATGGAAAGGTGGAATAAACTCCACTTCTCCTGCATTTTGTTTTGAGAACAATCCAAGTATTTGACATTGCCAATACTAGTGTCAAAGTTCCAGCACTAAAGATCCTGGTAATTCTTCCATAGCTGTGTGAAGTAAGTGTTCTTCGGCCCTTTAGAGTCAGTCACAGTTAAGTTCTAAATTCATAACTGGAACATAATTCACACAGTAATTTACATGCACCCGGAGATTATGTGGCCTCACTCTGGAATGCTGCACCACAAAGGAAGCTTCTATAGTTATTTAAAGCAAGCAAGCCTTTCCCCAGCTATTAAAGAAATTTAATCTTCTTATCCTTATATGGAAGAAGTCTTTGTTATATATATATATATATATCAAAATCCCCTTGCAACATCCTATCTCTGCACTATTAAGTTTTCTGCTCTTTTCTGCTTTGGCAAAGAAATTGTGAAAGAATGTGAAAAACTTTTATTAGGTGTTTATTATCAGTTATCAGATAATTAAAACCAGCAAAGTTAATGGAAAAAAATGTTATCCATGGATTTTGGCTAGATTTTCCTTTTCCCATGGAAAATCCTGTAAGAGAAGGACAAAGGGGAAGCAATCTGTGAGGTTTCCCAGATGGTTCCAGTGAGGCTGACAGAGATATTTTCCACTCCCTTCCCTCACTGAACAATCAGGGAATATGACCCCTGTATCTTGAAAGCTGTCACAGAGAATCTGGTGTATTCTTCAGGAGAATTAGTTGAAGTTAACAGGGCTTTCTCCACTGGCTGTTCAGGAAGACCAAAGCACAAGGAAAGGCTGGCTACCAGTGCCACAGGCAGCAAACAGAGGAGCTTGCTGGTTGCTGTTAAATTCCGTCTTTGGCAAGTGGGCAAGAAGAGTGTTAACAGGGTGTCAATTTGCACAGATGAATAACTCTGTCCCAAGAATCTTCCTTGTAATACTTTTTATCTTGATTTCTCAGTGAATCTGAGATATAGATTGCAAGTTATGAAATCTGAATCTCCCTTGGATGTTTTCCTAGGAGTTGTCCCAAGTGCTGTGTTTGTGTACAGACAGTATCTTAAACCAGTGTTCCCATTACTATAAAGACAGACACAGCAAAAAGAATTTGCCATCTCTTCCACAAGAACTCATCATACCCTTCAAATACATCTCTTTTTTCATGTAGCTCATCTTGAAGATTCCCATGGTACTCCAGAACAATTCCAAGGAGAAATACACCTTCTGTGCACAAGAAAAGATATCCTATTCATAATAAAATTCCCACATAACAAAATGCCCCCCAAAAAGTGTCACAGTAATTATAATCCAAAGTGCTTGGGAATGGCCATACGGCTACAAGTGCATAATCAAGATGTGTACAATATTAAAGCTGATACAAAAAATATCAGAAAGATTCACCTACAGTCCTTTGGGGTTTTAATACTAAATATTTATAATTCAAGGATCCTGCTTACGAGATTAATGTGTTTTGGAGTTTTATGTAGAATGGAACAAGAAGCAGAGAAACCAGTACTTGAAAAATATCAATCTCAGTTGACATCAACACCTTTATGGACACAGAATGTTAAATCAGACTCTAATTTGAGGCATGCCAAGGGAGAAAATAGCAATGTGGAATTATTATTACGTTGTGTGGATATTTTATTTCACATACCAAGAACTGAGCAGAGCTGAGATTCCTGATGTGAAAATATCTAGAAGGCATGATTTACTTCCCAAGTGCTTTAATACAGGCAATAAAAATTTTATCTTGATATGCAAATGGTATTTTATTTTTATAAAGGGGAAGAGGTCCATATGCATTTCTTATCATATCCATATCCAACATTATTGCTCTGATGAAGGGTCACAAGCCATCACTAAAAATAAAATGTCATCTCAAACATCTAGGATCTACAAGTCATTAAGAAATTATCATCATGGGTTTCCCCAGCTGTAATAACATAAGCTATGTGGATGGATTTTTTACCCTCTATTCCAGTCTCTGCACATCAGAAAACTTAGTTCTCTGCTTCATGGCCTGATGAACTATTTATCAATATCAGCAAAAATAAACAATTTCTAGGCTTTTTGCAAACTGACATGATGTCAGTTTGATAGAGAAGACTGTTCTCAGTAATCCAAGCTTTTCTTCAGCCATCCCACTTAGGAGGAATATCTCTTTACCAATTTCTGTCAGCTGTGGCTGGCTACTGTTTCACTAGACATTTGGATTGCAAGAAAGATTGTTTAATTATCATCTAATAAGAGCTGAATTATAAGAAAGAAAAGAAAGCAGGGTGGGGAAAGAGTAAGGTAATTGAGTGCAGATGTGTGCTGCACTACTATGAAAGGTTAAAAATTATCAGGCTTGTGTGGAAGTGGGAGGAACCCCAGCCCCGGTGGGTGGTGTAGAGGAAAGCAGGGAATACAGAGAACCAGAGCTGTGGTGGGAGGCCAGTACATGGGTTGGTGGGATCAAATGCACTTGGTTCCCACTGCAAGCACCCGACAGGAAGCAGCTGGGGCTGGGAATGCCACTGGAGGAAAGGTGCTCACAGTAACAAGTAACAAAGGATTTGTTCCATGGTTCTTGGTGAGGCTCTGGTTCATGTTTAGGAAAGGAAGTGTAGTAGCTACTCTCCACTAGCCCTGGTTGTTCATTATTTCTCCTACCAGTGTGTTTAATTTCACTTCTACAAGTATGGTTTCCTCCAAGATAGTTAATTTAAACTTGTCCCTTCCACCGCCCCCCCCACCCCCCGGCTTGTTAGATTCTTGCCCAAAGTTCATTCATCACTAAATTTCTTAAGGAGATGTTTTTTTCAGTTAACTAGAAAAGTTTTCTCAGTTCTCCCATATTAAGTTTGGTGTTTCACAAGTAACTCTATTCTTCTTTGACTCAAGTTTTACATAGTCATTTATAGCAATGGTTTGTATGTATTTGACACCTGTAGATGCTGGTGCTGGGAAAATGAGACAGTGACAAACTCAACCAATTTCCGTAATTTCTTTTTAACCAAAAATAAGCAGCAGGAATGTTTCTTGTCAATCTTTACAGGAACAACAGGTTCATAATACAAAGTGAAGAAATATCAAATCAGAAGACTGGGTGAAAAATAAAAAATAAAAAATAACCTCCTCCCATCATATCATATCTTAAGACAATATGTATTACTCAATTCTTCCAACAAAAAGGTAATCAGTACCACATCTATAATACCTTAAATAAGGATAACTTCCTAAGATAAACCTTAGGTAAATCAATTCCTGTATATTTTTTTTAGGGAAAACCTTTTCCAGCTTTTTTCACATTATGAGGAATTATTATAGCAATATTTAATTTCTGAAGTGACGTAATACAAACATGAGCCATTTGTAAATTTGAAAGCTACTTTGCTATCATGAACTTTCTGTGTTACAAAGTTTGTCATGGCCAGTTTCAGCACTGATTCTTCTTCACTATGATATCTAGAAAACACAGTGAGACCTTGACCTATCAGAGATGCTTAAATCTGGTTCAGTTTGGGTAAGTCCATCTTTAAACTTTTATTTCCTTAAAGATCTTGGCAAAACTTACAACACTGTAGTCTAGGGTTTCAGTACAAATTCCCTTTCTCATATGTATCACTAAGGCCAAGTTTCAGCTTGGCAGTATGATATTGTTTTTAGAATAACAACTTCTAATGAGGACAACAATTAACAACCTCTTTTGTGTATTCAACATGCCATGTAGTTCAAACACAATTTCAGACACATCAAACAGCACTTCATGCTCCAAAGCTAGGTAAATCCTAGTCCATTATTAGAAACAGTATTCATGAAGAGTCTTGAGTCACAAAATACTAAGCTCTTCAGCTTTGAAAAACAAGAAAAGATTACACAGGTTTAATTGAAAACAACAATTAAATTAAAATAGTCATCTGAGTCTTGACTTAATTTTTATTTCCTTCAATAAGAGTTACAAAGTGATTGTAATCTTAATGATACACATTTTTCCCCTCTTCATAGCTTAAATTATAGCTTAAATTTATAGCTTAAACTTGAATTAAAATAGGGATTTAGTTTTAATGAAATACTTCGCTTACAAATCATTTAGCTGTCATACATACCTAATTTAATATAAACAAAATATGTGAAAGAAATTAAGTTCAGTAGCAGGTTTGGGGGTTAGACTTCATCTCAATATATAATATTGAACAAATAATAACAATGAAATGGAAAAACTATCTTTCATTATACATCCTTCACTTACAAAGTAATAAAGGTACTTATTTTTGCACATCTTAGAAAACTTTCTTTAGGAAAGAAAGTTGACAACTTGAAAGTTTGGTTTGTTACCAAAAACATGTCTGTTAAGATTTAGAGCTGTAATTACAAATGCAAACTCAATTAAGAATGTACAATTAAATTAAAACTGTGCATCCCAAAGCCCAAACTTTTTGATGGATGTTGCTTAGGTATGACTAACACTTCATCTCAGCTGGGAGACAAAATCCTTAATAGAAGTAATCCAGACTATTTCTAACCCAGGAGATCTTTCCAGAGAAAAAGTCCCTCCCAAAATTGTAACCTCTCTAGAGGAACATGGCTGCTGCTGCAGACAAGCAGCAGGCCTGTTGCTGGTGTTGACCCAGGAGACACATTCCTGTGCTCCTCAAAAAGCTACAGACACTATTTAAAACACTTGGGAACTGTAGCAGTCAGGTGGTGTCAGAGCAGTTGCAGCAATCCCATATCTGGGAAATAAAATTATCACACTCTCTACTATAAATGGGACAAATCCACAGTGCATAAAAATACATTGTAATACATTTAATGAGGGTGTTTCCCAGTGTTTTAGCACCACATATGTTTATGTTTTTAGATGTCAGTCCACTTTTATGCCTTACATTATTTATTCTTTCCTTTCCTTTTATTTTCCCCAGTTAGAAACAAAGGCAAGCAATGTCATGCAATCAGTTAGCTCCTTGAGGACTATGAGGGAATGTCCCACAGATGGTTTGCAGACCAGTCACTGTAGGTTATGTTCCTCCCCCTTCACAGCTCAGAGCTGCAGCATTCCTCAGCAGACACAAAGTTCCCAGGGAGCTTTCAGGGGTGTTGTTTCAATGTGGCATGTTCACTGTGCCACAAACACAAACACGAACATGGCATATTTGCTCTGGCACTTGCTGCTCCATCTCCTCTTGGAATACAAGAGATGTAAAATGCAATAGATGCAGAGAGAGAATCACCCTGCATGCAGAGGGTCTGTGTTATAAACAGACATAAACAGCATATGAGTCCCCCGTACTTGTTCCCTACACCCTTGTCACGTGCTTCCTTTTCATTTCGCTTATGGGGGAATCAATTGGCACAGAAGCTGACTTGGCACATTTCCTGTGAGGATACACTGCCAAGAGTAACATTTTTCATCTCCCATCTGGCTTGTGCCCTTACACCATCAACTACATGAAAGAATACAGGGAGAAGTTAGTGTTTGCCTCTATTACAACTCAGTGTGATTTTGCAGTGGTTTGTAGTGGTAGTAAGGTGTCTGTAACAAATCAAACATAACTATATGAAAAGTGAGAGAAATCTTGTGTCATCAAGTCAACATAAAGAACTCCAGTGAGATAAAGCAGTTTCTAGCCATTTTGGAAGACAAGAAGCCCTCAAGTTTGAGGGTAGAGTGCCTTGCCCATCACTCTTCAAAAGAAGATGGCCAAACAGGATAAAATACTTGCTCAGTTATTGCTCAACACTGCCAGGGAAGGACTGTCCCCTCTTTCTTTAGGTTCCACTGTACCCAGAGAGAAAGCCAATGTTTCAAAAGCATCACATTTTCTCATTTATTGATTTCACATAGGTCAGAATTTATCTTTATAAAATCAAAGTTCCAGTTTGTTTCTATACCTAATTTAGTTGTTTGTTTTTAATAGCATTATCCCATCCATCCCTCTCACAAGTAAAAATAATCTGAAAAATATTTGCAGGTCCACTGCTTTTGTTTTAACTCTCAGATGCCCCATTGGTATTCGTAAAAGTGCAGAGACATTGTGAAGAGATGTATTATAAAATGAATCAACCTCCCAAGGGAAAGTTGTCAGGATTTGGCATGTACAAACATGGGAACTTTCGAAGTTGTGTGTTGTGGGTTTTATTTTTTTACATTAAGCTGGCTTCTGTCACCAATTCATCCCACATACGATTCTTGAGTAAGCCACCTTTTCGTTGTTCTTTCTTGTTCCTCAAAAAGAAAATCTGTATTTATCAATCTATTCACAGTATCTATTCAATCTATGGCAAGGATCCAACCTTTTTGTACACAGCTTTCAGTTATTCAGAGCTTGCTGTCAAGATTAATGCACGCCTATCAGTTTCTATCAATGCACAGTGGATGAATATGACATTGCATTTTTCCCAAATGCCACCAGGTT
The DNA here is from genome assembly GCF_049639895.1 of Pseudopodoces humilis. Classification (NCBI taxonomy): domain Eukaryota; kingdom Metazoa; phylum Chordata; class Aves; order Passeriformes; family Paridae; genus Pseudopodoces; species Pseudopodoces humilis. Next base: position 62,344,090 of record NC_142205.1, on the reverse strand, counting down.
TCCCATGTAAAAATGCTCAGAATTTAGGCTAAATTATAGTACCCTGGGCTCAGATTTATATAAAGTTGCTTGGAGGGAGGATGTGGCAGCTCTTTGAAAGCACTGCCATAGCACCCTGCTTGTGCTTTATTCCTTGGACAAAAAGGAAAGTTTTGGTGTGTTGGTTTGGAGCACAGAGAGCCCAGGTAAAGTGCATCGGTGAAAAGGTGACAGTTCTCTCTCTACACAGTCAAGGACAGAGGGGCAAGTGCCACATGCTGGGGATGCTTTGTTATTGTGTCACAGGAACAGCATTTGCTTAAACCTGATGCCTTATTCTTTGTCTAGATTAGGTATTTCCTATAGGTTAGTTCACATTTTGCATCTCCCCTGTAATCTCATTTTGTTCACATGCAGTAAATGATGACTTTCTGGTCAGTTCCAGAGATCCTAGTTAAACTGATATTAAATTCCTATTTTAGGGAATTCCTTCAATTCAGTCTTATTGTGTTGTGTCAGGATAGCTTGAGGATATTTACACAGATGCAACTTCAAACAAAAACCTATCAATACATCAATTTCCCTTCATTATTTGTTGATGTATTTCTACACTCAGTGGAACAACATGGAGTACAGAGATTATCACTTGTGATTACACTAATAATTTCCTCACAAAAATAGGTAAAATTTAATAATTTTTTAATAATTTTAAAAAATTATTCCTATTTTTTGATAGGCATCAATAAAAGGTTATATCTCAGACTAGCCTTAATTTATTTGTTCTTTTGCTTAGGTTCTTTGTTTTATAGTTTTGCACTCCAGAAAGTCAGTAAAGTCATTACACTAACTGGGGAGAATCATTTGAAGAAATACTGCAGGGAATTCTGATAGAATATTTAATTGCACATAATTAAAATAAAGATAGTAAAACTCATTTGGTTGTAGCTCATGTAGTATTTCAGCTGTGGAAAGCATAAACCATAAAGAGTAACCCTTCCTTTTACTGTATTACTCAACAAAGTCCTTGGGACTCACTTCTCAGCAACTGATGCAGATTGGGTAAGAAACAAGAAGGTAAAGCCTATGGCTACCTCCAGTTTGGAAAGAGGATGCATGAAACACCACTTAATGGAGTACAGAAAGGTTGAATTTCAGCTGGACATGAAAAAATTCAGGCTGCTTTGGCTCTAACTATAAAAGATGGGGGATGCCATTTAAAATAGCAAAAAGGATAATATGTAGGGAAAAGCTCATGTCAGATTTTCCTGCTTCTTGACATCCTTGTTTAGTCTGTAGTAAGCCTTGTTTAAGTAAGTCCAAAGTAAGACTTGGCTTGCACTGGCAGAAGTATGTGAAGATGTTCATAGCCAAGGCAGCTCTGGAGCATAGAATTCTTGAACAGTTACAACAAGGGGCTATTCAGTACAACAGAAAAATTAAACAAGCAGAAATGTCAAGAATGTCAAGCTTTAATATAATTCTTACTGTATTCATCATTCTCTTGTAATATTCTGTTTATCATTCTCTTGTGCTCAGCACCATGGAGGAGCAGGTGGGGAACATAGTGCTCCAAGGCAGCCTTGGCTGCAGTGACCATAAGATAGTGGGGTTGGAGACCCCCAGGGTGCTAAGGAGGGCACATAGCAAGGTCATTGCACTGGGCTTCAGGAGATCAGACTTTTGCCTCTTCACAGACCTACTCAGGAGAGTGTAAAATTGTCACATTTTGGCTTTCGTGACCTCAGACCCAGACCAGCCAAGAGTAGTGAGGCAAGTAAAAAAGGCACGACTGGGTGACCTGAAAAGTGAAACCGCTTTCATGGCAAAATAAGAAACAGCAAATGATGAACACACATTATAGAGTCAACCACAAAAGGCAAAAAAAGGGTGGATACAACAGTATGTATATGGAAGATCTGAGGGTAGGTCCAAAGGCAAGGTTCCGATTACAAATCAGGATTAGGACTACGAAAAATATTGTAGCAAACAACAGCCAATCAGGGGAGACAACTAAGAAAATTCTGGAAGCATAATCTTATATGAACAGGCTTGCTAATGTCCTGCCTACAGGCTTGATTCCCACGGTCTTAAGTTAATGCCTAAGGCTGGTTCATTATCAGCCCCAACCAGTTCTATCTCCACATAAAATACTGGTTACAAAGGAAAAGGGGAAATTTAGGCTTCATATTAGGAAGTAATTTTTTATTGTGAAGGTGGTTAGATACTGGAACAGGTTGCCCAGAAAGACTGTGGTTGTTCCATGCCTGGAAGTGTTCAAGGCCAAGTTGGATGGGGCTTTGAGCAATCTGGTCTATTGGGAGATTTATTTAAGGTTCATTCTAACTTCTAACATTCTATGATTCTGTGATTCCTGTAGCCCCTGTGATGTAAGTAAAAATACTTCTTAAAAGTATTGTGATGTGGCATGGTTTCATTCAAGATTTGACACAATGCCCTCAGAATTTAGTCTTCATGGATATGGCCACTGTGAATACTCTATGCTTTATAACAGTGGGGGCCTTGTACGGTATAAATTGGAAAGGTTATTTTGAACTCGTGTTTTCATAGTCTGAGGCAGGTTATTACAGAAGCTGTGATGAGAACATGAGCAAAAAGGGAGGAAATAGGATTTCAACATACTTTGTCTTCTCAGTCTATGATTTCTTAAGATTCTGTTTCTAAAATGAACCCTTGCTAAATTGGATTCTTGAGGTTTGTTTTTAAAATTGTACTTCTCTTACATAGAGAATGTCTTCCTTTGCATTTCCAGCTTGTTTTTCAACGCAGATATCTTTCACAATATGAACTTCCCCACTCAAAGATCCATGACTCATTTAAGTAACTCTATACCTGTCTTGCACACATCCCATAAAGGAGCTGTTCCTGAGGCAATTGAATTAGCTACAATGTTCAAAATTTCCCTCTGGCTAAATCTATTCTAACATAAATTTCATGGAAAAATTACTAACATTTGCCAGAGGCTATGAAACTACCGTGACTCTTAGAGTTTCAAAATCAGAATAGAAAATAAGCAGAAATTCTCATTTCCTCATCTCAAGAAAACAAAAAAGAAAAAAGAAAAAAAAGAAATCTAACCAAAAAAACCCACAGAAGTGCCAAAACAACCCCCAAAAAGGAAAAGAAACCTAAACCTGCATGGGTAATTCATTATATTTCTAGTTTTTAAAATTTAAAGTTATAAAGACAGAAGATAAATCATTTCACAACATGTTTCATAACAAAATTTTCCTTTAGATAAACAAACTATTTTTTTATTTGTTGATGTGATCCACCCTTGGGAAAAAGGAAAACAAAAGGTTTTAACTAACAGGGTGTCCTGGTTTAGGGCAAATTTGGGAGGAAACCTCTGAATGAGGTCCTTCTAGGAAACAAATTCAAGTGGCCCCACCCCCCTACTGGTTCAGAAAATATTTCCTTGGAGAAAAGTGGAAAAAAACTGTTTATTTAACGAGCAAAGTACTCACAAGCATGAAAAAATGAGTTATATTAAAAAATGGAACCTCTCATTGTTCTGAAGAGATGGCAAATTCAGAAAGTCTTTCTGTATATCGGAGAGAAAGTCCTTTTCGTAGCTGTGGCCTTGGTTTCTCTCAGTCTCTCCTGGGCTCAAGTCTCTCTCTCTGGTACTTGAGTCCCATGTTCTGGCCACAATGCAGATTAAAGAGCCCCCGGACGATAGTCCTGGTGTTCCCAAACTGAACAATAGCTGAACAGCTCCAAAAAAACTTCTGGCCTCAGCTAACTTAAAACAAAAAGCAAAAAATAACTAAAAACAAAGGAGAGCTCTCTTCCTCTGTCTCTGCTACAGACAACACAGTCTGTGAGAAGGAATGCAGGGGAGCAAGTGCAGTTTCTGAAAACAAACTGCAGCTTCTTCTCCCCCCACCTTCACTCTCGGAATCAGTTTAAAAGTGCTGAACTTAATAGCCAGCATAAACAGAACAGACGATTGGAGATAAAAGCATCATAAAGTCACCCTAGAACACAGGGACATCGGCCCAGTCAGTGTTTATAATATTGGCTTTACAGATGAAAATTAGTTTTCAAATTATGAAACTGAGAATTTTTTTTTTGCTTTGCTCTCTGTACAACTTTGACACAATCAAGAATTCAAATGTAAATGCTGCTAATATGTATTAGTAGCTGGGTAAATATTCACATGTGTTTTAAATGCCAAAAGTTAGAACACTGTTGATCCTGTCCTTTAATTCAAAGCCAAAATATTTTAATGAAATTCTGTACTATTTTCCAGTAACAGTCCTAATATACTATTTTTTTTAACATTAAAGCAGTTTTCTGTAATTAATTTTTCACTATAGAATTATCATTTCCATTAAACTCTAAAATTAGTAGGCATAGAATACTTTCTTCAGTCCCTGAGTGTCTTAGAAGAATATGTTTGAATTTCAAAAGAGACAGAGGTCAAATCATACTGACTTTCTGGAAGACAGTGACTTTTAAGTCACCCAGGAATATCAATTACATTACAGGGCATCTAACTGTTTACATACACATGAAAAGCTCAAGAGAAGATCTGAGATCAAACCAAATATGGACAAATGTAAGCAGTACCATGAGGTTAAGGCAGGAGTTACACCAATGCAATTGAGACCACTCAAAGGGCAAAGAGGTTGAGTCCATTCAGAGAACAATGGGCACAATTGCCTCTTTCAGCCATTTCTGAGCTTATCATGACCTAAAATTACTTGGATGTTAATATTCTGAAATAGTTATTTTAGCAATAATTTTATCCTTGTAACCTAGCAAGACAAAAAAATAAGAAACTCAGCGTTAGATCTTGAGACAGTATTGCTCTTACCTTCTTTGCCTGAAGTGATTTAAATTGGCTTAAACCTACTTCTCTTCAGATCAGACAGGACTCAGTCCCGTTTTAAGTTTTCATGTACTTGTTTTGTGTACTGATGATTCTCTCTTGCTATTGGCCCCATAAGCTCAGGCCAATAGAAGAAGTAGAGACTTGGAATATCTGTAAAAATGAAAAAAAAAAAAACCAAAAACAAACAAAACACAAAAAAAACAGGACTGTTTGAAAAGTAGAAAGATTTGTTAGCAAATAATCTGTAAATTGATAATAGCAGTGCAGATGGATAATACCTTTGTATGCAGCGAAGTTACTCATTTTGAGATGATGGCTGACTTACTTTTTCCAGGGAGTATTGTGATAATCTTGACATGACCTTAGAACTGTTTAAAGTTTAGGTAGCAACTAAATCAAATATGGCTTCAATTGTTCCGCTTTCTGGCATGTTGAAATAGTTACAGTTCAAACAACTGATACCGAGTTTCTAACCTGTGATAATACACTTTTTCTATTATATTTTCATAAAATGGCTATTTATTTTGTCAAACAATTATTACTATATATTAATACAAATGATGAATTTATAACTGAGTTATAGGTGTTCAGTCTAACCTAGATCATGCAAAGATATATGCTTTCATGTAGCTCTTTGTGGAAATAGAGTGAGTTCAACTGCTGATCCCAGAATTTTGTAAGGTTTACAGTTTCATGGATTAGTTATAAATCTATAGTTTAATTTTTATAATGTGATATTTCCTCATTTCTTTACCATTAAATAATATACTTCTGAAAAAAAAAAACAAAAAACAAACAGAAACTATTTGCTTTCCTTAGAAACTTGGAATTTACATTGAAAAATCTGATACATAGGAACGTGTGCGCACACACACCCACACCCACAAGAGTACTTTTCTCATCACAAAGGATGGCCAGGAACCATTATTCATTTATATGCTTGACTTGAAGTATAGAGAGTGTATCAATCAAATTTAGTTTTCATGGTAGATGCAACCATATAGAATCAATGTAACTGTGATACAACCATCCCTGTAGATATGAATTATTGGTGAAAACACTGGCACATCATTAATGATAATATTGCCTCTCATCCCATTCCCAAGTTCACAAAAATGTGCATCTCTTTTACTCTCATGTGGGGAACTCATCAAGCCTCAAGAGACCAAAGTTGAAGAAATTCACTAAATTTCACAGATTCCAGGCTTGTTTTCTTCAAGTCCCATATCAGTGTTCCTGAATAGTTTTACTATGGTCTTGAATAATTCATACCCAAACCCTTGTTGTTTCATCAGATAGTAGGTTTCCAAAGAAGTCTGTCTCAGTTCCTCAGCTGGCTAGAATTATGTCTATTCCCATCCCAGAAATATGTTTCTGATTAAACCACATAATAAGAGTTTCCTGTGCAGGGGAAGAGATGGGGAAAACAAATAGTTTTAGAAAGTTGAAGTTTTAATCTATTTAGGCCTGTTAAAATTAAACTTCATTCCGTTTAAAACAATGAATACAGAGAGAGGGGAAAAAACCCAAAAAGCAGAACATATATTTATAGTTCAAAGTGATCTGTAGATTTATCTGTGCCAAGGATCAAAATTCCCTTTCCTGAAATAAAATAGAAGGTCTTCCACCATTGAAATTTATTTTCCATCACTAGTGGACAGAAAAAAATACTGGAAACGTTGCTCATAGTGGGAATATGAAACTCACCTCTGGTTATGAAAGCTTACATTGGAGGATGAAGTTAGTTTGTTATTCTATCCTTACAGCAGCACTTTTGAATGGAAATAGAGGAAGTCTGAGGAGTATGAATGCCCATCCTTGGAACTCTAAGTCAGGTTTCTAATATCCCCTGGTTTTGCTACCTTCTAGTCACCTACTAACAGTTCACATGCTTTTACTTTCCTCATCCTTTGAAATGCACTCCTTAAGCAATTCAGCAATTGCTAGCCCTACTAAATAGGAAAGGGAAAAAATAAATTACATGATTCCACTGCCTCAGGATTTTCTTGCAAAACATGCAGCGTGATCTCTTCTCTTTCTTCTTTCTATTCATTTCCTCAGTAAGTGTCTGTAAACTAAGCATGTTTAAGTCATGTCAAATTTGGTTTCGAATTTACCACAGACAGAAAGTTCATTCAAATCTCTGGTTAGTCTGAAAATGTTAGGAATACAAAGTTAAAGGAGAATGTAAGTTGTTGAAGTTGTTTTCTTAATCACACAGGAAGATAATGAAACTTGCTCATCTGTTCACGAATAACTTATTTAGAACACTGTGTTACTGGAAAATATCCCTTGGGCTGACACATATCCACATGTCATTGTACAGACAGAAGTTGACAGTGTAAAATAAAAATACTGCTAAAGAAGGAATTATTTTTTTTATTTTCATAAGTATGTTATGATTCTAATAACACCAGCACAAAAAAGCACACAGGAGGCAATTTTTTTATTTTGTATCTCTATTCCTTGAATCAAGTGCTAATTCTTTCTCCAGGAAAACAGTATTTTAAGTACACTTTTCATAGTGTCATGAAATGGTTCAAGAAATTTATGCAGGATAGCACAGGCCCCTGCCAAATTAATGTCACCTTTCTCTTATTCCAGGTAAACTGTAATGTCCTTTATGAGCATCTCATCAAAGTGTTCTGACGTCCAAGAACTCTGTGCCTTGCCACTCAATAATTTCGTTGTGCAACACTGATTATATTAACTGTTTACAAAATGCAGCCAAGTGCAAAAAAAAATAAATTTAATGTTAGGCATTAAAAATTTGGATGGAAGTTGCAATAAAGATTGTCATGAGAAATTCTTACAATGGGGAGTGTATTTCTTGTTGTTAAGTGCAACATTAATATTATGGAGTAGATATCAATTTTTGGCCAACTAAGAAACTTAGAGCAAAGGACACACTCTCAAACACACCAGATTTTTTTACATAAGAAGCAGGAGTAATTGATATTCAAAGCTAAGAAGAAGTGCTGAAAAATTGCTTGAGTTTGACTTGATAATATTAAAGAGTGTCACAGAAAAGCATTCATCTCTTCAGAGACTCTTAGATTTCTAAGTAAATGTTTGTTATAAAGAATGGGTTTTTTTTTTTTGTTTTTGGGGGGTTTTTTGTTTGGTTGGTTTTTTCTTGTTGTTGATTTGGTTTTGGTTTTGTTTTTTTTAATCTAATTATCTTTAAGAAATAGGGGAAAGTATTACAAATAGTTCTCATCCTCTTTAACATGGCCAGAATAAACACCCATAAATAAGTTATATAAGTAACCCCCCGGGATACACTACAGTCTTCCACTGCATTCAAAGGTCCTGTTTTAAATTTGAGGTACAGAAATTCTTGTTGGTTTTGGGTACAATTGGCAAAATAACTTTTGGACATGTACAGAGACGCTAACTGGTATTTCAGTCTTTTGTTTTGTGATGACAAAGCTTCTATTCTGACACTGTAATATTATAATTTTTCCGTGGTCACTGGCAATATCTTCTTACTTAGACATCTACCTCTAATGTTACCCCAAACCAACTGTGTACAGAAAAACATCAAACTAAGCTGTGGTTTTTCCAAGAAGCTGTACTGCTAGGTGTTCCTACAGACACTCTTCCTTAATACTGGAGTGCTATCAGTCTCTAATTCTTGAAGGGAACAGAAGGATGTCAAATATGCAAATACAGCTGTAAGAGAATGCTGTAATTTGATGTAAGAGCAAGCCAGCTGTCCATTAAACACTACATACAGCTGGCACATTTCTGCATAAGGTCAACTTTTCCAACAGCACATCCCCTAGACTTTTATTTTACTTTGTATTTTGGGAGGGACTAGGAATTACTTCCCTTTTAATCCAATCTTCACAAGAGGCAGACAATTCCCTCCCATGTAATCAACAGTGTAATTAATTCTAAGCATTCATTAAACATCACCTATCTAAAAGATGAACAAGCCTGATGTTGCTTATGAGTCTGGACTGGTCTTCAGAAAAATGTAGAATGACGGCAGACAATGAAATAGAATAGGATAGATAAACTAGCCTGAAGCATTGATGGGTGGCTTATTTATATATATTTAAAAGCAGATTTATGTAGTAAGGAAGATAAAATGTCAAAATGTAAGTACAGCCAACCTAAAGAGCACTTGGCTTTCTAAACACCTTTTGACTTAAAAAAGTTAACTCAAGCTATATTTCTATTCTGTGTAGAAGAAGATGAGCTATTTGCAGGCAGAGAGAATACAATCAGTACCTGGCTCCTTGACATGTGCAGCTTACAGAGAATATATGAATATAAAGCCAGATTTTGGTGGTAAGTCTCTCAAGACTATGAACAAAACCATCAAAGGAATTGATAAACCAATACTGAATCCATTGGCATGTTCTGAACCAACTGGGAAAACAAACACATTTTTTTTGCTGCCAATTTGTTGTTACAGCAAACATTAAGGAAACAGTTTTTGCTTAAAATAAAATTCTGGGCAGAGTCATCAGTGTTTAATTAGAGAGCAGGAATTATTGATGTCCTGCCATTCCCTTCAAGCTTTAAAACTTACAGCCATGCAGACTCAAATCACGGTGTGACAGAAGGCCATGTTGCTCTGAAACATTTTTACAATGTTGTTTTTCTCCTTTTGGCTGCAACTTTGAGCAGTAAAATCAGTGGAAGATTCTAAACACAAAAAAAATTAAAGGTGAGTCTTTTTATGTATATGCAGGGAAATAATTTTAAACTAATCAAAGCTAAACAGTTAACCCTAATAAACTCAAGCTTTGTTACAATTACTTTAATTTTCACCAGTTCCTTTGCTTGCAATTACAGGGTCCATTTGATCCTAGAGACTTTCAGATTTTGAGCAAGCCGGTCCTTGTAAGCTGTCCCTACCCACAGCAAGGCATTAGAAATACATTATCTTTAAGGTCCCTTCCAGCTTAATGATTCTATGATTCATCATTCTTTGATTCTATAATTTTAATATGAGTGCCCACTTGTCAGTAAAATGAGGCTTCCCACAGTTTGAATACATTTTTCTCTCTGGCTATATCTGTCTTAGGAAAGGTCTTGTCAAGTGGGAACTCACACAGCCCAGCCAGGCATTGCCTGAGGTAACTTTGACTGGCAGCTATCAGAAAACCTGGAAAGAAAGTAGTCTACTCTGACCATATATATATAAACCCTTTTATAACAGATCTCTGCCACAGATTGTTTCACAGATTATGTGCCACAGTTGTGAAATGTGAGAGTATTTCAAATAAGAAAAGAGAAAATCTTACCAGGTTGTAAAGTTTTCTGTTTATACTTGAAAACAGTCCTCTCTAGTATTTTTAGCTATTTCTTCCTTAAGGAAAACAGACAAACAAACAAACAAAAACAAAACAACAAAAACAACAAAAAAAACAACTCCTTTAGACAAAGAGATACACATCTAGTGCTGTACAATACTGGTCTTTTTTTTGTTTTTCCCTTTTTCTAGACCACCACATGTTTGATAAGCAGAATTTCTCTGGCATGCTGTACTCCCAGGGCTGGCTTTCTGAACAGGTACAGCATCCATAAATGCCTACATTTAGCCAAGATTGGTTTGGATGCTATTCCCAGAAGAGACTGATTCTCATGAGTGTGTTATGAGAAGTCTCACTGACTCTTCTATGTCCCACTGCAGAGCTGGATTTCTGCATACTGTACAAATATGAACAAACCAAGCCAGAGGTAAAGCCTTGAAAAACAAAACCCCAGGGTGATATCCAGAGTTTGGTTCTGAATGTTTATGAGCAACATAATATTTGTATACAAAGTTTTTTATTCTGGCCCAGCTCAAGCAGGACCCTGTGAGGTCAAGTTCATGTTTTTTTATTACTTCAGGTTATTCTTGTCTTTTTTCATATCTGTCTCTTATGGGTCTAGATTGCATATAGTAATAAATAAAACCATTCTGTAATAAGGCTAAATTAAAATTTTACAGTATGAATAATACATGATACAGAAAATACAGTGAAATTGTATAAAATATAATGAATAGGCCCTCAGTTAACAAACAGGAATTGCAACTGAACTAAACTACCCTTGGCAAAACCAATTACAAAAGTATCTGCAAGGAAATATGCACTCTATTAATTTTGCATTTTGATGAACATGTTTTATGCATTTATTAAAATATCTTTTTGGTTAAGTAACATTTTAAAGACAAAAAAAAAAAGAGAAGTAAATTTTTAATTCAAACCAGTTGTGCCTAACATCCAAAGTTTGTTATATGTGCTATGGTTGATTTAAAATTTATAAAGTTGCTCTGGTTTGTATAAGAAAGCAATTTTGTTTTATAAAGGGGAACTTAATCCAAAAAATAAAATGAAGCATTTTGCCAGAAAAATACCTTAAAACTGATCTATAATATAATAAAATCTGTATTTACATATCTGTAATAAGAGGTATGGGTTTCTTTTCTATTTTCTTTTGTATTTTTTTTCAATCACAGCTAAGCTCTGAATTCACAGCTAAGCTGTGAATATTTGCCAGAATTTCACTGAGCACCTTCTCCTGTGCTTACCTCAACCTAAAGAGATTTGGCTGCAAAGCTTTTTCAGGGTTGCCAATCTCTCTGCTTGGAGATTTACGTCTGAAAATTTTCCTTTATTTTGTTTTACAGAGTTTACTAAGACCTACATTTTTTTTTTAATATATAGTTAATAACGGTCATTACTATTTCTTTCTAAAGAACACCATTGTGAGAACCTTCAAGGTTATAACACAAGTAAGGAAAGCAGCCTTTAAAACTTTCTGAAAGAAGGCTTGATAAAGCTTAGCATGGAAATGATACAGAACCATTAGTCTTGTACCTCTGAAATATTTATTTCTTCTGACACACAAGAAGTCAGATGAGTATTTTACCTAGTTTTCTGACATCCCTTAGAAGGCAGTCAAGTAAAAAAGAACCTGTTACACAGGTTATGTTACACAGTATTTAGATGTGCAGTTAAACTACAGTCAGATGCTGATTGTTTCCTTCTAACTTTTAGGTACAGCAGGGAGCAATTTGCATGCCATCACTGGAGAAACTGTATACAAGATAAAGATTAAGGTGAGGCTGGATTCATTTGGAAAATGGTAATTAGGGTCAGGCAGAATCAACAAATCTAAATCCACAGATGACATTTAAAAAAGTTATTTTAGGTTATTAATAGGGTGTAGGGAGTAGGTTATGAGAGGATGTGTGCATCAACAAACACATATAGAGGACAGTAACGTGCCGATTAACAAAAGACCTTCATGCCTTCTCTTTAGAAGATACTTAAAGCTGCTCAGCTGTTGCACCTCTGATGCTGAAAATTCAAAAGTTAGAGATGATTTAAGCTGGGGATAAAGTTGTTTTAAATCATCTAACTACTGCCTTTTCGCAGCAGTCTCAGTAAAGGCTTGAGACTATGGAGTAAGAATTTCTGCCTGAGCCCTTTTCCAGTGTGTTTTCTCCACCTCACAACATCCACTGCCCCATCTCTCTCGCTTGCTCAAGTCTCCATCAGGACATGCCATTATAGGTCAGCATTAGTGCAGAGCAACACAGCAGTGGTGGGCTCAGGTTTTAACCTGTATATTTAATCATGTATTCCATTAGGAATACTTATCTAGGATTCAGTGTTATTTTTTCCTGGTGCACCACTGAATTTGATATATACAATGAACAAAAGAGGAACTGATATTCTCACAGGCATGGTTTCTGGATTAAACATCTCTGAATTTCTTAAGAGAGACTTGTTCCTATGTGAATTGGAGTGTTACAGGCTTTGGGACACATATTTTCAGTCAAACCTAACTGTATTATACAATAAAATGTATATACGTTTATGTGGTATATATATATAGCTTATACATTCAGTATAAGAGATGAAGTGCATGGAAATGACAATTTAGGAGAAAGGCACTTAATTCTCATTTGCAGAAGCAAAATACGTTGAAGGGAGCAAAGAACAGTCACTGAAGGGTTGCATGGGACAGACACAGGTATGGATGAGGGAGACATGAAAAAATTCTTATATGCTCTGTATAAATAAAAAATGTCAGCATTTCTTAATATGTGTGTAATTTCTTCAAATCTGCATTAGCTAGTCATAGCTGACTGAAAGTTTTCCCTCCAGCAGGAACTAAAACTAACATCAAGACTGATAAGCTCACATACACTAGGAAAAATCAGGACTGACAATTTTCATACAAAATGTCTCCTCCTTTGTACAACCAAAGCAAAATTAGTTTGTCTATCTTTATTTCTGACCCTTGTTTTTTGTTTGGTTTTTTTTCTCACAACAAAAAGCAGTATTTATGACAGCAAAATTATTCAAGAAATTCATTTTTGTCATGAATTGTTTCAGATTTTCTTAAAGAGGTTTTGCTGTATTTTAAAGAGTATCAGATACAAGAGATTTTTCAGCCTTAAAATCAAGAATTACATTTATTGTATATAGGATTATAAAACACATGCCAGCCTAAACAGGGAAATAGTGTGGGGTGCATAAGCGAAGACTGAGAAAGGCAGTGATAGACAAAGAATAAGCAGATGTTTTAGTGCCTTTCTTTCCCACTGCCACAAGATGAAGTTTCTTTAACATTAAAAACTGTTGCATCTTTGTTCTTTGATGGCTCTGTACAACCCCACAACCATCTAGATGTTATTGCCAACCTAAAATGTGACTGGTTTTCCAAAGCACTCATTTTTTATGTATTGAGATTACCTTAATCATACTTCCAAACTTCTAGAGACTTTTAGCATTTAAATAAGCTCAAGACCTTCTTAGCACATGCTGCCAACATTCTGCTGAGACTGGTTGGATCCTGCCTTCCCTGTGCCCACACCTCCCTCTTGTGCAAAGAAATCATGTAGGTAAGGACAAGCTCATGCCTATCTCACACCTGAACAAAGAGGTGCCGAGTGCCTGCTGCTCTGGACTTCTGCAACTTCACCACAGCCCTTGTGGTGCCAAAGTTCAGATCTGCTCAACTTTACAGCACAAATAGAACTATCCCATTACTTTACATTCTGAACAGTCAGGAAACCTATCTGAAATTTATACTTATGCCAAATGCTATTTCAACTGCAAATGTAAATTTTACAATTACTTCTATCATTTAAAGAATTTATAGTAAAGCTATTTTTAAATTAATGCTTCAGCTCCCAGAAATGCAGCAATAAAAAAAATTGATTTTTTTTTTTTCTTTTTTTTTAAACAGGGGATTATTATTAAGGATTTGGCTTAATTTCACTGGATATTTGTAGAGGCTCCGGAGCCAAGGGCAGTAATGGCATGGAAGGAAGTCTCTGAGGTATAAAGTGAAAGCATAAAAGAAAAGGCTTTCCCCCATACAAAAACATAAGGAAAAAAATGTTCCCCCACAATTCTTTGCACAGCCATTTTAATGTATCCCAGTTCTATATACCCAGTTGGCCTGTTGGCTACCCCTCCCCTTTTTACCTTTTATGTCTTTCCCCCAGAAAGTTCTTTCTTCCCTGCTTCCCCATTGACCCCAGTTTGGGGCAATCCTCTGCCCCTGTTATCCCATTGGTTCTCCCTCCCCGTGACCTCACCTATGCATCACTTTACACTATTCCCATTGGACCCTGCCCCTCTGATCCACCCCCCCTCTACCCATATATAATCCTGAGCTCTCAGCTTTTCCTTGTTTTTGTGCCTAGACTCCTTCAGTGTGTGGCTGTAATAAACCCCACTGGAACTCCATGCAAAGATCCTTCTTGTCCTTTCACTCATCAGCTTTCCACTGGTATCTGTGGCTGCCCGGCAGGAGCATGTAGCTGTATGTCTGCCTACCCCAACGCTTCCTAGTGGAGACGCTTTCGGAAGGTAGTAGCAACTTACCACCGCACATGGTGCTACAGATGTTTTCAGTCTCTCCTGACACTTTTTTTTTTCCAATGTGCACCTGGTTAAATGAAATTTTGTTTTGATCTTAATGAAACATCATATCACATATGTTAGATTATGTGTTGACTTAATCAACATTTCAAAACTGCATCTTGTTTCAGAAGAAAGAGTTGGAACAACAAAGAGTTGAGTAAATCATCCTGTTTGTTCCTGTTTAGTTCATAAATAATAATATATGTATTTTTCCTCAGAATGTTTTCATTTCAGGGAAAACATTTCAAATAAAAGAAATCTCACTTAGGAAAACTTCTGTGCATTGAGCCACATGGGATGATTTGCTCAGCTTTCTTCTATACCATGCTCTGTGTCTATAGCAGCTTAGTGGTTTAAAGGATCAATGATGGTGCATAAGTCAAATATACTCACAAGGCAATTCTGTCTAAATACTTTAAAGGCTAAAGTTTGGGTTTTTTTGTTTGCTTTTATTTTGGGTAGGGGAGGGGCAGGGAAGGATTCATATACAGGATACAAGCTAGCTTCTTTTAAAAAACTCTGACCCAATTTAACCTTCCAGTAGGTTTAAGAAATACCTATTTTTACACTTACAGTGATAAAGTTTTTTAACTTATTGCCCCAAAAGAGCTTGAAAGGCTCCCTCCCACCTGCCATGCAGTTTTTCAGCCTGGGGAGAAGTTCACTGTGCACAGCCCTGCCATTGCAGTCTCTGAAATGAAGGTTTAAGACTACAGAACAAAACTTGACTATAAAGAAGGGGTTCCCACATGACCAAAAATTTCCACATCAAATGTCAATCTTTTTACTGATGGGAAAGCATGAAGTGGGAGTAACCAACACTATTCTTTTCCATCTGGAATGGCTGCTCCCTAGAGCCCACAGTGGGAGCGGGGTTGGTTCCTTAGAGACACACAGTCCTGCATTAGGGGGCTCTCCAATTAGTCCTGTAATTTACTATCACTTAATAAAATGGACCAAGTAGGGATGGAAAAATCCCAGCCTTCAGCTGGGGTGGGTGTTCTCCACAGCTTGAGAGTTAGCCCAGCTCTCAAGCAGGTACAAAAGGCACCCACAGCTGAAGCTGGGGAGACAGAAAGGAGACCTTCAGCCCCCAATGAATTACACACTAGCACCAGGCTCCAGGAACAGCAGATCAGCTTACAAGTTGAAGGATAAATCAAAGCTTTAATCGGGGCTGTCAGTAAAGCAGGTGTTTTGACTGCCTTTATGGTTCATTTTTATGCAAAAAGGGTTGTTGGCAATACAGAAATCATGGGGGATTGAAAATAAATGGCAGTGACAGGACTGATCTCACAAGGCGAGGGGGCCAAAATTGGTCTGTCTTTTCACATTATGAAATATACCTAACGGCAGACTCTTGAAACCCTGCATGCACAATGCACAGTCTGTGTGCTGGACACTTGCCTTTCTCTTTCCTCCTTTTCTCCCCCACTTTTTTTCCCCCCTTTTTATTTGATATGCCAGGGGCCCTTTTCTATTCTTCGGTGATGAACTGCTCCAGCAGCCACAGCAGGTTCAGAATGTTAAAGAGCCACCACTCACCCGAGCCAACAAAAGGATCCTGCTTCAAAGGGCTGAAAGGACACTGCAGACACTACCTATGGCCCTGGTTTAGGGTTGTGTCTTTTTCATCTTGGTTTTCATCATTCAACATCATTAACAAATAAAAATAATAAAAATGAATTTTTTTTATCATGGGAGGGGGCAAGGGGGGTTGCTGTTAGGAGAGAGGTCTACACAGTAATTACCACAGGGATGCACTACTCCAGCTCCTCTCTCCTGCTTTGCTTTGAGGGCTGATGGGGTATCCACCACTACCCAGAGTCACACTGTAAAACTGACATTTGACTTCACTCAATTCTAAAGTCTCAATATTAATACTGGGCATAATTTTAAAGTTATTAAAATTAAATAAAAAAATTTTGCCTATGGAAGTTGATACATTGTGGCATCCTGTAATATTGAAACTGGGTGATGAATGTTCTAATACAGCACATTTTTCCAGAAAGGAAAAAATTGGGGCCTTTTTATTTTGTTCTGCTATGACTCAATACTTTTCACAGTGTATACTGTAACATAATTTGAAATATTACTGCAGGGTATTGCCAGTAAATTTCATTTATCATTTACAAACCATAAAGCAGGCAAGAGAGGGGAAAAAAAACCCACAAATGCTTCCCCCCTGTAGTTTCACACAGTTATTCATGCCTCACCAGTCACATATGATAGTATTTCAGCAGCTTTACCAAAGAATTGATTCTTTTATCCTTCCATAGAAATTAAAAAATTAATTTATAAAAGTAACATCTATCTTAGGATGTACATCCTTAGGACAGATTCACTGAAGATAATATTTGAAAAATGTTATACTAATTATGTGTAAATTAAGAAATTCATTTTACTTGATTGTGATCATCCATACTGCTGTTTCTGGCCAGAAAACTTTGCATCTTTGCTTAAATTAAAACATAATTACGACTTAGTTGCCTAGGAAATGAAATCACCATCCCCATTTTAAAGGTAGGCTGATGCCCTTGGTCTCCATAAAAGTTTATGCATCTTTGGGTTTTGACCCTCTAAACTACTCCATGAATTCCAAAGGAATTTTAACTATTACATGAAAGTTACCCTGCTTTCATCAAAAAATAGTATTTGTGGGCTTCTTGCAAGTAATTTAGATTTGATTTTCCAATCAATCAATAAATAATTTTCCAATTATCTTTATTTCTATAATAATTTCATCTAAAATAGTAATATTTTTATACTTATAAAATACATACTTTCTACTTAAATTTTAGGTATTGCACATTAGGAGAGATATTCATGTTGCCTTCCTAGCAAACTTAATTTCAGTATAATTTCTCATGCCAATTAAGTTATTCCATGCCAATAGAATTCCATCTGTGCTTGCAGTATTAAGCCTTGAAACCCTAATTTTCTCAAATATTTCAGGGCTACAGTTAATGCAGGCTTTGAAACAAATGGTTTCCAATAGTTTGCTTGAAGAAAGATGATACAAGTCACTGATCATGGCAAAGATTTAGGTTCTTGGTGACGTTGGCTGAAAATTCATTAACATTTCTTTCTGGAACAGTTGTTATGTTCAAAAATATTTTGGATGTTTAGATCATAAGGTGATTCCAGCATTTTGTTTAAGATTCTTCAGAAAAGGAGATTCTCTTGATTGACTGATTAAGATTCTCTTCAGAAAAGCACAAGAAAATTTAATAAGAGTTAAAAGTCTAATTCAAATCTGCCAAGTCCCTGTTCATGATCACTTATTTAACATTCTTGTGTGTCCACTGGCTGTTAGTCTAAGCATAATATAATAAACATTAATTAATAAGTAATACAACAATATTTATATGCATTCATCTCTCACAGTGTAGCAATGATTTTCCTTATGAGGTGCACTATCAGGATCCAGTTTGTGGAGAAACCTACAAGTGTCTGCATTGTCCTGAGCAGAGATTTTTTTGGCATAAGAAAAGGTTTAAACCACTAAACCTTTTGAAATGTACTAGTAGAATCAAACGTTTTTGTTGCCGCTGAAGATGAATAGATCACGCGGACACAGGTCGAGGTGTGGTGAAAAGAAGAGAGCAAGTTTATTTTTCCTCCCAGGATTTATAGGCTTCTGACCATGGCCAGGGGTTGGATGATCAGGATAACACTTTCTCACTGCACTGGCCATGAGAGATGCCCATCACAAGACGTGTAACAGAAAGAATGTACACATATCTATGTTTACAGTTACTGTCCTGGGAAAGTCCTTAGAAAACCATGTCAGCAAGCTCAGAAGCTGACTTTTCAGGGTGACACATTTTCATTTTAAATTTCAGACCATTTTTTTCCTAATTAGCCTGCCTCGGATTTCTGCTTTCTGTCAAAATTCCATCTTAATCCTGGGTAATTCTGGTATTGATAGATTCTCATCTACCATGTATCAAAATGTCAAATCTTTCCATCATTTATCTACAGTAAATTCAAATATGACTTAAAATGCAGAGATGAAATCTGACTCATATAAGCTAAAATACTGAAAATATGGGCACTACTGGGGTGAAGTGAAGGTGACTGTATTGCAAAATTGTAAATAAATTGGGGAATACATCAGTATAAATCTGCATAACTTAGTCTTGAAGACTTTTGTAGATACTCAAAGATAGGTTACAACCTTCCTTATCAGCTAGAGCTGTCTTTTTCTCACACTACCCTTGGTCCAAAGATTGCCTGTTTCTACCTATTTCCTCCCCAGCACTACGATGTGACAAGTTTGTTTTTATCATGTATTGTACTGCCTATTTCACAGTGAGATGTTTACTATCATGTAGATACTGCTGAAACACAAAAAAATAACTAAAATCAGTGCTAAAGATTTAGACCCCAGATATATCACTAAAAATTGGAAATACTGAACACCTCATGTGACACCAGAAAAACCATCAAAAAAAAAGCCAGTCTGGGAGAGGGGAGGAAGAGAAGGAGGGAGTTCAAGAAGCATTTGGACAACACTCTGAGGCACATGGTGTGACTCTTGGAGATGGTGCTATGCAGGGCTAAGGGGTGAATGATCCTATGGTCCCTTGCAGCACAGCATAATCTGTGATTCTGTGATAGTGTGTGATTGTTGTTTTGGGGTTTTTTTATCCTTTTAAGCCTCATGAACCAATAGCAATGTTCACTGGTTTCTAAAAGGAAATTGTAAATGCTGGGTTTGATTTAAACATATTTAAGGGGACAGGCAGACCTACTTTTAATAGTCTCTGACTCAACTGATAATTAGTACGTAATATAGTTGTTATGACTATGAACATCTCCCTTCTAATGAAAACCAGACCTGATTTTACCTGTGTTAGTCTGGTTTTTACTTCATTATGGAATCAGGAAGCAACGTGTATAGGTATACAAGGCCGAAAGCTCTGGTCTTGATTTTCAGTTTAATATTCATGTTGAATTTGCTCTATTTAGCACAAATTTTTGAAGATCTAGAATGGAAACAGTGATGAGTAGCATCTCCCTCAGGTTTCTCAGAACTCTTGGGTTTTTGATTTTTTTTTTTTCCCCCAATGGGGCCCTCATAGCTGTTGAATGTCTAGATTTGTTGTAAGGACAGCTTTTCTTTCCCTGTCTAAAAATAGAGGGGGTTTACCAGCAATAATTTATAAATGGACTTTATGAAGACAGATTAATTACAGTTCACATTCCTTTACTGTCATCTCATGGGTTCTGTTTACATGCTGATGAATATGCAAGGGGTAGCAGAAAGTTTGCGTATGTTCTTTGGTTGTGTTTAGGCTTTAGTTTGAACAGGATTAAGTTTACAAAAGCATGTAAGACTTAAGGAGAATGTCAGTAGCTCATTGACACCCTCAAATGGACAGAACTTTGTCTTCTTCTCCCATCAGGTAGACAGTTTCCTCAAACAGAAGTGTCGTGGTTTTAAAGCAGTAACTAAAAAAATTACTTATTTCTTGCTGTGAGATATGGATTAGAGCAAGAGCAAAACAGGCTTAAAACTTAAAAAGGAATAAAGAAAGTTTATTAACAAACTACAAGAATAAGAACACCAGAATAAACTTCCAGAAAACCCTTTTTATCCCCTACTACCCACCATTCCCTTGATCACATGACAAGAGACAAAAACTTTGGAACTTTGGTGTTTAAAACAGTCCCAATTCTTGTTAGAGTCTTTTCATCAGTCTTTGTAGAGAAACAGAAGTCTCTTTCTGCTAATCTATGGAATTTCTCACAAGAAAAACTATTTCTATTATAGCTTTCTATTTTTCTGATGCCAGCTGCCCAGAGATCTTGTCATCAGAATTCACTCCTCCCATTTCACACCACTCTGAGGTGTGTATGGGTCATGAGTCTAGGGATGTCATTTTAAGGATGAGTTATTCAAAGGCAAAAGTCCTCTTCATCTGTCTCTGTGAGCTCTACTGGAAAACAGTTTTCTCATTGCCCCCCAAGGCTTCAAATTTTCGCTTCACTCTGTTCCAGCACTTCACTGTATCACAATTACTCTACTTTTTACTCAAAATCCACACTTTGAACGCTCTATTTCTCCCTATATACTCTGTCATGAATTAAAGGAGTTTTTTCAGGACCTTATTGTCCATCTGCATAGCTTTAACAGAAAAATATTTCAGCTTATAAAGCATCTCCTTATTCTCTACCTTTTCTGAAGCTTAATTCTTTTCTTTACTGTCTCTGATAGTTTATGAAGTCTCTTTACATGTTGATTACTCTCTTTTTCTCTCTGTGGATGAAAAGGTTAATCTGTAAGTCTCATCTGAGTAATGAAAGGGTTAAAATCTTGCCCAGGCTTTTGTAGATGGTTCTGTGATCTCTGCCGGAGCAGCAGCTGGAGTTGTCTGCGATAGAAGATTCTTCATGGCTGCTCTGGAGAGTGTGGTCTCTGTCTCAGCCTGCCGCAGGTCAAGAGCTTTTTTTCCTTTCTTTACTCGGCAGTCTCTGGTGAATTCAGTCACAGCAAAAACTGCAGCCGAGCCAGGGACCGGCCTGGCCCGGCCAGAGCCCGGGACAAGCCCCGCAGGCCCCATCTCCCGGCCGGGAGCCGCTGGGCCCGGCCCAGCCCCCGCCTGGGCCGCATGGCCTGGGCAGGGAACGGGAGGCCAGCCGGAGCTCTGTTACCTTTCACAGCCAGGAAACAAAGAGAGCAAGAGTGCTCTGGCTTTACATCTTAAGGAGGTGTTTACAAGTTGACTTCACTTTTTAATGGTCAAAACTGCTGTCAATTCTTAGAAATGACTGATAATTGGTCAGGAGGAAAGACTCCCATCAACCACCAGCAGCTTCAATTTTCTTAGCTCCCAAAACCACCTTAAAGGTAAAGTCACCCCATGACAAGAAGTTAAGCAATCGTTTCCCGTAATTCAGTTAGTAGTGCACAACAATTTGTACATAAATTTTCTTTCATTTATATTCACACTTAGTAGAGAATGCTGACCTTCCAAATAAAATAAAAAATTTGAAACAGACAATGCAAATCAAGTGGTTTGTTTTCTTTCAAATGCTATTATGCCTCTCTAAATACTAATAAAATTATTTCTCTTAAGCAATACACAGTTAAGCAGTTGGATTTACTGTCACAAACATGCTGCCATTATGTCAGAAAACACTGAGTAATATTTGGTTTTTAGAAATATTTGTCTAGCTTCGAAGCTTTTTTTTAGAAATATTTGTCTAGCTTGGAAAAAAACTCTAAGATCTTTGAGTCCAACAGTTAATGTGAAAAGTAAGACAATGACAGTCAACACATCAAGTGTATTTTTAAAAATATTATATATGGAAGTCTCATTTAGATTATAATGGAATAAGGCATAGTATAATGGATTTAATTATGAAAAAAAAAAGTATTTTATTTGCCAGAAAAAAGAAGGTATTTATGGGCATATACTACAAGTCATCAAATAAAAATCTTTGACTATTCTTTAACTTCATATTTTGTTTCAAAATATGAAAAAATATGTATATTTACAGGTATTTAATGAGAAAAATATGTCAATAATGACATTTTCTACTTACAAAAAATAATGAAAATATAACAATTTCAACAGTTTTTGTAATTCAAAGTGTTTTTAAATTGTGAATATTAATTTTTTCACTGGAAAAATACTTCTGTATGTCATGGAATTTTATTATGTACTTAGATGCTTCAAAACATAGACAAACACTAAATGACAAAAAATGTATATATGGACCACTTATCTCTCTCTCACATTCTATTTTCAATTCTAGCAGAATACATTCTCACTAAGAGAAACTGATAAGTTGTATGACTGCCTATGAAAATAAGCATAAATATTTTATACCGTTCATATTTTTCCCCTATTTGTTTACCAGTTTCTGCTAATATTGCATTTACTTAAAATATTATCTAATTTATATGATGGTATCAGTCTTTCTAGCAGTAAAAGTCTAACATCATTCTTATTCTGATTCATATCTGTGTATTTCTCTGCCATACAGCCCATCTTGTTTTTATTTTGCTTGACCTTTATGTACTTCTGTGTAATAAACCAACTGGTAAACTTTTGGGAGACAAATGAACAGGTATAGAAACCTGTCATGATCTGGTAGTAAATAACTAAATCAAATTTGGTGTCTTAGAGTTGAATATTCACAGAGAACTTAACTAGATTGTAATCACAATTTCTCCTTGGTTTAATTTCTAATTTAATATTTAAAAATTCTAATTCATGTTTTACAGGTTAAAAAAAAATTCTCTCTATTTCCCAAAGTATAAAGGAAGACATAATTATGAAGTAATATAAAAAAAAAATGATGGCTGATTAGCTGTTATTTTAATGGTCTTCCATCAAGTAATTGTGACAGTATTTACACCCATTCCCTATTTTCCCATATTTTCTCCCCTGTTCTCATTAGGAGTCCTGAACTGGCCCCAGGAAGAATCAGAGTAAAAGTAAGAAAAAAACAACATACAATATGAATTTTCTTTTTTTAAGAACATTCTAATATTAAACAGATATTTATCTTAATAACAATTTTACATATGTATATTGAGTAGGGATTTCTTTTGGTTTGGGGCCTCTGTTTTGAGGGGTTTCTTACTCAAATGAGGTAGAACAGTCTGTCCTGGTTTTGGCTGGGATAGTTCTTTTTCCTAGTATCTGGTACAGTGCTGTGTTTAAGATTCTGGATGAGAACAATGCTGATAGCACACCGATGTATTAGTTGTGGCTGAGCAGTGTTTAGTCTAAGACTTCTCAAGTCCTCAGCTGAAGAAGATACAGCCAGAATAGCTGACCCAAACTGACGAAAGGGATACAGTTCTTTCTCTGTGCTCATCACTACTTAAGGGAAAGGCTAAGGGTAGCTACTCATCTCATGAGGTCAAGAAGGTAACCATGAATATCCCCATCAAACTGTGAGCAGCAAGCTATTTCAGGCACCAGTAAAAACATACTCTGAGATCATGGAATGGCTTGGTTTGGAAGGGACCTTAAAGACCATCTCATTCCAACTTCCCTCACTTTACACAGGAAAGCCCTGATACAGTATAAAACTCTGAGTAATGCATTCAGCTGTCCTTTCATTTAAAAGTACCTGAGATCAAAGGCCAGCCTTTTCCAAAACATAGCAATAATTAGTTCATCAGTTTGGCAAGATATAGTAGCTGATATAAATCTGCTCAGTGACTATGACTTCAAAAGATGCAGCCATTTTGACACCACAAAGATCATACCCGCACTTCCTCATAAACTAGTGACTCTCAGATATCGCAGACATCATATGGTAATAATTAAAAACATTTGCTGACTGGAGTCTTGGAGAAGAGTAGAATATTTTTGCCATTAAAAGAAGACTCCAGCACAGTTTGGCTTCCTTAACACCCACCACTTCACATTTCAAGATGCCAGAGTATTTCTTTTAAAAAAAATTATACCAATCAAAAAAATATTTCCTTCATCTTTAAAGTTGATAATTAGTTCACTTCATACCTTTCACATGCTAGGATGAATGATTTAAATTTTAAAATACCTTTTATGTCTGTTTCTTAGTTCAACTCAAACATGCATACCTCATGTCATTTACAGTATCTGTCTGACTCTGCTGCTTGGGACTACATTTTAATTTGTCATATCAGCAACCACCTTCAGCAAACAGAGGGGGAGGGGTAGTGTAAGTATAAGTGTGCTTGCAAAAAATTAAACAAATCAAAAGCCCAGTCAGGTGGTTTCAGAATAATCTGGCAACATATTTAAAAACATGCAATTAAAAAAAAAAATACTTGAACAAAATTTAACAGGGAAACAAAAAAAAAAAAAAAAAAAAAAAAACTAAAATGCTTATTTTCCAGAAGCTGCAGTTAAGCCTGCAGCTGAGTGATTGAAAAAGGCTCACAAAATTACTCAGTCTTGAATTACTACACATGTGACCTGACTTTGGTGGTAGTGGTTGCAGGAATTTAACTTCAAAACCAAAATAAAAAAAGAGCACAGAGCTGAACAGCAAATAAAGTGGGACAGAGAGAGGCAGGTTTAAATTTAGTTTAAAATTCTATCATTTTTAGCTGTCACCTGCTTGAGGTGAGTCAAAGGGACTTTGCCCCTTTTCAGTGAAACTTTGATATCTCTTTTACAATTTTACAATTCTGACTACTAACTCAGAAGAGCTTGTCTCATCTTTTTTTGGTTGGTTGGTTGGTTTTTTATGGTGGTTTTGTTTTAATTTATTTGCAAAATTTCCAAATTGCTGACAAGTATCCCATTGGAGGATATTCTGGCCATCAGAAATTATCCAGGGCCTCTCATGCCCACCTCCAGCATGGGAGAAGTATGGTCTCAGGGAGGAAGGCAGAAGAGAAGGGTTTGGTGCATGAGCACAAAGAGAGAACAACTCTTACAGCAAACCAGATTATCATTGCAGCATTTGGTCACTTCCTGTGCAGAACTCCAAGTCACAAAGTAAAGGGGTTTCCCATCTATGTGAGCATCCCCCAGATTTTCCCTCCCAGTTCCTAGCATTTCAGTTAAACTGCCTCTGGCTAGAAGTGACTGGGCGCGGCTCCCTCCAGAGTTTATTAATGCCATTTCCGAATATAGCCAAAGAGGACATGAGAGTGACAGGAGATATACTTTCCACTTCTTTCCTTCTGTGCTAGTGCTGGAAAACAGCCTGCATAATGTCTGTAATTTCCATCTTGTTATTCTTTGCAGGAACTGGATGAGTTGCTTACACAGAGTTCCTTGCCAGTTTCTGAACTAAGACCAGTGCTCTGCTCTTTCACTTCTGCTATTTAAATTTTTTTCATAAGAATTTTTTAATGACTCTGCCATTTATTTTACTGCCTTTTTCAGTCTTGCAATTCCTCCAAGTGCCTAATTCTTACAGAACTTTCTTGCAAATCTTGGAATCCTAATTTAAACTGAAGCCTTCATTTAAATTTAAACATACATCTCTGTTACTCATCATTTAGTTCCCAATTGCCGCCAGCTAAACAAACACGCACAGAGAACACAAAATTACCTTCACTCTCAGTAATACAGGACATATCATGAGGATACTATATTCTTCCTAATGTTGCCCCTGTCTCCTAACAAGTTCTTGTAATCCATGATTGCTGAGGCTCTTAGCTGTGATTCTGTTCCATGATGCTGGTCCTCTGTTGTTCTTTGCTCTCTAGCTGGTCAAAATGGGCCTGAGGACTTCTCTTGGACAGCCAGCTGCTGATACTCCCATATTCTCTTAATAATGCTTCACATCAAAGAACATACTTGTTTAAAAACAAATTCAGATGTGAAAGCAAGATGAAGATGTGGATTTTCCATTTGTAATATTTTGGAGATCAGGTTTCATGTTCAGTAAACCAGGTACCATTTTTCTTGTTAAAGTTGTTCTTGAATTTGACCTAGGATACATCCCTCTTATTGTCTCTCAATCTTTGCTTTTACCATTGTAGATGGGAGACAAGACATTTGAGGGTTTTGGTTTAGGGAACCACATAGCTTTTTATAAACTACATCTAATTAGGGAAAAGAGAAAAGGAGGTATGTGAAGAGTTACATTAAGCATATGCTCATTGTTCAAAATATTAAGCACTTTTAATATACAGCAGAAAAAAAATATTCTGTCATCAAACCAGCCAAGACAGAGTCTTATAGCACTAAGCTCTCATAGATATCAATGTGTGGTTTTCTTTAAGCTATGGCAGACTCTGCTCTACTTCACAAAATACTCTTTCTTTAAAATATTTTCCCATGTGCCCTCTACCTGGGTAACATTCCTATCTCTTGTTCAAGATTCCCAGCACAACCAAACAGGCACTAACTATCCTTTGTACCCATGTTTGTTTGTGCTTCCCCTCCTGTTGATATTTATGAGAGCTGTTTCTGATATCCTTGTAGCATCATCCTAATTTTGGCAGCAGTTTCTGTGTGCTCAGGTTCCAAGACAAATAGAAAGAACACAAGCTGTCTCCAAACTGAAGGAATCAATTTTCACTTCTGAAGTCAGATGGGCTTTCGTTTATTTCCTGTTGACTCCATTGAGGGATAATAATAGTGTTGCTGCTTTCAGTGAGAAAGACCATTATTGAGGACAATGCACTCAGTCAAAAAAGATACCAGATCTCACCCTTCACTCCCCAATTTACAAGCTGGGCTTCTTCCAGAATCTGTTTTCTACCTGGCCAGCTCAGTTAGAGCCCCAGGGTATAAGGAGGATGTGAATATTTTTGCACATCTGTACAAAAAGCAGAGAGGAAATGAGGGAGTGAGCACAAGCCTCCAGTGGCAATGAGCCAGCTGCTCCTGTTCCGACAGCCCAAAGCATCACCATATGTTTGGCTGCCACCCATGGAGCCAACAGCCCTTGGCTGGAGGCATCAAATCCATTTGGATTCCTCTTGCTAGTGCTGATGGACACCCAGCCTTTTCAGGCCTCAGCCAAACTGTAAACAGACTGTGATGGCACCATTGGCCTCATTGAATCAGCTCTGCAGTAAGAGAATCTACCCCTGTTTTCATCAGCCTCAGACAAATTGTACCTTGGAGGTGACAGACCCCAGAAAAGATTTACCAGTCTCCATTCCCAACTACAGCACAGCACCTGGCTTCAGAGGATTTAGCCAGAAAAACCATGTTCCACATCCAAACATGTACCTTTAGTGAGGTACTGCAGAACAGTTGGCCAGGTTTTTTCCTTGTTCTTCCCTTTTCCTTGGATATTTGGGATAACAAGCAGAATAGGAAGTGAAGAAGACAATTTTTTGGATCACTCAGTGATAAACTAAGTTGTTAAAAAAATGACAGTGACTTTTGGGAGGTTCTTAAAGAGTTTCAGGGAAATGGTGTCTATTCTAATTCTTCTACTACATGCTAAATAAAGCTGGTACTGATGAAGCATGACTTGCCATTCTACTGCAGCTTCATTTTCAACGATGCAGTAACCACTAAAACCTTATTCTTAACACCAGTCTTTCCAAAGTTTTTAGTCAGGGCAATGATACCGAAGATGGGTTGTAAATAGCTGAAATAACCACACTCAAACACCTACACAATTTCTTTTGATGTAAGATCTAACCTTTGGTCTTTCAATAAAGCAGAGACATATGAATGTTTTCTCGTTCAGCATCTATGTTTCAATCTAAAGAAACACACTATTTACTTGCAAAACAGTTGTCTGTTCCGCATACAGACTCTTATTTTATATTTGAATTTATATACTTCTCAGAAATTATGTCATTAAGAACTCCATAGCATGCAGTCCTTCACAAGAACATAGGCTTTTTTTTCTGATTTTCAATTGAGTAAAGTTTTCATGGATACCAATGGTTATGCTTCATATTTAAAGTCTTGAAGTTTGATTCTAGTTTAATTGTGAAATAATCCTGTTGGCTCTTTGCTGACACACTATATTACAGGCTTTCTTTTGTCTAAAACTTGCACCTTAAGACCACATTTAATGACACGTGCACACCTTTTCCAGAAAGCAGTTTCACTGTGATATGAAGGAATGAGGTCATTTAATATATGCAGAAGTGCAGAGCTAGAAGCTGTATCTCTGAGCAGTTAACTTGAACTGCTGCATATTCTCTGAGTGTTCTGTTGTAGACTTTTGTAAATAATGTTGAAGAAATCTGTGTTGAGTAGTACAGGGCACCAAAATGTGCTACGGCTGTCCTCCCATGATTGAAGGAAGCCACTGAGTTTTCAGTTTACAGATGTTTTCAGTGATAAATCTCTGCTATCTCCCATATGAAGTTATGTACTCCAACATGTGCTGCTCTAAGTGCTGCAGTAAGTGAGATGAGAACCATCAGAGAGACCTGAATTTTGGCTGCCCTTCAACAAACACATCTACATTTGGGATTTTGTTTCACAGGCTTATAGGATCATAAGGGATGATTGAAATAGCATCACTTGGTTCCTTAAACCAGTGCAAAACCCATTGATATACTGCACCACTGAAACTGTAGATACCAAAATTATATCCTCTTTCTAAAAGTATTTAAAAGTTTAAATTATAGGACTTTCCACAATCAGATCACACACAATCACCAAAAAAAATCCAAACATGAGGATATATAATGATTGTAATATCAGTCTCTTATTCTTTGAAAAGATTATAAATAAATAATTTTGCCACAAACATTTTTCTAGCCTGGATACAAATCAGCATGTCCTTTCTAGTTAGGTGACCTAATTATTTTAAGAATTTAAGAAAGCCAGGTGAGTCAAAACAAGCCCAAGTGGTCTCAAGCCTGCCAATTTGCTAAGCTTATGCTTCTGTTATATTTGAATAAAAAAATGTCCATCATTCTTTGCCAGAGGTGCACTAGGCTGCTGTGGTTGTTTGTTATCATTTTTATACAAGCCAACCACATTACCTCCCAGTTTGCAAATACTGTGGATTAGAGCCATTCCTTGAAGCAACACAGGCCTGAATAACAAGACAATTCAACTTTTTTTAACCTGTTCCTCTCCTTTTCCTCTTGCACAGTACCATATTAATTTGAATATGGATTTTTTCCGCACACCCCTCACCCACAGGCAGCACCTTCAGCTCATTTTACCAGAAGATTCTTACAATTAGCCTTTTTCCAGGGCAACAGCTTCCCTTACTACCCTACCCAGGAATAAACAGAAAGAATCTTTCCCTATAAAATTGTTACCAGGCTCAGACATGAGCCTGCATTTTACCTAAGTTTCATATCAGTGCACCTTCACACATACCACAAATGTATTTTATGTGTAGACAGAGAAAATATCTTATTTCAAGATCAGCTGAAGTGTGTGAGGCACAAACACAGTCTTCTCTCATGTAGACTTTGCTTAATTTCCTTGTCTTAGCTGTTTTAGCTGTACGTAATCATAACTGGAGAGTCTGAATTCTTCTGAGATATAAATACAATCATTGCTGAAATCTTATCTTTTAAAAAAGTAAAACAATTTATTATAACCAGAGTACCATATATGAGACTTTCATTTTCCATACACAGCAGAAAGAATATGTCCTTTTAAGGCATAATTCCTGCTAAGCACACTCCTGGAACAGCTGTCAGCCCACAGCTTGGACAGGAGCACTCTTTGCTGGGTTAAGAACTGGCTGGATGGCCAGGCCCAGAGAGTGGTGGTGAATAGCGCTACATGCAGCTGGCAGCCAGTCACTAGTGGTTTAACAAGTCCAAGTGCTGTGTCCTGCAATTTGGCCAAAACAACCCCCTGCAGTGCTACAGGCTGGGGACAGAGTGGCTGGACAGCAGCCAGGCAGAAAGGGACATGGGGATACTGGTTAGCTTCTGACTGAACATTAGTAATCATGTTCAGTCAGCAGCCAGAACGTCAACAGTGTACCCAGGTGGCCAAGAAGGCCAGTGGCATCCTGGTCTGCATCAGGAATAGTGTGGCCAGCAGGACCAAGGAAGTATGGTAACTCAGTGCATGGTTTAGTTGACAAGGTGGTGTTAGATTGTAAATTGGACTGGATGATCTCAAAGCAGTTTTCCAGCCTAGTTGGTTCTGGAATTACATGAATCTGTAGTGTCTGCTTAAATCTCCATTATGACCTTAGGACACTCAGGTGTTATGGAGGAGATGAATCTTTCCAGGCAGGTAAAATTGCAATTCAAAATACTATTTTGCACTGAATAATTGTTTCCGGATGGCTTGTATCCCATACCCATTTTTTGTGCCCAGAAGTGTCACTGTAACTGCCACTGCCATCCCCCCACCAACTCCCTCCCCCCCCACTCCCATCCCACAGCTCGGGAATATCATGATGAGTGAAGGGTGGCCCAGGATCCTGCGGAGGTTGGAGCCAGGGGCTGCTCTTCCTTCTGGTGGGGTGATCAACACTGCTGCCATGTGGCACAGTGGGTCTGACCTGGGGTCCTGTTGCCCTGTGATTTTTTTCTTATGGATTTTTTTTCTCTTTTTTGGGCTCTGTGAGCAGGGCCTACCAGCTTGTTTCGCTGCTCCTCTGCCACTTGGGAGCCCAGAGCCTGAGTGTGTCAAGACTCAGAGCCAGGAGCACTCCCTGCTGGGCTGTTCCCTCTGTGTGGCAGCCCAACCTCAGGACCAGCTGTCATGGGTAAGCTGTGCAAAGGAGCAATCCCCCACCCAGCTCTTCCCTGTTTCCTGTCACCGCTTCAGGAGTTTTGCTATGCTTTAACCCAACACCCCACATCCACCAGGATCCCACTGCTCCTGCCACTGCTTTGGGGTTAGTGGTACACTTTGATTTGCTGCCCCTGGGAGTCTGCTCATCTTTGCTGCACCAGCACGCTGCTCTGAGAGCACTGCTACAGTCCAGCTCACCACGTGGAGTGCACTGAGACCAGCTGCTCCCCACGAGTTTTGGAAAGGAGCCACCTCCTCTCTTTCCTTGTCGCCTGAACCGCCATTGCCAGAGGTGAGGCTGCTGAGCTCGCGCCACAGCGCCCCCTGCCGGCGTGGGGGAATCATTGCGCCTGGCCGGGAGCCACCAGCGCCCCTGCTGGCTGTGCCCAGAACTGCACCGAAGGGGAAAGTGCCTGACAGCCCAGAGAAGGCTGCGGTTGGGTTTCTGGTTCTGCTCTGTTTGTTGTACTGCTGTTGTTGTTGTTTGCCTTATTATATCTACTCTAGTAAAAAAACTGTTGTTGCTTTTTCCCATCTTCATCCGAATGTCCTGTAACTTCAAAGTTACAATTTGTAGGGAAGGGGGTCATATTTTCCATTGCAAGAAGGTTCCCACCTTCCTCGACAGACAACTGTTTCTCAAACCAGGAAAATAGTTTAGTACAAAAGAAATATTCAAGGCTATCCATGTCCATATTTGCTGTAAAAACTCTGTGGACTGATTTCTCATTGTGCTTCCTGATTGTGCACACTGATCCTTGGGCAAGGGGGTAGAGAATGTGTGCACTGGTCAGATTTCAGCTTCAATTATTACCCAGTTTTTCCAGGGTCTCCACTGAGTTTTAATTAAACAAAGTATTATTTATCAACTTTGCTGGAAATAGTTTTTACTGTATGGTTTAAATTGTTCCTATGTGTCTCTTCAGAGAGGCTTTTTTCAGTAACAGGTTACTTGATCCCAGAATATTATTTTTTACAAGTCGTCAGTCATTTATGATTTACAGCTCTGAAGATGCAAAATACAGCAGGGTTCTTAATTATGAATATTTTTATTGATTGAAGTAATTATATTATCACTTTATTATTATTATTTATATAAACTGCATTGCAGAAAATGTTGCCGGCCAAGTTTTGTGTGCAGGCAGAGTTTGACCCTGGGATACTGAAAGGAGAAAAATTGTGCCTGAAAATGTGTCTGCCTGCATTATAGAAAGAAAACACATGTGTACTGTAGTCTCCTAGGTCAGATGCTATGGTAACCTAATGCTAAAAAAATGGAGGCTCCCAAGTCTTCTAATCTTGGGAAACTGAAATCCTCTGCAGGTGCAGAGAAAGAAATTAAACTTCTAGGTATTTTCTGTGAATTCAAATATTGCATTAAAAAAGGAAACTGTAAGTGTTAAATATTTTGTGATGCCTTTGTTGGATTTCTATTGCTGTTCTTAGACATAGCAACTATAAATGGAACCAGGGTAAAGAATTGTTGGGGGTTAGGTGTCCTTTCTTTTGTTGGACCTCGCATCTCCTGCCCTGCCAGGACGTGTGGCAGTGCCAGCCACCACCACGGCGCTGCTGATACACCTCATCAACCAGCCCTGGATCTCTGCTCATTCCTGCCATTCCAGCTGGCTGTTCCTCAGACCCCTGCAGGAGCACCGGGACTGACTGCCCAAGGGAGTTTGTGAAGCAAAGCCTCTCCTCCATCCCTTCCTGTCTCAGCCGAGAAAGCTGTCACGGGGTCCCTGGTTCTGTTTTGTTGTTAATGCTGTAGTTATTGTTTGTTTGCCTTGTATACACACTAGTAAAGAACTGTTATTCCTATCCCCGACCTCTGCCTGAGAACACCCTGATTTCAAAATCATAGTAATTCAGAGGGAGGGGGTTTGCATTTTCCATTCCAAGGAAAGCTGCTGCCCTCTCTAGCAGACACCTGTCTTCCAAACGAAGATAAGAGTGCAGCAAAGACATTGTTGACAGCCACATGTGTTTTTCCTAAGGGGCACTTGATAGCAAAGTGTGATGCAGCAGTGACAGAAATGCTTAAACACAAATAAGTGGTCAAGCAACTCTGATCATTATTTCAGTACATTTTTTAATGTAACCATTTCAGAAGTGAATATAAAAAACTTACATGAGCATGCAGAAAAGCAATTGCTGAGCATCCATTAATAAACTTTGTATTTGCTCAAAAGTCTCAGTATTTCCATATATAGAAGGAATGCCAGAACCACTAGCCCATGGAATTGTTTGGGTTTGACCTTAAAGATGATCTTGTTTCAGTCCCCTACCATGGTGAAGGACACCTTCCACTAGACTACTCAGCCCAAAGCCCACCCAACCAGGCCTTGAACACTTACAGATATAACCAGTATTTTGGTAATTACCATTTGATGATTTTCACAACCTTTTCTGTTATTATACCACCAAGAATGATAAAACTAGTCAGCATTTAGAGAAGTAGTAGGAACTGGTGTTTTGGGCAGGACAATAATCCTCATGTTTGGTGCTTAAACCACACCAACAGTGCCTAACTCTCTATTAGTTGTCAAAATGCGGCAAATCCAGATTTATTATCTATTTTGTTTAATATGCATACTATCAGTTTTCCCTGTTCTTTACACAAAAGAGATTTGGTGCTGGGGTTTTTATATTGTGTACATACACGTATATCAATATTATATAATTTCTGTCATTTAAAAAGGAAGCCTGAGAAAAAGAGGAACTCTAAAACAAGCAGTGTTAAGACAGATTTTTCTCTCATTTACTGCTATTACTACAGATCTTTTAATAAGCTTCCTATCAATAATAAATACAAATCAAACTTTCTTCAAACAAAGAACTAAACATTCTTGCTCCTGGAAACTGGTCTCTTTCTATTATAGGATTCTGTCAGCAATGTACATACAAAATATTACTATTGTGTGTTGGTACAGAAGTACCCTCTAGGAAAACCTTATGTGTTTTATGATATTTGGATGCCTATTGCTACCAGAGGAATTCATTGCAATCTCCTTTTTCTAGAAAGTCCTCTCTGCAAACAATGGCTCTCTAAAACATTGAGACTATCCTTGTGACACAGGCCAGCAGGCATAAACTGATTAAAGGGTTTTAAATTTAAAACAGGTTGGTAATCCCTAGTGGATGATATGACTGTGAAAATGAAGCTTACCAGGCTGCCCTGCAAGCTTGTAGACAGAAAGTAGTCTGAGTCTGAATATCTAATATTTCCTCCTCTAGAGATTATGCGAAAGCTATCTGCATTTATTTATGGAGGAAACTTTGCAACTTGTGGAGGTAGTTTCGTATTCTGCTGCTGATTTTGTAACAGACAGCAATGTTTTATCCAGGTCAACAGAAAAACAATCTAAAAGTTTAATAACTGTTCTCAAACTACCACCTTGTATGTTTTTATCGTAACCACCAGTCCTCCTGTACACTTCACACACTATGTGCGCCCAGGCTGGAATCAAATAACCAGGCAGGCATGAGTTCTGTCTTCAGAACTGCTTTCCTGACCCTCACACTTCTGTGAAAAGTCAGAAGTGGGGAGGTTTAGCCATGCAGGTCAGCCCTTTCCATGCTGTACAGATGCCCAAAAAAGATATTGCGTGTAGAGGAATTCAGGAATCCAGTGGAGCTTACAGTCACATTGTAATTAACAAGTACACATCAAAAAGTTAGGACAAGAGAGAATTTGAGGGATATGCTGGCTAGATCCAACTAAAGAGATAGAAACTGGAAAATTCAGTCATGGGCAGGGTTATTCAGATACGATATACTCTATACGCCTATCTATGGGCTGTGCAGGATTAGTGTATGGGTCAGATTTTAAGGGAAATGGAGTGAGAAAGCCAAGAGGAATTAACATGAGGTTAGGGTGAGGGAACTTGGAGAACAAGGCTAAAATTGGACACTGAAGAAGAGCGAAACTGCAAGGGGAGGGTTGAGATAAGACAGAAACAACCTAATTATGGAGGAGGAAGTTATGCCCTTGTGAACTTTAAGACTTACCTTTTTCTAGGACTTCATCTGTCAACTTTAGGAAGCATTCTGGCTTCAGTGTCAGCCTGATCTTGCTGTTTTAAAGCATGAAGAAGACAAGAAGCTGACAGCAACCCCAGATTGAGCAGTACCCACACGGACAAAGTGCAACGCTACAGAACCTGGATGCAGTGGGTTGTGAGGTGCTGGCAAAAGGATCCATTGACAGCCCTCAGCATGCCAAGGTGATAAACCAGGATAAGGATCCAAGGACTCCTGTCAGCAGCAGCTGGATATGAGTTGGAGGCATAGCTATAAAATCAGTCCTGGGTTGACCCTGAGAGCCAAAGAGGACAAACACTCACAGAACAAGCTGCCTGCCTGTCTGAGCCCCTGGAGTGAGAGAATGGGACCCAGGTGAGGCTTGTGGGACCACTAATGCCTATTAGTAGGAATGAAGGGTAAAAACAGGGAAGAGGTGTCAAATATCTAATGCGGTATTACAATTTCTTCCTCTCCATAACAGACAGCAGCTCAATGAGACTCAAGTCCTGCTGGCATTCAAAGGTACTCTAACTAACACCCCAACGTGAGGTCGTGGTACTTCTACCCAATAAAGCATAGCATGAGTTCCTGCTGTGTAAAGAAGATGAAAATCTCTCCATTGTTCAGGTGTCAACAAATGCCTACACATCTTCAAATGTCCCATCTACAGCACAGTAAGGAGAAGGAGAAAGCAGTAAGTGAAACCAGTACGGAGAAGAGTTTCCATGCATACAAAGAAATGAAGCTTATGCATACAACAAAATTCTTGCTTTTTTGGGTAACATTAAGCAGGATTTTTTGTATCTAGCATAAAAAAATATATTTTACAAGTGCAGTTCTCCAAAACAAATGTATCAGTTTTATGCCCAGGTTGACTTGGATTATTCAAAGTTTTTCACAGTTCTGGTAAAAATATATATCTTATAAAATATACATCAGCATAACTGCCAAAATTACAGGTTTTTACACTTAACAGGTCTTAACACTCCTGAAATGAGCACTGGGGGTTCAAAACCCACCCATGTTTCCCAACTGTAAAATCCATTTGTTTACTACTACAAAGATCTCCTCGTGTATCACAGGCTGACAAAAAATAGTTTTGAAAAAAGGAATCAAAAGGATGGCATTGACTTTTATCTGAGAACTATTAGCTACATCACCCCCACTGTAGCAATGGAACCAAATATAAATGACTTTTCGCTGAGCTTCAAGACAGAGAGAAGCCCCACTATGGAAGGATGGGATGCAGCCAGAGCGAATGTACCTGCAGGCTTGCCCTGTTCTAGGAAGTTCAAACATTTCTGTACTAATTTGCAAATAAAGGACAGGCACACTTACAACAAGCAATACAGCTAATATAAAAATGTAGCTGCTGTGCAGAGGCAAAATAAAGCTGTTTTTCTGGCATATGCAACATTCCTTTTATTTTGGTGTCATTTACAAAGATAAATCAGTTCATTGCAATTTTTGTATTTGCATAAATTCAGAATTCAGCTTGAGGTCAGAAAAGCCAGTTTTATTGCTGTCTTTCAAGTATACACCACTGACTTCAACTGTCTGCAGTGTAACAACAGCACAACAAATCTACATTTTCTTGCAGAGATCACAGTGGACGACCCATCACTGAATTCCATGATTTGTTCACTGGAGAAAACACTTATGTGCCAAAGACAGGAAGACCTCAGCCTGCAATAATCCATTAATTAATTATTCTATAGACCAAAAGCATCAAAATAAAAAAGGACATTTTAGGTTTTGTGGGAGTTACAAGTCTTTATTATAAGAATAAAACATTGCAAAAAAAGGTGTTGGATCATTTACTGAAACTAACATTTGCATAACTTGTTCAGTGTTTTGAATTTGTATTTGGAATACTTGAAAGAAATAATAATACTTGAAAGAAACAATATCCTTCTTTTTTCTTTTTTTTTTTGTTTTTAAACATGCCTGTGTGGCAAGAATGCTCTAAATTTGACAAGGGTGGTACCATCGATACACATTTAGGAAAACATGCTTGCTGTGGGTGTACAAAAATAAAATTTATTTATTAAATTACACATAAATATAAGGTACAAATGTATTTTTAAAATACAGATAATCACACTTGCATTGTGTACATATGAAAATAAGGTATTTTAATATTCAACATACACAGACACATTTATGATAAATGCAACTAGTTGGCAATGCCAGTTCTCCTCAGTCTATTTTTTCCTCTTTTTTTTTTTTTTGTTTTAATCCCTTTGAGTTTTCCATAAATATGGAAAAATAGGCTTTTGAAATAATTAGTTCTGCCGGACATCTTGCAGCAGCTTGTTAATTTC
Source organism: Pseudopodoces humilis (assembly GCF_049639895.1). NCBI lineage: Eukaryota > Metazoa > Chordata > Aves > Passeriformes > Paridae > Pseudopodoces > Pseudopodoces humilis. The sequence continues at coordinate 62,306,904 of NC_142205.1, read as the reverse complement.
TGCCACCAGCTCACTGGCATCCATGAGTTCATGTTTGCCATCACTGAGGTGGTTGAGCACATTGTCAAAATCATCTTCTTCATAATTTTCTGGGATCTCCTCCATAGCTGGTAGCCATTTGGATGAAGGCTGCGCGCCCAAGTGAGTCCCCAGAGCGGGCCCATTGTTAGCAGGGTTTTGGAAATGTGTGCTGGCTGCCCAGGCTGCCACCCCCGATGGATAATTTACAGTCTTGGTTGGCAGATGTCCCTTCCTGCGCTCCAGTGAGTTGGAGCGATCCATCTCATTGCACTCCATGTAGGCATCCAACGAGGGAGGCAGTAGGCGCTGGAAGACACTGCTCATTTCAGAGAGGAGGGAGGAGGTGCAGGTGTCCCCTGATTCCTCCTCACTCTGGCAGTCCTTCCCAAATGTTGAAAAGCTCTTCTTCTCACCGGTGTCAGCTGCCTGGGCATCCTCCTCGAGGCCCTGATGATGCTGCTGCTGCAGGTGCTGCTGGGGTGACTGTAACTCCTCCCCAGGGATGAACATGTTGCTTCTGTAGTCAGAGGAGGGAGAGGGAAGCGGTGGCATCCAGCACTGGTCAGAGTGGCCCAGGACCCTGCATTCCTCCGTGCACAGACGCATGGCTGCAAGAGAAACACGAGGAGAGTGAGCAGCCCCTCCTGCTGTACATAGCACCTGCACTCACAGGGATTCCTGTCACCAGGACTGAACTCTCCCAGAGATGTTCAAATCTGGTGTTTGGTTTCACCTTCTGTGTGCAGGAAGGGGGCAAATACAAATGGTCTCGTACCTCCATTGCAAAGAATGAAAACAACCAATGCAGTTCATGTAAGACAGTAATGCAATCTCTTAACTAAGGCTGAAGATAAATATGTAAATTTCAGGTGGAAAAACAAGCACTTGTGGCTTGAAGCCACACAAGCCCTAGTACAGTTCTAGCTCATTAAAAAATATAAAATAAAGGAAGAAATTTCTACCTCCAAGCACTCACTTGAGTTTTAGAGAAGTCTTCTACATGCAACTAGTGAGGCATATCAGAGCAGTCAAATGGGACTAAATGGACAGGGGAAATAAAGAGCAAATAATAATAACATGCAGAAGAATCTCCTTTTCCATTAAACTCCTTTTTTATGACAATGACGTGTATGTAGAACTCAAGGTGATTCACTGCCATATTACCTTTTGAACTAAATCAGTTAAATTTTAATCCACTATCAGAATACCTAGGGTCTAATTCTCAGCCTGTGTGACTCTGGTGTTTATACTGGATTTATACTCTCAGGTGCACTTGCAGCTCTGTAGCTCAGGTTACTGGCCCATGCTGGCTCAGGCCTTGGTATAAGGGGGGCTCTAACCCACTGGATGGTTATCCAGGTCAGCCATGAGGGCTGAGGAGCAGAAGACAATAGAGCTGCTCTCTCAGATTCTTGGTTTATTGATGTCTCTCAGGCAGAAGCAATAAGATGGGGCAAAGGACTGCAACCCTGAGTGCTGCACTGGTCCAAACTGGCCCACCGAAGGGGCACTGCAAGAGTCCCTTGCAAACATTCCAAGAGGTCAGGGCATGGCTCCTGGAAGCAGAGACAGGCAAAGCTCAATTTGACACACTTGCAGAGAGGGATGTGCCAGGAGAGATGCTGAATTTTCCACTCCAAAATGAACTGATCATAGGACACAAAGTCTCACCTCAGGGTAGGTGTCTGTGTGCCTGCTAGATTTGCAGAAGATCTGGGTGCTGCTGGGACCCTAATGGGTTTGAGTCACCAACGTTGAAAGACAGCTTTCAGAAATGATGGACGCATTATGCATATTTTCACCATAAGAAACTCCTGCCCTAATCACTTAAATGGCAATATTATCCTGCACAGAATACAGTTTCTTGTTCTTTCTCAGTATATGCTGACTGCATAAGAAATGTTTGCAATCATGCCCTGGAAGTTTTCCTTCTTCCCTCAATACATTTCCCATCTGGCTCTGGATCCACTCTGTTTATCAAAAATCTTTTTGTAGTAGTGTAGGCAGAACTGAACAGAGTATTTCAGTTTAAGATGTACTAGTGATTTATAAAGTCCTACTCTCATACTGTTAGCACTATTTATTTTTGCACTTTACACAGCCTATCATATTGTTTGTTTTCCTAATGGCCTTTCCATTCCTATGAGGATAAACTTTCTCCATGTCATGGATGCAAAAGTACAAATTTCTTCGAGATTACAAGCTCAGATAGCAGCCTGGATATTGCACAATCTATTGCAAAATAACTGCTGATCCAGGAAGTTTCAAACAAACAAAGCAAAATAGAATATATCAGTGGCTGAAGTTTTGATACAAGTGACTGAAATGCCTGCAAGTGTTTGTTCTCATATATGATGTTTTACAGAAAATGCCCAAGAGTTAGAACTGTCAAAAGACACCTAAGTGATCCATGACCAGTTCTCAAGTCATCCCAGAAGGTGAGGATTACAATTCTAATTAAGAAGACTCATTTAAGACTCCTTTAAGTACATTAGATACTTTCAGTGGTCTAGCATTTCATTACTAGCCAAGTTTGTCTAGTGTCAGTTTCACAGACATTGTTATCAGGAATAGTTTTGGTTTAAAATAATAAATTATGACACCTGAACATAAGATCAAAAGAAACTCTGAAGTAACTAAATGGTGACACAATCTGTCCTTAAATCTGCAATAAATTTAAAAATGTCCAGATGCACGACAACTTTTTTTTCCCCTTTTTTCTTTTTTTTTCTTTTCCAGAATTTAAAGCTTGATGGTTAAGATTTAAAAAGAAAAAGAAACAAGTCTTTGAAGAACAATTATGGGACTTTCTGATAAGGTAATTTGTGGAGTTTTGAGGGACTGACTCCATTCCTTTCTTGTTCCACCTTAAATAGACAAACTGAAAGGACCTTCCCACAGCATTTTGCCTGTGTCCAGACTGACAATGCAGAAACCTTTCAGAATTGAGAACAGGAAATCTTCAGGAAGTTTTCTTTTCATATATTGGGATCAATTCAGGTCTCGTCTGAACAGGTTCAACAGACTTATCTGAAGGATTAATGCCACGCATAGCAGTAAATTGACATCTGGGTGAGACTAAATATCAATCTTGATAGCCCAACCCAGTTCCATCTGCACTGAGAGGAGTTTCCTGCACTTTGAATTTAATTAGCCTGGCATTTTTGGAAATCCTGTTTAGAGAGGGAATTGTAAGAGCTGAAAATGGGTCACAGGCATTTCAGACAGCTAAGAGGACAACCATTCCTGTCTGCTGGCAGCTCCCACTTGTCCACTGTAAAGGGACCACTCTTCCTTGGCAGCAGCAGAGCTATATGCCAGTGCAAACACCATTGCACTGTAAGTTCCCCAGGCCAACTGAGAGCTCCAGTAGATCCCTCCCTTTGCTAAAGCATAGAAGAGAATGAGACATGCCTTACGCTAGCTGGCAGAGGAATAAGCAGTAGGAGTTAAGATGGATGAGGATAAAAATATTTTAGAAGTCCAGATGTAGATTAAAGATTCTGAAAACAGAGTAACTCTTCAAGGCCTCTGGTTTTGAGCACATTTGAGAAGGCAGGTGAATGGCTGGATATGTAATACAAGACCTAGACTGGAGCAAAATATGCACAGAAAATTTTAAAGTTAAAATGTATAAGAAAACCAATTTGAACTTTTGGCGTTCTGTCTTGTCTAGCATAAAAACCCTGATTAATACATGGGGGTGGCTTTAGGAAGGTCATGTGTTGCACCACCCTTCAAGGCAAAGGGACTCCATTTATAAAATTACTTTAATAAACTTGTTAAATTTATAAACTTGGTTCAGTGAACCCTACTGAAATTATCTGGCCCTGTAGTTATACAGAGAAAACTAAGTATGATCTGAAGTAAGAACAAGATCTAGGGTACAACCAAGGGCTGTATAATTATTAAAGCAATTACAAAGTTCTTCTATCTGTACTAAGCATGAATTCCCATGACCTTTTATTCAACTTTTATTCAGGCAAAAATTTAAAAGCAATACTTCATACTTCATACACATGAATATGTATATATGTGTTTCTCCTACTGCCATTCACCCTTTTCTGATTTTTTTTTTTCTTTTCTTCCCTCTGTCCCTGAACTGTACCTCTTAAGCTCTTGCTTCCAGAAATTAGGGTTGCAAGATTTAAAATCTGGGAAATATTTAGAACATTCCCTTGCTACTCAAGTTCATTTTTCAGTGGGAAAAACACTTTTCTTTCTTTTCCATCCATATTTCTAGTTCACTTTCACACTCAATTTCTAAATGGTTAAAGTTTGTATCATATGGATCAAATCCACTGTGGAAAACCTATCTCCCAAATTATAATTCACTTTATTTTTAACAAATCACAACTGCCTGTCTTTGCAAAAACATCCACCCAGTCATTTAAAGTCAAAGGACTTGCAGATCATACTTTTAGGAAAAATCCAGAGCCAGCTTATTATGTGAGTGACAAAAAAAGTAGGCATTGCTCTGGGTAGATTTGCAAGTTTTGTCTGACCTTTCATTTTAGTAGATACATAAAGGCTTCAACTTAGCATTTATCATGAAGCAAAGTAAAAAAGGAAGGAAACATAGGACTTGAAATCTAAAGAACTTTTGCTTTCTCAGTAGTAGTTTCATCAAAGTGACAGCCAGGCAGAACTGTAAATAAACTGCTCAGCTTCCATTGTGCTCTTACCTGCAGGAATTCTCCCATCTGTAAGGAAAAGGTCACTGAATCCTTCCCCAAGAAGTCTGTCAATTGGAGACTCTCTTCCCAAATCATAATCACTGTCTCCAGCTTCACTATCACCCCGGCCACTGTCTTTCAAGCTGAATTTATCCATATCTTGTAGGGCATATCTGTGAAGCAAATTGTGGAAATTACATTATCTCAAGTATGTTATAGTCCACTTTCTGTTTAAAAATGCATGTCTGTATTTTCTGATCCGTGTACATTCATAGGCAGCAGAACAATCTGGATTCTTACCTGTAGCTTCTGGAATATTTGTTTCCTCGAAAATTTGGCCTTGGTTGATACTGGCCTTGGTGAAGCATCGAGAGAAGCTGAGAAACCTGCTAAAGAAAAGGTGAAAAGAATGATTCCTTGAAATGAAAGCTCAAGCTCCTCGCCATAAAACCACTAATTTGCTTCTCAGATTTGTTTGTGGTTTATTTTTTTGTCCTTTAAGATTTAATTAAATCAAATTCCTGCACATACATAATGCAGTACAATAGTAGTGTCTGACACAAGAAACATCTGAAGACTCTGTAAAATGAGGAAGTTCACTGCTGTTCATTAGCCTCTGAACTCATAATAATTAATTCCGCAACAAGTAAAACAAGCAATTAAACCGAGGTGTTTTGTTTTGGTTTAATATATTAGAATCAAGCCTTCACCATTCCAGGATCCTAATTTAAAACATGAAAACATTTAAAGCCTTGCTTTATATGTAAAGAGCTACCAGGACACAGCTCTCATTTATTTAAGCCATGACCCAACATTTGCAGTAAAAACTGAGGGACTCTCAAAGTTTGAGACACGGTGATAATGTGTTACTGCAGCTGTACTCAAACTGTGTCAGAATGTTTTAGTTCTGCACCCCATTAGTAAAAAGAGTTTCCTGGATTGTTTCTGAATATAAATACTCAGGCACTCTTTCTCAGATGGAGCTGTACAGAGAGTAGGGAGAGGGAAGGCAAGGAAGAAAGAGTGAACAGTTAACCAGTGCGAAACACTATGTTCCACTCCATTGTTTTGACCTTACAGGGAAGAACTAAGTAATAATGCTATTAACAATAGATTAACACTGCTTCTCAGGATAATGGAATCTGTTGATATTGGAGTAAAATTGAAAAGCTGAGATATTGAAGAGAAATCCATGAGGCATAGACCTGTCTGCCTCTTGCTCTCACAGACTGCACACAGGGGTGTGTGTATGCTTCCAAATGAGAGGCTGCATAAATGGATGTGCAAAACCAAGGTCTGGACCTTACCTCAACAGGCGGTGTAGCATGGGTGAGTTCCAGGGAGAAATTTTCAGGCACATGGTTCGAGGAGATGGTCACCAGGCTGTTCAGTGATTGGTGGCTGTGGTGGCTCTGCCGGCTGCTCATTTGACCCCTCTCCAGGGCCGGGGACGATGATGGCGAAGCTCTGTGATGAGATCTGATGGGTAGAGTGCCATTAACTGTCGGCACCAGTGTAATGTCCCCTTTGTGTATCTGTCTGGAGGGGCGTTTTGGATGGTGCTGGTAGGTTGATTCGGCCACGCGACAGTTGTAAGACCTGGTGTCCTTTTTCTCTCGATTGCACCTCGTAGCAAAGATAACCATTATAACCAATAACACAGCACATATTGATCCTAAGGATATAATTGTTATCATGGAGATGTCCAGGGAGGGTTGGCTTACCATAGTAGCTTCAGTGCTTGAGAATGAATAAACATGCTCCAAAATGGTACATTTCAGAAGAGCTTTAGTACTAAGCTGAGGGCTCCCTTTATCCTGGACTATCACCAAAAACTCCCATTGTTTTGCTGCAACTGATGCAACACTCACATTGATAGAGATGTCACAAGTTTGGGGATCCATCACAAAAATGCTGTTTTCCTTGTCAGCTGCTATAGAGCAGCTGAGTTCAGAGTTCATACCAGAGTCTCTGTCTGTAGCCCTTATCCTGGTGACAAGAAAGCCAATTTCAGCATCTTTAGGGATTGATATTTCTGCTGTGCTGTTGCGTAGCACCGGCCCCACGATGACAGGAGCGTTGTCATTTTCATCAATGATGGTGAGTACAACTGTGGTGTTGCTAATGAGCTGCTGGCTCCCTCCATCCCTAGCTTGGACCACAAAGGCAATTTGATTTACTTCTTCATGATCAAAGGTTCGCAGGGCATAGATTGCCCCGTTGGAGGGATCGATGGTCACATAGGTGGTTACAGAACTTCCCAAAACAGAGTTCTCCAAAATAGTGTATGTCACCTGCCCATTGTCACCTAGATCTGGGTCTGTGGCTGTGACTGATGTGATGTATGCTCCCGGAGAGTTATTTTCCAAGATAACAACTTCATATCTGTTTGTCTGGAAACGGGGTGGGTTGTCATTTTCATCACTGATTTGGACAGTAAAGTGTTTCACTGTGGAAAGACTTGGTGTTCCCTTGTCCTCTGCTATTACAGTCAAGATGTATTCGGATCTCTTTTCCCTATCTAGAGTGGCATTAGTCAGGATTAAATAGTTATTTTCGTAAGTCTTTTGAAGTTTAAAGTGGCCATGCCCATGGAGCTTACAAATGATCTCTCCATTCACACCAGAGTCCTTATCTTGCACTCTGACCAGGGCAACAAAGGTGTCCACAGGTGACCCCTCAGAAATGTAAGCTACCTCTTCTCTCTCTGTGGACATCAGATTTAAGTTGATTTCTGGCTTGTTGTCATTCACATCCACAACTTTAATTATAATTTTGCAGTGAGCTGGAATAGAATTTGGCCCCATATCCTGAGCCTGAGCATCAATTTCATAGGATTTGGTTACTTCATAGTCCACTTGTTTCAGCAGGGTCAGGTGACCTTTTTCTGCGTCTATCCTAAAAGTTTCTATAATTTTGGCAGACACATGACTGCTAAAGGAGTACACGACCTTCCCATTGGCGCCCTCATCTGGATCAGTAGCATTGAGGTCTATGAGCAAAGTCCCAATAGGAGAGTTTTCCAACAGCTGGATAATATATGACTGCTGCTCAAACACAGGGCTGTTGTCATTGGAATCAGAAATACTGATTTTCAAGAGGGATGACCCAGATCTCTGAGGCACCCCTTTGTCAGAGGCAGTGAGTTGGAGTTCGTAAGTCGATTTCAACTCGCGATCCAGCTCTCTAACCACAATCAGCTCTGCATACTTAGCACCATCAGTCCTGGTTCTCACATCAATGCTAAAAAAATCATTTGCTGAAAGGGAGTAAGTGTAAAGGGAGTTGTCTCCCACATCTGGATCAAAAGCACTGTCCAAAGGGATCCGTGTTCCTACAGCTGCACTCTCTGATAACTCAATAGGGATAAGAGCTCTGGAAAACTGTGGAGAGTTGTCATTAATATCCAGCACTTCAACTTCAACATGGAAAAGCTGCAGATGTTCAGTGGGGAGAGTGATCACATCAAACTCTATGGAGCAGTTTAAGTTTTTCTGGCACAACTGCTCACGATCAATTTTAGCTCCTATGCTGATTTCTCCATTATCCTCACGGACTACAAGCAAGGCAGAATTTCCCCTCTGCATGGCTCGAAACCGAACTGAGGAAGGGTTAGGCATTTTTAATAAAACATCAGCAACATCCTCCGATAGTCTTGCAATTACTGATCCAACCCTCTGCTCCTCATAAATCCTGTACTTCAAATTCTTTCCCAGCACAGCATTATTACAAGATATTATGATCAGTGCAAAAATGAATAGAAAGTGCATTTTACCGCCGATTCGATACATCTGTAAGTTTTTGCAATTAATTTCCCCCAATAAGTTAAAAAGGAATTATTTTGCCTTCCTTCGGTACCTTAAATCCAAAGCACATCTGGTCCTTTTCAGCTTGAAAACGCCTTTTCTAGCCAGCCAAGTATTAGTAACTTACAGATCAGAAAACTTTTTGCTTTTTTCATACACACCGTGCCCCGACATCCAGATACAATCTCTAAGCAATCCACGCTTTCTCATTTGACTCAGCGCTCCTCTTCCAAGCTGAGATGCTCCGGGGCAGCGTCCTCTTCTCCCGCCGTCAGCATCCAGGGACCGCCGGGAGCTGGCGGGATGGCTCTGCAGCCCGTCCTCCCGTCCTTCTCCGCACTCTCCGTCGGACTGAACGCACTCCCTCGCCGGCTCTAGCCTAAAATCCTCCGCAACTTCACTCCAAGTCCCCAGACAAAGGTTTTTCCTGGCCTGTGCTGAGCCCAGTGCAGCCAATCAGCCGGGGAGGCGAGAGGAAGGGAGGGGAGGGAAGGGGAGGGGGCCCGCAGCGCAGCGCGGCGCGCCGGGGCGGGGGGGGGCCGGGAGCGCTGGCGGCCTCTCGGGCAGCGCCCGCTTGCCGCCAAAGATGGGGGTTGGGGGTACAAATGACTAATGGGAAACTTTAAATCAACGTCTCTCCTCCCCACCCTCCGAATTTTCATGGCAGTTTCAAGCAGGGTTTTGTGGTTTTAATTCCTCCCCTTCTTGCCACGAGAAATGCGATCGCGCTCCATATTTACATACTTTTGGGTTACCCCTTGTTTAACTCGCTGTGAGCATTTGAGTAGGTTTGCTTAGTAAAAGAGCTGGGGGTGACGTCTCGCTATCCGTTCCGCAAGAGCGTGTTCTTGCTGCTCTCCTACAACGTGCGTGCTTCCAGTATATGTGCTCCTGCCCGGAGCCCTGCGAGAGCTCCTCCACTCCGTGAAAACTGTCCTCCTTCCCAATTCAGGAACATTTTGCATTCTCCGGTCCTTCCCTGGCTGCCTCTCGCAGCATCTCTGCCCTCAGCGCAGTTGCCTCTGCCTGAGCCCCGTTCCTTTGTGTGTTCATGTGTGCGATTGTCTCTGAGCTTTTTTATTTGCTGTTCTTGTTTATTTGATGATCTTTTTCATCCTATTTGAAATAGCATTTCATTCTGCACCGTGACAGTCTGTGCTAAGCACACCTTCTACATGCCAAGTATTTTAAAAGAAAAGAAGCCACAAGACAAATTGTTTGGAGAATGAAAAATTCCTCCCCTCTCTGTTGCAGAAAACTACATTCCCACACATTTGCACACAAAAACGTAATCTTAAATCTGAGTCGCGCATGTATTTGTGCAAACCAGAAATGTTTGCAAACCAGATCCATGTGTGAGCTTCAGGCTGAGTCAGGACATGTAAGCTGATGCATTCTTCTCATTTCAAATGTATCGATTTATGTGACTTCTACTTCCTTTTTATATAATCTTTTATCATTATATCCACAGGCTTGCTATATTTCTCTTTGTTTTTCTGCTAATTTTGTCCATTTGTTTATTAGCATTGCCCATAAAGATACCATCACTCTTTATTGCTCTTCTGCCTCTCTTATGTTCCCCCCATGGCATATCTAAAAAGGTAAAGAGTAAATCTCTTATTTTCCCAATTTACTTACTCTCAGCAGAGCTCAGCCAAAGTCACTAAGAAGGTTTTTGCTGAAAAAGAAAGCAGAGGAGGCTCAGTGTGAACTCTCCTTCTTTTTAAGCATTCAAAAGCATTTTATAAGCCATTGTCTCTTTTTTCCCCTTCCACAAACTAGCACCGTGTGGCAAATTGTGCAGAATAGAAATGCCCATAATGAATGTATTTAGTACTGGGTCACGCTGATGAACATTCTGCCCCCATGAATAATACTGTTTTACAAGTTTGCAGCCCTTTTAAATTGCTGATCCCCAAACCCTATAGGCAAACTAGAAAAGCTAACACAAGCAACTGGGACTTTAGAAACCCATAGCCATCTGGCCTAAATCTCTAACAATCCAAGCCAATAATTATATCAATTCAGGCTTTAGTGAACCCCTTTGCAAACACTAAAAGAGCAAAGAAAGGAATTAGTGACCATTCTAAGTTCTAGTGGAGAGAATTCAAAGATAGTATAATTCCATTAGTTCATGGACAACTTTTTTTGCAGCTCTGATAAATCTTCCTAAAACATTTTTCCGAAGTACAAGTGTAAACCCTTTTCTGACGATAATTGGGAAAAGAGGTTCAATTAAATGTTGTTCTTAGTGTCAATAAAAAGTACTTTCTTGATAAAAGAAGTCACCACTGCTTTACATGATGAGTACAGGAGATGAATAATTCATAGTAAAAATAATTCCACTGCTTTAAAACTATTATGCATACTTTTAAATGATTACATGTTCTTCCAAGGAACTGTGTAGTAGACTTAGATATGCAGAACTTGCTTTATGTAATTTTTATCATTTTCCAAGTAGTAATTCCGCTTTCTCACATTGGTCTTTCTCAGAGACAGTCTGTATCATAATAGAGAGCAGGGTACCTACCAATAGAAATTACAGCACCTTTTTTCTTTTTTTCCTTTTTGAATTTATTTTTATTTTACAACTTTATCAGTCATATTACATGTCATATTATCACTTAAATCCACACTGTCTTGCAACTGACTTCTTGCACTTACAATGTTGGTAAAAATGTCATTGCCACAATAGTTCTTACATGAATTCTGAACTAAAGTAGGGAAAAAGTCTCAATTTTATTTTTTTTTAATTTTTTTCATTTGATAAGCTGCAAGTGAGGAGGAGCATATCATCAGATTGTTTGCTTAGATGGAGCAATATTTAAGCGTGTAGCATTTCTAGAATTGATGCTTCTCTTGGGTGCTTATGAGAAATCACAGAACTCCCAAGGCTGTTATCTCCAACATCCAGAGTTTTGTCTGAAAGTCTCTTAAACTTCAGTCCACCTTTGACATGACAGATTTCCCTCACAAAGAAAAGAGAGAGTCCCACGTGCAGGCAGCAGATGCTTCTTAGTGAGCGTGGTATTGTGAGTGCTCTTAGGCACATGACTGGAGTGCTGCTATCCTCCTTGAGACTAATATCAGTTACTCCCACCTGAAACAGACCTATTCTCCATAAGGCTCTTCCCAAAAGTTGCACTCCGGTTCTTCACTGATGTACTGAAGAAAAACAAACTGACTCTAAATTTCACTTTCATTTGCCTATAGTACTGCTTCAGAAACTACAGCTGCACAACAGGTTAATTATTTTTCCCTTAGCTGAAAGGAGGTTTATTTCTGTTAGCTGAAAGGAGATTTATTTTTTTGGCCAATACAATTTAAAGTCTGTCTTGTTATTCTGAGGAGTTTTACTGAGCTCTCAAGCCTATCTTTTCTTCTAAAAGTTTATGATTCCCTAGATGCAAAACATATATGCAAAAATTAGGTGAAAAAGAATTTTACTTTGAAGAACTATTTTGATAAATAGTCCCTCAGCAAGGAAGGAAGAGAAAAAAAATGTATTCTTAACAATGACAGAAGCATAGTAAAATTAGCACTGTGCCATTTGGTTCATTCCCCTCCTCAAGACACATATACAAAAATGAGGTTTTATTCACTTCTGTATGAATTATTACCTTATGTTGCATTATATTAGAAAATGTCACAAGAGCTATGCTCCCAGGCACAAGACATTTCAAGATAAAATTTTATTTGGCACCTGTGCAATGAATGTGAAAGACAAGTTTTCCTAAGTCAGTAGTGTATTTTAAAAGAACATTTCCATCACAATGAATGACAAAACCAAGGAGCTTCATCTCCCTCTTGCTCCTCTCCCTTTGCTTCTTTCTTCTTCTCTCCCTCTTTTTTCTTCTCTCCCTCTTTCTTCCTCCATACCTCTTCAACATACCCGTGTCCCAAAATAAAACTAATATTTCCATCTGTTGCAGCATGAGTCCAGACTGAGTGAGGAGTGTTCTTGTAGGCAAATGAGTTTTGCCATTTTATATTCACTCTTGGACCCAAAAAGCTGATCAAAGGTAAATGTGATACTGTTCTTTCAAATGTGTGGAAGGAAGCTAACATTTCAGTCCATTTTTTTGCACGGACAACCATATAACAGAACTCATCACAAATTAATGCTGGATTTGTCCAGTCTACTATCTCATCAGTCATGCTTATACCTGATGTTGTTTTCAGAACTGAGAGACATCAGAGACTGGCTTACTTTAAGAGATATTAAAGGCAGAAAAGACCGCTGGACTATCAAAAATATGGCTTCTGCATCTCAGTCTTCTTCGTTAAAACCAAATATCTCAGGCAGAGCATATTGACGTGTGGAATATTAAACAGTGTGTCTCAGACATCAGTTACCTAGTTCTCATGAAAAGGCAGTCAAAAATGGGGTCAGGGATTCTGGCAGAAAAATCAGAAAAGCAGAAAGTCTGTGTAATATTGTCAGTTATGACCTCCACAAAATCTGTATCTTGACTATGTATACCTAAGCTTTACAGTACTTCCTGTTGAAGATAATCTGTCTTAACAGTACCTGTTCCCATCAGAGTACAGCCCCTACTGTGCAGTGTCCTCCATGAGCTGTCTCAAAGGCCTCTCTGTCACCTCAGACATCCAGAAGCCTTTTGGTAAAGGCAAAAGCTGTACCAGGAAAAAGCATTTTCCTGCCCCAAAAAACAGCCAGTCAAAGCCTTGAAACAAAAATCCAAGACAAAGAAGGAGTAAACAGAGAAATTTAGTTCAGCCCCCTGACCTTCACTTTTTCAACTTGCTTAAAAAAAATCTGATGGGTCATTAAAATACATCAAACCACCGAATTTGATGCACCTGCTGACGGGAGAGAAAGTTTTTGAAATGTGAGTTTAAAATTAGGTTTTATATTATCATCAATCATCGTAGCAAAAGGCAGGGGATCATGTTTTCTGCTACATGAGTAAATTTCCAAGGCAGTTTTGCAATGCATAATTGTGTAAATAAATGTTCCATGCATGGTAAATACCTACATATTCAGCCTCTTTCTGCACCAATAAAACTTCTATCTTTCAAAGATTTACCAAGTGAAAAAGAGAAATATGCGTAAGTGTCTCAGTTTACTAGATCTCTGTTATAAATAAATGCCTGCAATATATCAGCAGATGCTTTTGAATTTTTTTGAGGTTTAGTTAATATGGCAGAGTTTACAATGGAAATTCCATTGTTTGATCATTTTCATGGATCTGTCATTTTGTTTAGTTATTTCCTTGTAAAGTATGAAGTAAAATATCTATAATTGATAGCTGTTTATCCAAAACTGACTTTAAGAGCAATACATACACTAGAGCCAATAGAGGTTTTGAGCATTATGTATGTTTGGGAGAAAAGACACCAATCAGGACTGTAACACATTTCCACTGCACTTAAGCCAACAAGTGTAGTGTTGTGTGGCCCTGTTCCACTTTCTTACAAAGCCACCCAACTGAGCTGTAGGTCCTGTTGTGTATAGCAGATATAACCACCCATTTCCTAAGGCATCATTTTTTCTTTCTTATCATCCCTGCAACTGAAATACATAAAATGCAAAGAGCCAGAGGCTTCAGGGAACAGTTGCCATAACCTTCAGTTCATGCAAAATGGAACTCAAGAAACAAAGGTGCTCTTTCACCTCTTGTGCCCCAGTGATGCAGCCACCATGGGGCTGAGATGGTCACTTCTGCAGGCAGAAACCCCAGGCCTCTTTTGTCCCCCATAGGGAAAGCACCAGCAACATCTGTGCTCTCAGCCTGAGGTACTGTAATCAGTCCTACAAGGTGGTGTACCGGCACTGGATTTCCAATACCTGGTTTTATTCCAGATGTTAGCAAACCCATACTCCACATGCACTGGGATTTAAAATACTTTATATGAACAAATTTGAAAGGCTTTCTGTTTCTTAAACTGCTGCAACTCTGCTTTGACAAATGTATTGCTCTTGTACCCTGAACATAAAATCTAGGATGCGATGATACTTACAAGGCCACTTGTTATGAAGAGCAGAAAAAAACAGCTGCATTTGAGATACTTTTCTTTGCGGGAGTGGGGTTTCTGTGAAATAAAAGATTAGAACTTTGGTGTAGATGTGAATTTAGTAAGGGCTGCAATACATAGTCTTCCAAATTACTGGCTCAACCTGAGCTTTTCATGGAGCTATAACATCCTCCATTACCCCTGGGAGTTTAAAAAAAAAACATAATGGTGTTTCAAGTGTCTTTCTACCAGAAAAACCACATGTTCAGTCTTCCACTGACAGCCTAAGCCAAATCCAGATCCACTTATGCACCTACTTCCAGCAGCTGCTAGTGACTAAAATGTTCCAAGGATATTGGGGTTTCTCAAGAAGGAAATGGATCAATCATCTTCAGCACAGCCAGAGTTCAGCCATGTTCAGCCATGGCAGAGCCAGAGGTAACTCCAGAGTTTTTAAGATGCTTTTGCCTTCTTTGTAGATACGGCACTCGTGGATCTGCCAGCTTTAAGTTGATGGTTGGACTTGTTGGTCCTAGAGACTATTTCCGACCTTAATTATTTTATGATTTTGATGCTGAGGCTGATAGGGAACCAGCCCAATGCCCAGAAAGATTTTGAGCAGCTTCAGAGACACTAAAAATGTCTTAAAGAGCAAGAGCCCCACAGGACTGCAAAGCTGGACACAAAGTTTTGTGGCAAGAAAGGACATTTCATCAGATTTCTCCAAAAGAGCTGCTATTGGGCAAATATTTCCTGGAAGGATCCAAACCTCTCTCTACTGCAGAATTTAGCTAGCTTGCATTAAAAACTATTGTCTTTAAGGAGCCCATAATGGCCTTTCTCTCTTCAAAACCTCAGGCACAATCCATCACCCAGCCTGCTTTGTGAATAAGGAACAAATAAGTTGGCTACTTTGTTTTATAGTAAATATTTATGCAGTAGTCCATATGGGTATCTGTACTTTTTTCTTCTGGATTTTTCTGGGGAAAAAAGAGGAAAATGTGCTCCCTGCTCCAGTGTAATGGGAAAACATGTGAAAATTTAAACCTGCTGGAGGATGCAGACACATTGAGAGTTGTAATGGGAAAAAGGCAGGCAGGGTTTTTCAGCAAAAAATGTAACATACTGAACATCTGGCTTCTCAAGTAAGTGGTTAACAATGCTCAATGAAAATGTTTCTCTATAAAGAATCAGATGTTCCTATTTTTTTTGTTCAATAGCTGCCGTATGGTAAAACTAGTGCCATAAAATCATTGCAAGAGACAGCAAACAACTTTGTTAGCATAATAGGCACTTTTTTCCCCTCCGTCTCTTTTTTAACAATGGCTCTAGCAGGTGGCATGTGGCTGAGACAGGGTCTATCACCATCTCCAGGGTGCCAAGACATCCCTCAAAGTTTCTGTGGGAGGATGTTGTTGGTGGGATTTGGATTGTAAAGGCATGTGAGCATCTGCTGCCTGCTTGGTCTCATTACCATTGTGACAATTAGATCCTGCAGCTCTTGGCCAGGCAGCCAGAGCAAGGACTCAATTTTCTTGCCTCTCTAACACTGCTCATTATCATTCATTTGAACCTGTGGGTTCCTCTGCCTCTGAATCTGGGCAGGGGGCTGTGAAAACAAATCACACAGAGACACACTCAGGGAAGGAAGAGCAAATTGAGGTAACAGCTACAAACAGCCTAAAATCAACAGCTTTGCAGACAGCACATTACCTATTCATAGTAGTTGCTCTTTTCCCTTCTGTGTAAGTTACTTCATTCCTGAAAACCACATTCTATGGATCTGTGCTAAAGTATGCTTTCTGTAAGTAGCCTATAATCTTTTCCAGTGATTCAGTAGTATTGTGTGTAACAATGTCACTACTGACCTTCTATATTCCCAACTACTTACTAAGTTCAGAAAAACATTTTTTTTCCTTTGTTCTTTTAAAGATATGCAGAAAAAGTCCATTTACCACCTTTGAGTTAATTTGGAAACAAGACAAAAAAGTAAAAGTTTTGCTCTTTATGGAAAGTAGGAGCTTCTGTTTATTCACATCTTTGTCTGGCAGCCACAGTCTAAACAAAACATTAACTCACATCTTCCGATAAAGACTTCACGTTCCTCTGAGTGCCTTCACCCCACATAAAACTGCAATTATTTTACATTTCCTTACAATAGAAGCTGCGTAATTCCTCCTTGCTGGCCTTAAGTCCTTTTATTGCTAAAAAAAACCCTTAACCCATAAATGGATGATTAGGAAAGTCACACTTTTTTAAAACAAAATAACTTGTCTAAAGGCAGCGAGAAGGGGAAGGAGGAAGAGGAGGAGAATTTAAAGTGATCTATCATACATACGTCATACATACGTCAAGGATTTCTGTCGATGAACAATGAAAACAGAAGGGCTTCAAGGCCTGAATCTGCAATAATTTTGTAGTTTTCAAATGTTGCATAGCTAGTGATTTTTGACCTTGCTGGAGAATATTAGATTAAAACAAATACTTTTAACACAACACATCTTTCCTGAGACTCAGCCTTTACTGGTCTTTGTAAGACAGGAGAATGGAAAATATCACAGAAAGCTGGAGAGGAGGCAAGGGCATGACGTTTGCTTTCAGATGTTTTTAAAACTCAAGGAAGTGTTATTGTTTCCATAAATCATGACTAGAGGTTTATTTTCCTCCCCCCTTGCTGACTTGCTAGAGAAAACATAAGATAGGCATTGGCTTTGCTCAGGGCTAAAAAGAAATAAATGGCAGCATTTTAATGCATTTTCCAAAATTATGACTGTCACAGTTTTAATCACAAGTTCCAGGCCGTACAGAAATTGTGAAAGCCTGGAGCACTGAGGAGAGGAAGGACAAAGCCATCTTCCCCACTGATGATGTCCAGAGCCTATGCTTGTTTGCAGAAGTGCCCCAGCTCCCCAGGCTTTGTCATGGAAATGCAAACCCTGAAAGAAAAGCCTATTATATCAAATTACAAATTATATTATAGGGTTTTAAGTAATTGTTTGCTGACTGTTGTCATGCACATGTGGTTTGTTGGAAGATGATGTAATTGTTGTGGCAAATTTCCATCATCAAGAATCTGCCAGGATGAGCTCTGAAATCAGCTGCTGTGGGGGTTCATATCATGCAATTACTGGGTGAAAGACCAGTATGTACACCCTTCAAAGTTAATTTACACAGACCCATTTTAGAAGTAGAGCATTATGTATCAACTATATGAAATGTAGACATATCAGCATTTGCAAAATTCATTAGAGAACCATTAGTTCAAATAGTTCTGTCCCTTTCACATTATGAAGTTTAACACCTTTGTGGCCAGCAAAAAGATATAAAGTTTATAGAAAATATAGAAAAAGTATGGGCTGTACTTTTCTGGAGCCATTTGAATAGTTTTCCTCTATCAGAAAATTTTTGTTTCAACTGAACATCAATTGAAATAAATATGTAAGACTCTTCCAAAATAACCTTAACTTACTGGAATGCATTCTCTCACCAGGCTGCATAAACATGGGTGCACCCAAATTTTTCCCTCAATTCTATGGTCCAAAACATCTGTGTCAGATCTTGCAACACTTCAGTATGATGTAATGAGGCAGCTGGCATTTCTTTTTCATAAATTCACTACACCAATAAATAGTAATACCGTGGTGATTGGAACTAAACATTAAGTGAAATATTTGCTTTTCAAATATAGCTGTGTGGACTTTCCCTTGAAATAAATTGTGTTTTATCTATATCTATATTTATATTTATATGTATTTATATATATTAAATTTTTTTAGAGGAATAAGTGCAGTAAAAAGATACAGAAATATATCTTGATAACCTGCCTTTACAGTTTTCACATATTTATAGTTGTTCTTCATGGGTGCTTTTTCTTTAGGGCATCCATGTTTTTAAGACATTGGTCTCCTGTCTTGTACTTTTAGACTTTTTGTAGACTTCTATCACAAAATGAAGCTACAAAGGAAATGCAGAATAAATGAAGCACAGCCAGTATGACACATGGACAATTTCCGTTAAGGAAGTTCAATAAATAGATAAAAAAGGAAAATGGGTAAAATAAATTGTAAAGTCTAAGTGGATTTGCTGTATTACTATCTGGATTAAGTGTGACACAAGTTAAGCTCCACTACAAAGATTAGTATTGCTGCTAGGAGCAATTCAGCAACTTCCAGCCCAACTGTGTTGTTTTAGCACTGATTTTTTAAAATATATTTTTATATCTTCTATAACATAGTTGAAATATATATATTTTTTAGTTCCTTAATAAAGAAATGGTTCAATAGCTAACAATAAGAATCCCTCAAAATTTGTCACTTGAATTCTAAAAGATATAAAACCAAGTGATAGTTGTACAAGCATATATTAAGAAAACTTCTGTATTTTTGACAGGTTTGAGGGGGTTTATTGTTAAGTTTGGTTTATGGTCACTTTAGGCAAAACATTTGCACTGATTTTAAACCAGTTAAGTAATATACAACCTGCCATACATGCTATATAAGCCATCAGCATGTATTTCCTCATGCCTATTTGAAAAGTAAACCTGGGTGCTTTCTTTTTCATCTATGCAAACCTTTATCTTAAACAGTTATTATTTTTCATTAGGGATCACCTTTGCTCATTTAAAGATGTCAACAAACCTTTTCCTTACATGTCTCTAACATCAGCTTTAATTTACAACTAATGGAGATAAACTCCAAAGTCTTTGTTTATTTGAGCACAAGAAGGATGGAATCTCTTGACTCAAAGATCTACATGCAATGATGAATTATAATTTCAGCCGAAGTGCCTATCATGGAATCCTGATGAAATCTAAAGGTCGCTCCTAGATCATATGGATGTCTCATACCTGCAGCCAAGAATATTTTAAGAGTATAGTTTTGGATGTTAATAATACTATATTGTTACTCCTAACTAAGTTCTGTTCTGATATCCTCCTGGGTCAAGCAGCATTCAAGTACAAAACCAGTTGATCTAGTAGTTATCCAGCAAGGTTATGATCCCTACCTAGTACTTGAGAAGACATTAATCTGAGAGATACTTATTAAACATCACTGCAATTCATTAGTGCCTGATGGCTTGGGATGATTTGACTTCCTTGTGCCATTAGGGACCTCATTGGAGGTGAGTCCCATTCTCTGACTTCGGTCTGACTTTGGATGTAAAGGGCCATCTCTTCAGTTACATGGAGTAAAATAAAATACCTGGAGGCTGCAGAAGGAGCTACTGTGTTTCTGGTTTCCCTGGATTGTATATATTAATAGAATGTCTGAATACCTGAATACTTGAATGTCTCTGAAGTCCACCTCCTCAAATATCTGCTACTGGGCCAAATTCTACCAGGAAGCAGGCACAGTCTCTCCTTTTGAAAGGATTAAAAGAAGGAGATAAATGTCTTCCATTGTATGACTACTGATGTGGACTACATTCAATTTCTGTTGGCCATAAAAAAGTTTAACTGAACAGATATCCATTTTTTATAAATTAATTTCCTTGAATGACAAAAGAAATTTTGGCACTGTAGTAGCAATAACACACCTGAAAGAATATATCTTTTTATAGAAATAAAAAAGGAAAGAAACCCTGAACCTATGTAAGCACTACCATGGAAGAGACCAAAGTCTGACCTCTGTTCTCAGCTGAGGGAGAACCATAGTCTACTGATTCACATATTGATGAACTGAGAAGGACACTTCAGAGACATTTCCCTTCAAAAATTACTAGCCCTGATCTCTGTTACTGAGTTTAATTTATGCTGCCTCAAAAACACATCAGCAAAAGGGTTACTTCTTTTTGTAGTAGATATTCCACAATGGAAGAATTGTGAAATGAGTTTCATAGACATGAGAGCCCTGGAGGTTGTTAGGTTTGTGACTGTATGTATACACGAATAGTGAGAGAGGGGAGAGGGAAAGAGCTCTTCTCTGACATTGCATCATTAGAATTTTGTAAGGCAACTAGTTTACTGTAAAATCAGTTTGCAAAACTGAATAATTTTATCATGAAAGCCTGGTGTACTTCAAATCAAATGCCCACACTGCATATTTAAAGCAAGAATCATGACCGCCCCAAAAGGAAAAGAAAATTTAAGAATCAGTCTTGAACTAAATACACTACATAAATAAAAATTTACGTATGAGTCCAATAAAGCCAGCCTGGCTTTGCTAATGGACTCATAATGTTATCTTTGTCCTATTCTTCATAAAAAAATTCCTCCAATCAGTTACTTTTTGTTGAAAACTGAAGAAACTACTGCTTTATAACAGTTTTCAGTTCTCAGACTCCCATTTGGTACATCCACCTTACTACATGGGTGACCGTGTGTTATGCAAAATTGCTCTCTCAGTATTCTTGCCACTTATTATAATAGTAAGGAATGGATGAAAATATATAAGTCTGCAAACATGAAGCCCTAAAATCTTCCCTCAGTCCTAAGTCTGTTCCTAGATGGGACCTTGCTTCTGAATGCTGTCTGCTATAAATGCAAATGGATATGATCTGAGATAGCTCTCAGAATTGATGGCTGAGTCAGTTCTTTCAACTTTATCAGCTTTGTACTGAGAAGCCTGATGCACTTATTTAGCATCAAACAATCACAGAAAAATATCCTTAAAATACCTGTTTCTGTAACTAATCAAGCTGATACAGAAATAGGAATAAATTAATTTGTTTTATTTTTTGTTCTGGTTAAAGAGGCCCTAAGAAGCAATATTTTTCACAATTAATTAGACTTTTCTTTCCATTCTGTGTGAATTTTCACATATCCATTTAAGTACAAAAAACTCAGACCATTCCTTCAAACAGTCTATTTTGATAAATTACTTCAGTGAATGACAGCCTATTATGTGACTTACAGAGCTGTTATGGTACACAAATGCTATAAGCAGTAACAGAGAATACCTAAAAAGCTAGGTATCAACATCTACCTTGAATGGAAAATCCCTAGGAAAAATACAAACATCAGTCTTTTCTTTGAGAGTTGAGAAAAAAAATATTTCCTTTCCCCATAATTATCACTGTATTTGATCTAGATGCCTTATGCTATTTTTTGTTTTATCATAAGAATTACTTAGATTCTCTACTGCACATTGTGACATGTTTTCTGAGCCAGAAAACTAGTTTATATGTGTGTAAATATACATATATATGCACACACATTTATCTCTCTAAAATAAAGTACATTCTTGACTGTGTCAACACAACTACATTCATTCAAAGTGGGTGCCACACTTGGGGCTTTCTCCCATTTAATTTTTTTGTAGAAAGAGTAGAACCTTTGTTAAAATAGGTGATTTCCATGTAGGACTTTATCAAGTCTAAAACTTTGATTTTGGCACCACATTTCATGGGAAGTGAAGAGAGAATGGACAATTGCAGGGCTGTTTTGCCTGTATAGCTACACAGGGAATTTGCCATGTTCTAAGCTCAGTTCCTTTTTCAGGGCTTGTTGACAGGCAAGCATAGTCTAAAAAGTAGGAACAAAACAAAACACACAAGATGTTAACAAAGGTAATGAGAAGGGATGTCAAGTTTCATGGCCTTGCATAAAGGAGCAGGGCAGTTCTGCTGATGCTGAGGCCCATATGCTGGGAGCCAGGACAGCTGGGACTCATTAACTCCCATCCAAATGATGAAGTTTTTAAGCAAGAAAGACCAAAATGAGCAGTGAAACACTTAGGAAGAGTGTTGCCTCAGATGAGGCGAGGCGACCCGGTTCGTGAAAGACACGACGGCTAACTTACAGGCCTGTCGGGCTAATCACACGCAAACACCAATGTGGTGGATGGCGAAAAGCGTTTATTTCTGGCTTGTGTGGCTTTATATAGCCGTGTTATGCTTACATCATCACCACGTTATTATGGGTTAGCGATCTTTGGAGAAAAGGGGCCCTACCTTCCCGTACATCACGAGATCTCCCAATTGGTTTTTCCCTATCTAACCACATCATCTCC
Source organism: Pseudopodoces humilis (assembly GCF_049639895.1). NCBI lineage: Eukaryota > Metazoa > Chordata > Aves > Passeriformes > Paridae > Pseudopodoces > Pseudopodoces humilis. The sequence continues at coordinate 62,284,473 of NC_142205.1, read as the reverse complement.
CCCCTCTCCATGAACAAAACTTTATAACTGAATTACTTATGTAATTAACAACAAACTGCAAACTTGTTAGTAATGAACATTAAACGTAACCACAGTGAGTTAGTACTCCGAACAAACTATTATGTAAAATCAGGCTAACTGTCTTTGTTCTAAGTATAAAACGTCAATTTTGTCCAAATGGGTTTTAACAAACTGGGCTAACTTGTTAAGGAGGCAGGGACCAATTATGAGTGCAAGCACAACAACTATAACTGGTCCTGCCAAAGTGGATATGAGGGTAACAATCCAGGGGGACAGGTTGAATACCGAGTCAAACCAGTTTTGCTGGGAGCGTTGTCTGCTACGCTGTTCAAGTCTCTGCTGAAGCTCTGCCATGGACTGCTTAATTGGCTCTGAATAATTAGCGTAGAAGCAGCACTTCTCGTCTAAGGCAGCACACAGACCTCCTTGGTGCATAAGTAGGAGATCTAGTATGCATCTATTCTGCAGCACGACCTCAGCAAGGGAGTTGAGGGATCGCTCCAAGTTGGAGATAGACTCTTGGATTCTGTGCAAGTCTTCATCAACCGTTGTTTGCAGTTGGGCTAGACCTTGGTTTTGAGTCACCAGTGCTGAGACACCTGTTGCTGCACCTGTTGCTCCTAGGCCCAAAAGTACCGTGAGGCTAACGGCAGTAATGAGTTCTCACTTTTGGCGTGGGAAACCTCTTTCTTGGCAGTAAGGCGATTCACTCCAGGAAAATACAGGATCCTAGGGATAACAACCACTTGGACACAAAAATCGTTAGCTTCATTAAAATGTTTAATGGAAATACACGGGGTAATACCTGTGGAGCTACAGGCCCAGATTCCCGAGGTTGCTGGAACTACCCAGGACTCAGTCTTATCCAGACTCACAGGAGCGCCACGAATTTCTTTATGGTGTTGTATTGCCTGTCTGTTGTCTATGCAAATACTTCTGCCAGAAACTTGCTCTAATGGGATTCCCTTGCGAGGGGTGTTCCATAAGCATCGCTTGGGGTTAACTGGGGAATAGGTCTTTTGACCATTCACTTCTCTTACAGGGAATGCTAGCACTGCGGGAGAAGCCCATTCAGCACATGCCATTTGGATCTCCTTCCAGTCTGTGAGCGGCATGGATTCTCGTGGGAATGATGCCACAGATCTTTTAGACTTACCAAAGTTTATTTGCATATTTTCAAAGTCTGAGTTTGAGTCAGAGCTTGAGCTAGATGCGTGTTTGAGTGTGTACCGCTCTATCTCCCGCGCGCGCCATCGGTGGCCTCAGTCCCCTTCCGAATCAGAGGTGGGCTTCCGGGCTACGATGCTTTTTGGTGGGATTCCGCCCTCTCCCTTTCCCAGGGACGGGTTTCTCCCCTCCCTTTCTCCGCCTTCCTTCCAGCGGGTTCTTTTCCTTACAAGGAGATATTCTAGGGCACGCTCCCTGATTGGACTGTGGGCTCTCCTCCCCTTTACCATTGGTGCTATCCTCCCGCTTCCCCTTAGACTCCCGATCGCGTATGTCTGCACGCGTTAGGCACCCTTTGCTCCGCCCCCTTGCTCCTCTCCCCGGCGCCATTTTGCGGCGCGTATGGCGGGGGCCTTTCCCCAACGTCTCCAGGGCCCGTGGTGTCAAGCGTGCCCCGCGGTGTAGAGGAATGGCTAGAGAGCAAAGGTCATATTCCCATGCAGCAGTTAGCTGGGAAAGAGTTAGACAATGGAGTACAGTTGGTGTGAGATGTTGCAAAGTTCAGGAAGGCCTTAGTGATAACTGTTAACTGAGAACAGGATGCTGTGATCAGAAGAATGTGAATTCAGCATAGATGAGCGATCACAGGAATGTAGAATTAGGTGGAGTTGACCTTAAATGAAATATCCAATAATGAGCTTTCTTTTGCACTATGTATGAGCCTAATTACTGATGCTATATAAGTTGTTTTAGAGTTACTAATAAACGGGACTTGCTGATCATTCATATTGAGTGCTGCATTTTCTCCCGCTGAACTCGTCACCGCGGCTCCGTGGCATTGGTACCCCCCCGGCGGCAGATTATGTTCCACAGCCAAACCAGGGTTAGGGCTGGGCAGGCGGGACGGCGACTCAGGGCGGCCGTCATCATTGGATGGCCAGTCAGAATTAGTGGGGCAATCAGTAAAAGCAGTGGTCTGAGTAGCTGCTCCAACCCCCACCCGTGGTGTAACTTTAAGCAGCTTTGAGCTGCCTTCCAAATTTCTTGCTCTTGGAGCGCTTTTCGCGATGCTTGCATAACCCTTGCCCAGCTCTTAAGGCACTTGCTGGATTTGAAGCACAGCACATCATCTATGCGCGCCTTAGTGCACCTGTCCCAACATTCTGGGTGAAGAATGTCTACGGGATAATCAATGACACATAATTCTATTAATCTGGCAACTGTGCATTCGAAGTCCGTTGATTTGCGGTCAATCCCCCATTGCTTATGCAGCTGTGAAACTACCTTGCTGAGAGACTCCATCCTGGCGGTACGGGAGCGTCCTCCCCACCGAAGTCAGTACTGCTGCTCCGGCCATCTTTCAGCGTCCGGCGAGTCTCCCGATATCCCGGCCACTCGTACCCGTGTGTCGGGGAGCAGTCCCGGGTTTTGGCACCACTATGTTGCCTCAGATGAGGCGAGGCGACACGGTTCGAGAAAGACATGACGGCTAACGTACAGGCCTGTCAGGCTAATCACATGCAAACACCAATGTGGTGGACGGCGAAAAGCATTTATTTCCAGCTTGCGTGGCTTTATATAGCTGTGCTATGCTTACGTCATCACAGCGTTATTATGGGTTAGCGAACTTTGGAGAAAAGGGGCCCTACCTTCCCGTCCATCACGAGATCTTCCGATTGTTTTTTCCCTATCTAACCACATCAGAAGAGCCCACAGGACAAGAAAATATTTTATTTGAAAGATTTTCTTTCTGGGAAAGGCAAGGGAAAGGGAAAAGGAAATGGAAAGGGAAGGAGAATGTGAACAGGAAAGGAAGTTTATGTAGTCTAAATGTATTTTGTCAACAGTATGAAATTCTTCAAAAGATTGAAGAATCCACATGACTTGGAGGTGCAATCTAATAGAACATGAACAATGTAATATTTCTTGTACAAGGGCCTGCCTATGGCATATACATTATCTGTAGAATGCATCAAGGTTCATCTTATATTTAACATGTCTGCATGTGCATACTTCTATACATATGAATAAAATCTGTCTTTCTAGTGGAAGACATTTTGGGTCCTTAGAAAGGATGAGTAAAGTCATAAGGTTAATATATTGTTAGAAATACAGTTGCTTAAATGTTTTGTAAGGAGTTAATTTTGTTCAGAAAACGTTAGAACATATTGGCATAAAAAAAACCCAAAACAGACTTGATAAATCAGCCTTTTTTGAAAGTATATATCATAAAAATAATCCTGAATCACTGGATTTAAGAGCAATAGCAAATACAGACATTAGTTTAAATCACGGCAAGTTAAGATCCAAACAGAAACAAATGCCACAGTGTGGAAACAACCTTAATGATAAGACTACTCAAAATCTGACTGAACCAAAAAAGTACAAATTATCAGAAGAAATTAAGGACATTTGATACATAGCAGCAGTAGCCAGTTCTCATTTCTTTAGTCCACATAATGGTTGAACCTGGCAATGGGAGTTGTTTATAAAGCTTATACTGCTTAGAGAAAAAAAAAACCTCAAACAGCCCAAAGCCTTCCTGGCCAGCCTGACGTTTGTCTTTGGACTGACCCACTGGAGAAAACCCTGTTATTTAAATACCAGCTCAGTCTTTGTACCTCAGTCATAATAACTGATTCCTTCTAAAATTTAAAAAGAGATTCTTGTCTTTCATTTATAAAGCTTTAGTTTTGTAAAAATCTATCATTTATACTCCAGGTCAATTCCAAGAAACATGATCATTACTATTCAAAACTAACTCCCACAACAGTTCATGCTGCTCAGGAACACACAGCCATGCAGTGGCATTTCCATGGCCTTTTACAAAGTGTACTTTATGCCTACCTTTATTTTTGCAAAACCTAATAGAACATGACCCAATTTTTCTATGTACAGGCATGTATTTAACCTCAAGGAAAAAGTTGCCTGAAATAAAAACGCTCTGCACATCTCCTTGACAAAATGTGACTTCACTTGCACAGCCCAGCCAAGAACCCACTTGAGCTCTGGTGGTGAAGACGGATTCAAACATCTCTCTATTCCATACATATTTGAGGACTCATTTACACAGGAGTCACATACATACATTTTTATTGTAATTTTCAAACTCACCTTTCCAATGACTCCTTATTAATCCAAAAGAAAGTTGTCAGACCTGAAAATCCACTTTGCTCCTATGTGGATGAGATGCACAGCAGATTAAAAAGCAATCATTTCCCCAGAGAAAAATACACAGGGAGTAGTTAACTTCTGGATTTGAAGATATTTCTGTTACACTCTAGGGGAAAAAAAGGAGCATTTATAAGAAAATTTTTAAAAATATAATAGTTATGAACAAAATGTACTTAAAATACATTGCTGGAACTGATTGCATTTGAAGTTGTTGCAGTAAGTTGCAGTTTATCCAATAAATCAGTAATTATAATCTTAACTCTTTGTTTTGTGTTATGACACAACTTCTCAGTGAATTATATTTATATTGTGGAAAACAAACCCAAATGTCAACAATATTATTATTATATTTATATATATTATATAAATATATTATTATTGTTGTTGTTATTGTTATTAATAATAATAATAATAATAATAACAACACAGTCGTTTCATTGTATAAGAACCATTGTATCAAGGGGTCTAATAATTCTGATCATTTTACTTTTACTAATGCAAACTCCTGATACAGGTGCTTTTCTGAATATATCTGCTGTTTCTGAACACTGCACACTCTTTGTCACCTAAATTGCACTAATATTTTGCTTCTGCAGTGTTAAGGACTGGCTAAGAAGAAGATAATCCTTCTTTACCCTTTTTGTAAATATGAATACATGAATACACATACCCACATATATAATCAGCATTATTCTTAAATTAATTTTGTTAATAGTTACATTTGTAAGTTACAATGAAGCCAATGAAGATACAATTGTTTTGAAAGCTGTTTTTATTTTTTTAATTAAAGGAACTCAAATTTTGTCATTGGAAAACAGAAGTCGTCAACATCTTTGCTTTCAAATGCTTATGTCCAAATTTTCCCCCAGAAAACCTAGCGCTGTCTTCTAGCAGACCCCAGCAACAGCATAGGGTTCCAAAACAATTATGGAAGGATGTGAACTCAATGGCAGATCAGATTCAAGGGCTATTTTCACTGATGTTTTTGTGCCCATATTTGTACGTGGACAGGTTGAGTTTATTCATCCAGTCAGTTGAATATCTGTGACAAAATCTATCCTGAATGTAAAAATTTTGTCACTGTCAAAACTTCTGTGTATGTATGTGTATATATATGTATATACACCATTGCAAATGTGCTTTTTCTGCACACTGAGCTATATCCCATAAGGCCTTTCTGGAAGGAGCAGTCAGTTTAGATTCAGTTTGGATTCAGCTTTTTACAGACAGATCCATGTTGGGACCTCTTACAGGAAATTTTTCCTTGTTACTTCTTTTCTGTGTAGCAAAACCAAAGAAAGTTAGGGCTACAAGGGTGTACACTGCTCATGGGATTTGAAAGTTTATGAAAGGATGGAAGAAACTTCCTTTTGCATTCTGGACAGAGAGGAAGAGTGGAAAAAATTGTTTCAGTAGTAGGAATGTGTTTAATATCCAAAGGGTGTGCTTATTCTATATAGATGCATACATAGTTTCTAAATAGGTACAACTGTCTCTTTCCTACAATGGGGTAAGAAAGAGATATTGTCCTAGATTTGCAAATCAAATTGAATACACAGTTTAGTGTGCTAAAGTAACATCTCTGAAATATTAAATACAATAATTAAAATTTATACATAAAGTCTGGTTTTAAAGGTACTGTCTCTTAGTCTGGAAAACTGGCGTGAGATCTATCAATGCATGTAGCCATTTTGTTAAGGAAACGCTCATGAAGCAGCAGTATAGGACACCTAACTATCAGTGAAATATCACCCAATCTTCCCTAGAAATTTCAGAAGTAAAATTAAGTCTGTGTCTAATTTCAAAGTCTTCACAGCCCTTTGTAGCAGCTTTGGGGTGAAATTTGGATAAGGTCTTCAATTACCAAGTTGCAAAGCAATGAGAGCTGTCTGGGACACCAAAGTGATGTGCTCAGTTCTATTCAGGAGCTGGGATTGCAGCTGACCAGCTGCTGTGTCCTTTTTAACCATGAAGCAAGACCTTCACCCCTTCTCCTTCACCCTCTGATTGGCAGAGCAGTTCTCTGTTCACAATCAGAGGAACAAAAGGACAAGGGGAAAGGGAAGGAAGAGAGTGTGCAGCAGAACCTTTCCAAGTACACACATATCTCCTACAGCTTGTTTGACAAATCTCAGTGGAGAGTGCACTGTAGGAATAAAAACATGTCACTGCTCTGAAACTGTCTTTTCTAATTCAGTGCATCCATGTATTGTTATAAATCAGTTTCCTTGCCTCTGAAAGATACAGAGACAAGAGAACAACTTTGACTGTTAGCTATCAGCTCAGATAAGAAAAACTTTCAGCATTAAGCCGCTAGCAGATGAAAAAAAAACCCTAAAATATAAATTAATGCTGAATGTTTTGCTTAGGAAAGGGCTCCTTCTACTCATGTGCTTATGCTCATAGGAGTCAGACATTTACATTTATCCCGGCTCTGGAGTTTTAAAGGGAATTTACAAGCATCTGGAATTCTTCATTACAAATTTCTGACACTTAATGTTTCCATATCCTTAAATCCTACTCACAGTGTTGCTGACTGGCAAAGTTGTTGTACAGTCAAGGATCCAAGCTTCATGCCTGAGGTTAATTTATCGCTCTAATTTTATTAGAGGATATCATTGAAGCATATTGATAATACTGTATATACCTTGGGAGTCATATTTCACAACCAAGTTTCTTGAAATCTATGTATACATACATTTCTGCAGGGACACTGGAAATTTTAGTATAAACTTATGATCAATTGAAGATTTGAATAAAAAATAGAAAGATAATAATATTCTAATCCCTTTATTGGAATTTTGTACTTATCCCAAGGTCAAACATAAAAGCCAAGGATATTTTGAATTAATAGAATGGGGTTTATTAACTCTGAGAAATCCTTCCTTCTTGTATATACTTCACCACTGGGAGTGGGTAGGGTGACATTAACTTATGGGGTTTTTGGGATAAAGAATCAGGAACACTGAGAATATATATTAACCTTTAGCCTCAATTTGTCACAGTAAGCAAAAAGTTATTATCCATGAACATCTCAGGAAAACAATAGACCCCATCTTTATATTAGCATCTGTGCTTTGTTTGACAGCAAAAATGTATTTTGCCACCTATGTCTCAAGGCAGACATCTTATTTATATAACTTTAGTTCATCAGCTTGCTTCATAAAGGATGAAGCCTTTCTCTAAAAGATAATCTTTTGACCTCTAACAGGCTAGTAATTTACAGAGCAACAGAGACAACACACTGCATTTAAAAACTTTAAGACACCATTTTAAAGCTTTTATAGTGATTAACAATACACTTGCTGCTCTAAGTTCAGACACTTTTCTGAATGAAGAAATACCTTTTACAATGAAAAATTTACTCACGTTATAAATATATTTTACTCCAACCTGTGAAAAACAGCTCAAAAAATATAGCTACAACTTCATGGTACCTGGTAGTAAAACAAAGAGCAGTGAGGGCGGAGTGGGAGGAGAGAGAAGCTGCAAGAGAAATCCGTGGATATCTGATGGAAGGTAAAATGACATCTTTGATGTAAAAGCACCCTAACAATGTAAACTAGAAGGATGATGTACATAACCTTTCTAGTGTAATGGACATGATTTTCACTTGGACAGATAAGATGTTATTTAGATTCTGTCATGAAATATAAAACTTCATTGTGCTTGTACATTCAAGTAACTAGATTTTCCACTCAGCAAAGCAGCACAGTTAAGGGATGGCATCAGAAGCTCAAAGATGCTCAAAGTTTAAACACCTACTCTCTTGTGGGGCTGTGTTTTACTTTATTTAGTTGAATGAAGTAAATTTATTTCTGGGTATCTTAAGTGCACAACTCCCTTCTCCCATTATTGTTTCTGGAAAAAAAACAGCTCATGCTCCTGTTCATTTGCCTTTTTTATTGGAATGCAGAGGAGGAACCAGGACCTTAGTACAGACCAACATCTTTAGGTTAACAGCCAGTGCCAGCACAAAGTGGTGTGGGTGGGTGGGTGTGTGTGTGTGGGCGTGTGTGTGTGTGTGTGTGTCTGTGTAAAGGATGTTCCTTAAGATTGGAATAGCATTAAAAAGTGGGTATTTTTTTAATGCAAATTTCAACCTATTCTTTCTATATAGTTAAGACCTACATTCAAACATCTTTAAAGTCAGGGTCTTTTCCAGCTCAAGTGTTACTCAGATCAGCTTAATGGAGAGATTATCAGCGTACATCATTACAAAATCACCACCTAGTAAGGATTTATTTCACTTTTCTTTTTTTTCTTTCCAAGGGAAAATGTTATTTAGGTTCTGTCAGGAAATGCAAGGTTTCACTTTTTTATATACTAAAGTAACTAGATTTTCTACCCATTGCATCACTTTATGAATAACAATCCTGGACATTTCCAGGACGTGCTTTGTCCGCCAGCTGTCCAAATATTTAATGTTCACAATTAGGCATTGCAGTTGAAAGTGCTACATTTTGTTTCTGCAGCTTTGGGAAGAAATGATACCTTGGTCCCACTGGGTCATCTAATAATAGGTTTCTGCAAACTTCTAGGATAAACTGTGCCTATATGCAGGGTACTCAAAGCCCTAAGCACTGTGCTTTTCAAAAACTGATTGAGAACCACTGGCTATTAGTTTATCTTCCTTGGTTGGACATGTGGCTTGAATTATCACTTTCAAACCCCAGCAGTGTCTTTTGGGAGTGGAATATGAAAAGATAAAGAGAGAGAAAAATTTCTTGCCAGCTGGAAAGAAATGGTGGGTGCCATCCTGAGGATTTAGCAGTGACTGAGCTCAAAACAAGAGAAGATGTGGAAAAGAATAAAGCCTTTCCTGAGCTGTGGGGCATCTCCAAATATACTCCATGAAAGAAAAGAGTCCTGGGGTGAGGGGAGCAGGAGAAATATGCACCACTCCCCGGATTGGGGCTGTCTAGATGCTTCAAGTGACAAGCAGAAAGGGGTCCCAGGGTCCACATTGAAGACCAAGGAACAGAGTGCAACAGAAGCTGGGAAAAATGCTGCAGGGAGATCAATTAATAGCCAGCACTACAGGGAAGAGAGAAACTCCTGGAAGCAGCAGAACAGAGACAGTCATCTGGCAGAAATGGGGAAGAAAGGACCTGATGAGAAGCTGCAGCTTCTTCCTTTGCTTTTCTGATGATTTGAGCTCAAAGCAACAGCACATTTCTTGTGCAGATGCTTAAACAATATAAAAGCATTCTGCAGTCAGCAGACTGCAAACCAGCCTAACAACATGGCATAATTTTTGTGTTCCTGCTGAAGAAGTCTGGGTGTATTCAACTAATCATAGTTTTAGCAAAATATGCTGCTTCACCTAAATTAAGATATTTACTAGAACTTGTTTGTCTCAACAAAACTTCAAATGAGAACTTGTATAAAGACTAAGATCATCCAGTAAATTTTGACCACAGAAGTATCTTCTGTTCTATTCCTTTTCTCAGAACATTTGAATGCTTTTGCTTTTATTTCACTTGCTTACCAAATGAAGTAAGCAAATGAAATAAGTAAGAAACGAAGACACTTGTAAGGAACTTCAAGAACATAAGACAGTTGAAAATCAGAAACTAACAGGAAACACGAAACTAGGAACCTGCCCAGGGGTTCATTTGTCACTTTGTCTTGAGAAGGTAGAAAGGTCAGAATGAGGAAGAGATATATTCCCCCTCAAAAGGAAGCTTTTGTTACCATTCCCCATAATAAAACCACCAACTCATTTCAAGGAACAAACTGTGCATGCTTAATTGCTTTTTCATAATTAGCATAGGAAGCGGGGAGTGGGAGGTAACTGGGTTATGAATATATAAAAAGCCTGTATTCACCTGTATTCGGGGCTGTGTGTATTAAGGGGTGACCCAACACTGGCACAGCGCTGCCAATAAACATACACTCTGTAACCCTTATTGGTTAAAGAGTCTTCGTCTGTCATAGTTGGATACTGATACTAGATCATATCCATATTTTGGTAAATCATTTTAGTTTGAGAGCTGTTAAATTGCAGCTCTCAGAAAGTTTTCACAAATGGGAGTTTATGAAGAAAACCAAACAAAATCCAGTTTCCAGGTCATAAAGAGTAGCTTTCAAAATCCTGTTTCAGTCTGATCTCTCCTTTTCAATTCCAGGAAAGGAGCATCTATGTAAATCAGCACTGTATAGACCTCAGTCAGTGTATGGCTAAAGGCATCATGGAAAGCAGCAAGGAAATATATGCAAGACCTAAAAAACAGCAATGCATAAACCTGAAGAAGACTTTAAAAGTAAGATGGATAGTATTTTTTACAAACTTCTGTAATTAATTTTCATATTGATGTAATGGCCCATAGCATCCATAATATTCCTTTGGCTAAACCAGAGAATAAATAGACATTTCAGAAATGTCCTAGCAAACTCTGAAATTCCAGCTTGCAAAGGCAAGAGTTGGAAAAATGTTTAATGTCCAATAATCTGAATAACTGCTGCAGGAACCTTTGAAGGTACAGTAAAATGGATGGTTAGTCACCTAAACACAACTGAAATACTAGACCAGCTAAATATTTAGACACTTAATGCCTAAAAAAACCCAAATAAATCTAGTCCTGACAACTCATCTGTTATTGAGTAACTGAAAAATCCTAAGATTCTTCAAAATTTCATGCAAATTTTACTGTGTATTACAGCAAAAACTACAAATTAATCAGTCCAGGCCATAGGAATAACACTTGATCAATAAATCAATAAAAAATTTTAAATTAAATCAATAAAAAAATTTCAATTAAATTTATCAATTAAAAAAATTATGTAAGATGAGGCAAGGCAAATCCAGCTGTAGATAATATTGTAGAGAACTAGAGAAATGGAGATTTTGATTATTTGAATGACAGGCACAATCCTGGAATTTATCTTTTTTAACAAAGTGAATTCAAAACATAAGTTCAGGTCTCCTCATCATCTCCTTCTGGAGATAACTTGATTTATTAATAAAAGACTAGATTACACTCCTCTGAAGAAGGAATACTCTATCCCAAGCAGATGTGCTGTTAGAGTTGACACTTTCCCATATTACAGCAACTTTTGAAGCTTCTATTTCAGGATAATGTAAAACATAATATTAAAGAGTGATTCTGGAGAGAAGAAAAAGGGACAAGTGGAATAAGGAAGGAGAAGTTTATTTTTTACACAGCATATTTTCTTCAAGAATACTTCTGTATAGTTTTTTGGGGTTTTTTGTAATATTTATTTTGTAATCACCTGGTTAGGTATTATCTTCTTGAAAATTGATCACTGTGTACACAATGAACAAGGGATTGAGGAAAGCTTGAAAAATGTATACATTTAGGGATTTTTTTATACCAGGATATAATATAGAAAGGAAATTATAATGTATGGAGATAAGCAAACTATCAAGAAGGACATTAACTGGACCATTATGGAGCACAAGGATGCTGGTGACAGGAAAACTTGATATTGTTGGAGAGACAGAATTAATTCTTGTCTTAATACTTCCAGAGAATGCTGAAGATCACATTCTGAAGAATGCAAAGGTGAAGTGTCAAAAGTTTTGTAATAGTGCTGAAGCAGATAGACCATTAGAAGTATGTGAAGTTTGCAAAGCTTTAGAAATTCAAGTAAGTTGAGGAGAAAAGAGCAGAAGATTTTTTTTCTGTTTCCTTGAGAGTCTGAGTGATTACTGTTCAAACAGGATGAGTAATTTAGAGCTGATATTTATTCACAAAACTCTGAGTACTGCAGACCTATGCACTCAGCAACATTAACATCATTAAGAAATGAGAAATTTACAAATGATTTAGAGCTATGTAACATTGCTAAAGGCAGCATGGCTCCAGGAAATTAATTTTTCCTTCACTAACATGCACTGTGACCAAAGGAAGAACCAAGGTACTATATGCAAAAGAGAATCATATGGAGGCTTTGTATTAGTTCTATTTTATGACTATTTTTTGAGCTTCTTCTCAAATTTGAGGGTCACAAATAGTTGTGTTCTAGGCCAGATTTGAGGTAATCTCTTGCTACATGAATGAAATAATTGATGGGTATTTGTTTTGAAGTCAGCCACACTATCACAACAGCAATTTAGCTAGCGCTTCATCCTCACCAAAGACTTTTATTTTATATATATTACATATATTACATTTTACTTTTACTTTTATTTTACATATATTACAGAGCCACTAAAGTTATCTGAATTTGTACAAGCGAACATAAAATTAGATGACTAGGAGTAGAGAGCACAATGGTACTGATGAAGGAGCTTAGTATCTTAAGCCTAATCAAACAGAAACCATCAGAGAGACCCACTCCCTGGGGTAGAAGTGACCAGGAGATATGTTGTCAAACTTTGCAGTGATTACCAGGTAACTGATGTCATGAAGAACATGTAACCAATGGAAATTGTTACCAAAAGTAGAACCCTATATAAGTGCCATACAAGTGAAACCCTATGTAAATGCCTTGTATACTCAATAAAATCGGCTTCTGATCTCAACTCAATGTCCCCGTCTCTCAGTTGCCGATAGATGAGTTTTACCAGTGATTAGCTCTGCATTGACTTGCAATAGTCACTGTGATACACTGTCCAGCTTTGAAGGAAGCGTTGGATTTCTGCAATGAATTTCAGTACTTGAAGAACTTGTTGCTGTGGTCTAGCAGTGCTTTTACTACATCTAGTGCAGTTTCCATTGTTTCAGGACACTTTATGACTCATAATCCAAATAACCTAGAAGAAACAAACACACATGCACACACAAAGAAAAAAAATGTATTACAGTAGGAACATTTGATCTTCAAATTTCCATTGCTGAGGAAGAAATGTAGGTAGGCTAGCTCAGAGTATTCAGAAGCTGTGTTTGGAAAAACAGATCAGGTAGAGGTTTGCTCATTATCAAAGATTTTTAATTGTTTTTTTCCTCAAGAACAGTGAGAAACTCGGTGGGAAGTAAGATAGATACAGGCACATAAAATATATTGCTCCTTTGAACTAGGACAGTTGCACACAGAAAATCATGGCAGAAGCCTCAGCTCAAACCATCAGACAGCAGAATAAGTTTAATGCCTTTTGCTATTCAGCATTTTATTCTAAATGTTCTGATTTTCCGTCTTAACTCATCTAACACCTGTATTACCAGGCCCATGCTGGAGGCCCATGTTTCCACCATCACTCCTCCTCTTCGACTTGTGGATAAATGTACCATTGCATAGAATAGTTGTTAGAATAGCAGAGCTAACAAGCTAAAATTAGAAGGGATTGCCAAATTGTAATCAGACAACTAATTTTTCTAGGTGATAAAACTTCTAATTACAGTGTCTATTTCCAGTCTGCTTATGCTATGGACAAAGTAAGTGAAAACGTGTGCCAGGCAAAGTTTGCAAACATTGTAACACTGACAGAAAAGAGACAATGAAATAAATTTATTAGATTCAGAAAAAAATTATAGAACAGTCATCACAAGGAAAGCCCTTCCCATCGATCTCTGAAAAAGAATGAAATAGAGTATTACCCTTTCCAACCAAACCTGAGAAGCAGCCATCTAAAACAATTTTGACTTGTCTAGCTTACTTTTGGCAGGTTGTGAGATCAGAGGAGATCAAGGAGTTGTGTCACTGGTGCAGAGCCTAAGTCTGGACAGATTTACTGTTTGCCATAGGTGTTCATATTACAAAGATGCAGACTTGGCATGTATTGGAGGTTAGGATTTTTCCTTTTTGTTTAACTTCTCTTAGGGAATTTTCTCCCATTTTCTTGCTGAGAAACAGTAACAACTGATATCTAAAAGAGACAAAAGAAGGAATCACTGAGAAGGGGGAGGAGTGCAGCTGGCTTTATGAGCTGAGGGACATTCTCTTGGGCAGAGTTACCACAAGATGTGGGCTGGAGGAAGCAGCTCAGTGCAGCTCCAGGCTCTCTTGCTGGTTGAGCTGTGGCTAACTAGGGGGGACTTTGCTGCTGCCACTGGAGCCCAGCCTGTCCTGTTTCTCCTGCTGTGGGTGAGCCTTTGCTCATGAAAGCAGCCATTGAACTGGGACCTTACTAACACCCTACCTCACCAGGAAAAAAAAGGACCTTCACCATCTGCTTGGGTGCCTCAGGGGAAACCCTGGGACCCTGAGTCCCTTCCCACATTGAGAGAACTTCTCCCTGCTGTGTTCAGGAGCATCTTCCTGCTGTATTTGGGAGCTGGGCTGCTGCTGCTGCTCAGCCCCTGCCATGTCTCTACTACTGCTCTGAAGGGTTTTGCTACGCTGTAGCCATGCACCCTCAGTCTGCAGGGAGCAGCTCCTGTTAGAACAGCGGAGTTTCTGATACATCTCATTTAACCACTCCGGGATTTTGCTCGTCCCTGCCATTCCAGCTTGATGTTTCCAAGGTTCCTGCTACAGCTCCTTCTGCTGTCCAGAGGGGGCACTGGGATCAGCTGGGCCTGTGAGTTTGTAAAGGAAGCCCCTTCTCCATCCCTTCCTGCCGGCTTCTTCTGCATTCACCATGAGAGTGGGACAGCCAAACTCGCGCCACAGCGCCCCCTGCCGGCGCGGAGGAATCATCGCGCCCGGCCAGGAGCCACCAGCACCCCTGCCGGCTGTGCCCGGAACTGCACCGAAGGGGAAAGTGCCTGACAGCCCAGAGAAGGCTGCGGTTGGGTTTCTGGCTCTGTTCTGCTTGTTGTTACTGATGCAACTCCAACAGTTACCATTGTTGTTGTTTGTTTGCCTTATTATATGCACTAGTAAAGAACTGTTATTCCTTTTCCCCTATCTTTGCCTGAAAGCCCCTTAATTTCAAAGTTATAATAATTGGGAGAGAAGGGGGTTTCCACCTTCCTTGGCAGACTCCTGTCTTTCAAACCAAGACAGCACACCACAGTCAAAGCTCCAGCAGGACTTTAAAAATGGTATGCATGGAGAGGTTGCTGGATTCACAACGTGGATATTACCCTTAAGCAGATAGCTCTGGGCATGATTCTTATCTGGAAGAATCAGGCAATCTTTGTTGCATAACGCACACTAACATCAGTCAACAGCCTTCCCTGCTCAAATAAAAATAGTAGTTCATTTTTTCCATATAGAGCTAGGGTTTATTTTAACAATATACTCTGTATTTCAGCTACAGGGCAGTTAACCTGGCATGAAAAGACAAGGTGTACCTGGTGTATGGGTTGTATCTTTTCAGCGCAGCCGTGGTTCAACAACTCTCCTCATATTCCTGTCACAACTTCAGCACACCGAGAGAAACCAAGACCTGCACTGTTGCCTTTTCTCCGAGTGCTGTGAGTGCCACCTGCCCACTACTAATTCTTTCTGTCACATTACTAGCATAATAGGTGGTTTATGTTTTATTTAGTCACCTGGATTTTCTTATTCAGATTTTTTTAAGATATACTAAAAACTAATTCAACCCCTTGCTGGTTTGAGTTGGCTTTGTTTTTCCCTTCAAAGTTTAGTGTACTAGGCCTTGAGCACTAGCTTAACAGAGTTGAATTGTTTGTTTTCTCAGAACACCTTGTCTCTTGAGCTCCAGAGATCTTGCTCGTTTAAAGCTTTTCCATGTCTCAAATAGATGGACTTTATAGGAACTGGAATTAATGAAATACCCTCTGGACAGAGAGTTTATAGATATCCCTGAAACAGTGTAATTTAGAAGATGCATTATATTTCCACAGGTATTAGATTGGTTCTGCTTCTCCTAGAGATAGGTGCCATGTTTTTGTCTGTGGAATATGGAAATCGCTTTCAGGTCTGGAGCTGAAAATAATACCTGTGATGTATTCAAGAGAGTGATCGTGCTTGTCTCTCAGCCAGTAATCATGTTTGTAAGGCTGCCATTACTGGTCCTAGTTTGAGCTCTGTTAATATAAATGTATTCTTCAAAAGAAGAGTACAACATCAACAACATTTTCAAGTCTTGCAAAGAACTATCATCTAATGCCTCAGTGTTAAGAGATGGAAAGTGAGCATCATAGACAGGAAGCTATTTCTCATTAACAACAGTAAGACATCTGCAAGATTAAGGTGTCAGGGTATAGAAAGATGAAAAATAAAATAATTACTTAGTAAGTAGGCATGAATGAATATAAAATGTGGACAAAGGGTTCTAGCTCCTTCTAAGGGTAAAAATAAGCCAGTAGACATTACATTGTGCTACAATCAACTCATCCACTCAATCCTGACCTTAACTTTATAGGTGAGACTAGTGGGAACAAAATGTTACCACACAGCCAATACTTGGAACTTTCAGAGCCATTATTTCTGAAAAGAAATGAATACTCAAAGGCTCCTTTAACATAATGAAGGTTAAATCCTATGTAGAGTTTTGCAGGCCCATGTGAGTGCTGTCTGACTGGGCTCTAAAAGAGCCAGAGTTCACCAAGTCTGGGAGCTGTCTGGGAGCTCTGTGGCCATGGTTAGTGCAGGGCTGATCTTGTGTTCAAACTGCAGAGGAATGGAGCTTTACATGGCATCTTACAAATGCAGCTACACAAGGTGGGCAGAAATATATCCCTGAAAGAAAATATCTGTGAGACATTTATATATATAGGGAAGTTGTTAGATTGCAAAATATTTCACACCTGACTCTTATAAACCATATCAGGTACTGTCAGCTAATATCGACCTGCAAAAGGCCAGCTCATACCATCCATGTGCTCTGATCTTGTCCAGAAAGCACCTGAGTTCAGTGTTTGCAGCTGTACTTGATAAGGAGAGAAAGAAAACACCATTCTGTCTAAAGGACAAGTAATTCCAGAAAGAAACTGTAATTAAAATCCTGATTTATAGGAGGAAAGGAAAAAAAAAAAAAAAAAGAGAGAAAACAGAGATTATAGAAGTACCACTTCCAAAACAGTTCCAAATAAACTATTATTATCCATGTATAAGTGAGACTTAGCAAATCACAGACAGCATTTTTGAGCAGTTTCACCACATTTAATTCACAATAGTCACTTTTAGGTTTGGTGGCCTTCCATACCTAGGCAGCTCTTCCATAGCCATGACAAAGCACTGTAAGAAACCTTCGTATCTGGAACCTAGGACTACTTATAACATCTTGCATAGATTTAAATTGTGAATCAATTTAGCTAATCTGATATAAGCCTCTATATAATGGCTTTGCATCAGATTTATATAGATAGAAAAAGATATATCTGTTCCCTCAGCAACAGTTCCAGTCTAGAAATTGTAGGCAGAGTATATTAGCTTGTGACCAGCCTTCAGCACTAATAATCGTACACTTTTGAGACTGAAGATTGTGGAATCCATGCACCTCAGAGGCCACTCTAAATCACACTTTTAATATTTATGAGACCAATTTAGTTTCCATACAATGTTAGAAAAAGAGGTATATCAGTACCTCAAACCCAGTATATTTACCTCATACTTTCATTAACTCGATTGTCGTGGTTTTAAACCAGTGACTAAAAAAAAAATTACTTATTTTTTTTTTGCTGTGAGATATGGATTAGAGCAAGAGCAAAACAGACTTAAAACTTAAAAGGAATAAAGAAAGTTTATTAACAAACTACAAGAATAAGAACACCAGAATAAGCTTCCAGAAAACTTTTTTTTTATCTCTTACTACCCACCATTCCCTTGTTCACGTGACAACAGAGACAAAAACTTCGGAACTTTGGTGTTTAAAACAGTCCCAATTCCTGCTACAGTCTTTTCTTCAGTCTTTGTAGAGAAACAGAAGTTTTCTTCTGCTAATTTATGGAGTTTTCCACAAGAAAGCTATTTCTTGCTATAGCTTTCTATTTTCCTGATGCCAGTTGCCCTGAAATCTGTCATCAGAGCTCACTCCTCCCATTTCACATCACTCTGAGGTGTGTATGGGCCATGGGTCTAGGGATGTCATTTTAAGGATGAGTTATTCAAAGGCAAAAGTCTTCTTCATCTGTCTTTGTGAGCTCCACTGGAAAACAGTTTTCTCATTGCCCCCCAAGGCTTCAAATTTTCACTTCACTCTATTCCAGCACTTCACTGTATCACAATTACTCTACTTTTTACTCAAAATCTACACTTTGAACACTCTATTCCTCCCTATATACTCTGTCATGAATTAAAGGAGTTTTTTTCAGAACATTATTGTCCATCTCCATAGCTTTAACAGAAAAATATTTCAGCTTATAAAGCATCTCCTTATTCTCTACCTTTTCTGGAGCTTAATTCTTTTCTTTACTCTCTCTGGTAGTTTATAAAGTCTCTTTAAATGTCAATTACTCTATTTTTCTCTCTCTGGATAAAAGGATTAATCTGCAAGTCTCATCTGAGTAATGAAAGGGTTAAAATCTTGCCCAGGCTTTTGTAGATGGTTCTGTGATCTCTGCTGGAGCAGCAGCTGGAGTTGTCTGCGATAGAAGATTCTTCATGGCTGCTCTGGAGAGTGTGGTCTCTGTCTCAGCCTGCCGCAGGTCAAGAGCTTTTTTCCTTTCTTTACTCAGCAGTCTCTGGTGAATTCAGTCACAGCAAAAACTGCAGCCGAGCCAGGGACCGGCCTGGCCCGGCCAGAGCCCGGGACAAGCCCCGCAGGCCCCATCTCCCGGCCGGGAGCAGCTGGGCCCAGCCCAGCCCCCGCCTGGGCCGCATGGCCTGGGCAGGGAACGGGAGGCCAGCCGGAGCTCTGTTACCTTTCACAGCCAGGAAACAAAGAGAACAAGAGGGCTCTGGCTTTACATCTTAAGGTAGGATTCACAAGTTGATCTCACTTTTCAATGGTTAAAACTGCTGTCAATTCTTAGAAATGACCAATAATTAGTCAGGAGAAAAGACTCCCATCAGTCACCAGCAACTTCAACTTCCTTAGCTCCCAAAACCACCTTAAAGGTAAAGTCACCCCATGACATTGATAAAAACACCTTATGTCTATACTACCACTGTACTTGCAGTCAATGTGTAAATCAGTCATTCAGTGAAGTACTGTTGGCTTATGGCTTGTAACAATGCTGTTGATTGCAAAAAAGCACAAGAAAGGTTTGTTGTAGTGGCTGAGTCCATAGCCCTTTGTACTCACTTTTGTAAAGGTGCTCTTTGTTATGCTTTCATTTTTTTATTTTTTTGGTTTGGAAATGTCCCTATTTGTTCCACCATATTATAAAAGCTTTGCTCTGTTTCCCATCTGCTGTCTTCCAGAGATTCAATTTTAGATCAATTCATCAATTGAAAACATGTGGCTTTTCTGCCAGTTTCTCTAAAATCCATTTTACCAGTCCCATGTAAACTGAAATTGGGTCAGTTTTCATCAGCCTTGGCATTAAACCTCTGTGCTCTCCCGTGAGCCTTATCCAATATCTTAAGAAGTGCTGGAGTGGGAAACAAATTATGTGACGCTTAATTCTACTTTTCTCATTCAGATGCCAGTACATCAAAACTAGATCTCCCTGGGCCAGAGCACGTTGTCATGTTGCCTGGAGTAATACTAGTTTGTGAATTATGCCTGGTCAGTTTAGTGTTAGAGTTTTTGTTAATGGTATATTCTGTTATTACCTAAGTTGATGGTTTGGTCCAAATGAGACCCTCCCACCCCATGTTGTCAATCTACCCTGAGTCTCCTGTCAATCTGTCTTAGGACCACCACATGCTTGGAATTCCACTTCGGAAATCCCCTAAACTTTGACGCTTGATTAGTCCATGTGACCCAACTTACCCCCCTTACCTCCCTCATTGGATAACGATTTTGTGAACCCTGCCTTTTACCCTCCCCAGGATATCTCTGATTAGCTGATGCTTTGTACCCTCCCTTTGAACCACCTCCCTATTTCAGCTGTTGCATGCTCACATTTTCTGTCTTTTGCCCCCAAGATTCCCCAGAGCAATAAATCCTCTATTATCCCATGCAAAAGACCTCCATCTCGTCCTTGTCTCCTCAGAGCTCAGACTGACAGCCGAAAAGCCGTAGAGCAAGTGCTCTGGTCACACCTCGGGTCATCCTGCTCCTGGGGTGTGACCCACTCCTGTCGCAGGCCGAAGTGATAGAGCCAGATAAGCTCCCTCAAGATGCGATAGTTTAGTGTCTCAGTTTGGTCACATTAATCTCTTTGAATCACTGAACTCTACCATGTCGTACTATATTAGGAATGGTGAAGTACGACACAGATTCTCTTAGCTGGGTTGCACGAGAGAGCAAATTTTATTATTCCAGATCTTCTTCTATAGACAGGCCCAAGAGGTAGAACTCTCAGTGGTCATGAAACTAACACATCACCATCATTGGGCAATTGGGAACACCACCCCTTGACTGTTTCTTACAAGTAAACAAGTATCCTAAACAACACCTGCAAAAGTTGTTGTCCTTCTCCAAGCACTGTTTGGATTCCTTCTTATGCTTTCTCAGGCCAGAGGGAGAAGCCTGTGTGACTTAGCTTCACACAGGCTCTGTGCTCCTTGTTTGCTTTTTGCATTTAGCATCCACAATTCCCTATTTTTGTTTTAGGGCAGAAAGGCGGCACTTGTAATCTCCTGCTTGGCCCTTGCATGAAGGAGAACGAACACAGCATCAGAGGTCCCTTTAGCAACTTGTTGATTACCAGACGGAACATCAATTGGACACAAAACTGTCAGGGAGATTCTCTGGCACATGCTATTGAATCCTCCATGCATTACCATCAAGTTCTGTTGTTCATTCTTGCAAGGAGTCAGTTAAGCCTGGTAAACTGGAGTGACTCTGAATGTGCAGGAAAAATTTCAATAATGAAACAAAGTTGCCTTACTGACCTCTTTCAAAAATGAATTATCCAAACCTTTGGTTATGTCTGCTACATAAGCAGATTCAATGACCAGATTCAGGGGTAACTGGGCCGAGCCTGGTTTGTGACCTTCTGGCACTTGCCAGTCAGATTCATCCTTCCAGGTAACAATAGCTTTTCCTGTTTTTCTGAGCCATCAATAAATGATGGTCGTCCTTGCACTGGCACCCAGCTATTTTTGGCTGCAATGACAAATTGGTTGATTTTGCCAATTTCAGTAATTTGCAGCTGGGCAGATGATAAGCAATCTGCCCTGAAAATCTGCAGCATATTTTGCGAAGGCGCACTGTTTGCTCTTAGCAAAGCTTCATTAAAAGTCTTCCTGGTATATTGGAAGAACGATTTTCAAATTGTTTCAAATAAGCAATTAATTCAGACAGCATGGATGCTGCTTTTTTGTTTTGTTTTTGTTTTGTTTTGTTTGCAAAGGCATGTGATAGCTGATGGGATGACCCACTTCCTAAAGGAGCAGAACGTCTACTCCGATAAAGGCTGCAAAACTGCGCAGGCCAAATATTTAGACTCTGAATCTCCAAAGCCCTTTCTGAGCTTTTGGAAATCTGTGTATT
Organism: Pseudopodoces humilis; assembly: GCF_049639895.1. Taxonomy (NCBI): domain Eukaryota; kingdom Metazoa; phylum Chordata; class Aves; order Passeriformes; family Paridae; genus Pseudopodoces; species Pseudopodoces humilis. The sequence goes on along the minus strand of NC_142205.1, from coordinate 62,262,806 downwards.
TGCACTTACACTTTTTACCTTTGCAGAAGTGTGGTGAAAATACCAGAGTGAGCTATATAGGCTTTGAAGCTTCTATGTTTTAGAAAGACTCATTGCAGGATTGGACTATTGCTCACTTAATTACCAATGGATGTAGGATGATAATTTGAATTGAAAACATTAATATCAATGAAGGAATTTGCTTGATGAACCTGATTCCCAAAGATCTATATGATCCCAATTACCACAAAGTAAAACCACAGCCCTTGGTAACTACAAACAAACCAAAAGCATGTGAGATTCACATGAGGTGAATTACATCTTTTTGGAAAATTAGTAATTTTTTTGGCTTAGAGTCCAAGTAAGTGAAACTCAGAGAAAAGTCCATCAGCTGAATATTGATATTTAGCATCACTAGATGTCTTCTTGAATCCTCAAATATGCATCCCTTTTCACTCCTCGAAGGTGATGGCTGTCTGATGTGACTGTTTGAACCTGATGATAATAAAACACAGGCATATCTTCTCCCAAGTTAAAAAATTAATTAAACTTTACTGTTATTAGTCAATCAAAATTTAGATTTAATAATTCATTTTACAAATTTCTAATACAAATATACCTTGCTCAAAAATTTTTTTTTTGGGGGGTGGTTATTTTATTTTGATCAGCCGAGAAACTGCAAACAGATGAAAGTGTTTGTTTCCAGTGAAGAGACCTGAGCACCTCTCCATGGCAAGGGTTTCAGGTTCACTCCAAAGATTGATTCAGCTGTTATACTTACAGGTCAAATTGCCAAGTCAAAGAACTCATATGTAATTTTTGTTGCAGAAATATCTGAGTCTATTGGTAGCTCTTATCCAGAAAGAGCTGAGGCGTGGCCAGTGCCCACCCTAACTGAAAAAGAATCTCCTACGTGATAAAATTTTAAAATAAGATTCCCAAAAATCCTGGTGTAAAAACCGAATGAACCCCTAAAACTGTAGCTCATCAACAATATCAGTAGATTCGTATTCTGTAATCAATATATCAGTACCCTTTCATTCGTTGCCCCCAGGGGAAGGGGGGGGGTGAGGACAGAGCCGCTCTCTAGGAGCGGGGAAGCCACGCCCGCCCCCGCCCCGCTGTGTGCTGATCTTACAGCGGTGTTTGCCACGCCACGTGGCGGATGGGGGAAGGGAAAAGCCCACACCAAGAAACCCGAGCCGCTCTGCCAAACTCCCGCCCGGCTGCCGTCCTGGCCCCTCCGACACTGGAGTGAGGGGAGGGGAGCACACAGCAATCCTTGAAACAAACATAGGAAGAGTTAAAGGCATAAAACACTCAGAAAGCAAACTTTTTCGCCCCAAAACCCACAGGGTGGGACCACGGGGAAAACTCTGTTACAGCGTCTTTTGTCCGGCTTTCTCTCAGCTTTGGGACCACGGTGTTCCATCCAAATCTGTATCAGTGGAGGTATTCCATGTCTTCAGAAGCCCAGATGGGCTGGCAGTATATGCTGGATGGGGAAGCAAGCTGGCCATGGCGGGGTCGTGCTGCTGCTGCCACTCTCGCGTTACCATGCTCAGATGGCTACAGCTAGAACGCTTTAAAGCCTTCTGATGCAGAGAGTTCTAAGCACTGCTTACGTACAGTTCAGAGAGAGGACGAGTTCTTCCTCTGTGGAACTTCTGTTTCCCATTGTAGAAAACCTTTTATCTCAAAGGCCCGCGAGTGCAATATGCAAACGCAGTGGCTTATCCCAGGAATGTAAGCTTTAGCTTTATTAAGACTTGCCGTTCCAGGCCCGCTCACCGGCTGGGCCCTCTGCCCAGGGTCACTTGTCGCAGTGTCCCTTTTGGAGTTACCACTCCACCCACCCAGGCTAGCTCGATACTGTCAGCCTGCGGGGGACACCCCTCTGAACCCTGGGAATCAGAGGAGCACCTTGATGGAAGAGACCACAGCAACAACAGAGGAAGCAGGAGTCAGGCTCTCTTGAAGGGCGAAGTCCAAGGTTTATTGAGTCCTCACATGGACTTCTGATGTCAAGCATGCTGCTCCAGGAGAGCCCTCGAAGCAGGGATGACAGCAACTTAAATTTGGGGCAGGAACCAGGGGAGGGGACAGATCTCAAACCAATGGGAAACAAGGGGGGAGTGTGAAGGGATCAGAGGGACATTGGAAAGAATCAATGAGGAAGGTTTAGGGAGGGACCTCCTCTGTCTCTGTCCTATCACTTGACCACCCTCTCTGAACTTTCTAGAAACTGGGAGGACTAGCCAAGTGACAGACAGGGCCCGGAGGGAACATTCAAGAACAAGAGACAGGTATAAGGGTGGATTGACAATTGGGGTAGGAGTGTACAACTTGGCTTAAACTAGTAACAAAAACAAAGGGGAGAGGAGAACAAACCATTAACATAACAACATAGGGAGCAAAATTAACAACACTATACAACAGTCACTGAGACCTGTAGCTCTCCAGGAGCATGCGGGGAAAAACTCCTTACCTCTCAAAGGAGGAGGAGGGAGACTCCAATGCCCTTCAGCTCGTGGCTGCAACACACGTCAAGGGGTCACCAGATGTTCCACTATATTAGGAATTGTGAAGTACAACACACAGATTCTCTTAGCTGGGTTGCACAAGAGAGCAAGTTCTATAATTCTAGATCATCTTTTATAGACAGGTCCAAGAAGGTCCAGGAGGTAGAACTCTCAGTGGTCATGAAACTAACACATCACCATCATTGGGCAATTGGGAACACCACCCCTTGACTGTTTCTTACAAGTAAACAACAAGAATCCTAAACAACACCTACAAAGGTTGTTGTGCTTCTCCAAGGACTGTTTGGATTCCTTCTTATGCTTTATCAGGCCAGAGTGAGAACCTTGCGTGACTTAGTTTCACACAGGCTCTGTGTGTTCCTGCTTGCTTTTTGCATTTAGCATCCACACTACCATATCATTTTTCATCTTGCAGAAAGAAGCTGGCAGACTTTTTGTCTAGTGCCTGTCACATTGATTGCTCTGATGTCCCCACAGCAGTCAGAGGAACCCAGAGGTCTCACAAGCAGCATCAGGACCAGCTGCCAAGGGTACCCTGTCCTCAGTCTCCACTATCTCATCCATTACTTAACAGCCATGTAAATAGCATGTTAATCCCAAAGACGTACCATTTCACATACTTTAGCAGAGTAACAGCTCACTGTCTATCCCAAAATGCATGAACATAGAAGAACATTGTGAGTTTCTACACAAATATTAATTTATAATTACTAGAGGATTTTATGTTTATACAAACCCTTTTTATCAGCCTTGAAGTGCTTATCTGTTATTGTATTTAGAAAATAGCCAGCTAAATATAATGCATTTGGTCTGTGTACATAATTTTGATAAGCCCATGATGCAGATATAATTGAAATTGCATTATTAATGATCTGTCTGCATTTATTTGCTTTAGATCTTGAAATAATCCATAAATTAGGAATTATGAGTCATAATTTCAGTCAATACCTTAGAAAAATCCATTCAGAGATTTCAGAATTCATTTGGAAGTGGAATCCATCATCCTGCCAAATAATTAATTTCAACTGTTGTCAGTAAAAATAGATATTTCAATATGCTCCTTTTTAAACTAATAAGTGTTACGATATGGGTTGGGTTGTTTTTTTTCCAAAATGTCAATTAGATAATAGTTGAAAATAGAGCCTTTTTCTGTTAAACGTGTGTGATTAAGAGGAGATAAAATATTTTCTGCTATGGAAAATTGTAAAAGGTATGTGTGGGAAATGAATGTATTTACTACTGCTACAAATGTCTATAATCAGAAGCACTTAGATACTGTTGCATGGTGTCAACTCTCAAGATATTTTAGAATAGAACAGTTCAGATGAAATTACCACCTCAGCCATCTAGAAACTAACTTGGACACAATGCAAGGAATGTTAGGTTGCTTAGAGTATCTATTAATCTAGAAACCCTTGAAATGGCATTTTATCAAATTAAAGGGAAAAAGATGTACATTTTAATCTTTCTCTTGGAAAATAATTGGAGTAATTTGGTTTTATTTCTGCCATAAAGGAATAAGGGAATGGCGTTTTCCATGTGTTTGGGGGTAAAATGAGGACTAGCTGTAATTAAAAACAGAAAAAAGCCTAGCACTTTCCTTTCCCTCCAGTCCTATTTTCTCAGTCCTTTCCATTATTTGTCTTTAACAGTTTCCTCTGATTTCTTAGCTTCCCTGATAAAAACAAGTGTTGTTTTTTTTTTAACTCAGAAAGTAAACTAGTAGATAAACAAGATTCCCACGAGAGAGCAGCTCAAGTCATTAATATATTCCTATCACTGTGTATTCTTTTTGAAAATTGCCTAAGATGATAAACCAAAGATTTTGAGAGAGAAACTTACTATGAACTGAAGAATGTAGTTAGGCAACAGTCTCCAAGAGACTTGTCACAATTTTCAGAAATGTGTCAGGATTTGATTTTGCTTTATAAGGAAGTATTAAGTTGCTTTAAAAATAGAAATGTAAGTTGTAGAAGGATGACATTCCAGGACACTGCATGATGAATTAGATGTACTCATAGTGCTGGTAAGGGTGCTTCACAAGTAAAGCTGTTACATCTTTAGAAGAGGGACTAAAAGGGAAGGAAAGCTGTCCAAAGCACAGCAGCTGCAAGTAGAATAGTTTTTAAAAACTCATATGTGATCTAGATTCCAAGTAAATCAAGGAATTTGTGAATTATGTGATATAAGTTACTACTCGCTGGCTTTATATCTGTTACAGAGACTGATACATAGCTCAAAATAGAATAGAATAAATGATGCAAGAACTAAACTGGGATTTCTAGTAAGCAGGTTTTAAAACACTAAATGATTTGTCCTACTAGGATCTTCTTCAGTCAACAGTGAAATAGAGAAGTAAGAGAATGAAATAGATAGTAAAATACGAACTCTAGTATTTTCAAGGAAAATGTTATTTGTTTGAACATGGCAGAGAGATGTTAAACATTATGAGCCAACTAAAATTATCAGTAAAATTTGGGTTTCCTCACATGCTGGGCATGGATGTCCCACTGGGTATGCTGTGTAAAATTCAGTCTACTTCTGCATAAAGATATGCCTGAAGCAGATACTAAAAAGAAACTAAATTATGGATTAGGATCGACTTTGGGGGAAAGAACTGAAAAGAACTCAGATGTGAATAGAAACCAATATTTCATTGCCTAAAGGTCAACTGTGTTAAAAACGGTGAGAAATTTAGAGCAGGATATAACTTTGAAAGAATCACCCTCAGGAGAGTATGCACAACATCAGGACAGTAAGCCTCCAATTGCCCCAAAAGAGCTTTTTCCAGAGCTTAGTTACAGCAGTTTATTTCCTCAAGGCAAATTGTCAGTCAGCAAGTATTCTCTTTAAATACTTCTGAGTTTATTGGTGATAAAGACACCATAAGTTTAGAGGCAGAAATGGCAAAGGTCAGTTCACAAGTGGAAGAATATTTTAAAATATCTCAAGGTTTCCTGCTTTGCTTAGCACAAACAAGGAAATAAATACCTCTCTACATAAAAGAAGGTTATAATAACCACTGTGTTAGTGGCCTGCTATTTCAAAATCACAATGTTGGCAACATCCCCATGCCAACAGAAATGTGAATGAAAGAGTGAGGAATAACTGCAGTTATGGGGGGACTCTATTTGTCACCATTTGGCTCTGTCACTGATATGCTGGTGGAGAAAATATTGCTGTTGGGATTTGCTGACAGGGCCCAAAAGCTCTCTGGCTAGTGAGTGGGAAATTTTTAGGAAACTGCTTTATAACCTGATCTTTGCTTTATGAAATTGCTTTGGAGATCAGGTTCAGTAGAAACAGCAAAATTCTACTTTACCTAAAGACCACTTCCTGAAGGGAGGAGTTGATCCCAGAGTTCATGCAGCATGCAGTACACATTTCTGGTATATTGCAAAGCATTAGTCTCTTTATACAAATGCCTTATGTTCCAGACAGAGCAGGTATCAATGTTCAAAGCAAACCTGACATGGACAAAACTAGGATTTCTTGTTTACCCAGCATGCATGCTCATGAATTACACACATATGAAGACATAAGTCACACTGCAGGTGTCTGCACTCTTAACTTACACTCCTTAGGAGTTAGTCTTACACTCCTAACCTCAAGCATGGGTTCTGCCTGTGTCAAGTGGATTCTCCAGACTTATCATTGAAGTGCAAAAGTTAAGTGAACTTCTGGATGGAAGGCTATGATAAATCAGAAATTAGGCCAACTTGAACATGGCTTAAAATAAAGAAAAAATAAAGAATAAAGTATCATGCTGAGACTCCATGTCCAGGACAGCATGAAACTCTCCCGGGTCCAAAGCAGCAGCAACTCTCTATCTCTAACCCACAATAACCTACAGGAGAATGCTTCAGCTCCGGGACATATTGACAAGGAAATGAAAGAGATACTTAATCTCCAGCTTAACAATTTAACAGCAGAGAACAAATCATTCACAACAATTGAAGCAGGCAGTCATCATATCATTCATTTGGGTAGGCTGATGTGGGCTGGACTGGCTGGGAAGTAGATTCCTCATTAAGTGAAGTCAATTATATAAGTCAATTACCAGCTTTATTATTGGTTCTCATATGTTCTACTTAAAATTCATCCATGTTAGAGACCTATTCAAGTTGTTCTCTTTCTCTGTTTTCCCAGAAGACTCCTGGGAGTCCTGTTGAATCAAGACAAAGAGCTATATTAGCACTGAGTTCATACCTCACAAAGGAATACATGTGGGCAGACCAAATGTTTATAAAATATGATTTTGTTTTCAAAGAAATTTTGCATATTATGAAAAGTTTATAAAGCATTATCTCTTTTTTATTTCCCTAAAAATCATAGTTCATTGATTATATTTACTGATAACTCTTTTCAAGAGGGAAATTAATGGTTCAGGGAGACACGTAAGTACATCTTAAGGACTGCTAGGAAGATAGAGTAGAAATATGTGTGAGCAAGGTACTATGACTGTTCTTCTGAGACAATAAAGCATATAATGAACATGGTCTAGCCCTGATAAATGGCAGCCATCTGTACCCTCCATCCTGAAACCTAAAAGGTGCAGGCTTCCTGGTGATTTTTTTCTGTTTATTACACTCTTACTATACTTTCAAAGCAGAAGCAACTTGCATTGCAACACTCAGTACTGTAAAACACACATTAGTTAAAGGAGAATTTTCTAAATTAATTATATCTCAAGCCTAGCAAAGTATTGACAGGATTAGATTATTTTAGTGGGATCTCAGAAAATGGTACTCTGATATGTTGAGAAAAACTTTCTGGTAAAGGATTCAAAAGGCAGAACAAAATAAAATAAATAATAAAATAGTAACTTTCAAGTCTTTCTGATGTCTTTGACTGAGACCAACACAGAACTTTCCAAAGTCTGTAATGAATGGCACCTGCTTTTTACTTACAGCACTTTATGCAAAGAGCTCATGCTAGGAATCATTACCACCTAAACCAGAGTCACCCGATATTTCAAAAGTAAGAACCTTTCTCATGGCAGGGATTATGGCAATGTAAGATGCCCACAACCCACAGTCACCCACTAGGGCTACACTGATTTGCCCACTACTGCTAGGGAGCATGACTGTGACACTCAGAATATGGCTGAGCTTTCTAATTGATGTTGTACCTTCACTGGGACAAGACTGCTTAAGAAGCTTGTGTTAACAGCACTGCACTGCAATTTGTGCTGAAAGCACATAGTGAAAATAGTATATTGTTACAGTCCTGACTGACATACTAAGTCAAACTTGTCAGAAGTAATAAATTTAGGCTGGAGAATGACCCATAATGCTAATCATTACAGTAAGGATAGATCTGAAAGTGTTGAAGATGAATGTGGTTACTGCTGGTTCTGGAGATACTGATTTTGAGAACTGCCTATTTCCTCTGTTAATCTCACTGGTTGATTAATAATAACTCTATCATTCTGAACAATATAAATCAATCAATCCATTGACAACATCAATCTGCCTTTTTAGCATCTCCAGAGCAACTGCTACCTTTGATACAACATCTGTGGTATCTGCTTTGTTTAGCAGATGCTGTGGCAGAGTCCTAGAAGATTTTAAGCATATTAGTTTGATATAAAATGCATGAAAGAAGCACATAGAGTTACTGCTTTGTTTCCTCCTCTCAAAATTGCAACTGGGCCAGTAACAAGTAATACAAAGTTAATTTAGTCAAGATACTTGAGAGCCACTTGGCTCTGTTTCTAAATTCCTCCCTTTGTCCTTTGCAAAGCTTTGAAGTGTTACTCTGTGAGGTGGATGTTGTAATGAGCCTGTTTCTAAGAGGATCAAAGTAGCAGAGCTGCCCAAAGCTGCATCAAAGATACACAACAGAGAGCCCTTTAATGAGCAAGAGGGACATAACTCTTTTCCCCCAAAAATAAAACCCTAAACCAGGATTTAGATTAAATATTTAAAATTGAAAATTATTTTATTTTGTCTGGAGCTTGCTAGCAAAAAGTAAAAACCTCAGAGAGAAGAGGAAATTTTTCCAGCTGACTCGGCTAAAATTTAATGACTGTCATTTGCTGGATGGTTTCACCATCACTTAATGGAGTCCAAATGCCTGTGGCTTAAGCTAAAAGTGGCAGTGACCACCAGCATGGGCACAGGCAGGATAGCAGCCTTGTGCTAGAGCAGATTCCTTTCCCATGGATATGAAAATAGAAAGCAAACATACGGCAGGAAGTTGCAGCAAGCACTGCAGAAAGAGAAGACAGCTTGAAAGGGGAGCAGGGGGGAAGGGTGGGAGAAAGAAAAGGAGTGGGAGGGAGGACTGGAAATGTAAATTATGTGCCAGGAAATGAATTCCTTATAATGTCTCTTGCCAGAAGCTAAATCCTAGTACATGTAAGTCATCTTTTTTCCCTTTCTTTTGCTCTTTACACAGTTCCTCTGAGGGTCAGAGAGGAAGGAACAGGGAGAGGGGAGATTCAGTGTTTACTTACTTATTGGGTGACGAAAGAGCTATACGATCCAGCTTTATCATCAGAAGGCATGTGACACCATAAAAGAGACGAACAGGATAATATCCTGCTTCTCATTAGAGGGGATTTTTTCATCTTACTTTATTTGGCCACAGGGATTCTTCAAGGGTTGAAATAACAGAAGAAATGTGTTTCTGTTCAGAGGCTGAGTGTACTTACTGCACTGTATTTGGTAATGAAATGGGGGCTTATTTGTTTGACTTTACAGCTCTCTGTGAAATATAGCCTCTGCTTATGTTTGGTTTTGTTTAAGGAATTACCTGCAGCATCTTTGAATGCTGTAGAAATGTATGCCAATGACCTGTGCTCAACTTGGGGACAAAAATGACAAGACTTACATTTGAGATTTGGTGTTTTTTCCAGAATGTAGCAGAAAACATCTGGCAGAAAGTTTAACTTTGATAGCAAACCAAAGTACACTTCCAGCTTGTAAGAGATCAATGAAATATGATGCAGTGAGCAGAATGAGTAATGAAGCTGGACACAAAGTAATTATTTAATGCAGCAACATTTATTAGGCATTATGAAAGGTACTCCTTCCATATTTTTTTTCCTTCCCAGCTCAGACAGTACAGGGTACCACCTATCTCAGCATGTGCAATGCTGTGGACAAAACCAGTATCATTTTCTTTGAAGATATTTTGTGAGTAAAAGCATTGGTCATTTTCAGATGTAAGGAACATAGATACTGTCTTTTCTCTTTTTTTTTTTTTCTTTTTTTTTTTCTTTTTTGTTTTATTAACTGCAACACTACAATGCTTATGAAAATCTGTACATAGCAAAATTTTGTAATTTAAATTAGTAAAGTCATGTAAGAGGCTGTTTTCAACAAAAGCTGCTGAGAACCCAAGAGTTTCCAGTGAAAGGAATTGGCTGGTTCCATATAGTGTTTTAAAAAGAAAGGAAAATTTATTTTTAAGAATGACTCAGTGTTAAACCATTTTCAAACACCATAATTTCTACTGATTTCTTCTGCTTCAGTACCAAGGATAACCTATATTATTCCATTTTGGTAATGCCTTAACTCAGGAATAAGAATTTTTACATAAGAATGTTTTAGTTCCCACATAGACTTAAAGAATCCCTAAGATTCTTTTAAGCATTCTGTTTTTATTCTATTGATCTATTTAATTACTAACAAAAATTATTATATTTTAAATTTAAACAATTTGTTTTATTGGTGAGCAGAGTTCTACTCAGCCTTTACAAGCATAATTTCTTAACAGTACTAGTTTAGACATTGTTTGCTATACCTTTTAGCTGGATTAATCTTGCTATTGGAAATTTTGGGTAAAAAACAGAAATAATTTTTCCCTCAAAAGCATAGGATTAGCTAGTGTCAAGCTGTGGGATATGGCTCTCCCAGGAATTTACTGTATTAGTTTAGCTAAGCAGTATCTGAGCTATTTACTTCAGTCTTGCTGCATTAATGCTCCTAAAATGTGGACTTGCAGTAATAGGTGATACATTAAGTGTTCCAAACACTCTTCCATTCAATGTAAAAACAACTTGCAACTTTGTTGGGTATGCATTTCCAAATGTAAGTTTTCAGTACTATTAGTCATAGCTTTTAAAGGTTTCTCTGATAAAATAGAAGCTGCCTAGTCCTTTCTGAGTAGTTGTTTCCTCTGAGTATAATCAATGAGAAACCTCAATGAGAAAGACTCAAGAACAATGCCATTTCCAAACTGTAGCAATGACCTACCTGGAGGCTGCAAGGCTCTCAAGATATGAGTTCTCTCAGTTAACTTCTCTAAAAAAAAGCAAAACAGTATGTACCACAGGTTCTAAGTATATTACATTATGCTTAAATATAAAATATGCATCTCTTTCTACAGATATCACATAATTCTTGCTGTCATTGCTGTTGTTGACAGACCATAATTTTTGTAAAGTGATGAGATGCCTAATTATGATACTTGATTAAATCTGATATAATAATGTCTTCATTGTCAAAACCGTATATAAATAACAGTAACTGAAATCAAATGCATTTTGACACCTCTGTGCTACTCAGAATCATGCACTGAGATGCCTGAGTAGAGCAATTCTCGTCTAATGTCCTGTCAAATTATTTTCTAAAACTCTGTACTCAGTGAAAATCAAGATAGATGTCATATCTTCATGCAGGGATAAATATTTGTGCAGATCACATGGTCTAAGGATTCTCTGTACCTGTGGTACCTGAAGCAAGATATCTTAGATGCTTTGGCATCCTTTTTTAAAAACTGGGCAAAATTACCCCCATGCAATACAGTTATTGTTGGTTTGCAGTACAGATTCACAAGCAAGGCACACTGGGAATATTGTGAGGCTGCTGAAACATTTCATGAATTAACATACTTTACCCTTGAAGCACCAAGACTCTAGCTCCTTTTCTGCCTATAAGTATAAGGAAGTTTTACTGTGTAGCCCAAATATAATACATAGACAGTAATTTTAGGAACATCTGTCTAAAGGAATTGCAATTTGTATTCATTCTCCTATTCTATACTTGAGACCGCATCGTTATGAAAATCAAACTCTTAAATAATTTGCTTGACCTTGTTAAGAACATTTCACTTCTCTTGGGTGTCATGACATATAGTAGTGCATAAGCAGTTCACTTACAATATAGCAAGGTGCTAAGTACTTCAAGTCTCTTCTATTAAACTTACAAACACTTAATTTTTGGTTTGTTTTATTGTGCTTGGCATTATTGAGGCAAACTCATAGCTATATATATTATGTCCTAAAAAAATTGTAAATCTATCTATTTGAATATCACCAATTATGCTAGTTGGTTTAAATCTTATGTGGAAACCCAGAGCTATTTGGCCAAATTCTTTGATCCCATAAAACATATTAAATGGTGTGTTCTAATAAACAGTTTCCTTTGCATTGTAAAACATTGATTTAAACATTATAAGAATGTACTCTTTCACATAAGTTATTGATATTTCCAATTTCCTGTCTAGAGGTATCAGCAGGTTAAGGATTAGATAAACTCATGGTCAAAAGTTCATCAAACAGATTAAAAAGGGGTACATGCCTGCCTAGTCCTAAACCAGATAGTACCACAATGCTGGACTGGACTTTTAGAAGTACAAAGGCTCACATGTTCTTCCCTATAACACTCCTGGAAGCTAGGCCACCAGTCTCACCCCACAGAGCATTTCTTCAAAAACATTAATCAAAACAATGACAATAATAGTAATAAAAGAAGAAAAAAAGTTACTTATCTCTCTGTTCTTTTGTATAAAATTGTCTTTCTCTTCCTACTGTAAAATTAGCTACAAAAAATTAATACTTGTGACTAACACTGATTTATTATGCAGAGTTAGAATTTAGCTCAAATGCTGCTTTTCATTTTTGAAAAAGTAGCAGTATTTTTTAAGATGATTAGCAATGGCAATGTCTTTTCACTTGACAGAAAAAACTGCAATAACAAGTAACAAAATAGTTCTTTTGTGACTCACAAAAATATTATTTTCCTTTCCTTCATCCATTTGCATATGTTTTTATTTGCAGAAAGAAAATCACAATTATATAGACAATTTAAATTATGAAAGAAACTTGGATGACTCATTCAAAAATTCTCAGAAACAATCTTGGTGAAGTGATTTTATTCATCTCATTCTACTTTTCTCAAGGGCTGACGTGCATCAAAGGGGAATGTGATCCCTTGCACATCTTCTCCATGAGGGCTGTGTGTGGCACCATCATTAACTTAAGCTTTGCTGACTCTTACTCAAAGGCATTGCTGAATCCAAGCCAATAGAATTCAGGCTGGCATTTCTTCACCTCCTCTGACCAGGGAATAGTGTGAAAGGACAATCTTGTTTCTCTACACCAAGTATTACAGTGTTTCAGTGGACCTGTGTGATCTGTCCTAACAGCTCTGTTGCCATCTGCAATAGTCAATAAACAAACTTAAGCAGTACAATTTGGGAAATGGAAACACCAACCTTTATATGATATTTACCTGTAACAAAAGCTGTAATTCAATTTTTTGTATTAAAACCAAATTTGTCAGTTTTAAACCTAATCTTATATCAAATCCAAGTCAAACAGTTAATTTTTTAGAATAGTATTTTGTTTTGTCACTTTAAGAAACTGTCACTCTATTGGGAACAGCAAGAAGAACGACACGGACTCTCTTGTGAGTTGAACAGGAGAACTTAAGGTTTATTACCTCAGATCTTCTTTTATAGACCGATATGTGAAAGTACAGAAAGGTAAAACTCTTATTGGTTAGTAAACTAACACATCACCATCATTGGTCAGTGGGGTACATCACCCCTTGACCTTCTCTTGCAAGAAAACAAGGAACAGACAAACTGCACCTGCAAGGCTGTTTTCTGTCTCTGAGGATTGTTTTAATTCCTCCCCATGATTTCCCAGGCCACTTTGTGACCTGCTTTTCCACAGACGCTGTGCTCCCTGCTTTTGTTCATAGTTAGAGCATCCATAAGAAACCACTTGAGCTTCCCTTATTGTCTCATGGGATGCGGACTGGAGTAGTCCCCTTTGACAGAACTTTCCTTGTCTGATATATCTCCGAGATGCTTCAATATCCTACCTCCAGTTAAACCTCAAAAAGTGAACTACAGAATTAAACATATGAATGATACCCATCTGGATAAATGGAGTAATGAGAGAGCCTGGCTTACTGGAATTGATAAATATTTTATAGGAACAAAAGAAAAATTGTACTGGGGCAGATAAAATACTAACTTCATATACATTTGGGCTTTTGCAGTCATCAATAGAAGAGGTAAAACAATACAAGAAAATTAGAAATTAATTGCTTCTTTCGACATGTTGTCTCAGTTCCCAAAAATGCAGCATTTCTAGGACTTGTTGAGCTACAGTTTTCCTCTAAGGTACTGTAATATTGACTTTATTCTTCTTCAAATGAATCTGTTTAAACCCATTTATACTTTTGGCCTTCAGAATTTACAGTAGCAATGAAAGCTTCAATTTAAGCATGCATTAAGAGATGAAAGAGTTTACTTGATTCATTTCAAAACTTTTATTTTAAATTTGTGTTGGGTGTCTTCCAGTCACTTACTTGAGAAATAGTAAATAATGGGTTCCCTAACTACTGTGCCAAGCACGATTTTTTTAAACTTGTTCCACATCCCTCTCATTGCCTCTTCCATCCATGTATCCTCCCTTCATGTGGAAATGGTCTCTATCTTTGATCTTCCCTGTCCTCTCCCATGTCCCTTGAATTGTAATTTCCATAACTTTCTTGAAGCAGTTAAGGAGACACAAAATGACCTTAAATGTATTTAGAACAAAACATTTCAAAATTTCCAAGTAATATAATTGATTCCCTTCCTGTGCATTCGGCATAATTTAATTCAGTCCCACAGGGATATTCAAATAATTCTTCTGGGAATAAAAACCACAATTCCAATCAGTTTTATCAGAACTTTTTCTAAATTTTGTGAAGTGTGTCCTTACATGTATTTTTCTGATCTATACTGACCTCAAGATCAAAGTCTGATGTGCCACACAATTTAAGAAGTCTTAATAATTATTTTGATGAAGACACACATGCATAATTTTTTTTTTTCTTTTAAGTTGAAATATTTGGTCACCAAATATGGAAGTCAAAGTGGCTGCAGGCAGGTGTGAAACAGACTTCCTTTTGAAGCTGAATGAAGTGAAAGACAGGAAAAAAGGCACATAGTAAATTTGAGTCAGTTTATTCTTTTTTAATAGAGTGAGTCACCTTGGTAAAACAAGGTAATGACTTATAAGTCTGAAAAACTCTGTTGATTTTAGTACATTTTCACTCACTGAACATAGAGAAGAATTTATCATTCAGTGTTTTCCTTTAAACAGTCCTACTACAAACACCATGGTGAAGACAAATATTTTTTGGAATCTTCTAACATTTTCAGACTAAAGCTTGGAAGTTTTGCACATATGGTAGGGCAGAGAGAGTTCAGTCTCAGAGAAATGTAAAATCTAAACCAGGCTGAAGCAGCTGAGATCCTGTGCCAAGGCACAGGAGCTACAAGACTTTCTCAGCTTTTCTCAGCCAGCATTAAGATAATAAAAATGCATATGCTTATTTTCAAGCTCTGTACCTAGAGAACAAGCACAACATGGCTATGATCCCAACTGCCTGTTTGCCTGCTCTGGAGACAGTTTTCTATTCCAAGACAACCCCCTCTCTCCACCAGTCATAGTAACTTGCCTCCTTCACTGTGAAAATAAATCAATCTCAACTGCCGCAGTTAGATTACTTTCTTCTCCCTGCCTCAGCTCCTCAGTCCAGCTCTCCCTTTGAAAGCCCCTTTCCACCGCACCATATGGTAGCTGGGAGAAGGGGAGAGCTATGATCTATCTCATAACAAAAGAGGCTGTGGTGTCAAAAAGCCTCATGAATGCATGAGACACACTCACATATAGAGAAATGCCTCTAGCTCTGTCAGAGAGGACTAAAGAGAAGGCTGATAGACCTGACACTGCTTTTGGGTTGAGAAAGGCACCAGCTCTCTCTGCCGGTCATCCCTTCGTCCCTCCCTTTCTTTGGTTTCATGCAAAAATCCTATTAGATCTATTAAAAAATAGGACACAAAATCAGAGTGTGTGGCAGAACAAGAAATTAAATCAGGCCACCTTATTTATTCCCTGTTTTTGAGATAAAATCATAGTACTGAAAGGAAAAAATAGCCACACCAAACTAGACTCTAATAGTGTGCCAAAAAATAAACAAGTGAATCCTATCCCCGCCAGAGAAGAGATTGAGCACACTTCTGTACATTGCCTATGGTGGCAGATTTACAGCAGAGCTGCAAATTGAATGCTGGCAGGGTGACCCTGAAATACTGTTTAAAGCACACTGTGGGGTTCATTTTGCTTCCTCAAGCCACTACTGATACAAAAAATTACTCAGAAAATTAACTGGACCTATGACAATGTGTGCCCTTTGAGCTGTTACAGAGGAATTACAACTAATTTTTGACTATGAAAGAAGTGCAAACTGGCACTTACAAAACATATTTTCCTTTACCCTCTTTCTTCTGTTTCACGTTCTAATTTTCTGTTCTGGTGATGTTTAGCGTGCTTCATTTCACAGACATGCCTAAAATACATTCATAACCTTCATACACACAGTTGGCACAATGATAGAATTTACAAATCTAAAATACATGGATTACAAACTTCTATCACTACAAGGGGGGAGGGAAAACCACCACTCCTGTGCAGTGGAATGCAACAGCATGTATTTAATGAATAACATGTTACTGAACTTAAATATTTCATTAATAACTTCAGTTTATAAGTTTCATTTATTTCATTTATAGCTTCAGTTTCTGAACATAACTGGGGACAACTGTGCTGTTTTATCTCCATTAAATGAATTCTAGTTAAACTCTTTAAACTAGAATTAAGTTACTGTTTTTGCCTCTTCCCTACAAAGGCCTCTGAAATCACACAGCTCTCTGTCCCTGGAGTTACTTAAAGCAACCTGGGCAAGCTTCCAAATGCTCATATATGTGACCTTTACAAGTATTCCACAAAACCAGCTCCCAAGTGAAATAAATCCATGAACATGTGTAGAGAAACTCAACAGCGGCATGGAGGCTAAAAGATAAACTTCTATCAACTTATTGAATTGTGTCCCTACAATCAGCTTAGAAGTTTAGTTTAGAGGATTTTACTTTAACATATGTAATTACATAAAATATGTTTGTAATATCTCCTGAGTATTCCTTCTTGGAATGCACTTAATGTAAAGCTATTGAACTGAATATGTATGCATATATTGAAGATACTGTTTATATGTTCATCACATGTTACAGACAGCTTTCAAAAATAAACTATAATGAATTATGGAATGTAAAAGTTGCACTGAAAAAAAACCTTGGAAGTGTCTGTTTAAAATTAATTCTGCCATGCTGTTGGGCTCCTATAAACTGCTCAGGAATGCCTCTGGAATGACTCTGGGGAGGTAAGTGTGGTATTTGACAGACTTAAAACTTCAGTGCACTCTGGGTTTCTTGAATTGTAACAGGCAGATTTTAAGCTCTCATCTTGGGAGTGGGATTTGTGCCGGGTCCCTGCTGAGAGTGGAGGGAGGAAGGGAGGGAGGAAGGGAGGGAGGGAGGGAGAGCAGGCAGGGAACAATGCCGCCATTCAGCCCAGCCACATCTGTTTACATGCCCTGTGCCCACCTCTGAAAAGGGTGTTCCTCCCACCTCCATTTTATCTCACATGGCCCTGAACAGTGAGCGGTCTGAGAGCTTTTCTGCTGTAAAGCTGCAGTTTCAAATTTATTTTATGAGGCCAGAGCTGACAGAGCTGAAACAGGCTAACAATAACATGCACATTTCTAGTCTGGTTTGTATTTTATTGTAATCTGAGAACAGCTTTAAAATTGTCCAAAACTCCCCATTTTCAAAATAAGACTAGCACTGAGGATATTGACACTGAGCTTGGGGAGCCAAACTTTACAGTCTTTCAGTTACATTTTTAAGTTTTTCCTTTAAAACAAATTTTGTGCCTCAAATATTTTTAAACAGTGCTGACAGCACTCAGAGAAGGACTAAAATGTGTATTTTACAAAAAAGCATTTATGTCTTACATTTTTTTGTCCATGGTTAGAGTCCATAGCTGTACATTCTGCACTTCAACAAACAGTTCATGTAGAAATACTGTGACTAAAGAAAATTTCTGTTTAGATACCAGTTCTGCAACTTTCAAACTGAACATCACTTTATACAGAAGATACTTCACAGAAACAAACATACTAGGCTAAAATGATTGAAGACCAACAGATCTATCCCCCCCTTGTTATTTGAATTGAAACTTGAGCTGATATAAAATGACGCATGTATTTCAGAGTCAGGAGAAGCCCATGATAACCAGGGAAAGCAGGAGATGCTAAAAATTCTCCTAAGGCTGACCACTCTCAGTGTACTGGTGTGTGATCAAGTTTTATGAAGCAATATATAAACACACAGCAAACTTTATGCATTCAATGTCAGCATGATTTGTCTCTGCTGATTAACTCATAAACTTACAGAAGTTTTGCCCAAATAAGAAATGCAGACTCATATGTCTGCCAAATACACCACAGTAATTGCAGCATAAAACTGTTAAGTTTGCAAGTGTACTGAAATTCATGCTGTAAGTGGCATGTTGGTATCATGATACTCTGGATATATAATAGAGAAAAAATCCAGCAAGTTCCAAGGAAGATTACAAAGAAAAATTCTAAAAGAAAAAATAAGATAGTCTGTTACTTATGAACTATTAAATAACAGAAAATGAGATAAAGACAAAATGTGAAAAACCTGAAAAAGAGTCTCAGAAGAGGATTATTGAGGTGTAAACCCTTATTCTCAGATGAATTGCTGTGAACTTGTGTAGTGCTTGGTGATTTTGTTGTGCAGACTTTGTTGAACATTCACTTCAGTCTGACATTCCTGCTTCCAGAAGCCAAACTGTATTCAAGATTAGCTTACATTACATTATTTATTTTCCTGGTGCTTTTCTTCTAGGTTCATTAGTTATCATGATAATGGCAAGACCATATAAGGAAAGAGAATCTGAGCAAAAGATTTGCTTATTCAGTATTGAACTTGCTCAGTGATGGCTGTCACATTGTTTTTAACTTCTCTTCCATGAGGAAATTTAATCTAATGATTTCTTTATGCACAAAGAAATTATTTATTGAAAGGTCCTAGCAGAATCAGGGACTGTTGTTCAAGTTGAGCCTTCCTGTCTTCTCTGTTTTCTTTTAATATAAATGGGACAGCCTAAATACAAATGAGCAAAGGACAGAGAAGTCCTCTTCCTTGCTCTCCATGTTCCTATATAGTACAAGAGAAGGACCTTGACTCTAGAGAATATGTGCAGTGGTTAAGTAGGGAGGGACTGTCAAAGGCTCCCACAAGTTTTGGAGATTTGCCAGTCTGTGCCCATCTCAAACTAATGTTTGTCTACTCTGTAATCTGCAATCACACCACTTACATCCTTGGTGGAAAAGGACGGCAGTAAATTGCACTAAGTCATAAATTGAACTGTATTAGGTTGTGACTTAATAGAGCCAATAAGAATCTACAGCTCAAACTTTGTCCTTTACATGTACTGGTGTACCAAAATATCACAGCAGCACAGCTGATGAATAGGTACTGTTATTGGGGAGGTACCATCAGCATGTACTAGAAAAAAAGCATAGAGTGAAATCCCAGACAATATGGATCTAATCTGAGTATAGGAGCTCCCTAGGAGCATTGCAGCCTTAGCAAAACAGCATCCTTGAGAGTAACCTGCCCTCTTTTCAAGTCCGAAACAGCCTTGCCAGTGATGTCAGTGGGGCCAATATATCATCTTGAAAGGTCAAGATTTACAAAATATACTTTGATATAAAACAAAGAACTTGCCTGAACATTTAAGAAAATAAATGTTTTAGAATCTGAAGTATAAATCATACACTGTACTGCAGCTAGCTGCAAAAATAGGCATCAGAGCAAAAGGAGAAAAGTAGAGTTTTATAAAATCTGCAGCAAAAAATTAGGTTATTAAATTCAACTGTTTTCTTCTTCTTCTGCATTTGTCTTGCAGAAGGCAAACCATTACTTCTATTGAAAAAAAGAAAGTAATTTAGTTCTGTCACTAAATGTTAGCCAAGTATGAACAGCCTAAAATTCAAGTTAGACATATATTTTTTAAATTAAAGGAGTGTCACACAAGAATAAACGGTACAATATCCAGGGATACATTTATACACAAACCTCAGTGGCTTTTTGCCTTACCTTTTTCTCCATCATTAGCTGTTTGATTTTTGTTTTGGTCTTTTTTGTTTTTCACTTTCTTCATTACTGTTAACTTAAATATAGAACATGCTCAATTATTTTGGTTATTGATTTTCATGCTGTTGAAACATAGCCTCTAGTTTTCATTACAAGGATTAAAGTACTTTATTTATCTACTAAGTAAGCACTACAAACATAAAGGAAAAGATAACTTCTTGACAGCTTTTACCCCACAATTTGTCATACGATGTCTTAAATAAAAAGCTGTCTAAAGTAGTGTGTAGTTTACTAAGATTTCCTAAAGGATTTTCATTTACTAACAGTCATGATCATACTTTTATAGTATGTGCATGTATTCCCCTAAGAAAACAATACAACTGGAAGCGAAATCCATCAAAATGGCTCTGACAGAACACTATACTGAAAATTAAGAATCAGAATCATATCACTTCTGTGTGTCACAGATTTATAGTTCACATCTGATCTTTCCTAACTGAAGCAAACAATTGTGTGATTTGTAACAGGTTTTAAACTGTACTGCTTTTTTTTCTAAATGATGCTTCTTTTCAAAGTTTACAAAATTACTGTAAACCTAATGAAGTTTTTGAAAGGGCGTGAAAATAAACTGAAACATTTCAAAGGGAAGATTTCAATTTAGCCCCAATGAAAACAAAGAAACATTTATACATCCCCAGCATATAATTATTCTCACAGAGGTAACACTACTAGGCAGTGACCACTTTCACTACACTGCCTGTTGTAGATAAAGATCATTAAATTGTGTCTGTCTGGATTCTTATGCTGCTTACTTGAACATTTGAACCTGTTGCTTGAAGGGGAGGGAACGGGAGAAGGTGAAAAGACTATATAGCATTGCTAATCCCTTGAGCCATCTGGTGACTTGAGGCCATGCTTTAGGTTACATGTATATTGAAAACCCATTCCTTTCATTCATTCCTTCCCTGTGCCAATTTGTCATTGGCTTTTTTACTGTCAAAGGATTCCTTGAAGTTAATCACAGTGAGAATCAATGTCTTTTTATGCCACAGTAAATATTCATTCTGGAAAGATTATTTTCTACCCATTTCTTCCCCTCTCCTCTACTACTTGCAGTGATTTGTAAAAATTGCTGATGCATTTTCACCAGACTTAGCTGAAAACAATGGCTATTTTGTCTTTAGTAAAACAGATAATTTCTTTAGTATTTCTGTGTAATCTGGATGACTTCTAACAGATGACATACTCTGAAATGCCCATGTTATGCAGGGCTTGAAAGAACTGCACCTAAACACCACCTTCTAATTGAGCTGAGGGTGCATTTGCATGTTTAATTATCCAGGAACCAATCTGCACCTACCCTTGTACACTGCAAGCCTTTCAAACCTGCTAAATTTGCATCCATACCAATACAGCAGATTGTACATTAAGGCTGTCCAAAAAACTGATGATTTTTCTAGAGCACACATTAATTTTTCATCTGTGTATATACATGGTTCTAAATGAATCCAAATCAATTGTGACTCAGCCATGAAACATCAGAGACTTCACAGCTGTTTGACATCTATAAGTTTCCTACAAACTGGACAAAATGACACCTCATAGTGTTGCAGTTAACTTTCAATGCCTTTGCACTATTTCTTGATTCATGCATCAGATTGTTTTTTATATCGTGTTCTCTGAAGTAGCTGCAAAGTAAATCTGTCATAAATGTGCTGATTCTGTGCACTTTGAAGTGAAATCATGTTCTACTGCATGCTCTTCCCATATATGAATTAATTTTTCACCATCCTTTTCTGGATAGATGGCAGATCTGATTTGTGAACCTTTCTTTATCTGATAATCTTTTAACAAAAAACCAAAACCATCATTTTCATTGTTAGATCTTTTTGTGAATAGCAAAATGAAAAAAGAAAAATTTATAGCACAGCAAAGGTAGAAAAAGGCAGATGTAAGCATCTGAGAAATGGTCTGAAAGACCTCTGTAATTTGGGAGTCTGTTAGTAGTATTAAAATGTAATCCAAGAGGTCAATATCTGTTTGGGAAGGATACTTGAGTTTTTAAATATTTGTTGGGGAGTAACCCCAGCAGGAAGCTAAGTCCCACACAATCACTCACTTGCTCCCCTGTGGTGGGATGGGGGAAAGGAATGGGATAGGCAAAGGGAAGAAAATCCTGGTTTCAGATAAAGACAGCTCAGCGGAGAAAACAAAAGCTATACATAAAATCAAAGCAAAATAAGGAATTAATTCAGTACTTTCCAGCAGGAGGCAGGTGTTCAGCCAAGTTTATTACCCATAAAGGTTACTTGGGAAGACAGACTCGAAACATCCTCTTTCCTTCTTTCTCTCAGCTTTTATTGCTGCAGATGATGTCACAGGGCATGGAATAACCCTTTGGTTTGTTGGGCTACACAGCTCTGACTCTCCATCACCTGGGTACAATACGCAGACTCAGCTCTAAGTTCTTTTTCAGTCTTTCATATCTGAGACAACCAGTGCATCAAATTTCATCTTACAAGATAAAAATGTTCACCATTCTGGCATGAAAGGGAAAACAAACTATATGATTAAAAACTTAAAAAAAAAAAACCAACGTAAAATATACAAATCACTTCTGACTGAGAACACCCCACTGCCTTGCTTACAACAGCACACTGTAACACATTAGTTGGAAATAGCAGTCTGAAATAAACCCAGTTTGTACTTAATGCAAAATCCTGCAAACTAGAAATTATAATTAAGTAGTTGGTACAGCAATACCTCCAAGAGGTACTATTGAAGGTGGAACTTTGCTATGGCAAAGGCTATAGAAACATGCAGTTAGACACAAATGTGATCAACAAAGCCTTTGTGATCTGAGGTACTAATTAGACTCAATAATTCTGAATTATAAGTTTGAATTACAATATTCAATATTATGTCTGACCTGCATCAAAGGAAGGCCCACTCAAACAGCACCTTCTTGTAAATTCAGCTTTAGTATTTTTAAGATTTTTCCAGTTTCTACTCTAATCAGTACAAAACTAAATTCCCAATGAACTAGGGTGAAACACAACGTCCAAGCTGAAGTACATGATGGTCAGTGAAAAAATTAATGAATTTATTTTATTTCTGATAATGTATCTGCAATGGCTATTGCCTTTATATCATAAAACATAGAATCCTGTGACTATTGTCACATATAAAGGTGAAATAAATCCTTGAAAAAGGTAACACAGGATAAGAATAAGAAACTGGTATTTCTACCATTAGTATTTCTAGAATCCAAGACCAAAATAGTGTTGAACAATTTAAAGACTAAGATTATTGGATAACAAAAAGTACAAGAAATAAAAAATGCTCAATTTATAAGGCATAAATGAGCCCCTAATTGACAGGAGCTAAAAATACCCTTCTCTTGTTGTCTAGTTATTCAGCTGCAGATTGCAGTTCTGTCCTCTGAAGCATCTGGTACTGGCTATTACCAGAGACCAAATAGAGGACCAGATGGTCTCTTGGTTTCACACATTACAATGGTATGACCACTGAAATGTAAAAGCTCTTCACAGAACCAGAAGGAGAGCATTTACCTCTGAATGCCTGATCTCTTAGGGGAAAAAAAAAAGAAAAAAGAAAAAAAGAAAAGGGAAAAAAAAGGACTCATCATACCTCTGTGAATCCAAGAGAATAGCAACCCAATTTACCTCAGAGACACTTTGGAGCAGAAGAAGTCAAATTACTTGTGAACTTTTCTCACTGGAAGATCTGGCCTCAGCATGCATTTATGGCTTCAAGTTTATATTATTACAAAATACTATCCCAAGAATGATTTGGAAAGTTAAAGCAGGAACTAGTGACAGAACAGGACAATACCATAACAATGCCTCAGCACTGTGCTACATTCCTGCCTCCCAAGTCAAATTATCTGTGATTTAAAAGCACCATGTATGATCCTGTGGGTTTGCTTCATACCGGAGGGCTGAAGGACTAGAAGAAGTTAGATGTCTGAAAAATTCATACCGAACAGGGGAAAAAAATGGCATCTTAGAGAAGGGTGGTGTGGAGAGCTTCAGAAGTGATGACAATGTGGTAGTTTCTTTTTTGTTGCCTTCCAGAGTCTTTCTGATGTTTTAGGTATGTGGGCTCATAATTTAAATTTTCTTTTATAGAAGTGTAATCACAATAAAATATATGGACTTGACAGAAGCAAGGGAATTGAAATAAAGTAAAGAAGCCTCATATTTGGGCTTGCTTTATGATAATGAGCCTACAGAACACTTCCTTCTCTTTTGTAGTGTCTCCACAATGGTGGTTCTCAAAGAGCCTGGTCTTGAAAGCATCACCCACCTCAGCAATGGGGAATAATGACTACTCTGGCTTCTGCATGTAGGAGTTTGAACATAATTATTTTGGTTTTAATCCCTTTTTAACACCTAAATAAGAATTATTTCTGTCTCTGTTACTGTTTTCTTAATTCAAATACGAAGAATTTTAAATGTTTGAACATGGAGACTAGTTGGGGTACATTTCAAGTCATTACGTGTAGCAGTGGAGTCCTGAGACCTCTCATCTGGTTCAGCCAGGCTGAGCGTGGTCGAATAAATAGGGATGGGTACGATGGAGTGCCCAAAGATAGCTTCTAACGTTCACAGAGACTGCGTGGTCCAAGGGGCTACTTCCAAAGACCTGGGAGCATGGTTAACCCAGCAATAGATAGGGTTACCTGGGGTCAGGTATTCAATCGTGACCACAGGAGAGGGGCTTTGACCTTATAAGTCTAAGGTCCTGAACCAATGGAGAATTAGAACTAGAAACAAGTCCTATTTTAGGATGACTCCATCAGCATCCCCCCAGCACCCTGCCTCCCAAGGCCTCAGGTTTATTCCCTGCATTCAGGAACCTGGTCCAAGGTATGATCTATCCCAGCTGATTTGGTTCCTACAATTTTGTAGCCAGAGATGTGTATCTGGAAAGATAATTATGGAAGAAAAACAGATGTAGGTGATTATTCCTTGGATAGATGAGCAGGATATGTGTTTTCCCTTATCATGACAGTAATTTATAAAGGAGAGCTGCTCTCCCATGATATAAACCCTTAATATGCCAAACCTGCAGAATTGTCCTGCCTCCTAATGCATTCTCCAGAGAGAACCCATTGCTACCCTTGTCTTCTCTTATTCCCCCCTTCCCACTTTCCTTACTAATCCTAAGCCCTCAGACACCATTTTGTTGGAAAAACAAAGCCCCAAAGCACCTGCATTAACTTAGGATGTAACTGGCATTGGGAGCTCCAGAGATAATAGCAACTTGTCTGTCTTGAGTCCTTTAAGAAGAGCTACACACTAAAAATGGTATTGAAAAACCCTGATTATCAGTATAAAAGAACAAATTACAAAATCACACCCTGTTGACATATAAACAATGGAAATACACTATTGCAGATGACATTAATGCTGATGCTCAACAAAACAAATACTGCATGGAAAATACAAACTCTTCAGCATCTGTTTTCATTTTGTTTTAAAAAAATCTCTGTGCAAGGGAAACTTCTTAGCAGCAAGCCTATTATTTAGAAGGGGAGGCAATGAGGACAGAGCTGTGAGCCTTATCAACTCTCTTGAAAAAGGGAGTGATCCCATGGCATGGTTGGGAACAACGGTACCATGATGCAGCTCATTTCCTTGATGCATGAAGGGATGTAAATATTCATATAAGGACACAAATCCCATTTTTCCATAATATGAATTTAGATTTGTTTTCCACGTGACCCAAAAAAAAGGCCTTAATAGAGAACACAGTGGGGTGGATTTGTTAAGTTTTCTATAGCTTCTCCTTCCCTTTTTGTTAGTTTTTAGATGGATAACATTTCCAGTGTGTAATTTTCAGACACAACCAGAGCTGACTTGTAGAGAAAAATGATGGAAAACAGCAAAATACAAAATAACAGGTCTTGAAAATAGCCAGTACTCTGGATGATAATGTTATTAAACTACTTTGTACCAAATTCTTTCTTGCCACTTCATGTTTGTTTTTCGGGAGGGATGAAAAGAAGAGGAACTGAGTTTAAGAAAAGGTCACATAGGAAAAACCATTTAGAAAGTCCCCACTAAGTTATATATTTATTACTATGGCTTCTCCAATGTACTACGGGTAATATAATAACTTGAATATTGGTGGGAAGGCTGAAAGGCTATTTTAGAAACCTCTGGCCAGATATGTGTTTTCAAGTACATGAAAAATAAATTTCAAGAACTGGACACAGTAATAAATTCAGATATATTGTCATATTCTTTAGATGGAAAATTGAACCAAAAAAAAGAAAAAAAAAAAAAAAAAAAGGGAAAATAGATAAGATATGCTTTTTCCAGGTAGCATTAAAAAGGAGACATGATTCTGCTTTGCTTCATCACAGTTTTTCTTTTGGGGCTCAGTGCCAATTTGTTAGCAAGTAGCGTGTGGTTTGAGTGACAATCTTTTTAGCTTATTTCAGTGATCCTGGCTTTCTCATTATATAAATAATGGGGAAACTGCATGAATTCCTACACTTCACATCCCATACCACCTCCCAGGGCTCCTTCCTCAATAACTTGGAAGCCCTAACAGAAAACAAATGAGGATATTCAGTTACTCAGAGCTATTTTAAGAAAGAAAATGAGCTGTGAGGTAACTCTTTCACCTCCCCAGATTCAGGAAGTTTACTTTCACACCCACATAATAACATATGGGAAAATTTATACCAAACTTACCATTTTGCTCTACAGCAAAGCCATAGTGTTAAAATAGCATCTGAGAAATAGTATTCCCAACATGGGAGTTCAAAGATCAAAAAGTGCTTACATTCTTAACATGATTTGTTTATTTTGACTGAGAAAATAAAGTCCTTTGTACATATGTGCCACATTCTTGTAAGTATTGTTTTCTGGTGAATTTATAACTACTTCATTAGGGATGATCAAAACACATTGGTTATTAGCCCATATTCTTTCTGTACTCTTACCAGCCTGTGTTGTGTGAAGTTCTAACTGGATGCAGCTCTTATGTTTATGCAGGAAAAACAAAAGTCACCTAAATTGTCCCAAGAAGCAACTAGAAAATACAGATGGTATTTTCACTACCAAATGTATGTGTTAGTGCTCACTGGATTAAATAACCAAATAAATAAATGAGAAATACCTGTCCCTAGCCAATCCCTCTCTGACACTTGGAGACATTTCACATCATTTCATTCTTCCCTCTTTTCTCCGTTGTTGTCCATTGTGTTAGGGCTTGGGGAGAGAGAGAATATTTGTATTCTTAGTTGAGGCTTTTCTGGTATCCATATCCTTAGAAATGTGGCCAAATTTGTTATTAGTAGGGAGCTCTGCTATTTGAGTTCTCACAGGAAGATTCATAAATCATGAGGAAAAATTCTATTAGCTCCCTTAATTCAGGGGGTACAACAGCCAGAGATTTATAAAATACGTGTAATTTCCAGTTAACATTCTAATGTGGTGCATCTGCTGTGCACCTTTTCAGAAGTAGGAGATTTATAAGAAATGACAGAAGAAAAAAATGCTCCTAGCTACCTTATTTTATAAAAAATTTTAAATAGAACTCATACATTAGAAGCAATACATTGATATTGTCACTTTCACTGACTAAAATATTGTTTCATCATTCATACATCTACAGAAATTCTTCTACATTTGGGCAAAAGCAAGCAGGCTGAGCTCTTAAAGCTACTATTACTCTGACATCACTTAGGAACTGAAGGTCCCTTTTCAAATGGGATGTGTGACATGTTTGGACTACAGCATAAACTGGAATAATTGCCCCTGGGGCCCAAGCATCTGGGTTGGCTTAGCAGGAGATGTTCAGAGACACTTTCTAAAGCCATCTTCATGGTTCTGTGTTCTGCTGTTGCACTCCAGAGGGTGTGTCACTAAATTTTTGAGGACATCTCCTGCATGCTGCAAAGCTTAGTTGCTCTCTGGTTAGTCCCCAAGCTATCCTTGTGGGTAGGTAGCAAGGAAGGGAGGATTTGTGGGAACTCACTATAGGATTATTAACACTTGTTTTTCAACATTTCTCAGTATTCCAATGGAAGAAAGCACAAATAGGAGCACAACCAAGGCAAGCTAGTCAGACCTGAAAATTCTTGTTTTGTTGTCGACATGTACCTTGGTGTACTGGTGTACTGTAACACCAAAAAAAAAAAAAAAAGGTCTGATAATACTGTAGTGAGTGTATATTCGTAAGGATTTCTGTCTTTTGAAAAGTCAAAGCACTTTGGCTGCCTAATCTTCTGAGACATTATCACCAATTATACTAAATCTCTGAAAATTAGAGGGTCTGGAAGAAATCTTTAATTATTTGAGAAAATACAGTTGAAAAGGAATCAGAATGCTAAAGATGAGAAGCAAGAGCTAAATACCTCTTGGTTCAAATCAGAAGTGAAGACAGATGTGTATTTCCTTCTTTACCCATCTTTTTTACCTATGCAGAACTCATTGTAGTAATTTTGCAGTGCTTCTCTCCTGACAATTCAAAGATATAAAAAGGACATGGAATTGAGAGATATAAAGTTTTACATCTACTGACAGCTTGTTTCCTTTGTCCTGACTCTCTGTGTTACCACTATTTAGGGGATATCAAGACAGAGATGCTTGTACAGAAAAATGCAACTTCTGTAATGTGTCAGTCATGAAACTATCTCAAAGGAAAATCACAAGTAAAAAACTAGAAATCCTTTAAAGACACTGACATTAAACAGAGATGACACCCAAAAGAATACAAGGCAAATCTATTGTGGTTATTGATATGGAAAAAAATACAATAGCTTATGGATGATTTTGCAAAAGCTGTGGTTTATAAAAATAGCTGCATTTCTCTTGAAAACAAACACCAGATCCAGGTGCATGAACATGTCAGCTTAAAAATGAACACAGCCACCACAGATAATGAAAGCATACAGCTAACCATGAGCCTGCCTGTGCCTAAAGTTGTGGGTAGCACCTGTAAGACATCATGTGCTACCAAAAGCAACAAACAGGAAAAAAAAAATATGGAAGCTCAAAAATGATGGAATTTTTAGTCATCGTTAACCTATTCAAGGGTATTTAGCTTATCTTGACACATGGGTCCTCTACGTGACAGGACAGATACGTTTTGACAGCACAATGTTTAGAGGAACAATAAAATATGCAGTCACATACAAGTTACTTGCTAGACTGCACATTTCTGTATGCACAGCAAGGGCAAGGAGAAGCCCCTTAGGTGACTGTATAATGGAACTTCGCAAGTCCATAGCTGGATTCATTACTTAGCATAGTATTCAGAAAAAAAATAGCTTTTATCAGCATGGATGATAGTGTGGTTTCATAACAAACTTACTTCAAAACAATGTGCTTGTTGTGAGGCTTTTGAGCTTCCTATGTCTGCTGTGCCTGGAATAATGTCTCCACAGCTGAACATGGCACCAAGAAAAGCTGGACCTAAGTACTGGGACTGTTTTGGATGTGCTTATATAGGAGAAATCTGGATATAGGCTACTTGTGACTGTTCTTAATCATGGAGGGAAAATACTATCTTCAGCAACTAAGCTACTTTATTTCCCCAAGCTGGAAAAACATGGTATAGAAAATGACCAGGTTCCCTGATGGATTTTGTACTGAGAGAAATTTTTTGAAAGTTTCTTCTTTCAAACCCTTTAGACAAGATCACATGTTTCTCCATGTGAAAGGAAAAATTAAAGCATTTTCTTGTGAATTAATCATTAATAAAAGATAGGGAAGAGATTAAGTGCTCATTTTGTAGAAACAATGAAATATTTTTTTCTGTCACAAATCCTTCATCGACCTGTTCTGAGACCCAGAGTGTTCAGCAAAGCCATAAACTGTCAGAAAATTCAGAAAATGAGAAGAAAAAGCTTGAAGACAGTACAAAACTGATCAAGGTATTCAATCTAAAAGTGAACTGTAAAAGAGACTCTTGATTTTAAGCAGCTAGATAATGAAAACGGACACCAAACCAACACCCCTAAAACACACAAGAGCTCATAAACTTATCAACTACACAGTTAGTCTGGAGAGTTAATTCCTGGATGGGTGTGCTAGAGAAAGGAGAACCACCTCCCTGCTGTTTATAGCTTCTGAAAGCACTCAATTTTGTTAACAGTGGCAGAAGACTGGTACAGGATGAATCAAGAAAAAAAAATAAAAAAATGAGAATCATATTATTGGTGCATTAGGAAAAAGTGGCAAGTTTCCTCAAAAGATTTTGTTCAGCCTTCTATAATATGCAGTTTACAGTGGAGTCTGGCTGTAGAAGGGACTGTCAAAATCAAGGTCCTTATAGCTTTCAAATGAACAAAACATAATTTGGCAGTTTTCTTGCTGTCACACTTGGTCTTTCACCAAGGTTTGAGTCATCTTGTGTTGTGGTACTCAGCTGTCATCACCCCACTTAAATGTGCCTGCCCTGAGTGCCGCTGCTCCAAATGATCTGTTACACTGCGCAGCACTTCTGAGGTTCTGCAGAGTATCCAGTGTGACATAAGAAAATATTTAATAAATGCATTTGAAATGAACCTACTTGTGCTAAAGATGATGATTGCAGATTCTGCTACTCAGCCCACTCTATTCAGCCATGCATGATGTATTAACTGTTTAAAATTTTTTCTGTGTTGCTATGGCAACCCTCATTCTCCAGCAGTCTCTTAAAACAGCATACAGAAAGGCATTCATTTTCTGGGCAAGCTGCTGCTCCTGAGAACTCTAAAATTCCCACCCAAGTCCCATTACATATAATTTGACTCAAGAGCACATACCAGTTTAATCTGCAAAATTAATTTAGCTCATGACTTGGACTACAGTGCAAGTCCAAATCTCACAGACACCTACACTCAAATCACTTGGGTTTACTGCTGTTACAGACTGAGAAATAACCCTGTTAAGCACTTAGTCACTTTACATAGGTGACTGAATGGCTCCCACGTCTGATTTTACTCAATATCTTTGAAAATCATTTCGTCCTACATCACAACCCTGGAGCACAGGACCGGAAGAAGGGAGAAGAGAAACATTCTCTAAGGAGGATGGGAAGAGGGAAATGGAGAGAGTACATCACCATGGCCCTTGTCTTGCCAAATGGATAGATAGCAGAACAATCTATAACCTTGAAATATATGGATATTTCCTAGATGTGAATCCTATGTAGAAACAAAGTACTTTAGGGTCCCTAAAACCAGCCAATGTATAAATATAATAAACTGCAAAGCAGGTCTCTGTAAGTTAGCATATGGTTTTCACAACTATCAGGTCTGCGCCTTATCTGGGTTCTGCAGTAGGTTGGGCTCTTGATGTTATAGCAAAAACCCAAATATTTTTGTAAAACCAAAATCTGCTTCTTAAAGTTGTGCGATTGCATTGAATGCTATTTTATAAATAGACAAAGATAAAGCTCCTGTCTACATCTCAGGGATTTATTTTCCTGGAAAGTATCGTTCTTCATAATTTCAGATACATGGAAAAGACTTTTTGTAAAGACTTTTCTCTTAATCAATTCCTATATTAATGAGGAAAAATCTTGACAATATAATGAATCCAGTCTCTCTTGCAAAGGATAAGGAAGAGTTATTTTTCAGTTACAAAGGATAAAACTATTCCCTCACCATAACTCACCATAACCTTTTTCTTAGGGACCTGATATATGCAATAAATCACAAAGCTGGTGCTCTCAGTGCCCTGTCTGAATTCTCTTCCCCACACTGTGGGGGTCCCCCAGTATTTGCCTTTTAATAAACATAACCTAAAAAAAATATTGTCTGTTCTTCCTCCTGCAGCTCAAAGGGGAATGGCACTTAAAGCCCATCATAGGTTAGTTGTTAGAGCTTCCTCTCTACCAGCTGGAAACATTTTCAGTTACATGTTTGAACTCAGTTTAAGCTTGGAGCAAGAAAGCAGAAGCTTAAAAGCACTGCAAAGTGGTCTTGTGTCTCTGTGATGTTGGGAAACCGTTATCAACAAGTCCAGACAGATGTGAGAACATTTTCATCAGCTCATTCCCAGATATTGCTGATTTCGAAAAAAATCCCTAAATTTTATGGAATAAGATACTTAAAAACATATCAACGTAGATCTCAGATATTAATAAATTTAAATAGTTTTGCCTGCACTGGGATTTTCATTTACATGGAAAACTATTGCATCCAGGGATTTGTCTTGCCTTGTGAACAGATGATCCTCTTCCCAAGTAAAGCTGGCTGTGTAGTTTTTTTCATTTTTCCATGTCTTGTTTTGTTCAGTCATTTGAAAATGCTGTAGCTTTAATAAAGGGAAACCATTGGAAAGAAAATGTGTTTCTTCTTTCAAATATTTTTATTATTAGCTATTATGTGACCTAAAAAATGCTCACAAACACATTTTTGAAAGGATTAGGTATTGTAATAACCACTTCAATAAAAAATTGCTTTAAAATGCCCCAGTACTGCTATTTCAATAAATGACAGACATGGCCCTTCATACCTTGCTAAATACAAGCATATTTGAAAATCTGATTTGTTCTTTCTTAATGCTTTAAAATTCCATTGGCTGCAGTTCAGTACCCACTACCCACTGTCAGCAATGCACTCTGATCCATGCTGTCTTCAGCTTCTCTCTTCTAGGCTATTATCAAAACTGTTATCTAGGCTGATACCTTTGCCTCAGGCAAGCCTCTTGCTGGAAACAGCAGTGCAACTGACTGAAGCACAGCTATGCTGCAGAGAGGGGGTTTGTAGCTTTTCTTGGTTGCCCAAGACCACTGTGGTGAGCAGCCTGCAGGGCCACCAGATCTCACCCATGGACATTGTTTCCTAAGAAACCACACTAGGAAATTCCAACCAATAGGACCACAAACCACACTAAGGAAGAAGCACAAGGAAGGTTTAACGCCCTCTTTAGCACCAACCTACATTTCCAGGGATGTGGATTTTTCCTTATAGAGGTCACATAGCTAACAACTTCTCAACATATGGCTGTTAATTCCCACCACATCCTCACTTGCGTATCATCTGCTCCAGTCATATTTTTCAGCATCTTGCCCACAGGCTGATGGACTTTGATCAAAGCCAGCCATTAGAAATTTTTATGCAAATTTACTGATCAGTGAATGTGCATTGAATGACACTGAAAATTACACCAACCATGGCAGCCACAATGCCTTGAAGCCTAGCTAATGATGTGCAAACCCTCGTTCATATTTCTCAAGAAAATTCACCCATTTTGAGTTTGAAAATCTGAAGCAGGCCCAAGAAGCAAAAGGGGAGGTTACAGATTGCATCAGTCCCTGGAAGCACTGAACTGAAATACCTGTGTCCTAGGCTCTCAGTGCCTCCCACTTGGAGACAGAAAACTGTTTCCCATTACCAAGAAGATGCATTAACTTCTTTTTGAACTGCAAAGGTCCTGCTCAAGTTACCTCATCCCTCTGTAAGACCAGTCTAAGGAGTTTATTACAGCACTAGAGTTTTGCTGCTCAGATTTATTGGACATGCAAGAGCAGACAGGCAGACTAAAGACAGGAAATAGCATGCATCACCCACTCTCAAGTTTCCTCTCTGCAGCTCCACTAAGTGTGGTTTTTGGCATGCATACTGGAAAAAAAATATTTTCCATTAATAGTCTGGACTAGTGGATTAAATAAGTATGCTGCTTTCCAAGAGCAGTGAGATCCAGAACATGTTTAATTTAGTTTAAATAGGACCCCAATGATCTACAGGACTTCCTGGATATTTGTATATGCATGTCATTTTATAGAGAAAGGTGCAAACATTTGGTTTGCATTTTCCTTTAGCTAATTATTTTTTCAAAGATTTTGAATTAGAACTGATCAGAAAAAAAATCAGAATCATGTTCTGTAGGGAAATACAAGTGTCTTCAAATGGAAATAAAGAAATATTAAGTTCATCATCCTAAAATTTTTTTCCAAACCTTCACTCTGCTCCAGTAAAGGAGCACACATGCTCTATGACCTGCACCTTCAAAGCAAACAGTTTGCATAGCAAACACTCATGACTGGAGAAATGCTTGTGAACAAGCAAGACACATATTATTCACACAATTTATTCAGCAAGCATGCATGGGAACATTGCCCAGCCCCACAATGTGAATGCCAGCTACTTGTGAGCCAAGAGAGAGGCAAAAATCCTTACTAATTATTACCTCAACCCAAGTATCTGAACTAAAGGAATGCCCTGAAATTTGTATGCATCTCTCTCCCTGCCTTTTTGTTAGCTGAATTTTGCCATAAGGTGTATTTTCTTCCTTTAGAGCTTTAACTGGGTCTTCCAGCATGCTTTTAGACTGCACATGAAACACAGCATAAAAAATCTGTCACCTTTCTTTAAGAGGCCATTATTTTTAGTCTTCTTTGCCAGATTTGAATCCGATCTGCCACTCTTGGCAAACTGAAATGTTAATATCCCTTTGATGCTCAGCTATGTTTTTGCCAAGTGTTGGAAACTGAAAATCTGCAGCCTTAGAAAAAGCCTGGATTGATGTAGTGATGAAGGTGCACGGACACTGAGTGGAGAAATTATAAACTTATATCTCTATAGTTATAAGTAAGAATACGTCTTAAGTAGGTAAGGAATTATATTAGGTAAAATAGTTTGAAGTTTGAACTGTAATAGTATGACTTACAGAGTAAGTCAGAAATCTAGAAACTATAACAGAGAGATGCATGAGTATGTAACCTGTCAGCTTAGTGGGTGAGAGAGAGACACAGTGCAGCAAAATTAAGTAAAGGTGATAGGTTAAGAAGTGAAAACAAGCTTCATGTCAACTGCCTATTGGGCTAGAACGTTATATAGTGCTGTGCAAAGAAGAAACTTCTCAACTTCCTCAAGCACTGGTTGACTTGTTGTTCCAATAAATCTCACGCCCCGAGACTGATATCTTATCGGGCTGTTTGAACAATAAATCATCTCAACGCATGGTGGTCCCATCCCTTGTATTTCATCTTGACAGCTAAGCTGTATAAAATAACTTATGCTGGAAGCCTTGGTAGCAACTGTCTGTTGAATGTTAGGATGTCCACATAAGGTAGGAATAAAATCCTGCTGGTGAAGGTATTTCAGACCTTCTATTTTCTAAATGGGAAAAAACCCCAAACACAAAATTAAGTATTGTGCAGCTTTGTAACTTATCTGATAAAGCAGCACAGAAGTTCTTTAAACAGATGGAAAGAAAAAAAATTGTTAGGATGCTTTCACTGAAATAAAGCAGAAAAATCAAGAAAAATGACAGCACATTTTACAACCAAAAACTAAAGTGGAACAGAGAGCAACTCTAAATGTCCTTCACATTCAGCTTGGCTCTGAACATGTAGCTAGGTTCTAAAAATGTGCTTATAAACAACTATTTTTAGATATTGCCTAAACATTTAGAATTTAAGTCTTTCTGAGCAGGAAATGCTGGGAGGTCAGTCCCTGAGCTTTCAAGATATTAATAAGAAACACGTGGAAAGGATATCAAATAATTCCAACATAGTTTGATGCAAAATATTAAATACTGATATGTGCCATCATAGAAGCTAAGTGTAGGGATTACTCCCAAATCAAGGAGTAAAGTAATAAATGAGAAGATAGACAAACTAACAATTTGATTCAGACAAGACTCCATGATTCTGATGCTCTTAAAAAGATTATGCAAATTTGTCTGAACTTCCTGATGTCTTTCTCTTTTCTTCTGCTTGTCTCTACTCATATTCAACTTTATCCATTCATTTTTAGGGGCTCAGATTATCCACCACTGACCAAACTTCCATAAAAAATTTAACAGGCTTCCAAATGCTAACGTCCCATGCTCCATAGTGAAGACACATAATTTAGTCATCTTATTTCATACTTTATTTGCAGATTAAAATTTCATCAACAGATAAAGATGCCATTTTCTCTCCACTAATTCCTGATATGCTTTGTGTCTTGAACTTTTAACACGGTAGAACGTGTTAGTTTTTCAGGTTTTAATATGTCCCAGAAAACCTGTCATAATTCTCCACTTATTGCTGAATTATTGCACTGCTGAATCAAGATCATGACATGAAGTTTTGGAGTAAAAATGTGCAGCTTCATCTTTTTCCCTTCTCTCTGAATAGCTGTTTTTATCCTCTCTGGATAGATAGCATAGCAATGATATGTAGTCAGGGTACAGATGACTGAGGTTTTTATCATTCCATAAGGTTTTAATTATTCTTCCACAGAATTTTGCCATTCCCCTAGGTTCCTCATGAAACTGCTCCACCAAATGTCAGAAATGTTGGGAGTTTCACATCATGACTTCATATCAAATGGAACAATCAGATAGAGAAAATATACACTGGTAAAGACAGAGCAGATGCATTTGAGCTTATAGATTCTTCCCAACATGTCTGAACATTTCTTCTCAGCTTAAATGTGTCAATATATGTGCAGACAGCATGTAAAGGAGTGGAAGGAGGGGGAGCATGAAAGGGGTAAAGTTGGTGTGAGATAACAAAATTTATCTAAATAAGCTAATTTCTTACTTTCTTCTCAAGCTAAGCATGTTACTTCTCATAAGAGTCCAATTTAAACTGAACTAGCCTGAAGAAATGTTCATTTAGTGGTCAGTCCTGCAAGAACAGGAATGCCTGCCTTGGAAATCTGAGTATTCAGTGGCAGAAAGCGTTAGTCATCCTATAGGATCAGTGTAATGAGAATTTACCTATTTTCTACTTCTAATTAAAAAAAAACAACTAAGACAACCTTAAAATATTAATATTAGCACCTTTTAGCTCTCTGCTACTATTGACATATTACTTTAAGCACTGAAAATATAAGATATATAGTTAAAATCCTTTAGAACTATGGAAATTTTATAAAGAAACTTATAATATTCATATAATTGACCTTTTTTCCAATAGCATACACTGAGATTCACTAATTGTTTATGTTATTGCATAAACATACTACATTATTATGTTTATGTTTATGTTATTGCATTACATAGTCCTAGCAGTGCCTTTTAACAGCACTGAGCAAATTCAATTCATGACATTTTGCCCAGTAACAAATTATGCACTCTCAAGTAAATAAAAGGAAAAAAACCCAAACCTTCTTTCCATAAGCCTTTGGTAGGAGTTCAGAGATTTTGCGGTTGCTGTCTTCTACTGCTATGGAAAGAATATTTAAGCCCCTTTTTCATTTCAGCTTTACAAAAGCAGCAATTAAGAACAGAGAAGAAAAAGGAAGAAAGAAATCAGAATTGCAGCTAAAGTTAAGAAGCAAAGGGGGAGGGGGGGAAGAAGAGATGCATAAGGCATAAGAGAAAAAAAAAAGAAATAAAAGTGTAAAATAAATGGAAAGTCTTTCAAGTTTAAGAAAGTCAAAGCCTCTGAGAGCTCAAAAAAAGTTATAAAAATATCTGACAAGAAAACTACAAAACCAAATTTCTCCACATCAGATATAATCAAGAAAATATGCTTGAAAGTAGGTAAGGTTCATTATATGAAGTGTCCAGCCATAGAGAAATGTTGTCCTGTCTTTGTAAAAGCAGTTCCTTTCTGAAACGTCTTTCCTTTTCTTTGTTTTTTTCATTTTCCTTGATTATCAACAGCAAATAAGATATGTATAATTGGGAAGTATTGCATTAAGGAAGACCTAAATCCATCCTGACAATTTCTGTCCTAAATTCTTTTCTATGCTGGGCCATTCTTGAGTTTGTGTACTCCTTAGACATTCATATACAAGTGAGCAAGGGTCTTCAGACCCATATAGCAAATGTCAAATTCTTCCATACTACAGAATTGGAAATACAGTATTCTGCTTCTGAAGGAAGAGGGTTGAGGGCTAAGTACCGTATTCTATTTCAGATACTGACATTTTCCCAGGATGTCAGATGTCTCAAAGAGTCATCAGTTCTGACTGGTTACTGAAGAGACAGTTGTGAAGATATTCAAAGCCTTTCAATAGAAAGACATTCCTTCTCTGTCATCAAGTAAGCTTTAGAAGCAATTTGGTCTAGATAGATACTTCTGTCCATTGACATCCTGGGATAAGACAAACCCTATTTCCTCTCAGAAATATGTTTGAAATGTGAATTGCTCATTGAAGAGAAGCATGTACAGACTTACAATTGAAACAGTTCTTGAGAGTCTGAAAGGCCTTTTCAGAGGCTTGAAACACTGTAAGGGAAACTGCATTCTTAGTTAGATCTATTAGTAAGGCTTCCTCAAAGAAACCTGATGCAAAATTTCCTGGAGAAGTCTAGAAGAACTGCAAACAGAATAAATTATTTCTACTCCAGTGGTAAGGAAAGGCCTGATCTGTAAAGTATTTCAAGTGATGAAGAGGGTCCTGATATTTGTGTCTGTTATTAGTTTAATTTTTAATTAAATAGATAATTTAGAATCAAACCAGTCTCCTGACACCTAAGTGACTGCTGACAATGGTCCAATTTCAAAGAACAGTATTTCTGTACTACATCCACTTCTTCTGATGGTGGAAATGTATTGACCTAGGACAAAGGCAAAATATGAATCTATCACAGCCAGGCAAGGTTTCCTATACATCAGTATGGTGGTTAGGCTCTAGCCTATGGTATCAGAGGTAGAAAAGTTGGAGCCATGACACCAGGGGCAAGTAAGCCATCTTACTGTGCTGACATACCTGCTTTTCTCAGCTTGCTCATTAACAAGACACCAGTTTCATTCTGCTCCCTGATTCTGGAGCTCACCTGCTCAGAATTAATCTGCACCCTGTGTAAACTTGTGCAGCTTATGATTGGATGTCAGATTTTTTTTCCCGAAGTTGAGGTAAACCCTGCACCATTTCACTTAGGGATATAGACAATAGGGTACTTTGAGAACCTACTTGTGGTTTTGCTCTTACACGCTTTGCTTTTTCTCAAAGCCAACACTATTTCTTGATTTTCTGTCTGTCTAGCAGCTTTCACCCTCTCATATTGTAGCCTCAAACCCCTCCAGAGAAGAATTAGTGCAAACTCTACCTCACTGTCAAGTGACAGTCACAGAACAAGCCAAACTCTGGGAGAAACGTGCAAATGGAAGTCTGAAGGTGATCGGGAACAGGAAATGTTGAGCAGTTTGTGAGCCACATGCAGGGGGTGAGACATGTTTCTCAGCACAACATGATGTAAACATTGCCAGCCCATAAGAATTAATGCAAGGAATAACTGAAATTACAACAGAAGTCACTCTTCCTCCCTTAATGACATGAGCACTTATGTTATGAAGCATAATTCTTCACAAACTCTCAGACCCACACTTCCACATGGTAGGAGTGTGTTCACTGTTAGTTATCTGCCAAAGTACAGGCTCGGAACAGGGAAATTCAAGAGAAGTTGAACTGAGGCATGTTATTTGAGAACTGCCTTGGTTTCTACTTGTGTTTCCACTAAGGTAGTTCACAGAGTTGTGCTACAGTTCTGCCAAAGGACAAACAGGTAAGTTTTCAACTTAAAATCTATATGTTCATCACTTTCTCACATCCTTAATTAAAAAGCCTCTTGCCAGAAAATTAAAAAACTATAAAAACTTCTCTCTGCTGCAAACGTAAAATGCTTAAACCATATACACTAATGAGGCTTAATGTCAGAGGGCCTGGTAAGCAATTACTGTGAGGCAGAGAGGAAGACCCTTTATATGCATTAATTGACTCATAGTCCTGTTAGGTCCATTGACACTTTACTAAAAGCTGTGAATTGATTTCCTTGAACAGTAGGCTCTGCGTCCCAAATGTAAAAAAATATATATAACACATGCATTTACATGACTTCTCCAAATTGTGTTAACCCTTAGAGTCCTGAGGGCAATGGGAACTGAAATTGCACATCAAGTTGAAATCTTGACTGCTGCACTCTTTCTCACTTCAACATATTTCTGTCTGTCTTTTGGAAGGTGATTTAGAAATGCAGGACTCACTCCAGGAATTTAAATTGTATATCAAAAAGCCCAATAATCCTCTTGCTTCTTTAACTAAACATTTGATAAATTTTGTGAAAGAATATATTATATTTGAGTGCTTCCTATAATGTCAGATAATAGTACATGGCTGCAGTTAATTTGCCAGATTTGAATTGCGTAAGGCACATATGAAATGAAAACTGTTGAAATCAGTGGAAGTCTTATTTCAGAAGGACTTGCTGGGATTCAAAATCCCTTCAGAGACTGAGTCCAAAGGACTTGGTTTCAAAACCCTCTTCACTCTTCAGATTAAGTTCCACTTTTTCTGAGTAAGGTTGAGACAGATAGTATTCAACACACAGCACTTGTGTGCCAAAAGATAGCTAATACCATGGAGAAAATAAGTAGCTGGAGCAAAAGGAGTTATATGCTAAGTAGAAAAAAAAATACTGATGTTCTAACAGCATCTGAATATTTAAAGGTTAATTATTCAATTATTCTGAATAAAGTGCTCTCAGCAGAGTATTGAAACAAAAACAATAAAAGCAAAAAAACAACAAACAAAACCAAGCTAGGGAAGTTTTGTTCTGGGGAGGCTTGTGGGTTGTTTTTTCTGGTTTTTTTGTGGGGTTTTTTTTGGGGGGGGGCGGTTTCCCAAATTATTGACAAATTTTAGACACCATTTCATTTTTTCTTCATCCATCACTCACTATTTCTGCAAACCAAAAAAATTCTTTCTAATCCCCTGGTCCAGCACTCAGAACCACAAAGCTGTGATGTTTACTAGGCACAGCTTCAGGTAGGCCCCAAATCATGGGTCTTTTCTACTTTTATATTTCTCAGGGGAGCTGAATGACCTATCCAGACTTTCAGTGACAGTATATCCCTAACCAAGCTGAAAGCAGAGCAGCCCTTGGATCTGCTAACCCAGACATCCAAATTTGGTCTTTTTCAAGTCCACACCTATTTTGGTGGCTTGTTAAATGTATATTATTGTCTGATCTTCTGGAATATCAGACATGGCAGTATTTTAAAAGTACCAACAATACAACAGGAACTAACTAAAATACTGAGCTCAGAACTGGATTTGGGTTTTGGAAATCAACACACACTGGTATAAGAGCTTACATACTGGCCAGATAAAGAGGTTATGAGGTCCTTTTCTTGCAAGAAAGGGTCATGTTTACTGGTTACTAATGATGTGTCACAGAATAGCTGAAGCAGGATAGGATCTCATGATCCTCTAGTCCAATATGTCTGCTCACACAAAAATGGTTAGGGATCTGCTGTGCCAATTAATACCCACAACTCTATGGACCCTGATGAGATCTACCCCAAAATAATGAAGGAACTGGCAAAAGAACTTGAAGTCCTGGTTAACTGGAGACGTTACAGCTGACTGGAAATTAGTAAATGTAATGTCCATTACATTTCAGAAGGATGATCCAAGGAATAACAGGCTTGTCATCTTAACCTTGGTTCTGGGCAAGGTTATGGAAGAGATCATCCTGAGTGCCATTACACAGCACATACAGGACAACCATGGGATAAAGCCTAGCCAACATGGATTTATGAAAGGAAGGCACATCTTTTCCTTGCCCCTCCTGCA
The DNA here is from genome assembly GCF_049639895.1 of Pseudopodoces humilis. Taxonomy (NCBI): domain Eukaryota; kingdom Metazoa; phylum Chordata; class Aves; order Passeriformes; family Paridae; genus Pseudopodoces; species Pseudopodoces humilis. Next base: position 62,221,532 of record NC_142205.1, on the reverse strand, counting down.
GTATTTATCTCAGTGCTCAGATGAAAACTTTCAGATCAGGTACAGTTTTTATACAGATTTTGAGGAAGCTGTAGTAGATCAGAAAGAGACTGTGAAGAGAGAAAATTATTTGAGTTACCCTGAAGGGTATGATGATAACTTTCTCTATGACCTCCTACAATGCTAAATTCCTTGCACTCCAGAAACTTTTCACAAAAAGAAAAATTGAGAAGGAAAGGGCACACTCTGGATTGTTGTCTTTATGGGGTAGTAACTAACTTGTTTGGGAACTTTATTTTCCATCTCTGCAAAATACTAAAACCAGTGAAAGAAACACAGACTTTGAATTGCAACCCATGCCATACAAGTTTCTTTTCATCCTTAAAGTAATCTGTATTCAGCACATAACTCTGAAGAGAATTAAATCCTTCAGCACAGTTTTCAGGAACAGTTGTCCTAGCGTTCTGGACAGAAGAACTTCAACTGACTCTTCTTGGTGGATTCATCTCAATATGATTTTCTTATGCAACCACAAAAGCATGCAAATATTCTGACAAAGAAAAAATGCTTGGGCAGACTAAGTCTTTTGTGAAACCTATTCTCTGGAAAAAAGGAATATATCTGGGGGAAACTGGGGGAAATTTGATCTCCATGCAAAATTAAGCACTATGGCACATAGGAAAATATTAATTTAGGAAACATAGGGAATATGCAGAACAGGTAGGAAAATTGTAAGATGGGTAAGGATCTGGGTGAAGTGGAGGTAAAGGTTATTAGAAACTGGGGCCAGGGGGCATTTCTGATATGGTTCTTCAAGAATCACTCTTGTGAAAAATCATTAAGTATCTTGACAGAAAAAGTAAAGTATGTTGATACATTTCCTGCTGATGCAGATAGATGATGCACTGTAAATTCAAGAAGGAGCAAGGCAAAAGGATCATTTTGAGATGCAAAGTTATAAAAAAAATTGATTAAATGATGTAGAAAACACTGTAAGGTCATGCAGTTAGGAACTAGTAATAGTTCCTCGTTTATACAGTGAATTTTTCTGTGAGACACAGATGTCTATTAACAAGCCATCAATCCAGGGAAGCTATAGAGCAAAATGTAGTTCACTGACTCAAGAAAGACATTTTAACAAAAAATCAGAAATGTCTATGTCATGTAAGAAATATTGCTGTTTCCCTGACTGCAATGCTTTATGTTTCTTGTAACAAATCATGGAATTGCAAAATGGTTTGGGTTGGAAGGCATCTAAATGACCAATTCCAACTCCCATGCAGGAACACTTTCTGTAAAGCAGGTTGCTCCAAACACCTTCCAACTTGCCCTTGAACATTTCCAGGAATGGGGCATGTTGAAGAAGTCATTGAAACAAGAGATTTTTGTCAACATGTCTTACCATCTAACAAAGATCATAGCTTTAGCATAGTTTGGGTTGTGAATTGAATGCAAAATAAAAAAAATCTTATCTTTCTTATTCATGATATTATGCTCAGCAATAACTATTTGTCTTCAGGAAATTCCCTGTGCAGGTGACATCATAGAGAGATACTTATTATACAGCATTCTATTACTACAAGAACAAAATTGCTATTTACTGGCCACTAATGCAAGTAACATTAGGAAGAAAAAATACTATCTCAGAAAAGAACAGTGTGATACTCTGTTCTGATAGCATCATCCCTATATCAACAGGGAAGACAATTCTTAGGACAAATTACAATTACAATTGTAATTGCAGTTACAGATACATTGGATTACTTCTCCAAATGAATTTCTAACTAAATTTTATAGTCCATATTGCTACACTAGCCAAACACAGAATTTTTACTTACAAGCACCTACAACTGCCTATTTTTCCCCTGATTTTATATTTATTACTTCTAATTTAAGGCTATAAAACAAATAAAACATTTATATTTCCACCTTTTATTAGGAGAATCATCTAAATAAATCACAAAGCAATGTTTATCAAGCAATTTTGATTCTGTAGAGCAATGTTTAGACACTCTTGAATACAATTATTGCTAAGCTGTGAAGCAACAACTAGATAGTACTAGATACACATTAAGAAAAAAAGGTCTTGTATTACAGTGTATTAGTGTATTAGAGTGCCTAAGAAAAATAATATTTATGACTATTTATCTCCACAGGGTAATAAGAGTCCCGGTTTTTAAGAAACCAAGCAAAATTTTCTGCATTTGCCTGTAATCTTAAGAGATTTATTTTCATATGCACCTGTAGCTCAGAAAAATTAATTAGTTGAATTGACACTTCCAGGATACAGTTTGGTGGTTCTTGGCATTCTAGACAATTTAAACCTGATGCAAACATGTTAAATCTGGTTTATCTACTGCCTTGAATTTTTAATTACTTTCTTGCACACATTAAGATGAGTGGCTCTTTAGGGACTATTTAAAATGAGACACTCCATTTGAAACATATGGCAGAATGATACATTTTTAAATCACATTAGTATTTCCAGGTCTAGTCATAAATGGACCATACATTTAAATAACCAATATTTTTTCATAAAAATCAATGTCTGTCCCACAGCCCAATATTCAAAGTGAGGAGTTAATAATGAATTCTTTTTCATGTCATTTTAATACATTTTTCCAGATCAGACGCTGTCTGAAAACACCAACAGGACTATTACTGCTGTGCCTTACACCAACAGCAGGTAACACATTCAGGAACAGGGATTTGATTAGTCATTAATGAGAACCAGCTCATAACAGTCTGAATCTTTGAAGTCTAAACATTCTGTGAAGCTTAAAAAAGGAGAGAGACTTCCCAAAATCATTAAATGTGAATGAATGTTTTTATCTTGCAATAGCCAAGCACCAAGCACTTAAGGCCGTGTTTGGTGTTACTATGTGAGTGACATTATCAAGTCTAGAAGAAGCTATTGAAGTGTGTAATTAATGCTTAAAAATACTGAATCCGAGCCCAGCTGTAAAGTCCACCTATGTGCTGTTCCCTTGACAAATTACACTGTTAACATTTCATGAATTTTTTTTTTTAATGGTTTTCAACTGAAAAAAGAAAAAAATACTATTTTTGGTGAAGCCTTCATTTCTTTATCCACCATATTCCACTGGGTTATATACATGAGTGAAAGTTTTGTACACATCATAGAACAGTAAAAATCTAATATGAGCTATACTTTCACCAATCTTTTTTGCTGTAAATGATCACTTTTCCTCATATATTTAATGGCATCTAAAAAATAATTTTTCCATTATTATATGCTATTACAGCTGTATGTATTTTAGCAACAGGAGTTGTTTTAAATTACAAAATCTGACACTTTAATCCTCATGATCAATACTGATTTCTAAATATTTTTTAATAGATGAAAAGAAATAAATTAAATTGCATTGAAATAAATGACCTTTAAGACAGAAATCGTATCAGACATCTTTTAGAACAAGATTACATATTATCTGAAGATACTTTTCCATGTTAGTGACACTGCTATTTACCTTCTTCTTCAATCAATATTTAATTGTCTCAGAGTTTGAATATGTGTCTGAAGAAAAATGAAGGCTCTAAATCCTTTCTGGGGCAGCTCATTCCTTCAAAACTTGTTTTAAATGTGACACTTTAAAAAAATTTGTGGGAGCCAAGAATTTACTGACCTCTGCCAAAATGAGTACTATAGAAAGGGAAAAAAAGGGGAGGTCACAGATACTCAGCCAAAGTAATATTATTAAAGTGTTCTTTATAGACCTGACTGCCAATTCATACTGTTGTGGAGAATATAGCCTTGTTCCACTCTGGAAGAGTATCCTATCTAACCACACATTGTTCTTTGGTCATTATCCAAACCCTGCTGATGGATTTGGGAACCTCTCAAGGGGGCTGAGTGCACCTTGGATTGCAGCATAAAATAACCAGTCAGACAATGTTAAAGTCTTGCTGAATAAGGCATTACCTTCAGACATTAATTTTTGACTGAAGTTCCAGTCAATGGTTAATGAACCATTCTGTTATACTTCAAGACAGTAAGAATATGGCTTGTCCTCTCATGTGTTTAACATTTGAAGTATTTGTCATTTAATTTTATTTATGTGAAGAACTGAGGCTGAAAAATGAGACAGTTAGTTAGATCTAAAATGAATTCAGCAAATAGGTTGTATTCTTTAAACAGGGAGAAGTGAGAGGAGAGAAATACTGATTCATTAAATACCCAAGTGATTTAGGAAAAAAAGTCTTATTTTTTAATGGGACAAAGACAATAAGAGACAGTTTTAAAGCTATTGTTGATACTTACGTAAATAAAAACACTCAAACTTGCATAGATGTGAAAAATCAGTCACCAAATTAGCTCATGATATAAGTAGGACACAGTAAACGAATATATAATTTAAGTCACACTACACTATACTGGAGGATAGGTGGAATTTCCAAAAGCATTTAGCACTACTTGATTGTGCTCACTTATCAGTAACAAAAATTACTGTCTCTGGTAAAAATCAATCTGTTTATCACTTAGATCTTCTAAAAAACCTCATCTTTAGATGCCAGAAATGCAATAATTTTGACACTTTGCCTTAAAATGCAAACCACACACCTAGAAAAAATTATCATTCTTATTGTTATTTAATGTAATTTTTCTGCGAATTTGCTTCTTCATGACAATGAAGAGCTATCTCTGATGTCATATCTGCAAGCAGTAAACTGAAAATATATCTCTACATTAGTAATCTATTTCCAAAGTAGGAAGGATAGAGTGAAATCTGATCATGTGGTTTGCAATTCTGTAATTGTTGCTTTATTGCTGAAATAGCCATATTGTTGAAACAGACAACCCAGGAGATTATTAAACATTTGGATCTGAGACACTTCCATTAAATTTAGACAACCAGCCAGAACTAGTGCAAGCAAATCGTAAAATCTTAGGCAATTTTGATTACCTTAAAATCATTTACAATCACATCGTTAAAGGAGAATCAGTGTTCCTTCCCTTGGGTTTTTACAGAAGAACTTTCAGTTGTAGAAGCTGACACTTCCGTCACAGTGCAACATGGACATAGTGCTGCCATGGGAGATACAAAAAGGTCCTTTGTATAACCTTTTCTCTTCTTTTTTTGGGTGAGTTATTTGTCATATATTAACTTCCCTTGATATCATGCAAAACACTGCCCTGGAGCTTTTTTATGTAACAAAAATTCCCTTTTACATTCACCAAGCCCAATGTGTTTTCACATTGGTTCAGCTGGCCTGTGCCTCAGGACTAGACAATCTCCCCACTACCCAGGAAAGATTCCTACCCCAGAAACTTTCCAGGCTCACTGCTTTTCTCAGACAGGCTGTCTTTAATGGAGGGTGAAAGGAGGAGGTCACATCCTGTTCCAAGAGGGAAAAGGAAGCTTGTATAGTATGTTATTTTTCATAGCAAAAAAGTCTCCCATCATCTAACTTGTGTAATCTGCTTAGATAGTACAAATGAGTCGAGACCTCTTATCCTATCTGATATAAGCAAACTAGATGTAGACAGATCAGTAGTTCCTGCAAAAGAAACAGCAAAATATTCTGAAAGCATAAATATTGTTTAAATAGCACTCCATTTACTTGTCCCTGTATTGGTCTTGTCTCAACATACTGGCAGGTTCTTGTGAACTTTATTTCTTCCACTTTATTGTACCGTCATGAGATTTATCAGATACATGATTTTAAACAATTCTATATGCCATTATTTCAAAGGTAGGTGAATGCAAACTAAATATAAAATCATGAGTATACCCTTAGCTATACTTGTCTTTTTTAGCAACAAAAGGAATGGACTTGAGTGACTTGCACTTTGCACTGCAATCCTTTTTTTTTTTTTTTTTTTTTAGTAGGAATTCTATTTATTCTCTAGAATAAATCTACATACTCTTGTCTTAAGTTGCAATGGGAGATGAAACCAAAAGTGTATATTCTATCACTATCTGCTAAAACCAGGTATGGCAGTGTTCTTTATCTCTTCCATGACCCATCCTCCTCTCAGGGGCATATCTTCTGTTAATGGGCCATTGAGTCTCACTGCAGGACTGATAAAATTACATCAGCCCATTGTGAGATGCTCCACCCTGGAGCATTCCTACCTGGATATAATCTGAGTTTTGGAACACCACAAGCAGCCTTTTTTTCCACTGGATTCCCAGAGGAAGACCAGATCCTTCTACACTACCACTGGACCTTCAGAGGGAAACCATACCCTTCTACAGGATCACTGCTTCAACAGAACCACATCTATCACTCCAGGAGGACTGCAGCCACCATTTCATCAGATTGCTACCAACACCCTGACCACCAGGGTGTCAGGTTGTACTCTGACTCTGAGTTAGTGTTTTTTTACTATTGCATTTATTTTAATATTCCTATTAATGTAGTTCTGACTCAGAGTCTCTCACTGGTTTGCTTTCAAACTAGTACAACTAATCTTTCTGGACAGTATCTTCAAATGCAGCTTGCAGTAGTCCAATGCAAACCTGACTAGAACTAAAACCAGACAGTAGCATTGATCAAATCAGAATTGGATTAAACTAGTGACAACCAACTTTGATAATTCTGACTTCAGCATTAAGTATTTTATAACTGAATTGTCATGTAGGTACTAATTTTAATTTTTGAGTTCAACAGAAATCAAGAACCATGGAAAGAGAGAGGTTTCAAACGAAATGGAAAATTATGTGAATCATGATTAAGCGAATAAGTGATTTCTCAAAGCAAGTTCCTAACAACACTGAAAAATCATTCTGATTTTCCTGGAATACCTTGCTGTGTTCCTTTCAGGAACAGTTTACCCCCACCGATAGATTTTATTCATGAATATTTATCCACAATTACATTATATATTTTAACTGAGGACTCACTTCACATATCAGAATAAGAGAACTGCCAAGTACATTCCTAAAGTGTAGTGGTTTAGATTAGCTAATTTCGTTTCCCGGCCAACACACCAAATAAATGTCATGGTTTTAAAGCAGTAACTAAAAAATTACTAGAAAACTTATCTCTTGCTGTGAGATATGGATTAGAACAAGAGCAAAACAGGCTTAAAACTTAAAAGAAATAAAGTTTATTAACAAACTACAAGAATAACAAAACCAGAATAAAACTTCCAGAAAGCCCTTTTTTCTCCCACTACCTAAGCATTCCCTTGTTTACATGACAACATAGAGACAAAAAAAAACTTTGGAACTTTGGTATTTAAAACAGTCCCAATTCTTGCTATGGTCTTTCTATTAGTCTTCGTAGAGAAACAGAAGTCTTCTTTTGCTAATCTATGGAGTTTTTCATGAGAAAATTATTTCTGTTATAGTTTTCTATTTCTCTGATGCCAGTTGCCCGGAAATCCTGTCATCAGTTCACTCCTCCCGTTTCACATCACTCTGAGGTGTGTTATGGGTCAAATGAGTCTAGGGATGTCATTTTTAAGGATGAGTTATTCAAAGGCAAAAGTTTTCTTCATCTGTCTCTGTGAGCTTCCTTGGAAAACAGAAGTTTTCTCTTTGCCTCTACAACGGCCCCAAATCTTCAACTATTACTTCTCCCCTTCTGTTCCAGCGCCTCAATGTATCATAATTACTCTACCTTTTGCTCAAAATCCAAACTTTGAACACTCCATTCCTCCTAATATACTCTGTCATGAATTAAAGGAGTTTTTCCAGAACACTATTGTTCATCTCAATAGCCTTAACAGAAAAATATTTCGGCTTATAAAGCATCTCCTTATTCTCTCTTCCCCATCTAAAACTTAACTCTTTTCTTCACTGTCTTTGACGGTTTTATGATGTCTTCTTCATGTTGATTGTCTCTATGTCTCTCTGGGAAAAAGGAGTAATCTTTAAGTCTCATCCAGGTAGTAAAAGAGTTAAAGTCTTGGAAAGCTGCAGATGTTCATGGTGTCAGGTTTCAGTGCAGCAGCAGAAACTGCAAACCAAGCCAGGCTGGCCGGCTCCGTTTCTCCCCCCCACCCTACCCCACCCCCCCCCCCGCCGCCCTCTGCAGCCTTGTCCGGCCTGGAGGCGGGGGGAGGAGGCCGAGACAGAGCCCTGTTACCTCGTCAGAAGCCGGAAACCAAAGAGAGCAAGAGAGCCCTGGATTTACATCTTAAGGGGTTGTTCACAAGTTGGTCTCACTTCTCAATGGTCAAAACCACCGCCAATTCTCAGAAATGACCGATAATTGGTCAGAAGAAAAAACTCCCATCAGCCTCCAGCAGCTTCAACTTCCTTAGCTCCCAAAGCTATCTTAAAGGTAAAGTCACCCCATGACATAAAGTCAAGTGGCAAATGAGCATAAATTCAGGCTTGGATGAAATGAAGTGCTTAAAACAGACACACCCTGACATTTTGCAAATCCAGATTAGGTATGCTAATTTGATCAAAATAATTACCACATTAAATTTATATCGCCCAATCACGCCTTAACAGAATCTCTGATGAGGACAAAGTTAGTCAGGTAGTCAGTGGGAAAAGAGGAAGAACTATCAGGAAAAACTAATCCTTCTTTGGCATAAATATAACTGTTAACAAGAACATGCCTGGCCAGAGCAAAGCAAAGCCTTTTTCCCCACACTGACTGCAAAATGCAGGAAGTTTACAAGGAAGAACTGCTCTTTCTGCAGTTGCAGTTTCCCTGCCCTGTCATTCAGCTGGAGCTGAATGATTTATCTGGTGCAGGAAACCATGGCCTCATGTTTTTCTCAGGTGCTTCTCAGGGTCCTGTTGTGGTCCAAAGACCCATTCATCAGACAGCTACTCCAAAGTCTTTTCTTAGCTTTTCATAACTAATATGCTGAAAATCTCCAACTGCTACAACACTCATGCTAACAAGGTTCTATCTCTACTCTTCACCACAGGAAACACACAGATCTTGTCAGTTTCTGAGGTTATGACCTCTTCATTTTTATCCTAGAATCATGGAGTTTTCAGGTTCCAGCCCCCACCCAGGAGCAGAGGCACCTTCCACTAGATCTGATTGCTCAGAGTCCCATCCAACCTGGCCTTGAAAACATCCAGGAATGGGACAACCACAGTTTCTGTCTACAAACTGTTTCAGTACTTCACCATCCTCACAGAGAAAAATTTCTTCCTAATATTTAATATAAACCTGCCTTCTTTCAGCTTAAAGAACGCGGTACTTTGGGGTTCAAGCCAACGGTCAAGCACTATGGACCCTGCTGTACACATCACTGTTCGCATGAGGTGAGAGAGTGTGTTCAGGAAGGGCAGTGGAGCTGGAGAAGGGTCTGGAGCACAAGACTGAGGATGAGTGGCTGAGGAACCTGGGAGTGTTTAGCCTGGAGAAAATGAAACACGGGGGACCTCATCACTCTCTACAGCTACCCAAAAGGTGCGGGTTGGTCCCTTCTCCCAGGTAAGAAATGACAGTCCAAGGAAACAAATGGTTAGAGTCAAATTGTTCCAGTCATGACCTGTTACAGGTTAGCTTGCCAGCTATGCATATAAAGTTTTCTATGATCCTTCCAGGTCCCTTCTAACTCAGAACATTTTGTGATTCTGTGACTATCTGCCCTTTAGTAAAGTGTCTCAGCTCCCTTGTAGTCCCCCCCCTCAGGTACTGAGCTACCCTGTCCAGAGCCACTGAAAATACTAAATAATGCACATTAGTTCTACTTAAACAATCAGAAATTCTTTAGAAAAATATTATCTCAAAGAAAAAGCTACAAATATGTTCACTGACCCCTGACATCTCCAACCCAGCTATTGATAAACAGTGGCTGGAAAATTGAGCACAGTCTTCTCACCAGGTGCAAAGAAGCCCATAGTTAAGTTCCGAAGAAACTAGTGAGGGCAACTGATATAGGAGGTCACACCTGGCAAGAGGAATTGTACCTGCACAGGAGGAGAATCATATATGAGAGAAAACTGGCCTGTGGTGAAAACTATTTATAGATGACAGCCAAAAAAAAGACTGGCTGTGTATTAGTGCCATGCTACTCCCTGTAGTTCATGAGTGCCTGACTTTTTCCTGAAGCTTTCTTCTTTGTTCTACCTGACTTCTAAATGAGCAAGGTGAGTCCTGAACAGGGGCGGACAACCAGCCTGACATTACTCTTTAATGCATGAAGCAGGTGCTCCAGGGTGCTGCCTGTTCCAAATTCAGCATTTCATTTGTTACAAGCTAACAAAAAAATCCCCTGGGCATGCTGGACCCAAATAATTCCTTGAAACACTGAATGAAGTGAGACAGCTTAATAGATGAAATAGTGTTTTTACTTAAGGTAAAGAGATGGAAATGGTTTGACATTTAGTCTCAAGTGACCTTTATCAAGGACATTACAGAGCATACAGGTTTTGCCTTGATAACTCACTGTAGCCAGAAGCCTTTGACTTTAATAAAGGGCACTCAGGTCCAAAATGTTGGATCATTTTCTGTTACCCTTATCTGAAAGGAAAAAAGCATTCTTCTTAGTACAGTTGCCCTCATTTTTGGTATTATTAAAAAAAAAAATGAAGAAATAAATTAAAAAAAAAAAATTAAGTGATTTAGTTCCAGGAGGAATATTTCTTTATCCAGCACAATCTTTTCTTTTGTGCCTTTTATTTATGCAAAGCTCTCTTCTCTGGTCAAATATTACTGACCTCTGATCATGTGAACTGAGCTCCACTGATGTGAGTAAACAGAAAAAAATGGTGAAGCAGAGTACAGACACCATGGTTCTTTTTTGTTTGTTTTTTAAATAACTCATTAAACTCAATGCTGCCCATTTCTGCATTTATGTGTATAGTCACCCTGTAGTTAAGATAACTGGACCCAGCTGTAATACTCCTGTTTTCTTTTTGGAAGAATATAACACCGCATGAAGCTGGCATGGCAGGACAGACATAAGGAAGATGCTAAAGCATGTACTTGAAGCCTCAATAATTTTCAATTATGTTCTTCAAAAAGTTTCTCATCATTCTGCCTGTGAAAGCTGTATTTTCAAGCTTATGTTCAGATTTGCATTTTCAACATGTAAACTACACACACCCTAACAACTATTTCTAATTGCTCCTCCTTCAGTGTTTACCCAGACAGGCCATCTTGGATCAATTACACAGGCAAAGAAAGAGTTTACTTTATCGTCTACAGAAGAAAATCCTGTCTGAAAATAATTTCTTTCTAGAGCTGCCTAGAATTGCACATTCTCCCCTTCAAAACTCATCTCAAGAGCAACTTACAAAGAGTTTTAATTATACAAGTTGCTATGCCATAGGAGAAATATTGATTGGGAGATAGGACTGCATCCAGTGTCTGTTGTGACTGACGAAAGGTAAGTAAATGAATTCAGACTTTCTCTTCTTTCCTGTCCTTAGAGCAAACTGTGGCAAAAAGGAGAGATAACAATGTAAAGTGGTCAGTTTTCCCTTGGAGTATTGGCTAACGGAAAGAGGAAGAGAGGTAGGTGGGCTGTGACTATACATCAGATGTGATCAATGGAACAGCACAGCCAGTTTAGAGCAAAATCCTGCTATTGGTAAAGGAGAAAGAAAGTAGGAAACAGGATACAGCCTGTGTTTCCACTGCAACCTATTCCTAACTTCTTACGTCATTTATAGTGTCCACAGATCAGTTATTGATATAGTCCATGCTGACTTATTTTAGAAGCTCTGCAGTTTTGTAAATGGTATTAAAGGACCATTCCACCTATTAAACAATATACATATAAAAACAAACCTTTATTTATGTCTACTTTTAGGGATGTTTACTTCACTGACCTCCTTTGATACCATCCTCTCAAATAAAAATGTTCCTGCTACTAATGTGGTCTGTATTTGGCTGTGGTGGGTTCAATGAGCCACTGCTGTAGACAGAGAACTGATCTGAAGGTAGCTCCACAAGTGTAGCAGTGGTAAAAAAAGAAAGTAATTTGGCCTTCAAATTGTTTAGGCTGAAGCACATCCTTAGACAAATATCAAAAAAATAGGCAGGAGACTTCCTACCAAAAGCATCTGGATGTAAGTTCAAATTACTTCAAAATCATAGATCTCTTTTTGTCACGAGATTCTGGACAATTCTGGGTCAGACCCACTGTGCCCCGTCCCATCCTATATTCTACACCTCCCCTCTCCCAGTTATAATGAAAGCGTAATCTTCTACATTCTCATTATTAGGAATCTCATATCTATGAAATAGTTACTTTATATAACTTCAGATAAAATAGCTTTGAGACCAATTTGTTAGGAGTTGCTTGGAAATTAGTTTCAACTCTACTAGCATAATTACTGTAAGTTTCAGGGGGAAAACATGATCTTTGTGAAGAGAAGAATCTAATATAGGTGTTTTTGTTTGTCAACAAGATTCAGTTAAATCTAAAGTTAAGGTGCCTTCAGCCATCTTGTATTCTACTTCTGGGAGCTCACTCTGTATTTCTATGAAGCATAAACTTCTAATTTCCACATAAAAAATTGTGGTCAGCTCCAGAAACAGCATGTTTAAGAAGAATGCTTTTAACTCAGGTTGTTTTGCTTCATTAGAAAGAGCCTCTATGACTGTACTTGTATACAAGTTATACCATATTGTAAATTATACTATAATGTAAGCATTATTTATATGAAGGTTGTATTTTTGACCAGAAGAATATGCCTTCCACATGTTTAGAATAAATACATTAAATTGAAGTAGTAGTAGTAGTAGTAGTAGTAGTTGTAGTAGTAGTAGTAGTAGTAGTCCAAAAATATTTGGACTAATTCAGCTTTGCAGCACTTCTCTGTACATCTTCCAATGAAACTTTTGACATTCTGGTCTTTTATATTGTCAGAGACTGAAATAGTTCATGCCTCAAATATTGATATAAAGTTTTGCTCATTTTAACAAAAACTGTATAAAGAAGCTACAACCAAAGAAGCCTCCCTGAAAATACCTGACTGGGACTTAGGACTGAAAGTCAAACTGCTGAGATGAGATAAAGGGAAAACTCATTCTTCAATCACCTGAAACAAACAAGTAAACAAGGAGAAGAGTGTGATCCAAACCCGTCTGCCCTGCTAAGAATCATCTCTGGCTTGCTTTGGGGTGGGGGAGGCCATAGCCCACAGACCCATTTGCTGGGAGCAGGTTTGCACAGATCTCCCCCCCAGCCGAGGTGAGGGGAGGAAATTTCAGTGTGTTGTAACCTCTGCTCAGGGACAGTAAACCCATCTTCCCTTACCCAGACTGGCTATGGAACCCCCAACCCTGGGAAGGCCACATCCACGGGACATTCATGTGAGAGGCAGCTGAGCGGGTGCCTTAATCCATCAAACACCCCAGAAGTGACCCCCAGAGTCATTCCTGAGGCCTTGCACCACAGGACTGCACCTGATGCAACAAACCCAGAATCTGTTGTAAGAGACAATGGCAAACTCCACCCCCACCCAGGGGGTGCCTGCATTTTCCTACCTGGCCTGAGTGTATATTAACCCATTGGGTTCTGTGCTTTTTGGGGGGACCTTCACCACCAAGAAGACCAACTGGAGAGGATCAACAGAGCATTGTTGGGATCCACAGAGTGGTGATATTTTCCTTATGCTGTCTCTGGCAACCTCTTTCTGTCCCCCCCACCCATTTTTTATTTCATTCTCTCTCTCTCATATTTACTATCAAATAAAACCCATACTATTGTCATATGGTCTCGTTTGCACCTTCATTCAGGCAAAGGCATTTCTAAGAACCTTAGTAATCGGATCTTGACATATATCTAGAGTTTGAAATTTAAGTTCTACATATTCTTGTCATGCCTGACCCTACTGACTCTTACACCCAGCAAATGGCTTCATTTCTTTTCTCTGGGATTGTTCAGGGAAGGAGAAATTCACTTCACAAAATTTCTTGGAAAATTTTAACAGAATTATATGTTTTATAAAATCCTATTAGTAGCTGGAGTGGCATTAAAGGGGAAACAAAAGTACTCAGAAGCTGAGAAAGGAACAGAAGATCCTACATGGGTGCTCACTATGGAACACACAGCTCAGTCCTACTCTCACAACAGCAAGGGCAAAAGCTATTGCCATTTACTCTATAGCATTATTATTAATATTACTATTATTACTATCCCAGGGGAGCAGCAAAAATAGCATCCCATTTTGCATCTGACTTCCAGCTTTATACTAACTGAAATGTAGGACACATAGGAAGCAAAACAGGCTACAAAAAAGAGGAGTTGGTCAATCTGATTTTATGGCTTTGATGCACTGACTCTCAGTTTTCCTCAGCCTTGAGGAATGGTAGCCCTCAGAAAAAAGGTGCAGCTAAGTGAGCCCATGTTACCAGCTTGAGTAGTTAACAGGGCTACAGGGCATCTCCGACTTACCAGTTAGGGCATCAAATGCATGACATGTGGCTGGTTGGTGACTGTCCCTTTAGCAGTAACTATCAAATGATCCCTCAACTTTCCTTTCTTTCTCTGTCCTTTCAACAACAGAGGAATAACTGTATTTAAATGAGCCTTCACCAGTACAAGTCCAACGTAAGCTCAAGGTCGCTGACATGCTGACAAAGTGAGCAGAGCAAATCCAGCACACATAAAACATGCATCAAGTTGAAGCGCGTATTCTGTTTTTTCTTGTAAAAGCCACCAAGCTCCATGTCCAGTTCTTTCCACAGATCATATCCAGAACTCAGAAGAGTCCCTGCGTTGGCACAGACTGATTAAGAAGAAAGGGAAAGATGACATTTATGTGTAAACTATACTCTAACAAAGAAACACTATCAATAATGTAGTAGTAAAATACTTGAAAGGAAATGGATTTTTGATGAAGTCAGTTTTTCAACATCTTTCTTCAGATAAGAGCATAATACTTTTAAATTGTTATTCATGCTGACCGCTGCCACTTGTTAACATTTTGCCCTGGGGAGAAAACACAGCTTAGCAGAACAAGGGCTCTATAATAAGCATCTTTATCTCCTTGGGATTCTTGTTATTTTTTTTACTCAGTACTGTAAACCACATACCACTTGGGCTGACTCACACAGACCTCGGGAAGAGGACACAGAAGAGAGAGCTGTTTTCTCATGAGAAGTTCGACATGGTGAAATTCCTCTTCCATTTCAGCAGCTCCAGAGCATATTTGCACCCAGCTTGACCTGGCAGATTGTCGTGGTTTTAAACCAATAACTAAGAAAATTACTTATTTCTTGCTGTGAGATATGGATTAGAACAAGAGCAAAACAGGCATAAAACTTGAAAGGGAAAAAGAAAGAAAGTTTATTGACAAACTACAATAAGAACACCAGAATAAACTTCCAGAAAAACCTTTTCATCCCCTGTCTACCCACTATTCCCTTGTTCACATGACAAAAGAGACAAAACCTTTGGAACTTTGATGGTTAAAACAGTCCCAATTCTTGCTACAGTCTTTTCACCAGTCTTTATAGAGAAACAGAAGTTTCTTCCTGTTAATTTATGGAGTTTCTCACAAGAAAAACTATTTTTGTTATAGTTTTCCATTGCTCTAATGTTAGCTGCCCAGAGCTGCTGTTATTAGAGCCCACTCCTCCCATTTTCACATCACTCTTAAGTGTGTATGGGCCATGAGTCTAGGGATGAGATTTTTAAGGATAAGTTATTCAAAGGCAAAAAGTCTTCTTCATCTGTTTCCATGAGCTTCACCAGAAAACAGTTTTCTCATTGCTTCTCAAGGCTTCAAATCTTCCAGCACTTCACTGTACCATAATTACTCTACTTTTTACTCAAAATTTACACTTTGAACACTCTATTCCTCCCTATATACTGTCATGAATTAAAGGAGCGTTTTCAAGACCTTATTGTCCATTTCCATAGTTTTAACAGAAAGATATTTCAGCTTAATTAAAGCATCTTCTTAATTCTCTACCTTTTCTTTTCTTTCCTGTCACTAGTAGTTTATAAAGTCTCTTTTCATGTTGATCACTCTCTTTTCTCTGTCTGGATAAAAAGATTAATCCGCAAGTCTCATCTGGGAAATGAAAGAGTTAAAATCTTGCCCAGGCTGTTGTAGGTAGTTCTGTGGCTTCGGCCGGTGCAGGAGCTGGAGCCGTCTGCGATGGAAAGTTCCTCATGGCTGCTCTGGAGAGTGTAGTCGCCGCCCCAGCCCGCTGCAGGCCCAGAGCCCTCTCTCCTTCTTCACTCAGCAGTCTCCAGTGAATCCAGCCACAGCAAAAAACCTGCAGCCGAGCCAGAGATCGGCTCGGCCCGGCCCGGCCGGAGCCCGGAGAAAACCCCCTCCACAGGGCCCGCATCTCCCGGCCGGGAGACGCTGGGCCCAGCCCAGTCCCCGCCCGGCCGCATGGCCTGGGCAGGGAGCGGGAAGCCTGGGGCTCTGCCGCCCTTCCCAGCCAGGAAACAAAGAGAACCAAGAGAGCTCTGGTTTTACACTTTGAGGTAGGGTTCACAAGTTGATCCCACTTTTCAATGGCCTAAACTGCTGTCAATTCTCAGCAATGACCGATAATTGGTCAGGAGAAAAGACGCCAGGCAGATCCCAGCAACTTAAACTTTCTTAAAGGTAAAGTAACTCCATGACACAGATATAACTTTTCTTCCTTCACTCCTAATTTGTCTGCAGTTGGCTCAGGTTCATAGCTGTCTGGAGTGCTCCAATGGCTTTCCTGGTTGGAGCTAAAAAAAACTCTGAGCCTATTCAAATATCAGTGCAAGGGCAATTACCATAGGCACTCCTTGAAAGTGGCAGAAAGAATAGGGCAGATGAGCTGGTAGACAGCATTCCTGTCCTGACAGCTTGGAGGATGTAGCCCATAACCAAACACCTTATGTTTGACTCCAAATTAGGGAGGAGAAAGGCCAGAATGATCAGAGAATTCAGGTGATTTTGTTACCTCTCAACAAAGACAAGGAGCTTTAAATTTGCAAGCATCACCTACATTCTCTGCCATTCCTTTCCTTAAGCATTACTTTAGAGACCTAGCTACAGGAGTCTTCCTCTTAAACACTCTTAAAGATTTGGTTTCCAAAAGGGCTTTTGTTCTAAGGTGGCTTTGGATATACTGCCACTCTGAAATTTTTCCTATTTGTACAATGAAGGCTTTTAGCCTGCTCAGTTAAAGAAAATTAGAGGGAAGGCACTTCCAAACTGTATATATATCCCATGGACTTACAGCACATAATGGAGTACACTTCAGAGACCCTTCATTTCAGCACTGGAACAGGTTGCTGAGAGAAGCTGTGGATGTCCCATCCACAGAAGTGTTCAAGGCCAGGCTGGATGGGAATTTGAGCAACCTGGTCTAAGTGGAAGGTTTCCTTGCCCATGGAGGGGTGTTGGAACTAGACAATCATAAGGTCCTTTCCAATGCAAACTATTCTGTGATTCTCTGACCCAGTGATCTAGTTGGATCCATCAAATCTCTGCAGTTCAGCAAACTGATCAGTGCCAAAAAAAAAGTAGAATCAAAAGCTAAGAAACAACTGCAAGCACCAGGTGAAACATTTGTACTCCGACTCAATTGGTTTGAGTAACTCAGCAGTGAGGAGGACACACCTCAAATGCTGTGTCCAGTTCTGGGAGCCTTAATTCAGGAAGGACATTGAGATGCTGAAGAATGACACAATGCTCATGAAGGGTTTGGAGGGTTAACCCTATGAGGAATGGCTGAGGGAGCTGGGGTTGTTTAGCCTGGAGATGAGGACACTCAGGAGAGACCTTATTGCTCTATAGAACTCCCTGAAAGAGGTTGTAGCCACAGGCAGGGGTCCCAGGCAACAAGTGAGAGGATAAGAGGAAATGGCCTCAAGTGGTGCCAGGGGAGGTTCAGGTTGGACATCAAGAGGAAGTTCTTCACAGAAAGGGTGATTAAACATTGAAATGGCCTGCTCAGGGAGGTGGTGGAGTCACCATCCCTGGAGGTGTTTAAGAAAAGACTGGACATGGCACTTAGTGCCATGGTCTAGATGACATGGTGGTGTTTGGTCAAAGGTTGGAATCTATGGTCTTGGGACTCTTCTTCAACCAACTGATCCTGAGTTGGTGCTTCTGTGTTAAGGGGGATGTCTTCACACCTCAACTTCACCCCATTTCAGGTGTTGGAGACAGTCAAGGGAGCCTCCAACAACAAAGAAGCTTAAGCTACATAAATTTAAGATCTTGTTAGGTAGCCAATTTTATGCCTGTACCACAGTAGCCATTCAATTATATAAACCAAAAAAATAAATTGATTTGCCACCACAAATTAAGATTTAAGATTACAAATTAATAGTTAAGATTTTTATTTTGGTTCTACATTACCACCTCTTCTTCCATATTGGGTGGACAGGCACAAATGGCCAGGAAAAAAAAATCTTACATGTGTAGAGATGAACTGAGGAAAGATAAGAGAACATCAGTTACAGGTTACAAGGTTCCACCTTCTACTGTGAACGCACATAGGATTTGTAGATAGCCTGAGTTTGGGCTGCCTTGGAACCACATCAGTGCCTTCAAAATGCACCACTGACACACTGAACACCAGTGCTCAGAGCAAGGTCAGGTCATGATTCCAAGGAGGAATGCTAACCTCAATTAGAGGCGTACAAGGGATGTCAATTCTAAGCCAATATTCACCTCTTGCTCTTTCTGTGAGGCTCTAGTTCCATGTACCATCACTCCACATGGTGGCACAGGCTGCCACCACTCCAATATGCTGATAAGCAATGCTTTCCTAAAGGACTGCCACAGCACTGCTGGTTGCTACAAAAATGTATGACATGTATAACATCTGACTTTAGAGAATTTATTAATGAAAAACATTGCAGTTTGCAGAGAAAAACAGTTTTAGCCTGAAGCATACTGTCACTGAGGTCAGTGAGTAAAGCAACATGAAGTTAGCTAAAGGTGACGTAGAAAGGAAGAGAAAAAAACATGAGATTTCTTTATGGCTTTGTTATGGCAAACAAGGACTTTGTGAAAGTATTTTTTCTACTTTTTAATGGGTGTTTTTCTTGTGCAATTGCTCAAAGTAGACATCTAGGCATAAGATGGGGGTGGCCAGAAAATTTTCTACATAAACATGTCCACCTAAAGAGTTTTAAGCAATTTATATAATTTGTCTAACAGGTGTGTGGACCTCAGAGTTGACAACTTGCTGTTCTATTTCTGTTTCATGATGACTAAGAGTAAGCTCCTGTTCTAAAGCTGTAACTGTCACATTTCAGCTTCACAACCTTGAACCCGGGGCCAGCCGGGATTGGTGTGGAAAATAAATGGGACAGGCACGATTGGGTGACCCAAAAATTAAAACTGCTTTAATGGCAAAAAAAAAACCAGCAGAAGGCAAACACACAGTATAGGGTCAACCACAAGAGGTGAAAAAAGGGTGGGTACAGCAGTATATATATGGAAGATCTGAGGGTAGGTCTGAAGGCAACGTTCCAATCGTAAACTGAGATTAGGAATATTAAAAATAATGCAGCAAACAACCAATCAGGGGAAAGAGCATTCTGGAAGCATAACCTTATATGAACAGGCTTGCTAACCTCCTGCCTACAGGCTCGATTCATTATCAGCCCTGAACAGTTCTATCCCAACAGTAATAACATGCAGGCTACACAGAATTATTAAGATTATACAAAGTCACCGGTTTAATAAATGTCAGTGGCAAGAGAACACAGTCTTTTCTCCAAAAAAAAAAAAAAGGGAATGTGATTGTTTGAAGGGGGGTTGATAGTAAATGTAAAGTTTGAGTCATCTATGTGTCTGTAATTTTGCTATGTGCACTTTTTCTTGAATAACGATCAGCCTTTCTGCCCAACATCACCTTCAGTGGAGCTAAGGGATGATGCCAGGCTGTAACAAAATCCTGTCCATCGGGAAGTCATTTAGGTTCCAACAGGTTGTTACCTTAAACCACTCTTTATTTCTCCTTCAGTAAAAAGACAAAATTCCACAGGCTGAAAACCAGCAAGGAACAGACTTAACCACATCAAAGAATAAGAAGGGAGATGAATGAAACTGTTTCTAGCTTGGCTTTACTACTGTCCACACTTAGGCCCTCAAGCAGCAGATAAACCCCAAGTCTAAGCTTTTGAAAGCAGCACAAAAATTGTAATCCCTTTTCTCTTGCTAAGGGGAAGACCAAGAGATAAAATATTCCCAAAGTAAAAATCAACTATTCTAGAAACATGTGAATAAATAAAAGCAAAAGAAAAGGAAGCTGCAAAAGTCATCTTAAAAGTAACACAAAGACCTCTGACAAACTGTTGCTAAAATATGGGAAAAAACATAAATCTTGAGTGTGCCACATTCTATGATCTAGAAGACTAAAATAACATTTGGAGAGCCATGAATCAATATGAAGTATTTCAAAACTGTTGGCTCTCTCCCAGATGCATCCCTAAAGATATACTGTGGGAACATTCCACAAAGTATTGTAGCTGCAATATAGTTGATAGCTTCCCATGAATTTATAGTTCTAGGATTACTGTAAATAAAGGATGTTAAACAAATTTAAAAGAAAAAAAAGTCTTTCAAGAACAAAAAGACTATATATTGAAAGAATACTCAAAACCAGCTGTCCCTGCTTTTTTGACCTTTAAATGTCCAGAAATGGACTTTTAAAGTCCATTTAAATATTCAGAAATGCACAATGACAACTCTGACTTAGATGTACCACTGCCACTGCCAGCATCACATGCATCAACTTACATTTAACCATGTAATTTACTGGGTTGGGGAGGGGGGGGGGGGGTAAGTACCATTTAAGAGAAGGACTCCACGATTAGCAAAATGGGCTAACACAAGATGCTGTATTTT
The DNA here is from genome assembly GCF_049639895.1 of Pseudopodoces humilis. Lineage (NCBI taxonomy): Eukaryota > Metazoa > Chordata > Aves > Passeriformes > Paridae > Pseudopodoces > Pseudopodoces humilis. Next base: position 62,200,845 of record NC_142205.1, on the reverse strand, counting down.
TTGAAACATGAAACATATTTCTTGTTTTAGAAAGCTTCTCTCCTTTTTTCTTCCAGCACATAGCTCCCATCTCCCACCCTACCCCTACTTCTAAACCTGGTTTTAGTTATTTCTATCTAATCTAATCTAATCTAATCTAATCTAATCTAATCTAATCTAATCTAATCTAATCTAATCTGTGAATGAGGAATTTGCAGTGCTGAGTCTTTAAAAGCCACCAAAATGTTTAAATATGGAGTCAGAGGTCAGGAAAAAAAAGCAAAAAAAAAGCTGTGTGAGTAAACTCCATTCACAAAAACAAAAAGAGTCTAAAATGATGCAAAATATGTTTTCAGTCTGGCAAGGCAAGACGTATTTCTTCTGCTCCTGTCCATCATTTCATAAGTATGGCTGCCACTTTTGATTACACTTACAAGTAACAACTTGTTCCCCAGGTAGTCCAATTGAAAACTGTGAGACAAGGCAGGGAATAGCATTCTCAGTATTAAAAGCAGCAGTTAGGTTGTCTCTTCGTCAGTCATCTATAATCTGTTTTTATTATTTTTATAATCTGCTTTTATTAAAAATAGCTGATATTTCTGCTGACAGTTTCCAGCCCTGTTGCAGCAACCGATTCAGTTTGTAAAGGGATTTAGTACTCCAAATGCTGCAATAAATCTTGTAACTGCCCAATTATCACTTGATGCCACGCCCGTTTGGTATCCTAGGGGCCATGTCACTGGAGATAAACTGTTTATGTTAACTCAGAACGTATATCATACCTCTATGAAGCTGGATGAGTGCCCTTTTGCAGGATGTTCTGTACTTGAAAGTCATGCAGCCAAGAACCCTGAACGTGTTCAAAGAGAAGAAAAGGCTTTTCATGGAGCTTAATCCAATTAAACACATTAATGAAGGCTAGGATCATCTGTCACATTATCCAGATAAATCCTTTCATGCATCATCATCTAATTGCAAAGTCTTATTATTTTCTTTTAAGGCTTTTCATCTTCATCAAGAAAATGTGATTGGAAATTCAACACTTAAAATACAGATGGTTTAGATAAGATTTCTCCGTCTTTTCTTACTTTTTTCCCCCCTTCTCCCCACCCCCCTAAAAAGAAATATGATGCCTTTTTAAAAATCATGTTTTTTTTCACCAGGTGATACAAACTGGCCTTTATCTAGTACAGCCTAGTACAAATAATATCTCTAAAGCTTTCATTTGAGGGTTTGTAAGACGTTATTGCAGATGAGTAGAGGAAGGAAAAAGCAGGGAAATTGAAGCAGCACATACTACAAATGAATAATGGATTTCAGGTGCTGTGGCTGCTGGAATGGTATCAGGCTAGATTTCTCTAACAGCTCTGAGAGCACCTTCCCACCATCATCACATGAAATGCAGTTGTCAGACAGAGGTCTACCATCCTTGATCAAAAGACAGGGAAAGGCAGATTCTCATATCCATACAACCCATTTTATCCTGCTTCTGGTTATCACTGGTCACATTTTTCACTGTATGAATGAAATTATTAAATTGTCATTTTATTAAATAAAAAGGTTATCCTTGTGACAGGCTTACATTTCTGTGTGCCATGGTTATATAAGTAGCTCTAACAAAGAGCATATGACCTGATTTCTCAGATGTCTGTAAATGTACTTGGAGCTGAATTTTAAAACTGACTGAATTCAAAGCTCTTCATATAAAACACAACCCAAGTTAACTTTTATCTCTATTTTTCCTCTTTCTGTCTCTCAGCAGCTGTTCTTCTTTTATTATTTCATGTGCTATATTCAATATGCAAAGTTTCCTTGTTTGTTAGAGTGCATTACACTTTCTAATGCATCTGTCATGCTGAAAAACAGGAAAGTAGCATAAAGCCTCTCTTGTGAGTCGGTCCCCACACACACACACACTTAAAGGAAGGCTTAGGTAGAAGGAAAAAAAAAATAAGAAATTTGCCTGTGAGCATCTAGAGAGCTTAAGAAAAATGTTCTTCAGCAGTATGGAAGTTTAAAAATTAAAATACCACTGAATTTAATGCTTAGAAATGCAATGACTGGTTCTGGGAATTTTCCTTAAAAGGCCGATTTGGGAGCTAAGACACAGATAGGAGACCTGAATTCTGTTCTAGATAAATATTCTATCAACACCTTACTGGTTAACCTCTCAGATTATGCCAGCCCTGGAGACAGTTAGAAAAATAATTCACATTCTCATCTGAACCAATTCAGGGACCTATGGGAGTGGGGGTTTTAGATACAACAGCTAGACCTGTTTTACCTTTCCTTATGTTAATTCTGCTAAAACTGAGCCAAAGACATACAATTAAGTCCTGCCTCAGAAGTCTTTCCTCACTAAAGCTTCCTGGATTACGAACACTGGAGCTTTGTTGTTAAGTTTCTTTGGAGCAGAAAGATCACAAGGGTTAGATCTGGATATTTCTTCGCAGCAGTCAGGATTATGAGACAGTAGGAAAAACCTGGCCTGGGCTGTGCAAAATTAACTCAGGTTAATTCACCCTCCCAAAGTCCCAGCAGCCGAAGATCACTCCTTCAGAATTCAAGATGGACACTGCACCCCTCCTTATGGAATCCATCTCCATCTCCACAGCATGCCACACAGCACTGAACAGCTTTCAAAACTGTGCACACTGTAGGGCATTCTTAGTAATAAAAAAAAAATCAAACAACAGAATTAATGGACATTTAAATAAGCATTGGAAATATCAGTAGTTACTGGGGCATGTATGAACTATGTTCCTATGATGTATGCTTTTAACAGGTGCATATAAAGGGACAGTGCACTTAATATTTTTATGCAGTTTTTTTAAAAGGTAGGCTCAATCTAATCAGCAGAACTAAATGTATTAATCCTGGAAATGGATGTGGCTCATTTCCAAAAGCATGTGGTCACAAAAAAATTCACATCCCTAACCAATTTTCTGGTGGGTTTTGCTGGTGGTTTCTAATTTCAACAAAATTTCATGGGGGCAAAGTTCCTTACAGCTTCCTTCCTGGCACCTGAGTCAGAGGCTGGAGTGTATCTCCAGCATCTGGCCAGGAAGTGTGTTTCAAAGTGCAGCCCGTATTCTTTTAAGATGAATTTTTGTGAAGGAGGCCCAGTCCTCTGACAGGCATCCTCCCTGCAGATAGATCCCCTAAGATAAGATAAAACTGCCTAGTCCCTGTGACTAAGCTGTGGACCCCCTCCATGCCTCAGGACCCCATGTTATCTCCCTGGGTCATCTTATCCCCATCTCAGACCATTGGTCCCCTTCCTGATTCTCCCCTTCCCTATAAAAACACCAGCTTTTGCCCAGATCAGTGGTTAGATCATCACTGGCCCCCTTCGCTGAAGCCTGCATTAAAGACTCTGTGTGGAATGCCACGTGGTCTCCTGTCTCTTACCTGCGTTGGCAGGGGTAACCCCTGAATGGAGCTGGCTGGGCTGAACAGAGCTGATCACGGAGCAGAAATCACTGCTAAAAGAGCTGGTCACTCAAAGCCTTTGCCCATGCTCCAAAGGCTTACCCCTGACTGAAGATTGCCTGGAAACCCCGGATGGCGGCTTTGTCTCCTGCTGGGACAACCTGACTATCTGGGTTGTTGCTGGCTGAAGCTGGGGGTCAGAGAGGCCCCCAGGACCCAGCCACAACACATTTTCAAAGGTGTGGTGTCGTTAAAGGACACAAAATGATTCACATGAATGCCTCTCAGTGTTAGAACAGGAAAAGCTCCCTTTATTCTCTGACTCCATTACTTATAGATTCTCGACAATGACCAGGGATTGGATAATTAAGTTACCACCTTCCCAAGCACACTGGTCATGCAAAATGTCATCAAAAGACATTTCTTAGAAGGAATGTGATAAACAACTTACGTTTATAGAACTTTCATGGAAAAGTACCTAAAACTATGAAAACATTATCAGAAGGTTTTAATTTTCAGGGCAACAGTGTGCTCTTCATTTTGGAGCAGAGCAATGTGAGATCTAAGGCTATCCTCCATGAAACAGAATAATCATTTTCTACCTCCAAGTCCAAATATCCCCCATATTCCATATTAAGCAGGCTTTTTGGTCATCAACAACTGAAATGGAGACATCAGGCGAGGTTACATCACAGATGTTGTCATACTTCATTCAAAGTTCAGTGTTGAACTACGTTTATGTAGCAACAGTAAGCTGCCAGCCTCTGCAGCCTAGTCTGGGCCAGCAAACATTAACCCCTTTCTAATTGGGTCACTGTGGGCTGTCTTCCAACTCATTCATGCAGGTCCCTGGTTTGAAAAGCTCAAACATTCTTGTCTCTAAACCCAGCCTCAACACATTCCCAGCAGGACCTGCTTAAAAAGGTCTATTCATGGGCCAAAAGCCCAACACAAAATTTAAACACATTGCAACATTTTGGGAAAGAAAAAGTATGAACTTGGTACTCAACCTATAATATGTATGTGTTTTGTTTCCAGGCTATTTGGTCTTTCTGAATGCTATCTTAATGTTTTGCAAATACTATTTCTCTCCCAAGCTATCTGCATGCTAACATTTTCAAGCAATCTGAAACCACAGCTTGAAATGGTATTTAAGTGCCTAAAATCCTTTAAAACTTCTAATTACCTTTTAAATATGGGTCTGATTGACTCAGAACTAGATCTACAATCAGAAATTAAGAGCTAAACATCTTTCTCATTTTAACTCTACAGCCACATAGCCAACATTGTATTTATGTTGTGCTCAGAGATTGCAGTTAAGATTGGATTTCAGAGAGGAAACTAAGCTAGAAAAAACCCATTTTAAAAATACCTTCAAAATTATGATGGAAATATTTTTTAAAAAAAAAGAGGCTGAAAAAGGAATTAATTAAACTTCACTGCTCAAAAGCACAAGGGATCTTGATGTGCACTTCAGAGAAAGTGCATATTCAGTTGGTAGGAAAATCAGATCCTTCAGATTACTCCTCTCCTTCAAGTACATTGGATCTATTAAAATGTCCTGTCCTTAATCCACCAAATATTTAATTATTCATATGAAAGAGTAACCATTTCAACAGGAGTGGTTTAGAAAACCCCAAGCTAACGGAGCTGGAGTGGCCTGATACCTGAGCCACTCCAGACAAGGTAGTAGTTCAATTCCCCATCCCCCTCAGTTCCTCTCTCTTTGGGTCTTTCCTGCCCAGGCATAATTAACAGGTCTGCATGCCTTCCAAACCAGGTCTGCTTTGACACACTGCTGAGGGAGAACAAAATTACCTAAACCAAGCCACAAGCATCTGCCAGGTGAGTCTAAAGTGAGACTTAAGTGTTTTAGAGCATTGCAATCATAATTCACTTAGTCCTACGGATGCTTCTGCCTCCTGATCCACCAGATGGGCAAAAGTGAGCCTGAAACATCTTTGAAAACACCTCTCTATACCAGCCCTGATGTGACTGCAGATCACATCGTCCTCTGTTGTGATCCCAAGGTTTCTCTTTTTGTTCCCAACTGTATAAGGGAAACCCCCTTAGACTTCACTCCTTGGGAGAGATCAGCACAGAGCAGCCAAAAGCGTGGCTGATATCCATACTTCTTTACTTTTCTGACATGTTTTAGGCTCCTGAAAAGCTGTTGTTGTCAGTATTGTGCAAGCATTCAGTTTGCAGCTGAATTTCAGCAGTTCAGAGATCATAACAAAATCACTAAAAATAATAGATCAGGGTAAAAGAAGTGATGGTTGATCCACAGTTTCACAAGTTCTTCCATATCTATTAGTTCTTTTGTGGCAAGTAGTTTATCTCTGTTAATGTCCCAAACATAGCATCTCTATGCCTGAGAAGACTGTTAAGTACTAAATAAAATGCAAGACTAAAACAATAGAAAGAGTAGAAATAAATCACATATTTCTGTATGCCTGTAGGAGTACAGAAATTCAGAGTTTGGTATAAGGAATGGGAAGAAAGGCTGAAGGAGGAGAGAAGCAGGAGAACTCTTTTAGAGGTAGGAAAGGCTAAAATCTCAGGGATCTGTCTAGGAAGTTATCAGCAGATGGAAAGCTCACAACATCTGGCATTTAAAGAGAAAGTCAATATTTAACAGGATTTCCTCTGTCTTTCAAAATATTGATTTTTGAAAATGAATAGCCTTTAAAAAGCACACACATACATACAAAAAAATCCCTCAAAAGCAAGCTAGCCACAATGTTGACTCTTCACACATCATGCAGCTGTCTCAAATATGGTTACCATCAGCCCCAAGGGTGGATTTAAACCTGACAGACCAGAAATTAAGGAACCGTTGTCCTCAGTTAATCAGGTCATAGTCACACTTCAACCTAACCTTAAAGTCCATCTGCAATTCTGAGGGTCCATGGTTAAAATATGTGTTACGTACAGCTGAAAGATGCACTGGCCACAAACACAACGTGCATCCTGCCCCAACACAAGGAGCAGGGAAGGAATGGGTCTCACACTGCTGCTTCTCCACAGCACTCTCGTGCCTGTGTTTCCTGCATATCCCCTGTGAGACAGTAGCAGAACAGGACTGCAAAGAGCTATTTTGCAGGAAAAGATGTGTGTGGTGTGGTTCATAGCTCAGTGTGCTTACAACATTCCTCCAGGCTGTGCTGCTTGTTGTCCCCATAGTATTATGTATTTAGATACATAAAATAAGTATTTATCAGATCAAGAGCTAGAAAAAAAAGGCTAGGTTTATCTATTCTCACAGGAATTTACATATTTCTCTATGTATGTATTTCTTGGATGTCAATAATTTTATAATGTAGAGAAGTATTTCTGAGAAAGTGTCCCTCTTTTAACAGAAAATAATCTGAGCTCTCCAGCTCCCAAATGAGCCAAACTCTCCATACACTCAGGCTGGTTACATCTGTTGTGACTATGACCAGAACTGCCATTGTGTTCTGAAAAACAAGGGTCTAATGATCTATGCTGCTATCTTGGAAATTAATTGAAATTAATACCTTTTAAAACAGAGTAGTGATATTTTAGCTTTCCATAGCAACTTTTAAATCAAGTTTTTCCTCCACATGTCAAGTCTGTGGCCAAAAACACCATATAGGGTTTATCTCAACAAGACACTTTTTTAGAAATGGAATTTCTTTTTCAGTTCTGTTTCTTAATCTGAAGTATACCCTTCTTCCAAATCGAAAAAAACATGCGCACGGAAAAAATGTAACAGGAAACTTGGATGAAGGAGCCGCAACAGGAGGTCATCACTAAAAATTCTAAGTTTAAAGGTGAAGAAGGCCAGGAATTGTCATTCATTCCTTACGCCCTGGTAACAAAACTAAACTGGGATTGGAAAAATCTCTGTCATAAACAAATTTCAATACTTGCCTAGAATGAAAGTTAAATAAAACCCAGGCCACATAGCTGAAACTGTAAATCAAATCCTTAACAATTATGTCCCAAAAGTGTCAACGACCTTTATCCATAAAAGCTAGCTTAATTTGTTAAGTCTGAGTACTATTCAACTGTCCTACAGTCCATCTAAGCCCTTGAGCCTAGTGTTTCCTTTTCATTAAATGTTTTTGAAAGCCTGAAGATAGCCAAGAGAAAACACCAGGTACAAAGACTCATATGCAATTCTGGCCATGATAACAAGTCCTAGATGATAAAGGGTTTTTCCCTTCCAATTTTTTTTCCTCTGAGTTAAAACTAACTTACCCCATGCCCATACCAAGAAGTTCAATTGCTCTGCATGAAAAGGAATTACTAAGAAAGAAGAGGATGGACGCTGTCATCCCTCAAGGTCTCGGTTTTCCTTGCAAAACAAAGGAAGCAAATCCTCACAGAGTACAGCGTATAAATGCCAGCAATGTACAGTTCACTGGGGCAGGGGGTACTATGTACTCACAAGTTATAAGCTTGTATCCCCTGAAAAACTGCATGATGAGGAGAACATGGACATGAGCCAGCTGAACTGTTTCTTTTCATATAGCAACTTATCTTCTATGTAATTTCTTTCACTTCAAAATCTTCCTTTGAAAAATTATACGGAACTAATGCAGCAACTACAGAACTCTTCTGCTGCATACCTGGTTCTTTACACAGGCCACTCTGGAAAGCAACTGAGGAGGACTGGATAGACTGTCTCCTCTTCTTCAATTCTCAGGATCTGCCCATGCAAATGGCTGATCAATAGGAATGGGACAGTGTTATGGATGGGTTTTGAAGATGACTCCATAAGCTACAAAATCTTACTGCTGCAGCTAAACAAGCAATTTGTAAAATCCCGGAAAAATAATGTATTTTGTATTTCTTTTAAAGTTCCTCAGCAATTGGACATACACAGAGCTGCTTGCACTGAAAATGCATTATTTTCTTCTATGCATTATATGACTTGATTCCCTAATTTAGATGCTAGACAATTTATTCTATTTTCTTAATGTCATGGTTTTAAAGTATTAGCTAAAAAAATCACTAGAAAACTTACTTATTTTTTGCTGTGAGATATGGATTAGAACAAGAGCAAAACAGGCTTAAAACTTAAAAGGAACAAAGAAAGTTTATTAACAAAAACTACAAGAATAAGAAACCAGAATAAAACTTCCAGAAACCCTTTTTTTCTACTACCAACCATTCCCTTGTTCACATGACAACATAGAGACAAAAAAAACCTGATGGTTAAAATAGTCTCAATTTTGCTATAGTCTTTTCATCAGTCTTTGTAGAGGAAAAGAAGTCCTATTCTGCTAACCTATGGAGTTTTTCAGAAGAAAACCATTTTTTTCATGGCTTTCTATTTCTCTGATGCCAGCTGTCTAGAAATTCTGCCATCAGTTCTCTCCTCCCATTTCACATCACTCTGAGGTGTGTTATGTGTCAATGAGACTAGGGAAGTCATTTTAAGGATGAGTTATTCAAAGGCCAAAGTTCTCTCCATCTGTCTTTGTGACCCTCTCTGGAAACAGAAGTTTTCTCTTTGCCTCTTAAAAGCCACAAATCTTCAACTATTACTTCTCTCTTTTTCTGTTCCAGCATCTCATAAGATCATAACTACTTCACCATTTGCTTAAATCCATACTTTGAAATACTCCATTCCTTCCAATATACTCTGTCATGAATTAAAGGAGTTTTTTCAGAACACTTTTGTCCATCTCCATAGCTTTAACAGAAAAATATTTCAGCTTATTAAAGCATCTCCTTATTTCTCTCCCCATCTGAAGCTTAATTCCTTTCTTCACTGTCTTTGATAGTTTATGGTGTCTCTTTACATGTTGATCACTCTCTCTCTCTCTTCCCCTCTCTCTGGAAAAAAAAAATTAATCTGCAAGTCTCATCTGCGTAGTGAAAGAGTTAAAGTCTTGCTCAAGCTGCAGGTGTTCATGGTGTCAGGTTTCAGTTCAGCAGCAGAAACTACAGCCGAGCCAGGAACCGGCCTGGCCCAGCCAGCCCCGCTTCCCACCCCCCGCCTCCTCCGCGGCCTTGTCCAGCCTGGTGTGGGGGGAGGAGGCTGAGCTGGAGCCCCGTTACTTCTTCAGAAGCTGGAAAGCAAAGAGGCAAAAAATTCCCGGGCTTAGGTCTTAAGGTGGTGTTCACTGGTTGATCTCACTTTTCAATGGTCAGAACCACTGTCAATTCTCAGAAATGGTTAGTTATTGGCCAGGAGAAAAAGCTCCCATCAGCGTCCAGCAGTTTCAACTTCCCTAGCTCTTAAAGCCAGTCTTAAAGGTGCAGAACTGAATATATAACATAAACCAGGCCATTGGTGATACCAGTATCATAAAGTCACCCCAGGACACTTAACTATTTTAACAGGATGAAACCTAACAGCACAATCTTCAGGTTTATTAATGTGACTACATGTTCTGCTCTCTCCCTTCTGTTCTAATGACCTGGAGCTGTGAATAGGCTGTTATTCTGACACTACAGGATGTGAATGGTGCATTAGCACTCAAAGTTACTGCAGGAACTGGTTGTTTGGCATCCTTGAATTTTCACCCACCTGCCAAAGTGGTTTTGTTCCCACTCAAACAGTCATTCGTTGGTGGCAAGAGACAGGACAGGCACCAGGTATAAGTTCAGAGTAGATATGGCTAGTGTTAAAAGGGAGAAAAAAAAGAAGGGAAAAAAAAAAAGAAAAAGCTATTGCTTTGCAAGTAGCTGCTTCTGATAGCAAGTAATCAAAACATATGGAGATTAAAGACTCAGATTTCTTGACACTGAAACATTATGCCACAAACAAATGTTTCTATCCTTAAAATATTTCATACTGAATTTACATTTGAAAAACCTAATTAAGGGACAATATTGTCCCCCATAGAAAATAATCAACCTCCACAAATTCAGTGGATATCCTTTGATGTATGCTGTAAAACTTACCATTACATAAGACTTCATTACATTAGTGGAGGGCAGATGTTTCTTGTTCCTTCAAACAAGCTACAGGCACTCCAACAGGCATAAGCCTGTTAAAGTTGTCATATGAAGAAAAAGAAAAGCAAGATCTGCATTTTAGGAACACAATTTTCTTTATTCTGAGCACAACAAAAAAAACCCAAAAAAGGTTTACTATTTCAACAGTAAGCAAATTGAGATTTGTCTAATACTGTGAGCCACATTTAGAGCTTAAGGACATGGACACGTGTTAGATATCCAGCAGTTTGTGCAAGGATGTTTAGGAGATATAGTCTAATAGAAAGCACCCAAATCTCTGACAGAAGACTCCCCTTTTTCTCCCTCTCTACCTGAGTAAGAAAGCCTTCCTACCACATATGACTTTCAGGAGAATAGACCTCTAATGAGAGAAGGGTCACCCCTTTAACACACTAAGAGAAGGTAGAGGAGAATCAGAAACGCAATGGGACTTAACTAAATGGGATGGGGAAACAAAAATTAGGAAACGTGAAAATAGCACAATCTTGTTATACCTTGGATACACTGAAAAGAGAAGGTGTTTTTCAATGCCAAAAGGACACAGGAATTCAAAATGTTACCACAGGTATTTTGGCTCTCACAGGTGGACGACTCAAGATGGATAAACCCCTCAGAGTCGTATCCCTTACATCTCTGCATGTAAAACTGATGTGCAACCCAGACATCCCTCAAGAGGTCTGGAGGCACCCTCAGGGCTCGCAGGCCTGACAGTGGCTGGGTTTCTTCACTGAGATGTCCCTCAAGAACAATCTGTCCCAGCTAGCATATGTTACTGGTACTGTGGAGGACATACATCAAGATCCCGTGTCCTGCAATAAACTGACTTAGCACTCTTAGACAGTAAAATTGCAGGAAAGAAAAAAGGAGTATTGGAGGAGGGTCCTCTTTGATGGAAGGGTGGTCAGTGAGTGTGAAAGCACCACTTAGGTATCAGATTATGTTTTCAGTTTGGCAGATCTAAATAGAAAATATCAGATTTGAAAGACTGCTTTTTGTATGGGTAGGTACCAGGCATTAAAAAAAAAAAAAAAAAAAAGAAGAGGGACTCAGTAAAACCTCATGCTAAAGCTGTAGGAAAGAATATAAAAAATAAACATCTTTCTCCCCACATCAAGGTAGCTTGTAACTTAACGAGTCAGAAACAGATGTTTGGTATCTTACTTTCAGCATCAGCAGCTCCCTAAAATGATTCCTGAGTTTTGTCGTCTTTGGTGGTCAGCTCAAAGCCAACAATTAAGAGACAGAAAAGCGTTCTGACAGCTCTGCGCTGGCTGGTGTTTCCAGCTATGCTTTCTTGCCTGCAATTAAAACATTATACGCTTTTGATAAAAACTGATAATATTTTTTTCTTAGTATCCAAATAGTTAATATATTCAGACTTTTATGAGAGTTTAGGATATTACAAAAGAAAACAAGAAATAAAAAGAAATGTAAAAAAATAGAAGTGTTGGAATAATCCCACAGTGCCCCCCTTTTATTCCCATATTTCTCAGGTGCTGAGGGTTGCTAAACACTTTCAGTTATGTGAACACAATTCAAATCATATTAAGATGCAATTCCCAACTGTAGCTCACACATTAAGTTAAGAAAAATGTGAGCAAACTACTCTGATGTTTATTGGAAATGAAAAGAAAAAGACACAGAGAGAGACAGAGGGCATAGAATGTAATTGCTTCACAGTAAGTGGAAGTACTTCTGGATGAAATAGTACTAGCTGTACTTATTAAATTTCATAACAGGATGTTATCAGCTTGAATATCCTCTTTAGTCCTTGACTTTATAACTGAAACTGACAGAGCAAAACCACTATGAAACCAGACAAATATAAAACTCTTACTTATTTTAAATTGATTTTTTCCCCTGTAGTATTGCTGCCCCAGACTCTCTGGATTTCTGAGTTTGGAGTGTGCTGCTACATATCTCACTTTATGCACTGGGGGAAGCTGGTTTTACCCTTCCAGATTCCTTCACCATCAGCTCTTAAACCAGTTCTGCAATTAGAGTGTGGTTATCATCTTCTGGGTCTCTGTCCATTCATTCTTGGTCCCAGTCCCTGTCCTCCAATAAAAACACCTTTCTATCCTCTGAGTCTTCAGCGCAGATAAAAGAGTTACTTCTGCATACTTTGCAGATCAATTAACTTAATAAGCTGGCATACAATTCTCAGTTTTATCATAAAACCTTTACAGAGAGAGGTTGACAGACCGTTTGTCTTTCATTGACCCTAATCCCCTTTGACAATCCTCAGGTATAAACATCAGGTGTTCCCACTTTCTCTCCAGGAGAGTATAATGAAGTTAGGAAGGGCTGAAACCTTCCTTTTCTCAAGCAACCCAGCACTATCCCTTGCTTTGAATATGCCAATATTTCCTGTGTCTCCTCCAAACTTCTCCTTGCCCAGACAGATTGTTAATGACTGTCCCTATAACTGCCTAAGCGTTTAAAAGGCTAGTAACTCATCATAGGGTAACAATGTCCCTTTTGCAAAGGAATCCCTCCAACATAAAAGTTCTGCCTTGCCATAAATTAATCCTCATGTTTCACACACCATATATGTACATAACCACACTTTATGCATACCTGTATGACTAATACATATGAGTCATGACTCACTTCTGATTAAGATCAGATAGAGAGGCAGATTTCAGGGTGAGAAGAGGTTTGGAATGACACCTGTCTACATAGGAAATTGGAACACATAATCAGCCTGCTGTGATTTACAAACATTGCTGTGACCATCTGCACCACACCATTAGATTTTTTTGGGGGAGGGGTTGCATTCCTTTTTCCTACATTGCCAATCTTGCACCTATTTTACTTTCATTTAGATTGTTTCTTGTGAAACCCTTCTCATGCTGATTGAACTCACCAAAATAAAACAAAAATTTTAAAAACGCAGATCAGAAAGCACATTGATGTTTAGCCAGAATATTAGTAACGCATTTTGATGTATGGCCACAAACAATAAAAAACATATGCAAACAAGGATTCTTTTCAGTGTATCTCACATGTGCATTTTATATATATTTGTATATAGGTACATATGCTACGCCTGTTGTGTAGTGAGGTGAGGTAAAGACTACCATTTCCTGTACCAACATGTAAGCACAAACAATGTTGGGAAGAAAAACAAGGGATGGGACCACCATGCTATTTAAGATGATTTATTGCTCAAATAAGCCAGATAAGATATCAGTCTCGAAGATGTGAGATTTGGAGAGAAGCAACAAGTCAGCCATAGCTCAAAGGTAGTCACGGGTTTTCTCTTCACACAGCAATATATAACATTTTGGTCCAATAGAGAGTTAACATGAAACTTGTTTCTACTTAATAACCTATCACCTTTGCTTAATTTTGCTGCACTGTGTCTGTCTTTCAGCCAATAAACTGATAGATCATATACACACACACACCCCTGTGTTGGAGTCTGAGATACCGACTGTGTGCCCTTGTTTTTAATACTTAGTTCTAGAATTCAAAAAAACACTGAATTTCATATAATATGAAATTCATGTGCATGTTTTCATGGTGATACATGAAAACAAATGTTAGGGTTAAGTAGAAAATATTGAAAATGTAAATGTGTGAATTAGAAAGTTTTTTAAATCACTGGGTGAAAAAGTAGTTTAGAGAACAAGAGACAAGATGGAGGATTTAGGGTGTTGTCTCTTGTCCTTCTTCTTTCTTCTTCATGTTCTTCTCCTAGGGGTTTTTGGGTAATAGTAGGTGATTGGGTAGAAAATGCCGCAGTGCAGCGCACAGGTGTTGGGTCATTGGGTCACTAATAAAAATAACTTAGTTGGCACCTGTTAATTGGGTAAATGGACATATAAAAGACCTTGAAGAAGATCTTTGTTAGCCATTTTACCCCTTTTCTATCTTAGTGCACATAGCTCCTTGTACCTTGTAATGCTGATAAGAAAAAATAAACAACTGAGACCGAACGAGAGAAAACTAGCCTCCCTCTCATCAATCTTCAGTTCAAAGGGAAAAAGAACACAATCCAAAAGTCCTTAATAAGACACGCCTGTAAATTAAACCCGTCAGTGTCAGTAGGATTTTCCATTTTTCTGTTTCCCACAAACCAACACATCCATTTCTTAGCCATTCAAACTAATGGCTATAATAGTCTCCTCCACTGATCCTCTCTGACTCTACATGCAGTGCTGCATCAAGCTCTGGGATCCTAAGCAGAGGAAAGCTATGGACCTGTTGAAACAGGTCCAGAGGAGGGCCAGAACAAATTATCAGAGGATTGGAGCATCTCTCCTGTGGGAAAAGGCTGAGAGATTAGGGAGTGTTTAACCTAGGGAAGAGAAGGCACCAGGGAGATGATATTGTGACCCTTCAATACTTAAAAAGAGCTTATAAGAAAAATGGAGCCTGTAGGGATTAGACAAGGGCTAATGGCTTTAAACTACGAGATGTCAGGTTTAGACTAGACTCAAGGAAGAAATTTTTATGATGAAGGCAGTGAAACACAGGAACAGGTTGTCCAGAGAGGTAGTAGATGCCCTCTCCCTGGAAATATTCAAGATCAAGTTGGACAGGGCTGAGAGCAACCTGATCTAATCAGAGGTGCTCTTGCTTATTGTAGGAAGGTTGGACTAGCTCACCTGTAAAGGTCTCTTCCAACCCGAACTATTCTGTGATTCTGATTCCAAGCCCTACTGGCTCTGGGAGTTTAGCTTCCAACTCTCAGAGACATCTGGTTGCCAAGATGGAGGAGCCACAAGGAGCCTCAGTGCAGGATTCCCTGCCTTCCCCTTTGGTGAAGCTTGAAAGCTAAACGTCTTGCCCTTCAATCCTGACACTGTCAGGTCTCATACCGCCTTATCCTGACCCTTGCACACTGAATTGACTTTCTGGATCATGCCTCAGGACCATGAACTTGCTGGGCAATTGCTGAACCGAGGCTGATCCAAGTCACTGTCTCTGAGTGTTATCATGGTGCTGATTCAATTCCAGGCCCCTTGTTAATGTTATAATGGCCAGAGGTCACACTCATCACACAGCTCACTTGCCCTTTTGGAGCTGCCAGCTGTTGTTGATACTCCATAATATATCTCAGGTTTCTGACAAAAAAATTTGTTTCTTTTAAGTAGCAGCTGGTCCTCAGACCTGTCCAAGATCCTGACCACAGAGAGCTCTGCATTACCATTGCCAGCAGCAATGGCATTCCAGCCAATCACACAATTATCTGCCAAACAAGCATGTCTTTCTGAGAACCTCTCACTTCCTTTGTGTTCACTCCACTCATTGCTTGTTCTTGGGAAGAACTAAGATTATCATATGTTTTGGAGCATACCCAGAACCTTAGTTTTATTCTTGGCTCTTTTCCTTCTAAGTTTAAAGGAGAGGCTAATACTATAGCTTGTGCATATGTTATCAGCAGAAGCTCCTTCGGTGTGAATATAGAGATTACAGGTGTTTGGCAGTGAGTGCTTTTTCTCTTGTGTCCACTCAAGAAGGCATAACAGCAACACATATCAAGCCTATTTATCACAAATGCCAGCCCTGGGACTCCCACATAAAAGTGTCTCAGCTCCCAACAAGTCAGAAGGAATACTGTACAGCTGGAAGTGTACAATATGAGTCAAATGATTCACAGACAAGTAAAAGAGGATTCTTTGTTATGTTTTTCCTCCCTTGAAACAAAATTATGTTTCATGGATGGACACGTAAAGAAGAGTACCTACAGAGCTCCTTGTGGATGCCTTCAGCAGAATTCTAATGTATGCTAAGCTGAACCATTAATATTCATAGATCAGTGTTACTCCCAAAAGAAATAATTTTTACAACTAATTTAGCTTACTCCATTCTAAGCTGTCAAATCTCTTCAGGATTTTGAAGCTCAAACACTCCTTTTAAGCTCTAACAGCATCCAGAAAACAAAACTATCTTTTAACTTTAATGAACTTCGATTGTTCTATCTTTCTTGCTCATTTCTCAGAAAAACCAGTCCTATGGATTCAGCTTCCCAATTTCTCCAACTTATTATGAGTTTGAAGAGATCAGCCACTACTGAAGCCATCACAGAATATCCTTAGACGGTCCTTTAATATTTCAAAAGGATTTAAACATATTTTTGTCAGACAGACAACACAATTACATTTAGAATACACTGTTCTGTTCACTGTACTTCACTTTTTTGTATTTTTTCCTAGTAGAAATGTCTTGAATTAGGTGATAATTTCTGTAAAAATACTTGAATCAGCTTTAGTCTAAGCCAGCATATAATTATTTTTACTTTTATCTATTGAATTATCTTTTCAGGATATTTTGTTCTGTTCAGATATTACTGTGATTTATTAGGCTGTTGTCATGGGGTGACTTTACCTTTAAGATAGTTTTGAGAGCTAAGGAAGTTGAAGTTGCTGGTGACTGATGGGAGTCTCTTCTGACCAATTATCGGTCATTTCTAAGAATTGACAGCAGTTTTGACCATTGAAAAATGAGATCAACCTGTGAACACCACCTTAAGACCTAAGCCTGGGAATTTCTTTGTCTCTTTGTTTCCTGGCTGTGAAAGGTAACAGAGCTCCAGCTGGCCTCCCGTTCCCTGCCCAGGCCATGCGGCCCAGGCGGGGGCTGGGCTGGGCCCAGCTGCTCCCGGCCGGGAGATGGGGCCTGTGGGGCTTGTCCCGGGCTCTGGCTGGGCCAGGCCGGTCCCTGGCTCGGCTGCAGTTTTTGCTGTGACTGAATTCACCAGAGACTGCCGAGTAAGGAAAGGAAAAAGCTCTTGACCTGCGGCAGGCTGAGACAGTGACCACACTCTCCAGAGCAGCCATGAAGAATCTTCTTTCGCAGACAACTCCAGCTGCTGCTCCGGCAGAGATCACAGAACCATCTACAAAAGCCTGGGCAAGATTTTAACCCTTTCATTACCCAGATGAGACTTGCAGATTAATCCTTTTTTCCAGAGAAAGAAAAAGAGAGTAATCAACATGTAAAGAGACTTTATAAACTATTAGAGACAGTAAAGAAAAGAATTAAGCTTCAGAAGAGGTAGAGAATAAGGAGATGCTTTATAAGCTGAAATATTTTTCTGTTAAAGCTATGGAGATGGACAATAATGTTCTGAAAAAAACTCCTTTAATTCATGACAGAGTATATTGGGAGGAATGGAGTGTTCAAAGTTTGGATTTTGAGCAGAAGGTGGAGTAATTATGATACAGTGAGGTGCTGGAACAGAAGGAGAGAAGTAATAGTTGAAGATTTGGGAAAACTTCTGTTTTCCAGGGAAGCTCACAGAGACAGATGAAGAAAGCTTTTGCCTTTGAATAACTCATCCTTAAAAATTACATCCCTAGACTCATTGAGCCATATACAACCCAGAGTGATGTGAAATGGGAGGAGAAAATCTGATGACAGATTTCCAGGCAGCTGGCATCAGAGAAATAGAAAACTATAACAGAAATAGTTTTCTTGTGAAAAACTCCATAGATTAGCAGAAGACTTCTGTTTCTCTACAAAGACTGATGAAAAGACTCTAGCAGGAATTGGGACTGTTTTAAACACCAAAGTTCCAAAGTTTTTTTGTCTCTATGTTGTCATGTGAACAAGGGAATGGTGGGTAGTGGGGAATGAAAGGGTTTCTCTGGAAGTTTATTCTGGTGTTCTTATTCTTGTAGTTTTGTTAATAAACTTTCTTTATTTCCTTTTAAGTTTTAAGCCTGTTTTGCTCTTGTTCTAATCCATATCTCACATCAAGAAATAAGTAATTTTTTAGTTACTGCTTTAAAGCCACGACATTTATTTAGTGCGTTGGCCGGGAAATATGAAATTAGCAAATCTAAACCACTAAAGCTGTTGTTCAAACCTTAGCAGAGGACACCATAAAATATCATGTCACATGGTGGACTCCCTATATCCCAATCACCCAATTCTATTTAATAATATAAGAGCAAACCTCCTCTGAAGAAGCCATATTTTGCTTTTCTCTAAGGAAAAAAAGTCAGTAAAACTATATGTTGTTTTTCATACTGAAGGAAGAGGGGAAAAAAAAAAGTAGCAGAGTTACCTAAGCTGATGTCTCAAATCAAGCTGGATAAATTATTCTTCTTTTCACTGGGCATTTATACCTTAAAAATGAATTTTTTCCTTAGAAACATCAGTTTCAGAGCTATGGCAAATTGCATCTCATGGTTAGGAAAAGTCTGTGAAAAGGTGCCTAAATTCAATCCTTGTAGGTGGGTTACTTTAGAATTATGTAGTGGGAGAGTTCTTTTCCAAAAATCTGAATATATTTAAAAGAAAATGGTAGGTGCTTGTCCTTACACAAAAACAATCTCAAAATAACCTGATGTCCAAACACTTTGATGACTGAGACAGAATTTGAAGACAAACAATCTTTGAGCACAACACCTCCTGGAAGCTAGAGATCCTTTATTTGTGTTCATCATCCATATCAAATTTTCTGGAGTGGAAGGATAAGAATGTGATATTGAGTCAAAGCAGCCTCACTGACATAGCACATTTCCGTAATTGATCTGGCTGTGAAACAAAACTGGAATTCCACTGATCTATTTTCTTTGTAGGCTTACAAACCAGGAGAATTGGATTTCATACAAGTTCATTACCTGATATGATTTTCAACTGAGATACAAATTGTAACAGAGGATTGTAGAGAACATCACATACATTTGTGGTACTTTCATACTGCTGCAAACTCATGTGTTGGTTGTTATCAAACAGAAAACAAGTATCAGTAGGTCATACTAGAAATACTTTAAAAATAAATTGTGAATAGTCATCATAAAGCTTTGAATGTGTAAATTTGCATTTGTTAACTTCTTTATACCATAATTTCCAACAGCAGAGCAGCTCTTAGAAAGCTGCTAAGACTCCTTGTCACTAATACAGCGGTTTTTCCTAGTCAGTTCATACTAGTTCTGTGTGCTAGGAGTAAGTTTCAACATCATGCCAAGACTTACAGAAAGAAAATTGCATGGGCTAAAGATGCACTGCAGATTTTTGTGCGTCAACTGCCTCTGTCTAGTTCTCTTTTACAAGTCAACCATTATGCAGCTAGAGTACAACATTGCACCGTGTGGCAATTCCCACAGTATTCTTCAGCAACCCTGTGCTGCACAGTATGGTGTAGTATATTGCAGAGTATTAAACTGGGCCACAAAAAAAACCTGCATTAGAATAGCATTGCATACACAGTCAGGCAGTTCTGCATCAGCAGAGGAGTCATGATCTCAAGCAGCCCTGTGCAGACCTGGATGTATTATCCCAGGTGCTGGAGCCATAGCAGGGCTGCAGTGCTTATCCCCTTTCAGGTATGACTGATAGGCCCTTTCCCAGTTTTATGTCATGTTTTCTTGCCAACAACATCCTTTCAAAGTGGGATATGTACTGCACACTGGTTAATTTATTATGCTATTCTGTCCTCTTCTTTCAATAAAAAAGTTTGGGAAGCACCACATCTAGGAAAACCCTCAAGGGTGAGTGTCTCAGTTTGGACACAAGTCTAGGAGAAAACACTCTGAAGTGAGTGTTTCCTTTAAAAAGGTTCCAACAATCCCACTTCACCAATAGGAAGTTAATACTAGTGGATGAACGTGAAAAAACCCCAACTGTTTATTGACAAACAGAATGAGAAAAAGGTAAATAAATGCTAGATATTGAACTCTCAGACTTTACGTGTATATATATATATATATATGAAACAAACAGCAACAAGGGCAGCAGCTACAGACAAAATAAGAAGCCTTTCCCCTTCGGTGCAGTTCTGGGCACAGCCAGCAGGGGCGCTGGTGGCTCCCGGCCAGGCGCAATGATTCCCCCGCGCCGGCAGGGGGCGCTGTGGCGCGAGCTCAGCAGCCTCACCTCTGGCAATGGCGGTTCAGGCGACAGGGAAAGAGAGGAGGTGGCTCCTTTCCAAAACTCGTGGGGAGCAGCTGGTCTCAGTGCCACTCCACGTGGTGAGCTGGACTGTAGCAGTGCTCTCAGAGCAGCGTGCTGGCGCAGCAAAAATGAGCAGACTCCCAGGGGTGGCAAATCAAAGTGTAGCACTAACCCCAAAGCAGTGGCAGGAGCAGTGGGATCCTGGTGGATGTGGGGTGTTGGGTTAAAGCATAGCAAAACTCCTGAAGCGGTGACAGAAAACAGGGAAGAGCTGGGTGGGGGATTGCTCCTTTGCACAGCTTACCCATGACAGCTGGTCCTGAGGTTGGGCTGCCACACAGAGGGAACAGCCCAGCAGGGAGTGCTCCTGGCTCTGAGTCTTGACACACTCAGGCTCTGGGCTCCCAAGTGGCAGAGGAGCAGCGAAACAAGCTGGCAGGCCCTGGTCACAGTGCCTGAAAAAAAAAAAAAAAGAGGGGTGAAAAAAAAAGGACAAGGAACACAGGGCAACAGGACCCCAGGTAAGACTCACCATGCCTCATGGCAGCTCTGTTGATCACCCCACCAGAAGGAAAGACAGCCATTGTCTTCCAACCTCCGCAGGATTCTGGGCCACCCTTCACCCATATTCTTGAGCTGGAAGGGAGGAGACAGTAGCACTTCTGGACACAAAACAAAAATAAAATGGTTATGGGACATGAAGCATTCCCAAGACAGTGAAGGAAAAGACTGAGGGAAAGACAAGTAAATAAGGCAAAAATGTCTTCAGCTAACAGAACTGCAATGTGATATGTGGGCTATAGTAAAAGTGCTAGTAGTAGAGTGGCTACATTTCATGCTGTATATATCTAATTACCTATTTTGTCGCAATGAACTACAGCCAAATATGATAGAATCACAGAAAGTCTTGGGTTGGAAGGGACCTTGATGATCATCCAGTTCCAACACCCTGCCATGGACAGGAAACCCTCCATCAGAGCACGTTGTTCAGAGTCCCATCCCACCCATATGTGCATCTGTCTATTATGCTTCCCATAAGTTAAATATTCTGTTCTCAAAATGGTGCTGTCTATAAAAGTCAAGACTTATACAACCATATACAAGCACGTATAAACTAGAAGTTTAACATTAAGAATAATTTACCATATGACCTACACTCTCTTTCTGATTACACTGTTAATTTTAATGTAAATACCTATTTGTATTCTGAAAAAGATTTCAATATTTGTGTTGTTTATAGCTGAAGTTGAGAAACACTTTATGGAAGGCAGTTTATTCAGTTTGATTCTTCAGTTGCTGTCGTTCTAATTAGGAATGGCGAAAACAACGACATAGACTCTCAAGGAGTCAGAACAGGAGAATTCTTCTAGTTTATTGCTTTAGGCTTGTTATATAGATTAGTCTGTGGAAAAGTACAGAAAGGAAACTCTTATTGGTTAGTAAACTGCTACATTACCATCATTGGTCAGTGGTGTACACCACCTCCTGACTTTCTCCTGCAAGGAAAACAAGAGGACAAACAAACAGCACCTGCAAGGCTGTTTTGTGTCCCTGAGGATTGTTTTGAAATCCTCCCATGAATTTCTCAGGCTAGCTCTCAGTCAGGCCTGAGAGCTGTGTGGCCTGTAATAACTACAGGCACTGTGGTTCAGATTTAGCATCCATAAGTTGCCCATGAATGTGCCATTAAATTTATTTCATATTAAAAATCATTGCTGGAAAAATTTTAGTACATAATTCTTGGTTTATAATACATTTCTAAGCACTTCATTGCACAGAACTCAGTTTCTACAGTCTAAAATATGTACTGATCACATGCCATAAATTCTGTCTCTATTCTACATAAGCAATTCAGCAATTATTTCTGGGAAAATATATCAGAACACATACATAAAGTGGATGTAAGAGTACTCACGTACTGTCAGCCTTTATGAGTAGAAAGACTCCACCCATATCTTTAGATAAGTGAATGTGATTCCACAATTTGAGTGGTCCAGAATCATTCTTTGGGATAAAACAGAGGGGCAAAAGTTTTTACAGGAGTCACTTGGTGTCTAATCTTTCCTTCTGCCCTCAAGTAATAATGATTTCAAAAAACACATGAACCGTAAAAAGTTATGCCCTTAACAAGGACCAAATTCCTACAAACACACAAGCTACGTAAAGGTATAGTGTCCTGTCAGGACACTTGTGGTTGGGCTCTTTTTCCCCTTTGGACTGATACTGATGAGAGAGAGGCAGTTTTCTTTTGTTCAGACTGGGTTGTTTATTCTTCTCTAATCTGTATTACATATATACAGGGTACAAGGAGCTACATGCACTAAAATAGAAAGGTGCAAAATGGCTAACAAAACTTTTTCTAAGTCTTTTATATGTCCTTTCATCCAATTAACAAATGCCAAGTAAATTATTTTTCTTAGTGACCCAATGACCCAACACCTGTGTGCTGCACTGCGGCATTTTCTACCCAATCACTTATTACTACCCAAAAACCTCTAGAAGAAGAAAATGAAGAAGGAAGAAGAAGGAAGAAGAGATAACACCCTAAATCCTGCATCTTGCTTCTTATTTTCTAAACTATCTTAAACCTTGAACTTTCTCACCCAGTGACTGAAGAAAACTCTTTAATTTACACACTTGCCCTCTTAGTTTTTCTGTTTAACAGTTGTTTTCATGGTGTTATATGAAAGTCAGTGCTTTCTTGGACGTCAGAGCTAGGTATCAGAGATAAGGGCACACACTCTGTGCCTCTGACTCCAACAATATAGCTGAAAATTATGTCCATAGGAAACTTTTAGACTAAAAGTGCATGAAATTCATAGACTGTTCTTCCCAATTAATAAGGCCCACATGGGAAGATTTGCCAGAACAAAAATAGACATCTATGTTGTGAAAGCCTAGGTCTGAGATGCTTTCACTAGAATCTCATCATATTCCATGGCGATGAGTGGCATTGATGGCTAAAGATTTTTTAGTTTTTTATATATTTTTCATATCTTTATAGTCTTATAGCTTTTATATATATATATATGTATATAGTTGTATGGTTTCTACGACTTTTCCTGCCCTTTGTCACAATAAGCTAACCCTTACTAACATATTCTTGAAATTCTGTTTAGTCTTATTCTTAAGAAGAGACTTGCTGACAAGGACATCTTGTCTTCCACCAGAACTTAAGAGACATAACAAGAAATGTTATCCAGGGGTAGAGAAGCCCCTGGACTAACTCCAAGGAGCTGGACGAAGGATGGGTTACTGAGGCAACTGATCTCCCATTGGATGCACCTGCTAGACACAGTAATTAATTAACCTTGTAAAAATTGTAGAAATCCTTTATCACATGTTCACAGAGCCATATTTGTGCATCTGAAAGCTTTCATTAAAGAGTTGGTTTTTATTTTACCACTTTAACACTGTTGAAAGTTTTGTCTTTTGATTTTAGGCAGCAACATTACAATGGACTATACATCTCACCCTAAAGTGGGATGCACATAAAGCAAGTCAGATGATTTATAAATAAATAATTTATAAATTGCTGACATTGTAGATGATACTTATCCCATATTAATAACAAAACTTTTGACTTGTGAAAGCCCTGCTACTAAGTAACCTTCAGCAAGTAGAAGCACCTTTCTTGGATCATTTCATGAGTTCTACTTGCCCACAGATAGAAACTTGCATGAGAAAAATACATTTTTTGTAACATGTTCAATAGGAAGAAGGCTTCAGATTTTTCCTAGAGATAAATAAACTTAATTAGAATTCAAAGGAACACTGTTTAACTTCTTTCTTATTAAGTGATAGAAACTTCTCCATTTATGGAAAAAGAGTACATCTTCTAATGTAAAAATATGTGGAAACAAGATGGTTTGGCATGCATTTCTTAACTCTGTTCCATCAAGCTTCTATTCTTTGTGTAAGTACTCAAGTTGCTACATGAGCAAATCTTACACAAATGACTGTCATTAAACTGCTCATTTTAACAGTTTATTCAAGTGGAATATCGTGGTTCTCTAGTCTGCCAGATAAGCACTTGGGAAGTGTTGCTTTGCTATTTGATATGTTTCCCTTCTTTTAAATTCTAAAGCGTCCCATGACTTGCATAAAGAGCAGCTTTACATTTTAAACTCAGTGAGCAGAGATATGGAAGAAAAGCAGAGACCTATCATTAAAAGAAGAAACATCTCTGTTGATGCTTCATTGTTGAAAGGCTTTCTTGAATAAAACCAAAATATTTTCTTGCTTTGAGACACAAGTGTATTTCCAAATCTCATAGTGGTCAGAATGAAAAATAGGCTCAAGTCCAGGAAGCATGGAGTACCTCTGTAAAAGGAAATCCTGCCAACAAAGACTATTCTGTTTTAAGTACTATTGCAATGGAAATTAAAGACTCTGGCACTTTTATCCACATCAATTCACATCTCAGCCCACAAGTACCTTCGTTCCATACCTAAATAAAAGGTTTTATAAACTCATAAACAAGGAACTTATGAGCAAATGGTAGATTACGCTGTTGATTAAAAAAAGGTGCTGAAGTTCGAGATTGAAGATAGGTTGCTTTCAGCACTTGCTTCAACAATAGAATCACTGAGTGGTTTGGGTTGGAAGACTCCTCAAAGCTCATCTTGTTCCATCTCCCCTGCCACGGGTTGGACATGGCAGGGACATCTACTTCAGTCAGGTTGCTCAGAGCTCCATCCAGCCTGGCCTTGAACACTTGCAGGGATGGGGCATCCACAGCTTCTCTCAGCAACCTGTTCCAGTGTCTCACCACCCTGGCAGGGAAGAATTTATTCCTACTAGCCAATCTAAACCCGCCCCTCTTCACTTTGAAGCCATTCTCCCTTGTCCAATCACTAGATGCCCTTGTAAAAAGTCCCTCTCCTGATGTTTTGAAGCCCTTTTAGGTACTGGAAGGTGTTATCAGGTCTCCCCAGAGCCTGTTTTCATAGGAGGGGTGTTCCAGTCCTCTGATCATCAAAAGAAAACAATAGAAAAATTGAGAGTAGGCCTAAAGAGCATTTGCACAGCAACTCTACAGAGTGAAAAAATACTCTAAATGAGTAAACTTTAACAGCAATCTCACATTTCAGTTAACTTTACTTGCATACTACAAGATCACTGTAACTATAATTGTTTGCATACATTTATATGACTGAGCAAGAGCAAAATATTTCAGTTTCAGTCATTTCTTACCAAGGAATGACCTTATGGTCATTTATGATAGTACTGTCATTGATTTACGCCAGTAAATCAAAACATGAACTTCTCAAAAACGCAACAAACCAAAACACACAAACACACACAAGAAAAGAAACCTGCTGTAGTAACAATACTTCACAAACAAGTCTTGAAGACAGATGCTTCTTTTGTAGCTGAAGAGAGCATTTATGACTATGAAGAAAAAAGGGTTTCTCAGTTGTCTACAGTCTCCATTACATCTTACTGAATATTTTTTGTAAAAATAATTCCTTTCTTTCTCAAATTTGTTGCAGTCTTTGTTTGGAAGATATCCATTTTTTAGAGAAAATGTTATGCTTGAAAAACATCAGTTCTGAACTAAAAAACTGCCTGGCTGCCTCTTTTTCCCAGCTCTTCTTTACAGCCTTGGCTTTCTGGCTATGTAACTGCACCACAGGCAGTGACATAAAGGTAAAAATCTCAAGGTCCTTATTTAGTCTTTAACTGTATTTTAAAGTAAAGTGTAGAAGTACAAGGTCTGGTGAGGAAATACTGCCCATGGTGAAGATTCCAAAGGATTTGACTTGTTATTAAAATTTAAAATTAAAATCTTCACCTTGTAAGCACCTTTGCCCAGGAGGAAAACAATATTTACTTTTAGATGTGTTTATAAGCTGGTTATACAAGAATGGGTATGGAGGACTTTTCTATTTACAATAGGTATTGTCAATGTGCATGTAACAAACGCATTAAAGCTGTACTGAAGTGTGAGTGCAGTACTAAGTATCTGTATTTTCTACCTGAAGAAAAAAGGTTATTGAATATCTTGGAGATCACTGCAACATTGTTCAGCCTGAAAAACTGGAGAGACAGTAGAGGGGACTTTTTATATCCTTTATATATATATCTTTCATATGCAAAGTAGGACATATGAGAGTATTCCAAGGAGCACCATGTGACTAGCATTTGGATCCAGAAGTGGTGGGTGCAAGGTAACCATCATTCACAATCCAAGTAAATCAGAGAACTAGCTTTAATCCAGTACTGGTATCGTATAAGCATAAAATAAAAGATTTATTATTCTTTCTTTGGGTTTTACTGTATAAATTTTAGAGATCTTTTGCTATGTATTACCGGTTCTTGTAATTCATCTCCTGCATAGGTAAGCAAACCCATTCTTCAAAGCAGGAAAACATCCCAAATTTCTCTGAATTTGAAAGATAATTGCTTTTAAAGAGACTTATTTAAACACATTCACCACAAATCTTTCTTCCCCAGCAGGCAATTTCTCAGAAGAATTTTACTGACTGAATTGGTCTCAGCCTTGATTCTAGAGAAGCTTAGCTCCAGAGTATTTATACAGCAGTTTTAACACAGAGATCATTATCCAGTCTCAACAGGATATAATGACATGATATAGCCCAACTTCTAAGAGATCCTAACTGTTTTCCTTCTTAAAGAAGCCAAATATTGTGGTATAACTTTAGAAAAATATCTTAATTAAATCTTGGGAAGTACAGAATACCCAGGAGACCACAAATACATGATAAGATGGAAACTGAGTTTACACAAAAGAGGACTTGCTAGAATTTCTGAAAATTGCATTGCAAAAGATGAAATTGTGGTAAAAGAGAAAGAATGTGAGTTCATGCTTTCCTTCTGTGGAAACATTTGTTTTTATGAATCTGCTCACACAGTACTGTATAAGTTCAAATATTTCAATGAAGTTAAAACATAATTTTTACCATTGTGCATACACAAGACCAAAACAACTCACTTCACAGATCTTTCAATGCTGTGTTCAACTGTGAAAATTGCACTGGTTTAGGGAATACAGGTAGTGAAAGCTTTTCCTAACACATGGAGGTCTCAGAAAATGTAGGAAAAATGGGTCAAATAAAGTGCACATTTCTCTTTACTACCGAAATCAATCTATTGTGAAATTGTGTTGCATCCCAGGAGTTGATAGGGGATGAAGCCCCCTATGTAAGGAATAATTCTCCCACAGTCCCTTCTTGTTTCGTGTACCTCAGTTACATCATCCCAGATATGTCACTCCTTGTCCCCACCCCAGAGTTATGTCATTCTTGTTCTCCACCCCAGTTCCAGAATGTTCCCCACTCCTGTCTTCCCTATTGGTCCCTGTTCCCTCTTACTCCACCCCTGGACCCTGGTTGGATGTTAACCCTAAGCCACACCTCTGCACAGCCCCTGTGTCCTCTACCCATTGGCCCTCAGACCTGATGCTCCACCCTTCCCTGTCTGTATATAACCTTGAACACGCCTTTTTCTCAGTTCTTTGTTTTTGGTTACCTTCTAGGTGAAGGTAATAAACTCCCTGGGAACATTATACAAAACAACTCTCTCGTGTTTGTTGTCAGCCTGAGTTAACATCGTGGTGCATGAGCATCTGGTGCGCAGAGCTATCCGCTTCTTCTGGAGTGTCCCAGTTTTGAAAGACAGGTGTCTGCTACGGAGGGCAGGAGCCTCCCTTGGAATGAAAATGTAGACTCCCCCCCCTCCCTCTGAATTATTATAATTTTGAAATCAAGGGGCTCTCAGGCTGAGATCTGGGGATAGGAATAACAGTTCTTTACTAATATTCATAACAAGGCAAACAAAACACAATAACTACAGCGTTAGCAAGAAAACAGAACGAGGGACCCCGTGACAGCCTTCTCGGCTGAGACGGGAAAGGATGGAGGAGAGGCTTTGTTTCACAAACCCCCTCGGGTGGGCAGTCAGTCCCAGTGTTCCTGCAGGGTGAGGAGCACTTAGCTGGAACAGCAGGACTGAGCAGAGATCCTGGGCCAGTGGATGAGGTGTATCAGCAGCTCCGTGGTGGTGGCTGGCACTGGCACGTCCCTGTGGGGTGCAAGGCCCACCAATGAAGAAGGAAGAAGGAGAAGAAGCTGCAGCAGCTCCATTCGGGTGATGGCAAATTCCCTTCTCTCCACAGCAACAGCTCCCAGCAAAGTGTCCTTCTCTGAAGCTGAAGAAACCAGCAAAACTGTCCCCACCCTCCCTTTTTCCTGCCCCCCACCACTTTCCCCTGGGCCCAGCCGAACTCTCTGTGTTTCTCAAGCACCCACCAAGTACCAGCAATCAGGTTTTCCCTGCAACTAATGGGTAAGAATTCTACAGGTGAGCCAGAACTAAAGGAAGACCTAACCCCTAACATGGAGACAAAGTTCTCAGGAAGGCAGTGGTCTCAGCAGCTCCTGCCATACTGATGCAAATTTGCAGCATTTTAAAAATAATAAATCTCTTATAATCATTGAATAAATGCAGGGGTTTAATATTGACTATTAATGTCTATTCCTTTTATTGGTGGATGACATAAAGACAGTACAATTCAGGGCACAATTTTATTACAGATCAACAGTAAAATAATTTTTGTTAATGAGAATTTGCTTGAATCCTATTCTGAGTCATATATTGAGGTTTAAGTGCTTTTCTGAAAGATTGTCTTGCAGTAAGTATTCACCCTCCTAAAATATAAATTCTGCAAATTCTTTTCAGATGGTCTAAAATGTAGCTCTATCATCAAAGAATGAGCAGTTCAAATAATGGAAAGGAAGAATTATTGTAATATGTATTTTTTTATATAATTCGCATGTATAGTGCACAAAGCTAACTCGAGTACAATGCATAAAACTTGAGCAACCAAAGGATTGCTACAATGATGACAGAGAGCTCAGGATTGTTTGCAAAAGGACAAAGGGGGTGCCAGGAGAGAGACAAATCCACTCAGAGGAGAAGAGTCACTAATGGTTCAGTGATCAGCACATGATACTGATTTGGTTAACCGTGCATCTTAATGTCATCTCCCAAAAGAAAAAAAACCCGCTCAGACTCCATCCCCTTCTGGGAAAATCTCAGAAAAATTCTACATCTCAAGGACCACTTCCTGAAAATCCACTCAGACCTAATCCCCTTCCCAGAAACCTCATCAGCAGTTCAACATCTAAATTCTGAATATGTAACAGCACATCATGGAGAAAAAGACTGAGAGTGCATGGTTTCAGGCTGAAAAAAACTGTATAAAACTCGGCACTCCAATAGACAATTTGTGAACTTAGAGGAATCAGTGCAGCGGAGACTGGTTCAAAGTTCACCCAGCGCCAATCCCAGGCTTGGCATTGTCTTTAATTGTGGCTGTTCCAAAACTTATTTTTTGCAAATTTGTTAATAAAAATTATAATTGATAAAATTTGATTTATTTATTTATAACAATGATTAAAAAGAAAAAAAAAAGTGGGCCTTGCAAATTTGCAAATAGTATAATCACAGGGAATCTGCCTGGTACTGCCTGCTCATAGTCTTGATTGTCTTAGCAAGATTGTATCCTTGGAACGACAGTCGTGAGCTTGAAGAGAGAAGGTGGCATCTCCACAGCAGCTAAGACAAAGCTTTTACAATATAATAGGAAAATAAGGAGATTTTACTAGGTAAGTACATCCTTTTCTAGGATAGAGAGGCACAGCAATCAAAACCAAAGAGTCAGTTTGGAACATGAGAGACAAAGAAGAAAACTGCAACACCACTGGAGTCTTTATGAATTCCCCAAACTGCAATTTACTCCAAAGAAATCATCTGCAAAAGGTGAGAAAAGCACTGGTTTAAGCACACAGTCAAATTGGGTAGGCAGTTCCCCAGAGTGAATCATCTTTACTGGTTTTTTGCTGGGATAGGGCTTAATTTCTTCACAGTAGCTTTTACAGTGCTCTGTATTGGATTTGTGACCAAAGCAACACTTAAAACCCAGGGATTTTTTGGCTTTTGCTGAGCAGTACTTGGAAGACTGTCAGGAGTGCCTTCTCTGCTTCTTTCTTCCCTTTTGCCCTTTCCATCTTCTTCAGCATCCTGCCTGGGGGAAAGAAAGTGAGTGCTTGTGTGGGGTTAGCTTCCTACCAGGTTTAAACCACAGAATTATCTTAGACTGAAGTTGGTTAGATGACTGATAACAATTTTAAACAAAAGGTAAACAAAAGGCTAATACAAATAGAATACTTTCAGTGCATCACTTCTAGAGTGATTCAAAGAAAGTTAACCTCTTCTAACAAATATCATCAACTTGTATAGTTATTGTATCCAGTCCAAAGCAGTATGAACAGGAGGACACACCTGAGAAGAGTGTAAAACAAAAAGACAAAGGTGGCCAATTGCAAAAGTAAAAATGGAGGGGAAGATAACTTAAGAATTCACTGTGATAGCAGTATCATACATGACCCCAGAAGTGGCTTGTGTTGTACCAGGGTCTGTACAAACTTTGCAGAGGAAATTGTCCATCCTATTTAAAATTATCAAATAATGAAGGGAACAAACAGGCAGAGGAAGAAGAAAGTAAATATAGTAATTACACAGAGGCACAGGAAATTTTTGTTAGGCTAGTCATGAAAGCCAAGTATGCAGGTCAGCATAATAATTTCTAACTGCTGAACAGGGAAAGAATAGAGCCTCTCCTCAGGGTATGAACACTACAATGACAATGTTAATGACTATTTAGTGGTTGTAAAAGCAAGAGTGTTTCAGTACCACACTATTACCTACTATAGCAGTGGGTTTCTGAGACCTCTCCTGATTTGACTGGGTCGAGCATGGTGGAATAAATTGGGATGGTTACAATGGAGTGCCCAAAGATAGATTTTAATTCACAGAGACTGCATGGTCCAAGGGGCTGCTCCCAAAGAGGCATGGCAAACTTCACAATGTAAAGGGGTTTCTGAGGGCAGAGGTCCAATCACTAACGGGGACCAGGGACATGACCTATTATGGAATGACTCCATCAGCATCCCTCCAGCACCCAGCCTCCCAACGCCTCAGGTTCATTCCCATGTTAGGAACCTGGTCCAAGGTTTTATCTATCCCAGCTAATACGGTTCCCACAACCTACCACATAATATTTAAAATTTTCCACTAAAAATGAGTTACAGATGCACATTCCCAATTCCCAGACACAGTTCTCACTGGGTCTCGTCTGTACCACCTGCAGATGCAAAGGATCCACAAAGAAGAAAATTCTAAATTGTTTCCCACTAAGAACATCCTGGAAACTCTCTCTGGGAATTGCAGCCCCCTCAGAATTGCCACACTCCATCACAAAACACTTATTTAAAACACTTGGAATAACATGAGGCTGACACAATGTATGATAACATTCTCGCCGTCTGCCCAGCTTGCTCTTTTGTAAGTCATTTGCCATCTTGCCAAGACATTCATTCCACCTTTCACACCATTATTCATAATGAGATTTATTATTTTTGTTAGAACACTGTGATCAGTATGATTTTGCAGAGTACGCACTGATCTTTTTAGATTTGTGTTCACAGAGTTGTCTTGACTAATGTGAGCTGGTAGAGGATTCCCTCAGTGACCAGAAGGTTGTCCCAAACACTGCAATCAAATAGTAGGTCTGATGAAAATGTGGCATGTTTTTTTTTTCTAAATTGATTTGAATCCAGGTTGGCCACAGCTCTGAGCAACCTGGTCCAGTGGAAATTTTCTCTGCCCTTGGCAGGGGGTTGGAACAAGAAGATCTTGAAGGTCGCTTCCAATCCAAACCACTCTGTGATTCTATGAAAATAATGTCACTTTACCAAACCATTCCCAAAGATAGAAAGATTCCTCTCCATGGAATTCTAGCAATGAAAAGAAAAGACGAAAGAATAAAACAATAGCTCTTTCTCGCTATGAACTTGCCTCAGTTTTGGGAGACAGGTGTCTGCTAGGGAGGGCAGGAGCTTCCCTTGGAATGAAAAATGTAGACCCCCTCCCTCCCAATTACGATAATCCTGAAATCAATGGGCTCTCAGGCAGAGATCTGGGGATAGGAATAACAGTTCTTTACTAATATTCATAACAAGGCAAAGGAACAACAATAACTACAGCATTAGCAAGAAAACAGAACCAAAGGCCCCGTGACAGCCTTCTTGGCTGAGACAGGAAGGGATGGAGGAGAGGCTTTGCTTCACAAACCCCCTCGGGTGGGCAGTCCCAGTGCTCCTTTGGGGCTCTGAGGAACACTCAGCTGGAACAGCAGGGATGAGCAGAGATCCTGGGCTGGTGGCTGAGGTGTATCAGCAGCTCCATGGTGGTGGCTGGCACTGCCACACATCCCAGCAGGACAGTGGGTGCGAGGCCACCAACTAAGAGGGAAGAAGAAGAAGCAGCAGCTCCATCTGGGTGATGGCGAGATTCCCTCCTCCCCACTGCAACAGCTCTGCGCCCAAAGTGTTTTCCTCTGAAGCCAAAAGTAGCCCGCTAGACTGTCCCCACCCTCCCCTTTTCTTGTCTTTTTTGTCCCTGGGCCCAGCCGAACTCTTTGTCTTTTTTCAAGCACCCACCAAAGTACCCGCAGCTAGGTTTTCCCCACAACTAATGGGTAAAAATTCCACAGGTGAGCCAGAATTAAAACAAGGACACCTAACCCCTAACATTATCCACCCTGAATTTTTTTCCATACCAAAATGTTACATCAAATATTAAACCTTTAAATTATATACAAACACACACTACTTTAACTATATACCTATATACATGCAGATACAGATACAAGCACAGTGTCATGGGTAGTTCACCCTAAAACCAGGTCCCCTTGAGGTACGCACTGGGTCTCTCCATTCTTTTGCATCACCCATCAAGTGCAACCCAGTCTCTGAGCAAAGACAACCGCACAGATAGGATTGTCTTTGCTGGAGGCAGAATTAACCCAAACAGTTTTTCCCAGCATACCTCTCATATGTACCACTGGAACCTTATCTCCATCTGTCGTTCTAAAGGGCTCAGATTGGGCAGGGCCCGCTCGGTTAGTGGAACCTCGGGTGTTCACCAACCATGTGGCTTTTGCTAAGTTAATCTCCCAGTTCTTGAAAGTGCCCCCACCCCAGGGCCTTAAGGCTGGTTTTAAGCAGGCCATTGCACCGTTCAACTTTTCCAGCTGCTTGTGCATGATAAGGGATTTGGTACACCCACTCAATGCCATGTTCCCTAGCCCAGGTGTTTATAAGGCTGTTCTTGAAATGAGTCCCATTGTCTGACTCAATCCTCTCAGGGGTGCCATGCCTCCAAAGGACCTGCTTTTCAAGTCCCAGGATGGTGTTCCGGGCAGTGGCATGAGGCACAGGGTAGGTTTCCAACCATCCAGTGGTGGCTTCTACCATTGTGAGCACGTAGTGCTTGCCTTGGCGGGTTTGGGGCAGTGTGATGTAGTCAATCTGCCAGGCCTCCCCATACTTATATTTGGACCAACACCCACCATACCATAGTGGCTTCAGCCGCTTGGCCTGCTTGATCATGGCACACGTCTCACAGTCATGGATAACCTGAGAAATACTGTCCATGGATACATCCACCCCTCGGTCTCGTGCTCACTTATAGGTGGCATCTCTCTCCTGATTACCTGAGGCATCATGGGCTCATTGAGCAAGGAACAACTCTCCCTTGTGTTGCCAATCTAAGTCTGACACCTCTATCTTTGCAGCCTGATCTGCCTGCTCATTGTTTCAGTGCTCTTCATTAGCCCAACTCCTGGGGACATGGGCTTCTACATGATGGACCCTCACAGACAGTTTCTCTACCCTGGTAGCGATGTCTTTCCACTCATCAGCAGCCCAGATTGGTTTTCCCCTACGCTGCTAATTGGCCCTTTTCCACCTTTCCAGCTATCTCCACAGAGCATTGGCTCCATGAATCAGTGTAGAGGTAGAGCTTTGGCCACTTCTCACTTTCAGCAATGTCCAGGGCTAGTTGAACAACTTTGAGTTCAGCATGTTGGCTTGATCCACCCTCTCTTTCAGTAGCTTGTCGTGTGGGGCTCCATACGGCTGCTTTCCACTTCCGGTTCATCCCTACGATGCGACAGGAACCATCAGTGAACAGAGCATAGCATGTTTCTTCTGCTGGCAGTTGGTTGTACAGTGGAGCTTCTTCAGCCTGTGTCACTTGTTCCTGCTCCTCTTCATCAGTGAGACCAAAGTTTTCACTTTCCGGCCAGTTTATAATTATCTCCAAAATCCCAGGGCGATTTGGGTTTCCAATACGGGCGCGCTGCGTGATGAGGGTGATCCACTTGCTCCATGTAATGTCAGTGGTGTGGTGGGTAGCAGTAACCTTTCCTTTAAACATCCACCCCAGCACCGGTAGCCGGGGTGCCAGGAGGAGTTGTGCTTCTGTGACAATCTGAGGCAGCTTGGACTCTTTCATAGGCAGCTAAGATTTCCTTCTCTGTGGGAGTGTAGTTGGCTTCGGACCCTCTGTAGCTTCGGCTCCAGAATCCCAGTGGTCGGTCTCGAGTCTCTCCAGGCACTTTCTGCCAAAGGCTCCAGGACAAGCCATTGTTCCCAGCTGCAGAGTAGAGCACGTTCTTCACATCTGGTCCTGTCTTGACTGGGCCAAGGGCTACTGCATGAGTGATCTCCTGCTTGATCTGGGAAAAGGTTTGTTGCTGTTCAGGGCCCCAGTGGAAATGATTCTTTTTTCAGGTAACCAGGTAGAGAGGGCTCACGATCTGGCTGTACTCAAGAATGTGCATCCTCCAAAAACTTACGGCACTTAGGAAAGCTTGTGTTTCTTTATTGCTGGTGGGTGGAGACATTGCAGTGATCTTATTAATGACTTCAGTGGGAATCTGACGCCGTCCATCTTCCCACTTTACCCCCAAGAACTGTGTCTCTCAAGCAGGCCCTTTGACTTTGCTCTTCTTGATGGCAAAGCCGGCTTCCAGTAGAATCTGGATGATCCTCTCTCCTTTTTTAAATACTTCCACTGTCATGTTTCCTCACACAATGAGGTAATCAATTTACTGTATTTGTTCTGGAGCCTCACCCTTTTCCAATGCAGCCTGGATCAGTCCATGGCAGATGGTGGGACTGTGCTTCTACCCCTGGGGCAGTCAGTTCCAAGTGTATTGCACTCCCCTCCATGTGAAAGCAAACTGAGGCCTGCATTCTGCTGCCAGGGGAATGGAGAAAAATGCATTGGCAATGTCAGTAGTGGCGTACCACTTCGCTGCTTTGGACTCCAGCTCGTACTGGAGCTCCAGCATGTCCAGCACAGCAGTGCTCAGCGGTGGAGTCACTTCATTCAAGTCACGATAGTCAACAGTCAATATTCATTCTCTGTCAGACTTGCACAAACAGCCAAATGGGGCTGTTGAAGGGTGAGTGGGTTTTGCTGACCACTCTTTGACTCGCTAGTTCTTGGATCATCTCATGGATGGGGATCACAGCATCTCGATTTGTCCTATACTGCCAGCGGTGCACCATCGAGGTGGCAATTGGTACTTGCTGTTCTTCCACTTCCAGGATTCTTACTGCAGATGGGTTCTCTGATAGTCCAGGCAAAGTGTTCAATTGCTTAATGTCCTCTGCCTCCACAGCAGCTATCCCAAAAGCCCACCTGAGTCTCTTTGGGTCTTTGTAATAGCCATTCTGAAGGAAGTCTATGCCCAGAATACACGGGGCCTCTGGGCCAGTCACAATGGGATTTTTCTGCCACTCCTTCCCAGTCAGGTTCACTTTGGCTTCTAACAGAGTCAGTTGCTGTGATCCCTCCGTCACCCCAGCAATGGAAACAGGTTCTGCCCCCACATGTCCTGATGGCATTAGGGTACACTGTGCACCAGTATCAACTAAAGCTTCATATTTTTGTGGTTCTGATGTGCCAGGCCACCAGATCCACACCGTCCGAAAGACCAGGTTTTCCCGTGCCTTTTCTTGGCTAGAGGCAGGGCCTCTCTAGCACTGGTCATCCTTTCCTCCCTGGGCATACATCCTAGAGGTTCCTTCAAGGGGATTATGTTCTTTTCTGTAATATCTGGCAGTTTGGTCACGGGAGGTTGAGGCTACCTTCCCTTTAGTGGAACCTTTCTGGTTAATGGTTCCCTCCCTGAGTTGACACACTCGTGCTGCCAGGGCAGAAGTGGGTTTCCTATCCCACTTTCCCATGTCTTCCCCATGGTCACACAGAAAGAACCACAGCTCAGCTTGTTGGGTGTACCCTCTCTCTCTCTAGCTGGAGGACGTTGGACTTGGAGTTTTGGGCTTGTGACTGGCCCTGGTGCCATACGGGAACTGCTCTTCCTCATCTCTTCCCTCATTTCCCTCATCTCCTCTTTGAGTTCCTTAATCACAGCAGAAACCTGAGCCTGCTGTGGGCCATGGATCATACTCTCAAAATTTCTAAGCCTGGTGGTGACAGAACCCACTGTCTTTTGGTTGTTATTGGCATTAATCATTGCAATGAAGGTGGTGTATTCATGTGGCCTTAGATTTGCCAGACTTCACAACATCTGCCCAGTGCACCTGACTTTTTTGGGGTCCACCCCTCCCAAAAAGGACTTCTAATACTGTCACTTCTCTCAGCTGTTGGATCCCTTCCTCAATGGTTTTCCATTCCCTTCTATGATAGTGCTCTTCCATTCTCTCTCTGTGGACAAACTTCTCTCTTTCACTCATTAACAGCTGCTCCCAGAAGGAAAGGGACCCTGGGTCACTTACGAATACCCGATTCACACCTGTGTCCTAGGTCAAGGGTCCCACATTCCTTGCCTCACCACCATCCAGTTGCACACCTGTACCTATAAGGTCCCAGAGCCAAAGTAACCAGGTTGTATAAGCCTCACACCCCCGCCTCACAATGGCTTTTTGCAGATTATGGAGACTCTCATACGTCAGGGACTCAGTGATCCTAACCTCTGGCTCCCCTGTGGGTTGTGAGGGCTCTCCTTTCTTATCTTTATCAACAGGGTGCTCTGATTTCATCTTAGACTTCCTCGTTTCCACATGGGCAAATGCTGCTGGCTGGGACTGCCCTTGTGGTTCAGCTGGAATGTGGATGGTTGTAACGTCTGTGGGTTCCACTGCTGCACCACCAGACTCTCGCTCTTCAACACAGGGGGAGGGTTTCCCAACAGCTGAGGAAGCGCACTCTTTTAGCATTTGGCCCATCTCACGCGTTTCCTTCACCAGAACCCCTACCCACTCTGGGTGGCTCATTTCTGAGGTGGGTTGTGGGACAGGGTCAGGCTCTGGGGCAACACCCCTAGTCTCTGGGGCTGTGGCAGGTTCTGGGATAACACTCCTAGTCTCTGGTACCGTGTCAGGTTTTCTCTGGCAGCATCACTAGTCTCTGGGGATGTATCAGGTTTTGGGGCAGCATCCCCAGTCTCTGGGGTAGGTGCTTATCAGGGTGCTTATCCCATTCAATTTCTTTTTGTCTCTGAATTCTAAGTAGAACAGGCCTATCAGCACCACCAACCACTGTATGAAGTCATTAGCATCCAGAGAAGATTTTAACTTTTCAAAAACTGGTGGGGTAGGCCCAAGGAACTGGGTGAAAGGTTGGGAGAAAATTTCCCCAGGTGTCATTTTTTCCCAGTAGGTGCCATTATTAAAGGAACTCCAAAACCATCCAGTTAGTGTGTGACAGCTCTGAATCCATGAGCCCGCCGTCCAGAGGACATTAAACATCCATGAATTCCTCACCTTATCAACCCACAAAACAAACCGGATAATAGCCACAGTAGCCTTAGTTATAGAACCCATATTTAGGTAAGGTGGAGCAAATGGGAGAAATACAGCCATGATCACATGCCCCGCGAACCTGGGTAAGCTCAACAACATGGTTCTACCTAACAAGGTTTCTAAATTCAGCACACAAAAGTTAGGTTATTTAAGAACT
Organism: Pseudopodoces humilis; assembly: GCF_049639895.1. Lineage (NCBI taxonomy): Eukaryota > Metazoa > Chordata > Aves > Passeriformes > Paridae > Pseudopodoces > Pseudopodoces humilis. The sequence continues at coordinate 62,162,778 of NC_142205.1, read as the reverse complement.
GATATTCCTTTTTTGCCCTTTTTCTCTCAGTGCCCTCAGGCCCCACCTTGGGTGCCAAAATCTGTCTCGGTTTTGGGAGACAGGTGTCTGCTAGAGAGGGCAGGAGCTTCCCTTGGAATGAAAAATGTAGACCCCCTCCCTCCCAATTACGATAATTTTGAAATCAATGGGCTTTCAGGCAGAGATCTGGGGATAGGAATAACAGTTCTTTACTAATATTCATAACAAGGCAAAGAAACAACAATAACTACAGCATTAGCAAGAAAACAGAACCAGAGGCCCCGTGACAGCCTTCTTGGCTGAGACAGGAAGGGATGGAGGAGAGGCTTTGCTTCACAAACCCCCTCGGGTGGGCAGTCCCGGTGCTCCTGCAGGGCTCTGAGGAACACTCAGCTGGAACAGCAGGGATGAGCTGAGATCCTGGGCTGGTGGCTGAGGTGTATCAGCAGCTCTGTGGCGGTGGTTGGCACTGCCACACATCCCGGCAGAACAGGGGGCCACCAACCAAGAGGGAAGAAGGAGAAGAGCAGCAGCTCCATCTGGGTGATGGCGAGATTCCCTCCTCCCCACCGCCAACAGCTCTGTGCCCAAAGTGTTCTTCTCTGAAGCCAAAAGAAGCCCGCTAAACTGTCCCCACCCTCCCCTTTTCTTGTCTTTTTTTCTCTCTGGGCTCGGCTGAACTCTGTCTTTTTTCAAGCACCCATCAAGTACCCACAGTTAGGTTTTCCCCACAACTAATGGGTAAAAATTCCACAGGCAAGCCAGAACTAAAAAAGGACACCTAACCCCCAACAGAACTGTAAAAAGATGAGGGGAAGCAGCATTGTGGCCATAAACTGCACTGTCCTAGGAACTAATGCCATCCTGCAATCTTAAAAGGTGGTGGAGCCTGTTACTGAGATACCACTTCTAAAGGATGTGTTGAAGGTTAGGTGCCCTTTTTTTTCTGTTTTGTCCTTCTGGCCTGCCCGGGGAATTTTGACCCATTATGTGCTGGGACAACCTAACTACCGATACTTAGGGGTGATTGACAACGGACAAAGAGTAGCCGGGCCCAGGGCGGGGGGAAGGGGGCAGAAAAGGAGGGTGGGGACAGTTTTTAGCTGGCTTTTCTTCGGCTTCGGGGAAGGACGTTCGTGTGCTGGGTCGCGGAGCTGCTGCTTCTTCTCCTTCTCCCCTCTTTGTTGGTGGCCTCACATCCCCTGTCCTGCCGGGACGTGTGGCAGTGTCAGCCACCGCCGCGGAGCTGCTGATACACCTCATCCACCAGCCCAGGATCTCAGCTCGTCCCTGCTGTTCCAGCCGACTGTTCCTCGGAGCCCTGCAGGAGCACCGGGACTGACTGCCCGAGGGGTTTGTGAAAACAAAACCTCTCCTCCATCCCATCTCAGCCGAGAAAGCTGTCCCGGGGTCCCTGGTTCTGTGTTCTTGTTACTGCTGTAGTTATTGTTTGTTTGTTTGCCTGGTTATACTAGTAAAGAACTGTTATTCCTATCCCCAGATCTCTGCCTGAAAGCCCCTTGATTTCAAAATTATAATAATTCGGAGGGAGGGGGGTCTACATTCTTTCATCCCAAGGGGAGCTCCTGCTCTCCCTAGCAGACACCTGTCTTCTAGAACCAAGACAGGATGACAGGTAAGATACACGTTCATGAAGGCTTGAGGAACACTGAGGGGAAATGTTGCTGCAAGTTCAACTTGACTGTATCATTCCTCCACCTCCATCAATGGCACTGCAGGAGATATAACACTGAGCTTTGGTCTGCTCTGGTATGTCCATTCTTATGTTCAAGCTTACACACTTTCAGGATTTTTATAGCAAGGATTTCATTTTCCTGAAATGCTTTTCTCTGTCTTCTTTTGAATAGTGAGGCTCATCAGACTGCTGCCAGCTAACATTTTTCTATCCCTCAATGACCCATCATCTGATATTCTTTCCTGAAAACATTTCAAAAATTAAAAGATATAAAAGATATGACTAGGATTCATAGGCATTTCATCTTTCAAATCTGGCTTCTGTATTACCTATAGTTTTTGAAAAGCTACTTTCTATCATTATTTCTTCTGTTATTTTTAATAGTGGCTATTTCTATACAGCAGGTTTTTGAACTCACGCTTAATTTACATGGTTATCTTCTGGGATATCTGCACAGGTGTTTGAGGAAAGACCTCCTTGGAAGCTGCAAAGCATTTTCATTCACCATGGATATTTCATCTATTTCAGTACATAACAGGTAGCTCTGGGATGGAAACCAGATGAAGATGGCTCTGAAAAATTGCTTCTCATTGCCCAGGCACCAGGGTCTCTAAATCCATGCAGAAGGGAAAGGCAAAACCTCAAACTTCAGCAGTTAAACCCACCCAAGCTTCCAGTCAGAGCCTCTTTTAGGAAGTCTCACTCTTAAATCCTAGAAAAGGTCATGTATTTAAAGCGATATGAAACAAAATTGTTGTTGCTGCCTAATTTTCAAGGCTATGAGCAAAAGGTTGCTCATGGGCCTTGAAGAAAATATCAAGGTACAGAGGATTTTTTCCCTAAAACCTTTTTGCCCATATGAAAGTTTACTGCTCTCAGCGTGGAGTGAAAATAAAAATAATGTACATACTATAACAACCCCAAGGCACAACAAGAAAAAATAGAAAGAAATAATTCACAGCAAGTTTAGAGAAACATAACACAAAAATTACAGTAATGTAACTTAACAGGTGTAAGAAAGAAAAATTGATGGATTAGATAGGACTGGATCAATGTGTGACACCAGAGTGACCTGACCCTTAGAGCAGAGGCAGCAAATTACTGCTAAAAGCAGTTTGTGATTGACTGCCAGGAACAGTTAATTTGCCAAAATGGAAGAGGAGGTGTGAGGTGAGATTCATGTGTGGGAGAAGACAATTCATGCCTATTTCTGTGATGTACAGTGCTAGCCAAATAGAGCTGGCAGGCACCTTCAGGGTGCATTCCTCAACATGATTCAGAGATATTTCAATGGCACAGATGATTTGCGAGGCATATAGGAGAAGGAAAATAAATCAAAAAGTTTTTGCACACAGATATAAAAACAAAAGCCTGCACATGGAATGGACCAAGGGTAATGGCTGTGAAATGGTACACACTACATGAGAGAACTGATTTTTGCATGCACAATGTATGTGAACAGATTCCCATGGGAACAAGAAAATGCTGAGAATGTCCCACCATTACTGTTTGCTATATTCAGTAGCAGGTGAGAGACTAAAGAGCCTGATATTATATCTGAGAACAGATAACTACCTATGACATTTTGGATCAGACGGAAATGCACTGTAAAAGTGTTTGTCCTATACACAGAAACAGAAGATGATACAAGATCAGTGGATTGAAAATAATTACTTCAGATATGTCTGAGAGAAAGTTATTTGGAAAGAAAGCCATTATTCGCAGGTCACAGTCAATGTTTGTGCTGTATCCCAAAGAGAAGAAAGCAAAGAAGAACCCTAAAAACATTTCAAATACCATTCATGCTTGAGTATTTTTCATTAGTCTGATGTCATAGACTTATAAGCCCCATAAGTAGACATCATACCCCAGCTGGTTTTTGGAACTGCTCACAAGTTAACACAGTGACAGCACTACTGAGCACTTACATCACTGCTTTCAAGATGGATATAAGGATCCATATAAGGAGGATCCTTACTTAGTCAAAACAAAGTTTTAAATGTTAGAAGACAGCCAACAGAAGAATAGCTTCCTCTATATGCTTTACTGGTTTAATTAGAAAAGTTGTGTTCCTCTATGGTGAAGCTGATATGGTCTCACACACAGGAATGATACTGCTTAGAGGAATAAAGATTCACTTCCCCTAAGAGCAAGTCTTCCTGTGAGTCAAGTTAGTCTATAATAAATTTAGAATTTATCAGATGCCCTAAGAATTTGCAATTTGGTTAGCCAGGAAGAAATCTTCTTGAGATTTGATCTCTCCTTTGAGATGATGTTGGGAATCTAATTGTAATGAAATGTAATTATAAAACTATGTATTATAGGGTGTTAGATACTCACCAATTAAATATCAACAGCATTTCCATTACAATACTATTTCATTCTTGTAGGAGGTTAGGATTGTTCTATTGTTTTCTTTCTCCAGGCTCACCAGGAGGGACCCTCACCATCTGCTGGGTGCTTCAAGGGAAACCTGGGGCCTGACCCACTCACCTCTCTGGAGGAATCACCTCCTGGCTGCTTTCAGGATGCCACCTGCTGCTGCCATCTCCCAGCCATTGGGAGATGTGAGAACCAGGGGAAAACACCAACACCAAACAATCCCCTCCCTCCACCTTCTCTCTCCTCACATATTATTCATTTCAGGAAGATTTCTGCCTTCCTTGGCAAACACCTGTCTTTTAAACCAAGACAATTATATATTTAATACTTTAAAACTGGTTTTGATTATAGCAGCCCTATAATTTTTCTGCTATGTGAGACTTCAAACTGTGACATCCAGCAAATACATCTGAGAAAGATAAACTTCCAATATTTAGCTTTCACTTGATAAAGGAGACATCAAACAGGTATAGAAAAGGAGAAGGTTGATGAGGTAATCTACTTGACTTCCAAGTACAAAAAAACAAGAAAAAAATGAGACTAATCCATTACCTTTGACATGCAGGCTACTTTGTTATAGAGACAAAGTAAGTCTTCTGAATCTGACTTCAGCACTTTGCAAAAACCCACTACTCACATAGGAACTCCCAGTAAAAAAGAATCACAGGAACAGAAATGCCCATTTTGATATCATAATTTTGTTTTCTCATAATTTCTCATAATTTTGCCAATAGTTGTTAATAGGATTAGAATACATTCTCATTAGGAGGTGTTTGAACACAGTATTTTCAAGGATGGTACTTTTTGTCTTACTGAATTTTCCTCTTTATTTTTTTTTCACAGAACTTCAAACTGATCCTACAAGGAATTATTGACAAATACTACTATGGATGCTAAATCTGAACCACAGTGCCTGTACAAATTACAGGCTGCATAGCTTTCTCAAGTCCAGCCTGGGAAGTTTTAAGGAGGAATCAAAACAATCCTCAGGGACACAAAACAGCCTTGCAGGTGTTGTTTTCTATTCCTTGTTTTCCTTGCAGGAGAAAGTCAGGGGCTGGTGAGCCCCACTGACCAATGATGGTGATGTGGTGATTTACTGACCAATAAGAGTTTCCTTTCTGTACTTTCCACGAACTAATCTATACAACAAGCCTAGGGCAATAAACTAGAAGATTTCTCCTGTTCTGGCTCCCTTGAGAGTCCGTGTCGTTCTTTCCCGCCGTTCCCAATTAGAACGACATACTACTTGTTATCTGAAGTGTCTAGCAGAAGCATGTCCTCCTCACAGTATGAAATCACATTACACCGATATCCTAGAGAAAGACAGAAGAAAAACTAAAATTTTCTAACACACCCTATGGAGTCTGACAGTGATAATATTTTAATTACAAAACTGAAATTCAGGCTATGTTAGCTTAAAGACTTCCCAGAGCTCAAGCTGACTCCTCTGCTTTAGGAGAGTCTAAGGTATCTTTGCTTTATTCAGATAAAGAAATCTGCCTTCTCACTCCTTCCAGTCTAAAACTATTACCTGAGCATACTGTAACTGACAACTAAGGCCAGGTGTTTATAAATTTTCATGATAAATTATAATAAATGTTGAAGATTATTGCAGCTAGGTTTGCTGATGTACAAGTGCAATCAACCAGTACAACCAGTGAAAACTTCACTCTTCCTCCTGATTCCACTTTTGTCATCTAATGCTATGAAAGAACATGGATTATTTTTTCCATTAAGGAGATTTGTAATGTTGCACATTATTCCATTAACAACTGAGGGACTATTTTTTTCCAAAAAAAAGTGAAGGAGACTTCAGACATTAAAAGAAGGATGAGAAAAGGACATGGTGACTTTTTAAGATGATGCAAATGTCTTTTCTAACTGTTTTTGAGTTGAACTTCACACATGCCAGATTCATTCTGCTTCCTAAGCCAACTAACAGCTCTTCTTGTATTGTGATGACACATGCATATAGACAGGAATCTGTCCTGAGCTCCCTGAATGCTTTAAAAGCCCAGAAGACTACATTTAAAGTAATTACCAGAGCACTTGCCTTCAAAGTATATACCATCTTGCAAATTGCCAGAATACTCATGTAAACTCACATGGGACCAAAATTATACTAAACCTGAAAACAGCCACACTGACATCACATATGTTCCAAAATAACCCTTAGTCAAAGCCTCAGAACTACAAGTGCATAAATTTTCTTGCAACAAATCCATCATTTATTTTGTTTGTTGCCCAGAACTATGACTGGCAAACCAAGCCTAAGTTTCCCTCTGATTCAGTTACTTGCTAATATTGTGCCAAGTTCAGACTAATGGTTTTCATCTATCAGTAAATGTATTTGAAATGGGGATCCTACAGCAGATTTCATACTAACTTGAATAGATTTTTATTACTAAGTTTTTCATAAATGGCCCTCAAGACTTCTTAGCTTGTACCTCTGTCCTCATAAATATATGAAATATATAGTTTATCCTTCAGCTTCCCAGGAAGTGCTATATTAGCTGTTGCAGTTTTCTTAAAATGAAATTGACAAAACAAGGGCTTAGTAATGGCCCTCCAAATGAGATAAAGGTCTCATTTTCTGTCTGACATTAGTTTCAGCTGATTAATTTCTCCACACTGGCTACTTGTGTAGTCATATATATATATATGTGTACCTATGTGTGTATATATGTGTGTATATATATAGAGAGAGAGAGAGAGACGGAGAGAGAGATAGGGATAGGTATAGATAGATAGATAGATAGATAGATAGATAGATAGATAGATAGATAGATAGATAGATAGATAGACAGATAGATATAACAGTATCTATCTAAGTTCATGTGGCTTTATCACATGAAGGAAATTAACAGATCATTACAATTTTGTATGAGCTGTCACTAAGCACTAAGGTGCTTCAGCCTTGCACAACCTTTCCTCCTCTCATCATTTTCTCCTGCAAAAAAATGAAGCAACTCTATAATAACTGGGGCGGGGAGGGAGGTGTTTGCACAAGTTACCCATTTCAGGCATTGAGCTAAATAGGAGGGGGGTTAGTGGAGATACGACAGTGTACTCCAAGAGATAGAAAGAAGCCTAAATATGAATACAAGTCTATGACATATGTCTTTCTTATGCTGACAAAATAAAGGCCTGTATTCTGAATGTCTTTCTTGAAACTGTAAATCCAGATTCCCACCCACAGCAGTCTATAAGCAGTTTAAACCTGCAGTGGGCTAGAGGGTTGAAAGAAAGGATTCTGCTCCAATGCAGCCTCCAGCCTTCCTTCTGTTAGAGGGTTTGAGGTTTAAGGGTTTAGAGAACGTGGGACTGAAAGTGTGGGCTGTCTAATTTTTCACTTACAAAGTCTGTTTTCAAATATATTTTTGATCTTTATTTCCCTGCTTTCTTCTAGGTATCTAGGAGATGAGAAACTTAGCATTTATGGACACATCACCACTTTTTTTTTATTTGTTAATGAATATTACTGTTCCATTTCATTTTCTAGCTCAATGGAACCTACCATGTCTGGGATGGGGGGAGGAATATATTTTAGTTCTTCTAAGGTATAAACCATGAAGTAACTGCATCCACACATGGGAGTATTAAAGAAATAAAAACTTTTTTTTTTTTTTTTTTTTTTTAATCTATGCCAGGAGAACCAAAAAGTTCTGAACCACATGCAGAGAAACCATGAAGGCAGAGATACCTTGTAATCTGTTTTCCATGGTTGTATTCTGCCTGCAACAAGTTCCCTTCTAATCTGAAATAGCCCAGGTATATTGACTGCCAGGAGACACTGTAAGGAGTCTGTATTTGTGCAGTGTGGTAGAAGATAGGTGTTACCACTGTGTGTGGGATCATTGCTTCAATTTCTGGCAGAGGGCTGATTTCTGCTTGCTGCTGGGGTAAGCTGCTATTTAATTTCACAGTGAACTGTGTGACAGCTCTGTTTTTCTTTGCACTCTAAGTCCTAGTAAATTTCCAAACACATTATATGTTTGCTCTAAACAACCTGTTCATCAATTGTTCATTGATGGGCAAAATTCTAACCTACTAATATGGGCATAATCCACTAAAATCATTTTACCCTGTGCAGGCAGCAGTGCATCAACAGCTTATGTAAAGTATCAGCCTCTCTCTTTCATATTTAAAAGGCCTGAGATTCACATGAACTGACTATCTCTATTTTTAATACACATATCCCCACTGAGCCCTGTCTGGTAGACAATGGATATAGTGGCACCCATTTTAAAGATTAAAAATTTTGACACAAGCTGTAGGCCAAATAAACTGTGCCTAATAAGATTGAAGAAGTCTTGCATGCCTCTTCAGAGGCTTCAAGCAGTGACAATCTGGCTTGTCTCTACTAAGTCACTCTTCTTGTTTTTTCCTGCATAGGTTTCCCTACCACAGGTGGAGAAGTATGAAGCAAAGCCTTAAACATTTTCCAGAACGCAGGGGTATTTTGTATTTTAGAAAGAACATAAGAAACTTACTGGGTAAGAAACGTCATCATACAAAGAACTACGTTTAGTGAGCCTCTAAGTCATATACAATATATTGGTAGTTATTCAAGGTTATTAACACACACAGTTATTCACCCAAGGAGAGACAGTAGCTAGCATAAGTGCAGTTATACAGATTACAAGAAGCCCAGGTGCACAAAAGTGTCAAAGCTGTAAGAAAACTCAATTTTCACTCATTCTTCCTCTGTTGAATCTGGTGAGGCTGAGAACATTTGTTCATAGTTTCTTCTTACTATGACTTACACAAGTTGATTTTCACAACAGCATTTTTTCCTACCAGCTCTGAAATTTCTTAAAAAATCTCTACTGATCTTTTTCTTCCTTGCTTTTTGGAAAATTTTTGGAAATTGAAAAAATTTTTTTTTCCAATTTCTGGCTGACAGTTAAGTTATTCCACTAACCGGCATATGAACATTCATTTACATGCTTAAACATTTATGTAAGTGCTTAAAATGTGCCACATGGTCATCAGACTGGACTGGTTTTCTCATACTCTATCCCTTGTGATTTCTTTTCTTAGACAAATTTTAATAGTAATTTTAAAATTTTAGAAGTAAATTTAAAATTAGAATTTTAATTAGGGGTAATTAGAACTACAGGCATACCACATCTTTAAACAGTCACATAATAATGCTATGCTTTGCTCTCACTTCCATGTGATTCTTCAGACTGAGCTTGATCTTTTTGTCCTCAAGAAACAATATTCTTCACTTCACTTTTATCCTGTAAAATCCTCAACTAAGTGTGCAAAACATTTTATATAGAGGGCTTCCTGGCATTAGGATTTTTTTCAGATGGATGGGGGCCTTGAGCCCTCTCTTTAATAGCCAGGCAAGCACAGAAAATTGAGGTTTGGAGGTGCAAAGATATCCCCACAGATATATTGGATGCTTCGAGACCATGTTCAGCTCACATTAAAATGTTTGAGCCCTCAACTGACATTACTTATGACACAAGATAATCCAATGTAAAGACTTAATTCAGTGGAGTTCTGATTGAATGGAGAATATGTGACCTGTTAAAAAATTATAGTTTCTTTCTAAAAGAAAATATCTCTTCATCCTCTGCATTATATTCCACAATGTTCACAGCCATAGGTACATTCTTACATTAATTACTGATGGTCCAAACAACATATGGCTTAGTGTGAATATTTCATAAAGTTCTGCCATGGGATTTAACTTTAAGTGAGTCTTAATTCCACCTGAAAGGCTCCCAAGACTACTTCCCTAAAAACAAACTCAAATCAAAGAATGGCTTGGACAGAATCCAGGTGACATATTATTATTCAGAATTCAAAAGGCAGTATCAGAAGGAATGGTCTAAAGTCACAGGAAAGGACAGAAATAACACAAGAAAGCTTTTTTCACACACTCTCTAGTGCTATTTCATTTGTGTGAGAATTTAAAGTATCACAGATACTTTCTGTGGATTAAAACAACATATGCTGTTCAAGAAGAGTCTCTAGCAGGCTTTATATTTAAGAAAATGAAACACTATCTATCATTTGTATTCTCAGATTTATATCAGAAGATAAAACAACGGACTTAACTGTTGTCAAGTATTTCCTTAAGGTAGTCTGGGACTTATAGGAATAGGATATGAAAGCTCATCTACCCATTAAGCTCTTAATCGGGCTGTGGTAGTGAAAAGGAAGGGCAAGGAGATCTTCTTCTCCTTTTTATAAAGCCTTTATTGATCAGCCTGGATGGGGGCCCGAGGGGTCTTGCTCACCGCCAGTGCTCCTTGTGGACAGTGAGAAGGAGGAAATGCAAGCAGGTTTACCCAAAGGCAGAGCTGGGGTGTCCAACCTCACAGGAGCCCTATGGGAGACCTTTCTTATTTTGGCTTACTGAAAGTCCAGGGGGTGACTTTAAGAGGGTTCTATCCTGTCATGGTGACACAACCAGATGGCTTTGCAAGGTAGCTTGGTGTCCTGTCCGTCGTCCGGTGTGGTCCGGTAAGTAGTCTGTAAGATGACTCGCTGGCTCTAGGGGTCCACATGTGGTGGTCTTACTTTCTGTTGTCGCTCAGACTGCTGGGAATTGGCATGGTTGGCATACCAGGTGGAGCCATTTGTTGCCATGTGGAAGTATAGGGGAGCAGTGGGGGCAGGGCCTGACTGAACGAGGAACAAGAAACACAGGGTACAGCAAACTTGGGACAGGGGTACAAGGTAAGTGGTTTCTGTTAATTTACAAACAGTAACTGTCCAATAAGAAACATGGCTAACTATATTTTAATTGTTCTTAACAGTAGCAAAGTACCTTTTGAAAATACCATATAAATGATCATCAGATATGAAAGATTTAATCTACATTTCAGCTCTTGAGGGGAACTTTCCCTCCTTATTGTGATAGATTGGCATTTAAGAAACAAAAAGAAACAGCTAAAAAAGTTGAAGCTGCTAGAAGCTGATGAGAGTTTTTCTTCTGGCCAATAACTGGCCATTTCTGAAAATTAACAGTAGTTTTAACTATTGAAAGGCGAGATCAACCTGTGAACACTCCCCTTTAAACCTTTAGCCTGGGAATTTCTCTTTTTCGTTTCCAGCTTTGCAAGGTAGCAAAATTCCAGCTGGCTCCCATCCCCTCTCCAGGCCATGCAGCTTGGGCAGGGCCTGGGCTGGGCAAGAAATGAAGCCTGCAGAGCTTTCCCTGGCCCCAGATCGGGGCCAGGCTCTGCTCCAGCCTCCCGGGAAGCCTCTGGGGTGGCTAAAGTTTTTCACAGGGGGGGCTCCCGGCTCTGAGCGTGCTTAGCTGAAACTTAATACTATAAACACCTGTGTCTTGAGCAATATTTTAACCCTTTCACTACCCAGATGAGACTCGCAGATTAATCCTTTTTCCAAGAAGAAAAGAAAGTAATCAACAAGTAAAAAAACAACATAAACTATCAAAAACAGTGAAAAAAATAAACTTAAGATAAAAGAGAAAAATAAAGAAATACCTTAATAAACTAAAATATTCTTTTGTTAAAGCTATAAAAATAAACAATAATATTCTGAAAAAAACTCCTTTAATTCATGACAGAGTATTTTGCGGGGAAATGGAGTATTTCAAAGTGTGGATCTAAGCAAATGGTGAAGTAGTTGTGATCACATGAGATGCTGGAACAGGAAAAGAGAAGTGAGAGTTGTTGAACATTTGTGGCCTTCAAGAGAGAAAGAAAAAACTTCTGTTTCCAGAGATAATCACAGAGACAGATGAAAATAATTTTTGCCTTTGAATAACTTATCCTTTAAATGATACCCCTTTTTGACTCAAGGCCCATGAGCACACCTCAGAGTGGTGCTGTTATAAATGAAATTAGAATTTTGACAACTAGGTCCCTTGAGTTAATAACAGTTTAATTAAAAATGAATACCATTTAATAAATTGAATAGTAATTTGGTATAAAAGCATACAGTTTAGTAAAAGAATATAATTTAGCAAAAAATTGCAATTCATGTATATAATCTGCCAGTAATTAAGTATGATTAAAACATAAGCAAAACTGACTGGGGTACGGGGAGGTCTTATCACCCCATCTCACGTATAAAACTGACTGGGGTACAGAAGCGGTTCCCCACCCTGTCTCACGTACAAAACAAAGCACTTCAAGCTAAACTTATATACTGTATGCTTATACATATTCACTAATGTTTCCCATAAGTTTCCTCCTATTTCTTATTTTTCTGACTTTATGTCACTTTTCTTCACGGCACATGCTTCACTTGTTGTTAGGGGGTTTTCACTCATCTTTTGGTGGTCTTTTGGGGAAGGCTTCTCCTCTTCCTCGCTGTCCTTTGGATAACCTTACACTTTTGCTTGTGCATACTAAGCATTATGTTATGTAAGTCTACTAATTAGTCTGATATTTACTGATTTTTAGGCCTGATGTCTAAAGTCGTTCTAATTTAGTCCATCTCAAGGCCATTTTCGTCTTGGGACATCACTTATCTTCCAAACTACATCCTGTACCTCAATTTTCACATGTAACATCTGTAAAGGGGTGCATTCTGCCTCGTAACACTGATTCTTTTGATTGCTTCTAATAATAATTTTCCAAATAGTTACAATTTAGTTAGCACGAATCAATTCCATTTATTACAGTGTGAAATGGGAAAAAGAACCTGATAGCAGAGGTTTCTTGGCTGCTAAAAAAATAGAAAGCCATGAAAAAATGGTTTTCTTGTGAAAAATTCCATAAATTGACCAAAAACCCCTTCTTTTTCTCTACAAAAACTGATGAAAAGACTATAGCAAAGTTGAAACTGTTTTAACCACCAGGTTGTTTTATTTTGTCTCTATGTTGTCGATTAAACAAGAAAATAGTTAAGTAGTAAAGAAAAAGAGTTTCTGGAAATTTTATTCTGGTTTTCTTATTCTTGAAGTTTTGTTAATAAACTTTCTTTATTCCTTTTAAGTTTTAAGCCTGTTTAGCCCAACAAGAAATGAGTAAGTTTTCTAGTATTTTTTTAGCTAATGCTTTAAAACCACAACACTTATATATATATATATAAATTCTCTGAAAGCCTGTCCATGTTTCCCTCTAAAATGGTTAACATGAACATTAATATTGTAGATTTTACATTTTCATGGTAGAGGTGTCATTCTGTAGATGCACATGAAAGAATCCCACACTGTTGAGCTACCTGACTATCACCTAGGTTGGTCTTTCCATTTGTCTTTATTTATCTAATTTTGCTTTGTCTTCCTTACTGAAAATATTTGGTATTAGCCAAAGCATCCTAAATCCCCAAGCTGCAATCAGGCTTCTTCAAGATCTATCTTGTAATTATATTACTAATATGTTATCAAGGTCCTTTTGATGTAGATTTTTGTTGCTACCACTTGTTAGTGGCTTACATTTGTCTATATTCTTACCCACATTGCATAGCAGGTGAAAAAAATATATATAGGTTTGGGGATTTTAAGAGAGACGGGACCACTGAGAGAGATCTTAATGCATGACTTACTACTCTTCTTCTACAGTCTCAGGACAGAGTGAGAACATCTTCACCATGTTTGCTAGATGTTTGTGGCCAATAGTCACAAGACCATAGGTTACAAGGTCTCTTAAAGGTTAATTAGCCAAACTACTGCCACATTAGTAAACTACTGCCACAAAGAATGCTTCTACTTTCACACCAATAGTTAATTATTTTGTCTTTGCTGCAATGCAGACTTTCTTAACCAATCATATAATGACACACAAAACTACTTTCTACACTCTAAAACTTCTTATTACTTTTTTAACTATGTCTATATCTTAACTTTAAAACCTTAAAACTTTCCACTACTTAGCTTAATGTCTTTCTATCTAAACAACAAACCCATATCCTTGCCTATGGCCTCTAAATCTGGAAGCCTTCTCCAAGGTCTCAGGTCGAACCCTGTATTCATTTTTGTGTTTGGGCCTGCATGCACAAGATTTTGGGAGTTTTCTGTGCTTGGAATCCCCACATATAGGTGCCAAATATTTAACTCAAAATAAGGTTCAAATCATCTAGGCTTCCTTTTTAGCTCTGTGAACAGAGAGCCTCAGAGTATTCTAGTTTTGTCATTTATTTTGTATTTGTAAATCCTACTCTGAGTGTAAGGGGATTATGAGAACTGCAGGGGACAAGGGAAAAATAATACTTACCAATATTTCCTTTGAAAAGTAGACCTTAAGTTCCCTAACAGTAAATCTTTCTACTGAATTAGTCACAGAGATTCAGTGCAAAAACATCATATCTCTGCTGATGTTAAAAGTCTCTTCTAAACATACTTAAAACCATTTATTTATTTTATGAAACAGCTATTTTTCAATTGGTGATGTTTGCTTATTGATTACTGAGAAAAGTCATTAAGTTTTCTTTTGCAGTCATTCAAGGTTATTATAAATACATATTATAATATTGGCTTTTTGCAACTATCAAATGGATGTTATATGTATAATGTTAAAGTAACTGTTCTATAAAAATGTTTTTTATTTCTGTTATCACCTAAACCTAGACTCAGTGAATAGCTGATATAGTTATGCTTGTGGTAATTGAACGGCCTGCTTGGTTGGGTTAACATCCAATGAAGATATGATGAAGACCCTGCTATTGATATGCCAACTATCAGCACCTACCATCTGAAGAAAGTATGGACCAGAACCCAAGCTGGAGGAGATAATAAGAACAGACTAAAACCACAGACAAGAAATACTCATGCTTTAAAAATGTGATCCCAAGGTGGAGCCATGCTGAACAATTACTGGAACATGTAAACTAGTTAGGGGAAAAGTTTATATGTATATAATTGTTTATGAATGTGCAATAGGCTGATGCAATAGAAAAGGTATATAGAGTGTGTCTCCAAAATAGTAGGTGTGGTCTTGGCAAGCATCTGGTTGTTAAACTTTGCTTTATTATCTTTGTCTCCTATTGTCCTTTCTTAAACTTTTAAATTTTATCAAGAGAGTGAACCTCATTTTTCACAAGGTTATAAAAGATTTTCTTTCATTCATTAAGTATCTGCAGGAAAATGGCCTTTTCTACACACTAGTAAAAATATGGAACTGTTTCACTGCTTAAATTGCATGAAAGGTAAACTCAAGGATGACCTGGTTTGAGGGCTTTTGCCAAAATCATAAAAATACATCAGAGAAAGCAGGAGAGAATTTTTCAGAAAGTGCTATGCATAAGATAACTTCATCAAACACTTGATTTAGGTACAGCATTAATAGGCCAAAGAAAATTGTCACAAGCAGTGTTTTAATTAGAGGCAGAAAGAACATTCACCACTCAGTATTCTAATGCAAGTCCTTACAAGCAGTCTTTCTTTTAAGACCAAACCATCAGTAGTTCCTTTTTGCCACTAGTGTTTCATTCAGCTATCAGTATCATAACTTAATTCTATTTACTCATTTAATTATAGATGCTTTTTTTTTGCTGAGTGGTTTAGGTTCAGTGTTAATGTGAAATTAAATGTTCATCTGTGAAAAAGATTGTCCATTTTTCATAGTTTTTTTTATCTTTTTTTTTTTTTTTTTTTTCTGTAGGATTGCATTGAATCACATTAAAGAAGTTTGCAAGAAACCCACTGTACCTAAAAGGCCACTTCATGCTAATAGACATCATCTAGCTTTTACACACCAGCTATTTAAATCATGGCTCTCCAAACTTAAAACATGACTTTAAACAGGTCTGAGAACGAATTTTAAAATGGACTGAAATTCCCATTGTTGGAAATTTTAGAATGTTTTAAATTTTTTATGTAACTTTAGTCAGTTTTTTTTTGCCTTTGCCCCGAGGGAAGGGAATTGAAGTTTCTTTTCAGGGGACTGCTACACTAGGTGAGGTGTGATGAGCTTAATATCTCAATAGACTAGGAGTAGTACAGAAGGTACGCAAAAGATAATGACCATTAACAACCATCAACTCCAAACGTCACCCCTGGCATGGTCAGAGACAATTGGTCTGGGAGAAGAGAGATGAGAACCTAATCAGCATCTGAGGCAAAGAAATCCAATAGGAAATAAAATACTAAGAACTATGCAACTTGGGACCAGTGAACATTGAACCAATTAATTTCTGTGGGGTTTGATGTAGGTATAAAACGTGAAAGATCTATTAAATTTCATGTGTGATGGGATGATTTTCTCTGCAAAGCCTGGGCAATGTGTGGATGAAATTACTTCTGTTGCACATCTGGCCAGAACAACATCCTGGCCAGAATAAAGTAATCCTTTGATTCTCTAACACTAAAACTGGTTTTTTAGAGGTTTTTCTTTGTTTTTTTGTTTTCCCCCACAGTTTTGGTGACACCATGGCAACTACTTAGGATGGCATGAAAAAGAGGAGCTACACCATCACTTGTCAAAACAAGTATGGCTGGAAACAGGAAAGGGATTTCTTCCCAAATACAGAAAAACAAAATACATCAATTGCAGTATTACAAGACAAAAGAGATAGTTAATCGAAATAACATTCATATTATTTTCATTGGCCTTTTTAGCAAACTACGAGGCATAAAATCCCTTGTTAAGCAGCCACATGTAATCAAACCAACCTGAGACTAAATTCTAAAAGCACTTTAATAAGATTACTTCACTGTAGAGACAGATCAGGGAACACACGTCAGAGACTGCAATGTTTTAATTTATGACTTAGACATCTTCATGAAATATTTTTGCCTATTATAGCAAAACTATATAAAAGCTGCAGAGAAGACTACTGCTCATTGTCTAAAGCCCTGGACTGCAGGTTGATGGAGATAAGATAAAGTGACTCAGGTCTGGGCTAGGAGAAAAAGAATACATTCACACAGGGATGTAGGGAAGGGAATCACAGCTACTTCACTATTTGCTTAAAATCCACACTTCAGAACATTCTATTCCTCCCAATATACTATGTCATGAATTAAAGGAGTTTTTTCAGAACACTTTTGTTCATCTCCATAGCTTTAACAGAAAAATATTTCAGCTTATTAAAGCATCTCCTTATTTCTCTTCCCCCTCTGAAGCTTAATTCCTTTCTTCACTGTCTTTGATAGTTTATGGTGTCTCTTTACATGTTGATCACTCTCTCTCTCTTCCCCTCTCTCTGAAAAAAAAAAAAATTAATCTGCAAGTCTCATCTGGGTAGTAAAAGAGTTAAAGTCTTGCTCAAGCTGCAGGTGTTCATGGTGTCAGGTTTCAGTTCAGCAGCAGAAACTGCAGCCGAGCCAGGAACCGGCCTGGCCCGGCCTGGGCCTGCTCTCTCCGCCCGCTCCCGCCCCCAACTCTGTGGCCTTGTCCGGCCTGGGGTGAGGAGGAGGCTGAGCTGGAGCCCTGTTACCTCTTCAGAAGCTGGAAACTAAAGAGAGCAAGAAATTCCCGGACTTACATCTTAAGGTGGTATTCACAGGTTGATCTCACTTTTCAATGATCAAAACCACTGTCAATTCTCAGAAATGGTTAGTTATTGGCCAAGAGAAAAAACTCCCATCAGCATCCAGCAGTTTCAACTTCCCTAGTTCTCAAATCCAGTCTTAGAGGTGCAGAACTTAATATATAACATAAACCGGCATTTGGAGATACCAGTATCATAAAGTCACTCCAGGACAACATCCAATGAACAGATAATGAGGACTCTGCTGCTTATCAACACTCACCGTCACTTAGAAAGAAGGTGCCAAGGCCCAAATTAAGACGTAATAAGAAAAAGATATTACTACTATTAGCATGTGTTAAAAATGCATGTTCTAAAAAGGCAGACCCAAGGAGTGGCCATGCAAAACAGTTCTTGGAAAAGTTTGAATATGCTTAATTGTTTATGAATACACAATTGGCTGATGCAATGGAAATGGTATCTAAAGGATGTTTCCAAAACAGCAGGTGTGTTCTTGGCAGAATGCCAAGCACTTGGCCATTTTAACCCTTTGCTTTATTGTCTTTGTCTCCTATTGTCTTTTTTATTAAACCTTTTAAAATTTCACCAGGAAAAGTGAACATCATTTTTCACAAAGCCAGGAAAAATGCAAAAGCAGCTACTAAGACGCCAGTGACAGCTGCTCAAAATGGCAGAGAGCACATGGCACTGGAGTCACTTACCCAAGATGGCGGAGTGTGTGTGCCAGAAACTGGAAAATATACCAGCAGCCCAGCCACTGGTGCCCGGGGCTGTAGCCTTCTGCATACCACCTTATCCGCAGTCAAGTTTCAAGAAACCTGTGAAACACTGAGGCAGCCAGTGCCACAGTCAGTGCCCAAGAGACTGGGAGACTCGGCTGGTGCAAACAGCACCCAGGACCATGAGACATCACATCATGCCAGTTGCAAATGGCCCCAGACTTCAGCAGGTTAAAGCCGCACTGCCAGTCACCACCAACAACTGCATTACCTAGCAACAGCCGCAGGCACCGGATACATCCGCATGGCCTGCATGGCAGCTACCAAGCTGCCACCACTAATGTCAGCACTGCACACAATTTCGCCTGTGCCCCAACTGCCCAAGCTGCCACCAGGGTCCGTGGCTGTGGAACACCATGTCTCATTGCAGCTGAATCCAAGCTACCGCTCTGCATCTGCAGACCAGAAAAAGAAGGATGCTTGTGCCGCCACGGCAGTCCCTCCATGTCGTGGGATCTATGTTTCTATGTCTCTAGACAACAACTGTAATTTTACTGGGACTGTGGTAGGAGAGCTGAAAGATGGCCCCCAATCCCCCTGTCTTCCCTTACCTAGAGGGAAGCCCCAACAGTGTCACAGGAGAGCCCATGCTGCCCTGTGCCATTCTGTGTTGGCTGGAGCAGGGGATACCCTTTCCAACAGCTCATCCCCTTTCCATATGCTTTCTGTGGAGGTCCAGCAGTGGGGGAAGGGCACGCAGATCTGCAAAGACACGGTGCCGTGACAGCAGCAGTGAGTTCACTATATCAAGAGGATGCCTGGCACTCTGGGCCAACCCCAGCCATGCTGGAGCGTCCCACCCCAAAAAGGGGGTCCCTGGGATCCCACCCCTGTGCCAAGACTGAGGATTGAGGCATGGGCAAAGCCCCTGTAGGGAGCCTGGCGAGTAGAAAGCAGTGGCAAAGGTGGCGGGGGGAGGAGTGCAGGGGTGTCATGTTGTGGGGTCCTAGCAATCAGGCCGTCCCAAAAAACTGGTGACAGCCACATGGTACAGCCATCATGCAGCGCCAAAGGGCAGGCTAACCTTTCAGCAAGCCCAGCAGGACGTCAGCAGCTCCCTTTGTGTGGGCAGCGAAGAGGTAAACCAAGGAACGTAGTAGTGCCAGCCAAGGCACTGCCGACAAAGGCAGCACTGAGTTTCCTGCCACACATACATGGCAGCCTTTGCCTAGTAAAGTGCGGCCACTCTCCAGTACTTCAGCAGAGCCCCAAAGCCGCCCAACCTGCTACTGCTTTGACTTTGCCAAGGTTCTCATACCTTGCAGATCCTAATAAGGTGATACTAAATGGAAGATCAGGCTAGTTTAATAGCCCCTTCCTCAAGAGGGAGGATTGAAGCATTTGCATGTGCTAAAGTTGGAACTGATTCATACAACATATGTTTCTTAGCTAATTATTTTGCAATTATTATGAAGGTGTCACACCAATGTTAGGAATATGGACAACAGTTTGCCAAATATGTCCTGAAGTTTATATAGTCCAATGTTTCTTGATTTTGCTTTTATGCACTCTGCAGGCATCATGCTTGCTCCATCAACCTAGAAAACCTAAAACACCTGTGTTTTAAATTGTCAAATTCTGTCAAGAGTGTTTACAGCTTATAGCTAAACTTATAGCTTCCTGCAGTTAATTCATAGAATGTTTCTGCCTTTACTATTCAAATAGTGATTCCTACATGATTTGAGGAGTCAGTGATAATATTAAGCCTATGTTACCTCTATCCCAGACCCCTAATTTAAGATTGCCTTTTATGAATAGAAGGTCCTGTAATAATTCTAATTAATAATATCCTTTCAAGTAGAAATTAACTGATGTTTCCTTTTCAAGGTATTCTTTCTAAAATACAGCCCATCCAAGTAGATTTCAGATGTGCTAAAAGGATGCCAAAACCAGAGTGTGGTAAGCTGGGATGTCCTGGCCATCCCAGCCACTGTAGCCCACCAACATTGGACATGACACATAGTTGCCATGGAAGCAAACATCCATTTCAATATTGGATCCTGTGTATACCTTCAACAGTTTTAGTAATCATTTTCTTTTCAAATACGCATCAAATTTCAGTATAATATTGTGAAATATATAAGGATGTTGGTTTAACTTAATAATTCTCTCCCATATAAAATTCACAGTAATTTTCCAGGCTGTTTTTATCCTCAAAAGGAAAGGAATCTTCTTCGTAAAATATTACCTGGTATATGCTTGTTGCTTTGCCTGTAACACCTGGTCCTCCTCTGGACTTGCTCCAGCAGGTCCATGTCCATGGAGGGGGCCCAGAGCTGGATGCAGCACTGCAGGTGGAGTCTCACCAGAACAGAGCAGAGGGGCAGAATGCCCTCCCTCCCCTGTTGCCCACACTGCTTTGAATGCAGTCCAGGATACATTTGGATTTCTGGGCTGCAAGTGCACATTGATGCCTCATGTTGAGCTTTTCATCAACAAAATCAACTTTTCCTGACTATCTAGCGTTGTATCCTTGCTCAGCCCAGAACTGCCAGTCTGATAATGTTGACAAATCTAAAAATGCAAGAGAAAATCCTCTACCTAAATTGCCCAAGGATTAGCAGGTTTTCTCAGGGCATAATATGATTCTATTAATAAAAAAAAAGTCACTTTGGCATCACTATCATGACTCCATTCCATTTTGCATGAGTGGGCTTGCAAAGTGATTCTGTGAACTGTACTAGGTACAATACCAAGCAGAGCAACTGAAGCCCACTCTTCTTCCCCATTGAGCTCCCTGATCATTTAAATGCCCTAACCACTGGCCATTGATACAGACATGGTTTTTCTGGTCCTCTCTTTTGATCCTATGTTTTCCTGAGAATGACCAAAGACATTATTCTTTCCCAGAGTTACAGAACTATCTCAGGAAGAAGAAACTGAATTCAAGTCCTGACCTCCTATATAAGTGCTCTAAAAAAAAAATTAACAGCTGCATAATGAGAAAGGACCTTGAGTGTCACCCTGAAAATCAAGCTTTCTAACATTGTTTTCATATAGTTTCTAAACACTTTCCCAGGAAAGTAACTATAACCATAAATGTTTATACATTCCATTAAAGATATGTCTTTTGATGGATGTTTCTTAACGACCAGTGTGTTTGGGAAGGTGTTAACCTGACTATCCAATCCCTGGTCATTGTCGAGAATCTATAAATACTGAAACGACAGAATAAAGCTGCTTCTTCCTCTACCATACATCGAGTGGTGTCTGTGTAAATAATTTTGCGTCCGACAGTGACATCTGGTGACTTTTGACAGGTATTGCAGGTGATGGTAGCGGTGTCATTGGTCAGTCCTGAGCCATGGCTACCTTCGGATTGTTGCCGACGGAGGCCTTGGTTGTGGGGTTTTGGCATGCTGTATTCAATTGGAAGCAGACTGATGTTTCAGATGCTGATTTTCAGCGGTTGTATGCTTATGGCAGAGCTTTGAGACGGTTTTTTCAAAGCCAGCTTGGGATGCGTTAGGTGATTCCCTGATTCAGGCAATGTCCGTGGCATATGATGCTGACCTGGCTCGGCTTCTGGTGATCTGGCGGCAGTGTGACTGCACTCTGGACAGCTCTGCATCCTCTTCGGCCAGTTCTGTGGCTGTCTTCTCTCACCTGGATGATGAGGACAGCTTGGATTCCAGCCCTGGGAGCAGGGTGGAGTTTTCTCTCTCCTCCCGTGATGCGGGGCTGGAGGTAGGCTGTGGCTCAGGTTCTGAGGTTGGCTCCCCCGGGTTTGCTGGGGCCATTGGGGGTTCCATGG
Organism: Pseudopodoces humilis; assembly: GCF_049639895.1. Classification (NCBI taxonomy): domain Eukaryota; kingdom Metazoa; phylum Chordata; class Aves; order Passeriformes; family Paridae; genus Pseudopodoces; species Pseudopodoces humilis. The sequence continues at coordinate 62,140,796 of NC_142205.1, read as the reverse complement.
AGCAAGCTGGGTCCTGGCCAGTGGGCCATTGGGGGTTCCATGGAGCAGATGGGCATGGCCCCGCCTCACCTGGTGCCCAGGCGGCAAAAGCCCAGGGCAGGGTCGCCTTCTCTGTGCGTTTCCAGTGCAGAGCGCCGTGGAGCTGCCTGAACAAGGGTCTGCACAGCCCCTGGAAGAGGTGCAGGGGAAGGTCCGATGCTCTTGTTGTGACTGGGCTGTGCTGTACCCCACAGGAGTTGGGGGCGGGGGGAATGGGGCGGGCTCCACGCCAGCTGCTGTGCATGCTCAACAAGCGCTGTCCTGGAGGGCGGAGGTTTGGGTGACTGTTTCTCGGCCCCTGTCCCAGTGGGCGGGGTGCCTGTGTTGCTCTGCGTAGAGCGGCCGGCACCGGCTTTTGAGCCTGGCGTCCCCAGTGAAACTCTGTTGGGGGCGATCCCAGCCACTTCTCCTCCCACACCAGATTCGTTGGGCTTGGGGGGGTGCCATGTGCAGCGCGGATGCTGGACTGGCTGCTGTGGGTCCCGTGATGTGGGTTTCCCCTCCCACGAGCCCAGGAGAACCCCTGGCAGTGGGACAGGGAGGTGCCGTGGCTCCGCGAGCCACGCCCCTCCCTGCGCCTCAATCTCCTCCTGCTTTGGGGGTGGACCACCCCAATCTGGCTCCACCCCACTTTGCCTCAGGTTCCTGGGTGATGCCCGAACCCGCAGGTGGAATGGGGTCTCCCCTTCTGTGTCCTGTAGCCGGGATGGCCGTGGCAGATCCGGACCCTGCATTATTTACTCTTGGCACAGGTGGTGCCAATATACCGCTGTCATGAAGCCGGTGGCCCCCAGGGGCAAAGGTCCCAGGGCTGGTGGGGCTTCTTCAGCTGGCCTGTGGACTTGGCCTCCTGGCCAGACAACCATACAACCTCGAGACCAGGTGCGGTTTTGAGAGGCGGTGAGAGCCAAGGTTGATGAGGTGGTTGGTCATGCTTCTGAACATAGCCCCCTGGACGTCAGGGATGGGTCCTCTGATTCTGCTGGTGCTACGGCGGCTGTGACGCTGAGCGCTGTTGCAATGTCTTCTGGCCAAATGCCTGGCCTTGTCTCGGGGGACCCTGAGACAGGACGTGGCAGGCAAGACCGTTCCTCCGGAGGGTTATCAGGTATTCCCTGTGCTTCAGGATGTGACTCAGAGGACCTATCAGCCATTATCCTGGAAAGCTTTGGCAAATCTCTGGGAGATGGATGAGAAACATGGGTATGGGGTCGAATGAAGTTATGAAGGCCCTTCAGGGCCTTGTTGGTGGTGTCCTAGTACCTTATGATATCTGGAGTTCAGCCTGTGTTCTTTATCAGCTGGTAGAATATGACTTTTTCATATCCCAATGGGCTCAGAAGGCCTGTCAAGTGGAGCAGCAGAATACTGCCTTGGGTCAGCGGGATCCTAGGCAGGTGATCGGTTCTGATGTTTTGCTCGGCAAAGACGGCTTTGCTGACATTAGCAGGCAGGTTGGCCTTGACCCTATTGTGCTTGAGCAACGCAAAGAGACGGGCATGGCACCATTAGTGCAGACCCTAGAACTGGCCGCCCCAAAGGAGCCTTTTGTGAATGTTATCCAGTGGCGTGACAAGTCTTTTCTGCAATTTGTGAATTGGCTGACTGCTTCTGTGGAGAGGCAGGTGCAGGATCACAAGGCGAGACAGACTGTGCTCAAAAACCTCTCAAGGTCTAATTGTAATGCCGTGTGTCGGAGGATCATTGGGATGCTTCCTGGTGATCGCTCGCTGCTGCAGATGGTGCAGGCTTGTGTAGAGGCAGGTGTTGCTGCTGAGAAGCCCCCTACCATGGCTGCTGCGCTGCGGCCAACTTGGGTGAAGGGGCAAGGTGGACAGTGTCAACAGGGGACTGCTCAGGCCAGCAAGAAGCAGAAAAAGAAAGTGCAGGGGGTCTCTACTCCCTTGTTTTTCTGTGCCCAGTATGGTAGGCCAAATCATGCAGCGAGTGTGTGCAAGGCAAAGGTCCATGCCACTGGTCAGCCTCTGCTGGGCTCAGGAAATGGGAAACAGAGTGTGACAGAGAGACATGCTCAGACACAAGCCTCTCTTCACACCCTGGAGCCGATGGAGGTTTGCTTGGCCAGCTCATAGCCAGCACCTCTGGCTCAGCGGGCCTTGATGTCTGCACGGCAGACACAGTTGTCTTAGACACTTGCAGGATGTACAGGGTTCCTTTGGATGGTTTTGGTCTGGGGGGGTGAGGGCATGAGTGGGTGAGGGTTCTTCTTGTGGGGAGATCTAGTACCACTGCTCAGGGCATTGTGGTGCACCTGGGAGTCATCAATTCAGATTTCACAGGGTGGATTTATGCCATGGTTTCCATGCTCACCTCCCCTGCCACTATCCCTGTAGGCTTGCTCAACTTGTACCTTTTAAATCTTGTGTTTGCAGGGCTGAGAACCAGCTTTGGGTCCACTGGGCTGCCTCAGGCTCACTGGATTTCTGTCCTGATGGCCAAGGAACATCCTGAACAAGTCTGCACCCTGTCCATCCCTGGTGAGACACCACCAGAGGTTATCCTCTGTGGGCTTCTTGACACTGGAGTGGACATCATGATTATCAGGTTTGCTGACTGGCCCCTGGAGTAGCCCTTGGAATCGGTGCGGATGTCTGTCGTGGGGTTGCCAGGAGCAGCACAATGCTATGTGAGCCAGAGGCCCATGTCCATCATGAACCCAGAGAAAGACACGGCCATGATTTGGCCATACGTTACATGCCCCACAGATAACTCTCTGGGGGAGGGATGTTCAGGCTGCATGGGGAGTGCATACGGGGACAGATTTTTGATGGGGGCCACTGTGCTGGAGGGTGCAGACTGTCCAACACCTTCTATATGGTGGCTGGTGGATAAACTTGTTTCAGAGAACCAGTGGCCCCACCCTCATGGATAAACTGGTCACCCCCCATGATTTGGTGCAAGAACAGTTGGACCAGGGTCATCTGGAGCCTTCTACCAGTCCTTGGAACACTCCTGTTTTCTGTATCAAGAAGAAATCTGGGAAATGGAGGTTGCTACAAGACCTCCAGAAAGTTAATGCTGTGATGGAAAGCATGGGGACATTGCAGGTTGTCATGCCGTCACCCACCATGCTTCCCACTGGTTGGCCAGTGCTCATCGTGGATCTGAAAGGATTGTTTTTTTATGATTCCTTTGCATCCCGATGACAGACCAAAATTTGCCTTCTCAGTGCCAGCTATCAACAATTCTGAGCCCCCACAGAGTTATCAATAGAGGGTTTTGCCACAAGGAATGTGGAATTTGCCTGCCATTTGTCAATGCAGGCTCGAGCCCTGTCTGGAGTTCGCCAGCAGTTTCCTGATGCTCAAGTCTATCATTATATGGATGACATTTTGGTGGCTGTGGCCACCCAGGATGAACTGCTGGAGATACAGCCTCAGCTGATCAGCATTCTCATGGGCTGCAAGTAGCTTCAGAAAAGGTTCAGCGCCAACCTCCTTGGAAGTATTCGGGGGTCAAAATTTTGGAACAAACAGTTCAACATCAAGAGGTGCAGTTTGTGTATTCTGTAAAGACACTGAATGATGTTCAGACATTAGTGGGTGTCATCACTTGGTTGCGTCCCTATTTGGGACTGACCACGGTGTGATGGATTGGCTTTTAAGAAACAAAGGGAAACACCTAAGGAAGTTAAGGCTGCTGGAGGCTGATGGGAGTTTTTCTCCTGGCCAATAACTGGCCATTTCTGAGAACTGACAGTAGTTTTGACCATTGAAAAGTGAGATCAACCTGTGAAAACTGTCTTAAGATCTAAGCCTGAGAATTTTTTGCTGTCTTTGGTTTCCAGCTTTTGAAGAGGTAACAGGGCTCCGGTTCAGCCTCCTCTTCCCCCCAGGCCGGACAAGGCCATGGGGGGAGCAGGGCTGGCCAGAGTTCTGCGGGTCCCAGGGATGATGGAGACTGTGAAGTGACAGGAGCCCCTTCCCAGAGGGCTCACTGGGCCTTGTACAGCGGGCCTGCCGGCCCAGGCCGGTCCCTGGCTCGACTGCAGTTTCTGCCGCTGCTGAGTTTCACCAGAGACTGCTGAGTAAGGGGAGAGAAAGCCATTGACCTGCAGAGTGCTGAGACAGTGGCCACATTCCCCCAGAGCAGCCACGGAAAATCTTCCATCGCAGACAGCTTCAGCCGCTGCTCCAGCAGAGATCACAAGACCATCCAGAAGGCTTGGGCAAGATTTTAACCCTTTCACTACCCAGATGAGACTTGCAGATTAATCCTTTTTCCAGAGAGAGGGGAAAAGAGAGTGATCAACATGTAAAGAGACAACATAAACTATCAAAGACAGTGAGGAAATGAATTAAGCTTCAGATGAGGGAGAGAAATAAGGAGATGCTTTAATAAGCTGAAATATTCTTTTTCTAAAACTATGGAGATGGACAATAATGTTCTGAAAAAACTCCTTTAATTCATGACAGAGTATTTTGCGGGGAAAATGGAGTATTTCAAAGTGTGGATCTAAGCAAATGGTGAAGTAGTTGTGATCACATGAGATGCTGGAACAGGAAAAGAGAAGTGATAGTTGTTGAAGATTTGTGGCCTTCAAGAGACAAAGAGAAAACTTCTGTTTCCAGAAATGATCACAAAGACAGATGAAGATAATTTTTGCCTTTGAATAACTCATCCTTAAAATGACACCCATTGATCTATGGCCCATGAATACACCTCAGAGTGGTGTGAAATGGGAGGAAAAGACTGATAGCAGAGTTTCCGGGCAGCTGGCATCAGAGAAATAGAAAACCATGAGAAAATGTTTTTCCTGTGAAAAACTCCATAGATTGACAAAAGAGAACTTCTTTTCCTCTACAAAGACTGATGGAAAGACTATAGCAAAGTTGGGACTGTTTTAACCACCAGGATTTTTTTGTCTCTGTGTTGTCATGTGAACAAGGGAATGGTTGGGTAGTGGGGAAAGAGGGTGTCTGGAAGTTTTATTCTGGTTTCTTATTCTTGTAGTTTTGTTAATAAACTTTCTTTGTTCCTTTTAAGTTTTAAGCCTGTTTTGCCCTTGTTCTGATCCATTTCTCACAGCAAGAAATGAGTAAGTTTTCTAGTGATTTTTTTAGCTAATGCTTTTAAACCACGACACACGGCACAGCTGTCTCCCTTGTTTGATCTGTTGAAGGGGGACTCTGATTTGAAGTCACCTCAGACCCTGGCTCCAGAGGCACAACAGGTGCTGGAGGAGGTTCAGTGAGCAATTTCTGCTCATCAGGTTTATAACATTGATCCTTCCATTGATGTTGCTGTTTTCATTACCACTCCAGATTTGCATCCCACAGGTATCATTGGCCAATGGAATGATGTGTGGTCCAATCTCTTGCATGTCCTGGAATAGGTCTTCCTATCCCATCAGCCACAGAAGATGGCTACTGCATTGTTTGAGCTGATAGCTCTCTTGATTGTCAAATGTTGGCAACAGTGTTTGCAATTGATGTGTACGGATCCCTCAAAGAATGTGCTCCCGGTGCCGTGGGAGGACTTTGACTGGAGCTTTGCAAACCACATTTCCTTGCAAAGTGCTCTGGAGAACTTTTCTGGGCAGATCATCTATCATCTTTCCAGCTATGAACTATTGCAAGTAGCAAAATTCACTGAAATTTCTCTGTGGCCCAAAAATAATCAGGAACCTGTGAAAGGACCCACTGTCTTTACTGACAGTTCAGGGAGGACTGGGAAGGCCATTGCTACCTGGAAGGACGGATATGAGTGGCACGTTATGGAGAGTCATGAGGATGGGTCAGCCCAATTGGTGGAATGATGGGCTATTGTAATGGCATTTCAGAAATTTTCCCAGGAGCCTTTCAATCTGGTCACGGATTCCACCTATGTGGCTGACATAGCCCAGCGGTTGGGTCATTCAGTTTTGAAGGAAGTCAGTAATCCTGCCTTGTTTCATTTACTGAAGACCCTGTGGTGTGCCATTCAGGCCCAGGTGCATCTGTACTATGTTCTGCATGTGAGGAGTCACACCAATTTGCCAGGTGTTGCAGAAGGTAATGCAAGGACTGAAAAGTTGGCTAACCCTGTGGGTTGCACCTCAGCATGACACGCTCAAGCAGGCCAAAGCATGGGTTTTTCCACCACAACGCACATACTTTGAGGAAGCAGTTCCAGTTGACATCAGCTGAGGACCATGACATTGTTGAGTCTTGTGACTGTCATGCGCTTGCTGTGCCTTTGCCAGCAGGGGTAAACCCCAGGGGCCTTAGGGCCTTGGAGCTTTGGCAGATGGATGTCACCCAAGTTGTCAAGTTCGGTCGGCTCCGGTATGTGCACGTCAGTGTGGACTCCTCTGCCATGTGGGCTTCTGCTCACAAAGGAGAAAAGACCCATGATGTCATTGCCCACTGGAGGCAGGCCTTTGCCGTTTTAGGCATACTTTCTGCTGTGAAGACCGATAATGGTCCTGCTTACACCTCTCAGAAGGTGTGGCAGCTCCTGCAGTTGTGGGGTGTGTCACACAAGTTCAGTATCCCTCATTCTCTGACAGGGCAAGCTATTATGGAACGTGCTCATGGTACACTAAAGCAAGTTCTACAGAAGCAGAAATGGGGAATGCAGGGTGAGACCCCACACAGTCGGTTGGACAAAGCTTTATATACCCTCAATCACCTCACAGTGCTGCAGGACTCCGATAACCTGGTCATGTTGAATCATCACCTTTCATTGCAGGCTTTGGATGAGACGCCTCAGCCTCAAGAGAAGGTTAGAATGAGGAATTTGGTCACCAAGTAGTGGGAAGGTCCCTTTGACCTTATCGCTTTGGGGCGAGGGTATGCATGTGTACATTTGTCCTGACCTGCGACCACAGAGGCAGCATCCGGCTGACAAGCAGGTTGGAGACCATGACCAAATTGAAAGTCATCCAATGGATGGGCCATGGGATGATGACTCAGATGCAGATGACGTGAGTGATCACCCTGATGGCCCATCCACAAGCAGTCACTGATACCAAACACGTTTTCATTTTTATTTTTCTAATGGAGAAAGGGTGAGGTATCACCCAGAAACTAAAAGCCCTCTGATTGTCTGGAACATTGTGTGTTTTCTCAGTAATTTTTCTTTTGATTGGTTAAGATATTGTTTGTTTCCTCTGTTCATTTTTCTTTTCTTTTTCCTTTTTGAAAAGACAAAAAGGGTGAGATGTTGCCCTGAAAATCAAGCTTTCTGACATTGTTTTCATAGTTTCTAAACACTTTCCCAGGAAAGTAACTATAACCATAAATGTTTATACATTCCATTAAAGATATGTCTTTTGATGGACATTTCTTACGACCAGTGTGGTTGGGAAGGTGTTAACGTGACTATCCAATCCCTGGTCATTGTCGAGAATCTATAAATACTGAAACGACAGAATAAAGCTTCTTCTTCCTCTACCATACATCAAGTGGTGTCTGTGTAAATAATTTCGTGTCTGACGGTGACACTTGAGGATTGGTTTTAAAATAAGAAATTAAGTCTTTCGCAGATCTTACAAGAAAGAAACTGATTTTCTTCACTAGCTCAAAAGAAATAAAAGAAGTTTTCTGACCATATATATGGTCAGAAATATTTAAGTACATCAGTGTCAGTACCATGTACCTTCAGTGTAATTTGAACTATTTTAAGTGATACCTTGCATGGTATTCATGCTATCCTGGATTTCATTTTGATGAGACAAACTTTCTCCATATCCACTTGCAATTGCAGGGGGAAAGAAATTTAGAGCTCACTAGGGATGTTGAGGGGTGATACTGCTTAGCACAGCACATGAACTGGACTTTCTGTGTCCATAATGACTCATGGTGTAGGTGGCAAGCAAATCTCAGCTATCATAACTTTTCTCTTTGTTGCAGTTTCCTGCATACACTTTCCAAGTCACCAAAGGCACAACTTTCAAGCTGCAGAGAGTAGCACTATCTTTTAGCTTTAGCTATGCTGAATAAAGCCGAAATATTTAGAAATACACACAAATGTACGTAATATTTTTTGTGGGCATCTGGAAATGGACATAGAACTAAGTTTAAAATGAGCTATCTGTAGAAGTCATAATCCCTCAGTATAGGTTTACAAAATTAATCACAATTTTTCTAATTTTAATAATTTTAGTTTACAGAACCACAAAATCATGTAGGTTGGAAAAGACCTCTGAAAGCATGGAGTCCAGTCTTTGGCCAGACACCACCATGTCAACTAGACCTTGACATCAAGTGCCAAGTCCAGGAATTTATTGAACATCTCCAGGGATGGTGGTCCCACCTTCTCCCTGGAATGGCAGCCCATTCCAATGCTTAGCAACCCCTTCTGTGAAGAAATTCTTCCTCATGTCAAACATGAACCTGTCCTGATGCAGCTTGAGGCCCTGTCCTTTTGCCCTTTTGCTGCTTGGGAGAAGTGATCAACTCCCACCTGACTACAGTCTCCTTTCAGGGATTTATAGAGAGTGATGAGGTCACTCCTGAACCTCCTTTTCTCCAGGCTAAACACCTCCAGTTTAAACTAGTTTAAGCTGTTTTTTATTTTCAAAGATACTTCAAAACTTTCCATCAAAAAAATCTGTTGAAAATAGGATCAAAGTAATAAGAATTTTTTTTTCAGTGGTTTGCACACAAATAATGTATTATGTCCTCTTCTCACTTCAACAGCGCACTGCTGAATAATATCCTCAGAGCTGTGCTAACATCATTTGAAGATACTGCTGTAGGAAGATGCTAAAGTATTATTTAAATGGAAGTTGTTAAATAAAAAGAGTCTTGCCTGGATTCTGTTACATTTAAGAGACAGGAAAACAAATAAATGTTGCTGCCTGGAAAAGGATGAGATCAACAGGGGACAAAGTACATTTTCAAGGCACTAAAAATCTGAAAATTTAGAAGTTTTAAAACTGAAACATTACCTGTCTGCATCCTTTTAAATCAAAGTTCATGGAATTTGTAGAAGGCCAGATGTCAGATAATACCATGCATCTGAGAGCTTTGCATTGCAGTTTTCTGATAATGTACCTCTGAAGGCCTAGACTTCAAAAACAGTTTTGGAATCATCAGCCATGATTTATGGGAGCAGTAATTCCATTCCTCCCTATATTTCATGTCATTAAAAGAAATACTGGTCTGTCAGCTGAAATTCTCTTTCTTCAGGTAGAGCTAAAAAGAGCAGTAAAAACTATAGACAAACCACACTTCAGCCAAGTGATTTTACAAAGATTAGCTACTATAGGTACTGAACAAAAGTCTGAGTTATCTTGAGTGTTATTCAGAGCTCCTTTTCTTAGTTTTATGTGCAAGCTTCTGAAAGGTATATCCTGTTGCAGTATGTTTATTTTGTTCTGGTTGTTAAGTTAAAATGGTTTGACCCTGCTGTTATCCCCTATGATTTGTAATGGTTTTACCCACTTGTCAATTTTTTTAAACCCCTCCCCTTTTTTCCTGAACCTTCCTTGTCCATCACCTTTAGGCAGCCCCTAGTCCCTGTCGGTCAATGTAAACCCAACCCTCTGTTCCAGCATGTTCCCTGCCATTCATCCCTTACTCAAAGTGTTGTGGCTGTCGTCCCTCCCATGTATTCCTCCCATTGGTTCCGTGTATCGTAAACCCCTCCTTCGACTCCTCCCATACTGCATTCCCATTGGTCTTCGGTTTGTACCCTCCCCTCTTTAAATTTCAGAGCACAGAAGTGCTCCGTGCTCAGAGTCCTTGGGTTCGTGTGTGCTTTTCCAGCCCTCGTCCTGTCACCGTTCTTTTCCTTAATAAATCCTGTTCCTGGAAAGCTGCTTGGACTCTCGGTCTCCTCCATCTCCTTGCTAAAGCCCACAACGCACCGCGATTTCACAGAGCCTAGTGGCAGAAAGGCTCTGAAGGTTCGGCCTGGGGAAAACAGCTCCCAGACCGTTCCCCACACCTGGCGCTGCCAGCGGTCAGTGTGTTGAGAGCTAGCCCAGGCATGACAGGCCGCGGCGGGCAGCGTCAGTTGGGTCACGAGGGCACAGACACCTGTGGCAGCACCAGTTGCTCCCAGGTTAAGCAGCATCGCTACGGTCACACCTGTCACCAGTTCTCTGTTCTGAAGTCGGGTGAGTCTCTCTGCCTGCAGGTTCAACTCCTCATCCGGGTGGTACAGAACCCTGGGAACAATCACAACTTGCACACAAATATCATTACAAACACTGAAGTTATAAACTGATAGGCATAGGGTAATCATTGTCTCATCTGTGCTTATCAGCTGTTGCAGGCTGGAGCCTTGCAGTTTAGGATTTATTGGTGAGTGAACTCTTTGTCCCCCATCTGTCACCCAGACTGGGAACGCTAGCGCAGCTGAAGGGACCCAACTGGCACATGCAGCTTTTATTTCTTCCCAGTCTGTGAGAAGAGTATCCTCTCTCAGTTCTTTTTTAATGTGGAGGGGGATATTCTTGTTTTTCTTTGTTGTTTCCTCCTCTAAGGAGTTGGTCTCGGACCACTTGTCCTCGCTAGTGTCTCGGTTGGAGTCGGAACTCCACTGGCTGGCTACTTCCGGTTTCCCATGCCTTTTTGTTGGGCTTTGGCCCCACCTATGTCCCTTGTGGGCTGGCCATTCCCTCCCTCCTGGTTCTCCCTGCCCTTCACTCTGCCCTCCACTTCGCCCTTTGATCCTCCCTTTGTTCCACCCTCTGCCCCTTTCCTCCTCTCGGCTCCCTCCCCTGTCGCCCTGAAAACTCAGCTTCTGAGCTTGCTAATGTAGTTTTTCTAAGGACTTTCCCAAGAGAGTAACTGTAAACATAGATATGCGTACATTCTTTCTGTTACACGTCTTCTGATGGGCATCTCTCATGGCCAGTGCAGTGAGTAAGTGTTGTCCTGACCATCCAATCCCTGGCCATGGTCAGGAGCCTATAAATCCTGGGGGGAAAAATAAACTTTCTTCTTCTTTCCACTGCACCTCGATCTGTGTCCACGTGATCTATTCATCTTCAGTGGTAACATCTGGTGAACCCCAATGTGTGTTACAGGGTACTGTCTAGCCTGTAGCTATGGATGGTTTTGGGCTTTGTCTTACGGAGGGCCTGGTTATGGAGATATGGCATGTGGTGTCTGATCAAAGAGGGATTGATGTTTTGTATGCTGACTTTCAGCGATTGTGTGAGTATGGCAAATAGAGGGGTTTTTCCCTGTGGTTGAAGCGATTTTTTCGCAGTCAGCTTGGGACGCTTTAGGCGATTCCCTGATCGAGGCTCTGCTGGTCAGTTATGAGCCCTGGCTGCTCCGGCTGCTGGGGATCTGGCAAAGGTGCGGTGGGTTGAACAGGGGCACTGTGGGATCGGTGGGCGTGACCCCGCCTCGGCCAGCGCCGCAGCGGTGTAGGCCCGGGGCGGGGTTGGATCCCCGCCAGCAGGCTGTCAGGGGCGCCATGGACCCGGGGGGTGTAACCCCGCCTCGGCCGGCGCCCCGGCGGTGGAAGCCCGGGGCGGGGTCGCCACCTCCGCATGCCCTCCCGGCACAGACCGATGGGGGGGTGCTTGAATGGGGGGCGGCACCGGCCCTGGGGGATGCCTCGGGGTCTGTCCCGTGTCCCTGATGCGGCTGGGCCGTGCCTTGCCCCGCGGTGGGGGACGGGCAGGGGCCAGGCTCCGCGCCGGTGGCCGCGCACGCTTTTCCAGCGGAGGAGCAGCTGGCACCGCTTCTTGGACCTTTCGCCCCTGAGGAACCACTGTTAGGGGCAGTTCCGAGCGCTGCCCCCTCCACACTGGGAGCGGGCTGTGCTGAACTGCCTCCAAACCCCCCCGCCTCGGGTTCCCAGGCATCGCCCAAGCCTGCGGCCGGAGCCAGCCCTCCCCCGTCGCCTCCTGCGGCCGCGGCAGACCAAGGTCCTGAGCTGTTCACCATTGGTTCGGGTGGTGCTGCCGCGGGGGCGAAGCCGGTGGCCTTGACGGGCCAGGAGTCCCACGCTGCTGGAGCTTCTTCGGCTGGCATATGGACCTTGTTCTCTTGTCAAATGACTGTGCAGCTGAGTGTATCAGGCATTCCATGTGCTTCCGAATGCTTTGATCCGGTGGGTGAGGCCATGAGTGCTCTTCTTGTGGCATGGTTGAATATCACTGCTCAGGGCACCATTGTTCACCTAGGGGATGTTGATTCAGATTTCCTGGGGTGCATTTCTGCCATGGGTTCCACACTCCTGCCTCCTGTTCCTATCCCTGCGGGACCTGGATTTGCTCACCTTGTGCCTTTTGAGTTTTATGTTTGCAGAGCTGAGAACCAGCTGGGGGGAGATGGTGGCTTCGGGTTCCCTGGACCTCCCTGGGTTCACGGACTGCTGTTCTGACAGCCAGGGATCATCCTGAACGGGTCTGCACCCGGTCCATCCTTGGTGACTCAATGCTGACACATTCAACACAAAGAAGAACTTGAGACTGACTCTTTGTTCAGCATTTTCTGTTGTCTTCTCTTATGATAGACTAGTCACCCTCCGTGAGTTGATGCAAGAACATTGGATCACGGTGATCTGGAGCTTCGACCAATCCCTGAGACATTCCTGTTTTCTGTATCAAGAAGTCTGGGAAATGGTGGTTATTCCAAGACCTCCAGAAAGTTACTGCTATGATGGAAAGCATGGGGATGTTGCAGGCTAACATGCCTTCACCTGCCATGCTTCCTGCTGATTGGCTAGTCCTCATTGTGGATCTGAAGGATTGTTTATTTACGATTCCTTTGCATCCCGATGACAGACCAAAATTTGCCTTTCTGGTGCCAGCTATCATTAATGCTGAGCCCACACAGAGATATCAATGGAGATTTGCCATAAGGCTTGTGAAAATTTGCTGGCATTTGCCAATGATATGGAGCTGTTAGTGACTCCAGAAACAACCTCCTTGAAATTATTAGAGGGTAAAAATGATTTTGGGACAAACAGTCCCGCATCTGGAGGTGCAATTATCATTTTTGCATTCAGTGCAGACACTGCATGAATGATGTCCAAATATTAATGGAATTTTACATGGTTGTGTCCCTATATGGGACTGACCACGACACAACTGTCTCCCTTGTTTGGTCTATTAAAGGGGGATTCTGATTTAAAGTCACCTCTGACACTGACCCCACAGGCACAGTGGATGCTGGAGGAGGTTCTGTGAGCAGTTTCTGCTCCTCAAGTTTATTACATTAATCCTTCCATTGATGTTGCTGTTTTGTTTTTAGGTTTTTTTTGGAGAGTCATCAGTCTGGATCAGCCCAATTGATGGAATTACAGACTGCTGTTATAGCATTTCATAAGTTTTCCCAGGCACCTTTCAATTTGGCCATGGGTTCTGCCTCTGTGACCAAATTGAGAGCCATCCACAAGCAGGTGTTGATGTTGGACATTTGTTTCATTTAATTTTTGGGGTTTCTGTTGTTTTTCTGGTTTTTTTGTTTGTTTGGGTTTTTTTTGTATTAACGAATGGGTGAGATATCACCCTGAAATTACAGCCTTCTGATTGTATGGAGTATTGTATTTTCCTGTTATTTATATTTTTGATTGTTTATAATGTTGCTAGTTTCTTCGTTCATTTTTCTTTTTTCCTTTTGTTAAACCAAAAAGGGTGAGATGTCGGCCTGAAAATTCAGCTTCTGAGCTTGCTAACATAGTTTTCTAAGGACTTTCCCAGGAGAGTAACTGTAAACATAAATATGTGTACATTCTTTCTGTTACACGTCTTGTGATGGGCATCTCTCATGGCCAGTGCAGTGAGAAAGTGTTATCCTGACCATCCAATCCCTGGCCGTGGTCAGGAGCCTATAAATCCTGGGGGGAAAAATAAACTTTCTTCTTCTTTCCACCGCACCTCGACCTGTGTCCGCGTGATATATTCAGCGGTAACACTCCCCCTCCCCTCTCCTTCACATTCCTTTCCCTCTCCCTCTGTGCACCACCCCCACACCTTATCTCTTTCGGTTCACATTCTCTTTCTTTCTCACTTAATTTATCTTTCTCGCCCCCCCGACCATGTTCGCTCATCAATGCCAGAGTTTGTTCCCTGTTCCCACCTAGGACATTTTCCCCTCGCTCTTTGTCTTTTAGCTCGGCACCATCTTGGGGTACATAGGGCAGTGGTCCTCCCCAGGCTTTTCCCGCAGCACCCCTGGCTTCTTCTGTTAACCCTCTCCAGAAAGTTTCTGCCCGCTGCTGTTTCTCTGTGAGCAGATCGGGATTTGGGCATTGAGAGGACGTATCACCCTCTTGTGGCCCCTTCGGCTCAGCTGAGCTGCTCTCGTCTGGGGGCTGTAATGTCTGGGTGGTAGCACCCAGTTTCAGGGTGGCCAACAGACAGTTTTTTGCCACTCTCCAGGTTTCCTGCTCTTGTATAGCTTTTCGCAGAGCTTTAACAACCATGACTTAAGATGTTTCGCACTGCCCGAATCCATGGTTTCCTTAGCAAGAGCTTTGGTACATTTGTCCCACATCTCAGGGTGGAGAATTTCTACTGGTTGGTCTATGACCCCAATATGCAAAAGCCTTGCAACTGCAAGAGTTAAATCTTTAGGTTTACAATCTATTCCTCATTGTTTATGTAATTGAAATATGACCTTTACAAGCGCTTCCATCTCCTTGTGGGCCCAGGAACATCTTTCCTGCCAGGACTGGTCCAGCTGTCCTGACTGCTGCTCCCGTTTCCAGGCGATCCTCGCTCTCCGGATTTGGATCCCGCTTTTCAGATTTGATTCCCGGGTTTCGACACCATTTGCTGCCTTATGCAAGGCAGACACCCTGGTTCAGGAGTGGCACGGTGGCCAAGCTCAGGCGACTCGGTCCATTCACACACAACATCAATGTGATGGATGGCAGAAATGGCGTTTATTGCTGAAGAATTTGACACTTTATAACCTAGGTTCGCAGTGTCACTCCCATCTGCTTTTATCACAGCTAGGTGCTATTGGCTAATTACAGGGGTCATTACCATAAACTATGGAGGAAGGGCGTGACTGTATCTTTCCGTTACATCCCGATATCTTCCGACCACCAGGCCCTAGCTGCCCACACCAGCCCCTCAAATTTTTGGGCTTTTTTTTCATTAATTGGTAGCAGAAAGCATCCTAAATACATTTTAAACCATATGGCTAAAAATATTGTTTTGAAATCTAATGATTAAATCTTTGTTTTCGTTCATTCACCTGTCCATTGCACAACCCACCTTTCTACCAAGTCTGGACTAGATACCACAAGGATCAGTGGGAAACAAGAAGGGGACAACTCAGCTTGGCTTTCAGAAATCTCAGAGCCAGCTAGCAGGAAAGTTCTTAAATATTTCCCTGTACAAATTATATGGAAGAAACTTGTTCTTTGCCTTTCTCATTGAAGTTTCCCACTGACGCTGCCCCTACCGCAGCCTTTCACGCCCTGGCTAGCTCCGACTCACTGACCGCTGACAGCGTCAGGAGTGGGGAACGGTCTGGGAGCTGTTTGTCCCAGACCGAACCTTCAGAGCTCTCAGCCGCTAGGCTCTGCGGTCTCAAGCGCATCGTGGGTCTCGGTGGAGGAATGGAGGAGGCTCAGAGTCCCAGATTCTTCCCAGAAACTAGGTTTATTGTAGGATGAGGGAACAGTGACTGGGCAAGGGACTGGAAAGGTGCAGGGTGAGACAGACTGAGCCCAGAGCACTTCTGTGCTTCACAATTTAAAGAGGGGAGGGTACAAACTGAGGACCAATCAGGGCATCACATAGGAGGAGTTAGGGGAAGGGTTTACATTGCTAAGGACCAATGGGAATAACACTCGGGAGGGACGGCAGCCACAGTGCCAATGGGGCCTTGAATAGGGGATGAAAGGCAGGGAACTCACTAGAACAAAGGGTTGGGTTTACAATAACAGACAGGGGATAGGGGCAAGCTGAGGGTGATCGACAGGGAAGTTTCAGGAATAAAGGGAAGGGTTTACAAGATTGACAAAGAGGGTAAAACCATTACAAAACCACGGGGGGAACAACAGGAACAAATCAACAAACTATACAACCGAAATCAATAAACCGCCTGCAACATCCCACCCCAGTACACCTGTTCCCCATCACATTTCCTCTCCATCATCATCTATTATATGAAAGGAATACCATATAGTGCACTTCCTGCAATCACATGGGAGCTTTCGACATGCAGAAGTTAATGTGCTAGAAAGTCCTCCACCAGGATTTAACAGCACACAGGGTCCAAAGACCTGACAGAAACAAAGTCTTGTATGTTTCCTTCTGTAAGGAAAAGCACTCAGCACTGATTTCAGAGACAACAATGCCTAACTCCTAATTACCACTGTTTGGGACATAGTTCCTTCCTCTCATAAACTTTGCATAGATCAAGGACTTTGCAAGATCCAGATTTTCGCAAGTCTTAGTTAATGCTTAAATCAGAGAACATCACTTTTCCTTCCTTGCAATTAGAGTAGTACATGGCAAGAAAAATAGAGCCAGCAGTTGTTTGCCTGCTAATGATAATGAATGGCATGTTATAGGAATGAAGGAAAGGTATTATAGAATCCATTCCAAAATGGATGTTCTAGATGGGTGGTCAATGTTTCTGCACCAAATACTGTCCTTCACATCTCTGAGATGAAAAAACACTCATTTCAGTTAAAAGCACAGATTCTGTTTTCTGAGACACTGACAAATTATTTGGATGGGAAACTATTTCACAGCTTTTCTTGAAATCTGTCATTTTTATACTACCTTTCCATCTTAGGAGTCTTACAGTACATCATGTTGTTTTGAAAATGTTAACTACACATAAATGAATGTGTGTTTTCTTGCTCAGAGACAAGTCTGACTCCTATAGACATCGGGTTTTCAATCTTCAGTTTATAAATAACAACCAGGTCTGATTGGCCTAAGTTTCTAAGCTAAAAGTAATGCAACAATAGTTTAAAACAATAACTACAAGGGAGGTATTCCATTAAATGAGAGGCAAAATATATGTCTTACTAATTCTATTTACTATTGGCTTCAATAGGTAAGAGATTTTACTGACATTTCTAACATTTGATGCAGTGAAGTAACCAGAGAGAAATAATAAAATCTACAGATTGGAAAGGGTTTAAGGAAACAGAGAACAAAAATGAAGTCTGGTGTCCTTTATTCAATCTGTCAACTTTAACTATTTGAGTTCATTTTACAGAGAAAATGAACTCTTTACACTGAGTAAAGAGGGTCTCTTTACTATGCATAATGTCATAAAATTAATGAAATTTTTCACTGAAAGATGGGCACACATGGTATTTCCTGTGATTCTCTTGCCTTAATATACTGTGCCTCAAGAATATGGACAGAGGAAGTTTTATTGCTTAGTCTTAACCAACATTGGCTAGGCTATTCCAAAACAGAGGAGTTAAACTTTTCAGAAAAGATCTATACCCAAAAAACCTTCAGAACATCATCAGCTAAAAATTTGTAAGAACTATTATTTACTTAGTTATGGAAAGCCAAGACAGACTAAAATCGAAGTAGGACTCTAAGATTCTTTGGAAATGTTTCTACTCAAGACTATTATAAATATTTTATTGGGAAAATAGAAATTCCAACTGTCCCTTGAAAATCTGTTGTGCTGAATTTAGAGATTCAATTCAAGCATTAAAGTATCAAATGGGGATTTTAGTCCTGCTTTTATTGGAAATCAAAATGTAAATTTTTATTGTGGAGCCCCTAATGATGCCTCTTTAATAGCAGCATTTTGGAACTCGACTCAAATGGTTTATGCCACTCATCTAACTGACACAAAAGAAAAAAAAGAGATTTAGTCTTGAAATAAAATAGCAATTTTTCCAGACAAAAAGATTGCTGAGAAGATTCTGTTTTATTAAAGATACAGAAGAGGACATGTCTTTGATTATATTTACAAGGTTTGAATCAGTTTTAATTCACTAAGACAGCAAACGAGAATAAATTAATGATCACAATGTGGGGACATATGCAGATGATAAGGATGATCACAGCCCCTCATTTCAATTTTAATTTCAACATGTTGCTGCTGCAAATATCTATCAGGCTTAAGGAAATAACTGCAGACTATCATTAAAAAGTTTAGCTAGAATAGAAGAATCCAGGATGAAAACAAAAGGTTTTGTAAAGAATTAAATTGAAAGAGTAATCAAGGTTCCATACCTGAATTCACACTATTTGCCAAATGACAGTCTGACAGTGAAATTTCCATGTAGTTAAGCTTTGAATATGTGCAAAACAAAGAAATTTTTATCCCTTATAGTGACAAATAAATATGTTGGTATTTATGTTAGTACCCAGACAGAGCATTCTAAGCCATGTATATTAGTCAAGTGACCATTTTGCAGATGCTGAAACAGGGATATTAGACTGAACAATATATTTGGTTTAAGGCCATGTAGAATAAATGTCTTTAAATTTATTGCAAATATGGGAAAGACTACTTCTCTCTACAATTAAGAGATACATACAGATTATTACAATATTTTAAGGATTTCTTTTTTCAAATGGTGCAATAATTTTTAACATTTGCTATCCCATCAAAAAATGTACAAATAACAAAACAGCGTTGTTTACAAATCATCTGTGACATTGGAACAGGGATTAATGTAGGACAAGAAGAAATTAGGGAGTGTTTTATATTGCACAGAAAGTAAACAGTTCAAATTTGCAGAAATAAGAAAAGACAGGTAAACACAAAGTAAGTCTGACTTTCTGAATTAATTCTGCAGGGTATGGACTTATATAATAGGAGAAAATTACATCTGCCTTTTTTTCACTGTCTAGTTGAATATTGATACTTAGAGGCCATCACAAGAAACTCTGTAAAAGTCGATGAATTTCATTACAAATTTGCAATATTCTGATGAAGCCAAATACTGTGAAGAATGAAGCATCAATCTCTGAACAGAACTGTAACATGCTACATGAAAATCATTTATCTGTGGAGTAGTAAATTGATCCATCTGGCTGCAAACTGATTTGCAAGAAACATAAGTATCTAGTCCCGTCTGTCCATAAGAAGGAACAAATTTTTTTGTGAAAATTTCTGAAATGAAAAGGTTGACTTTGTGACTATGTCTGAGTAACTATTCCCCTTTGCAGTAAATTGTATAGCAAGACTGTATGCATATCACATGCATGTAGCGTGCATTTCCACTATATGTATAATGCTTTCATTTGCCTGATACAATAATTCCCAACATTATATTACTATTATGTTGTCATCACACTCAGGATTACTTTTGCAATGATAGAATTAAGTGAGATGTCACACAAATCATGGAAGTTTTATGTCTGCTTATATTATTACTGACCAGTTTTTTAAAATGCATGTCTAGCAATATCGGTAAATTGCTTGCTCTGTCTGGTCTCCAATCTGACCCAAAGAAGCCAGATTAAAGTAAAAATAATTAGCTATAACACCTGTTGTAACACTAAAACAGGCTCAGCTAGCCAGCCAGTCCTTTGTATCCCTCCCTGTATGCAGGATGTATGCTCAGAAATCCTGTCAGACTCACACCATGCAGAATACCCAAGGATTCACCAGGTTTGGTTATTTTGGATCAATTTATTATCCTTGTCAGACCCTGAAACTCATCATCTCTGGTCCTGACATCTTCTCCAGGGAGCACAGCTGGCGACTGCCATTCAGAAACAGCAATTTTCGCCTTCCTCTCTACATGGATTTGCTTCGGCAGCTCTGTGTAAGCTCTGCATAATGGGGAATATAACCTAATCATTCCAGAGGAACATTTAATTCCACCAATGACTTCTGTTTCAATCTACTCAGGTGTCATTTGTATACACATTTTCTGTGTAGGGCATACCAATATTTCAAGTTTAGATTTCTGCTGCAGTCCCCCTCTTGGTAAAATTATAAAACGTGCTCCTACCAAAATTGTATTAATATTCTGCAGACATAACCTAACTGTTTCTGAGGTAGCTAATTTCTTTTTGCTATTACACAGGTCAGTTAGGGAGAGACAGTCACATAGAAAGCTAATTTTATGACAAATTTATATTAAAGCAGAGTCTGTATGGTTTTCACATGTGGTTAAAATTAGACTAATTAATAACATTACACGATAGTTCATTAACTAGAAGCAAATGTAAGCTCAGTACCACCATTAAGTGCCAAAGGCCAGCTAAATTGACATTCATGTGAAAAACCAGGAGCATCAAGGGATGTAGCTCTAGTACTGTTGATGGCAAGAAAGGAGCTTGGAGCATCTGATTCAGAGTCACCACTGTACAGCTGCAAGGTTTGCCAGACATTTTTGAATGTGAGGTTGTTCACAGGCCAAGTAAAGTACAGCCCTAGGGGATAAATATGAGAAAGCAGTGATTTTTATTTTTTTTCAGGTGCACTTCTCATAACAAGAAGAGGTATGACATAGCACTGTACAGGGACTGAACATTCTTACCAGGATAACAATATACTGGATAAAACATTTATGAGGTTTAGAAAATAAGGAGAGCATCAAACCATACCAGCTTTTGCTTTCAGAAGAATATCTAAGAAAATCTCCTATTTATATATTTGAATAGTCTTATTTTAATTCAGGAGGCTATAAAATTACATATTT
This sequence comes from Pseudopodoces humilis, assembly GCF_049639895.1. Lineage (NCBI taxonomy): Eukaryota > Metazoa > Chordata > Aves > Passeriformes > Paridae > Pseudopodoces > Pseudopodoces humilis. The sequence continues at coordinate 62,120,240 of NC_142205.1, read as the reverse complement.
CATCTTATATTTAATTAGCTTGCTGAAGCAAGCTATTTTGTACCCTATATTGATAGGTTAAGGATTACTTAGGTGCAAGGTTCAAAGCACTTAAATTATTCTATCAGTAATCAAAATATATCCGTTTGTATTAAATTATTTCCACTCTCTCATTCTTCTACATTTTATATAACTGTATTCACCATTAATACCGATAATTTATTTTCTGATGCAGCCAAGATATTAGGAAACGTATCTATAGATTCTTTCCTTAAATGAAATTAGGATATTACTCTTACCTATTTCAGCTTATTTCATCAAAAAGATGATTTTAGCCTCTTTCTTTAATGAAGAAAAGTATATTGCAGAAACATGACCAGTGCTGCCAGGGAAAACACAAACAGTAGTAGCTTTTAGAAATATTACAGAAATTTCATTCCAGCAAGACCACAGCCCATCAAGTTAGCAAGAAATATCTATTGAATACAACGTTTATATTTTTTTCATTTTATTTTTATTTTATAATTCAAGGCTATGTAATCAAAACAACTGCCAAAACAGAATGGGCTTAAAAGTGCAACTGCCTTGTAAAGTAGAAGATTCTCATCAACTTCAGGGAAGAGTCGTAATCAAGATTTTAAACATTCTAATTTATGTAATGCACTGACTTATTATGTGTAATAAATAGCTCATGCACAGCATACAACAAGTGAAATAGCATAGCAAAAGGCAAGTTCTCAGACAGTGTTGCAGTCAAATCATATACCGGCTGTTTCAATTATCCTGTACTAAACATGCCCTGTATCTACCTTGTACAATTCAGCATGGCTGAGTTGACTAAAGAAATTTCACAGGACATTCTTCATATGTTTATCAGGTATGTAGATTTTATACAAACAAACAAACAAAAAAAAACCAAAAAAACCAACCAACTAACCAACCAAACAAAAACTAAACTAAAACCAACCAACCAACCAAAAAAAATCCACAACCATACATACACATACACATATACCCACCCCCCACCAAAATCAACCAAATCAAACAATTTTTTATTTGGCAATAATGCCTAGAAAACTATAACACCAGAATTTTAACTCTCCTACTAAATGACAAATAAATTCCATGGCAACTAGAACAGGTGCAGAAGAATGAGATAGAAAGTATAACCTATGGTGGCTAAGCAACTTTGCTGGGTCATAAAAAACCTACTCTACCATTAGCAAACTTGCAGATGACACCAAACTGGGAACAAGTGTCGATCTGCTGGAGGGTAGGAAGGCTCTTCAGAAGGACCTGGACAGGCTGGGTCATTGGGCCAAATCCAACAACATGAAGTTTAACAAGTCCAAGTGCTGGGTTTTGCACTTTGGCCACAACAACCCCCTGCAGTGCTACAGGCTGGAGTACAGAGCAGCTGGACAGTGCCCCGGTAGAAAGGGACCTGCGGTACAGTGCCCGCGTGGCCAAGGAGGCCAATGGCATCCTGGCCTGTATCAGGAACTGCATGGCCAGCAGGACCACAGAAGTAATCTCTCCTTTGTACTTAGCACTGGTGAAGCCATACCTCAAGTAGTATGTCCAGTTCTGGGCCCTCAGTTTAGGAAGGATGTTGAGATCCTGGATCATGTCCAGAGAAGAGCAATAAGGCTAGTGTAGAGTCTGGAACACAAGTCCTTTAAGGAACAACTGAGAGACTTCTAGGTGTTTAGCCTGGAGAAAAGGATTATTGAGGGAGTCCTTACCACTCTCTACAACTTCCTGAATGGAGGATTTAGCCAAGTGGGGGTCAGACTCTTCTCCCATCCAACCAGTGACAGGACAAAGAGGACACAGACTTAAATTGCAGTAGGGGAGGTTTAGCTTGGACATTAGGAAAAAGTTATTCCCAGAAAGGATTATTGAGCATTGGAATGGGATGCCCATGGAGGTGGTGGAGTCACTGTCCCTGGAAGTGTTTAAGGAAAGACTGGATGTAGCATGGTTTATTTGACAAGCTGGTGTTCTATTATAGTTTAGATGATCTCTGAGGTCTTTTCCAGTCTAGTTGATTCTGTATTCATTTCCTTTTAACTCAGAAGAAAACAAAAATGCTTTGTTTTACTGTTTTATATGCTTGTAAGGAAGAATATTTTTTATTAGAAATGGAATCTAAATCTCCATATTTGTCACACTCAAAGTTTGTTCTGTTTTTTTGGCTCTGTGGGGTTTATTTATTTTTTTTCCAGTAAGTATGAGGGATTCTGTACCAAAATACATCACTCCTACTGAAGATTATTTTCTAGAGTTTACTCAGATTTGAAACTTCTATCTGTTCATCCAAAACAATGTATTTCAACAAGAACTACATGCTTTTGCTGTCAGAAAAAAAAACCAAACTAATGACCTTTCACTAACTCGGAAGCAATTATGCACTAGTCTTGCAAACTACCAGCATTAGTAAGAATAATTATTGATTTAGACATTAATTTATCAGGGGAGAAATGTGCAAGAATTCAAGACTAATAAACTTGAAATGTAATAACTGCTAAGATCAAAGAAAAATGTAATGTACGCTAAACATCATACTCAACCATATCATCTTTCCCCCTAAAAACTCAAAGGATCATGGACATTATTGTTCTTCACAATACTGAAATTAAAGCTGCTCCTGTGGACTGTTATCTGTGATGCTTTTACAGTACCACAAAATTTCTAACACTGTCTTTCATATTTTCTGATTTTGAATGTCTGTCTCAAAAAGTATTGTAAATTTAACATCCCTGTGGTGTCCTTGGCTTTCACTCCAGATGTATTTCTTAGCACTGATTTTTATCCACAGAGCAGTTTAAGAAATAATGTACTCCCAAACCTGTGACAAAGGCTTTCTAAATGTGATTCTGTGTCCTCCTGTATTAGTTGTGATTTGAAATGGCACCTGCCTTTTGTTCCCTCATAGCAAATCTTCACTCTTACATTAATCTTGGCCTGGTTCATTTGAAGATCATAAATATCCCAACTTTTACACTTACTCTAAAGTATTTAAACAGAAGATAATCTGTACTTTAAATATTGGTATATATAGCCATAAATGCAGTAATGGCTCAATATTTAACAGCAACACTGTCCTGGTTTAGGGCAAATTGGGAGGAAACTTCAAAAGGGGTCCCTCTAGAAAGCAGATTCAAGCAGTCCCTCCCCCTTCTGGTTCAGGAAAATATTTCCTTGGAGAAAAGTGGGGGGAAAAAAGTGCTTATTTAACAAGCAAAGTATTCACAAGCATGAAAAATGGAACCTCTCGTCGTTCTGAAGAGACGGCAAATTCAGAAAGTCCTTGTCATGAAGTCTAACTTGGTTCACTCAGTCCCTGCTGCACTGAAAAATGCCACATCCTGGGCCGTGGTGGGTCACAGGTGTGGGCTCCCAGTGTTTTTTTGGGTTTTCAGTCCAGAGGAGGGTTGATCAGTTCTAAGAAAAAGAAAAGCCACAATCCAGGGAATTTCTCTGCCTCAGCTAGCTAGAAAAAAATGTAACTAAAAAGTAAAGGAGAGCTCTCCCATTGTCTGTCCATGCTGTGGACAACACAGTCCAGAAGCAGGAATGTGAGGGAGCAAATGCAGTTTCTGAAAGCAAACTGCAGCTTCTTCTGCCCCCTCTCCCCTTCACTCTCAGAACCAGTCTTAAAGGTGCAGAACTTAATATCAAGCATAAACAGAACAGATGACTGGGGATACAAGTACCATAAAGTCACCCTAGGACAAACACCTGCAATGATTTTAGGGGATTTCCTCACGTTTCTTCTGTAGTCTTTGTCCTATTATCCACTATTTCATTCTTCTTCATTTTACTGGTAATTATCACATAGAGTTGCAAATGTTTAGACGTGAGAGCAGTTTTTGGAAATATTAATATGACAAAATGTTTTTGTGCTATTTGATTGGGACAGTAGGGGAAAACTTCAAAGAGCTCTAACTCCCTTAGGGTTTACATACTTTAAAATAACAGTATATCTTTATGGCCAGGGGATAGGGGTGGGGGAGAAACAACAGACCTTCAAATTAATATTACACTGGCAGTGGTTTTTTACAGACTATTTTCAGGACTGAGTGATGACTCCCTAGCTTAATGAACAGTTTGATTTAAAACTTAAAATTATAAAGTGTTCCTACCAGATTCATAAATAATGCAGTTTACAATATTCCTATCGAGCATATAAAACTACATTTGTCTTTCATTAACAACACACTTTTTAAGTAGTCTGACCTCTTCAGATACATAAGAACTTGCAATTAGTGCAATTTGTCACAGGCCCTTTAATTTTAATTAAAGATGTACATTTTAATAAGATGTAATTAGTTGTCTGCTTAGTCTAATTAACTTTGAAACCCTGACAGTTCTTGTTTTCTGGTAAAACACACAGTTCTTTATTTGAATTGCTAATACTGGACAGAGTGTCTCCATACAACAAAAAAGTTAAATCTGTGTACCTTTACTGACTAGGAGGCACTGAAATAACCTGCTAATATTTGCACTAACTTTTCCAAAGTCTTTTTCGTCAATCTGTGACAATATATGGAAGTCAAAAATACGGAGGAGTTAATGTGGGAGCATTTGGGAATCAGATGGAATTATTGTACGGTACTATTATTCTATTAATGATCACACAACTGAATAATTCTGGTTTAGTCGTACTTCTCATATTTCACACGTGATTTAATAAATGCATTACAGACTCAGCCCAATGAAGATGTACATCCTTTGTGTTCTTTGAAGTTAACCTGTACCTAATGAAGAATCAAGTGAAGTATCAAAGAGATTACCTTGAAAACATGATGTTTTAGTGATCACAGAATGGTATTGGCTGCATGGAAGTAACATTGAACATTGAGGTAAAATCTCCAGAATAGGTAAAACGTTAAAAGCTCTGATATTCAGATTTCAAAATTATTTTTCAGCTATAAGATATGACAGTATATATTGCTTTGAATGGAAATTATTACTTTAGAATATGGCAGATTTGTTTTATATTCTACTCAGGATTATTTTAATTACTTAGAGGATGGATTTTTCAGATAAATGACACAATTCAACTGAATAGTAAATAAAGTGCAGACTTATCATTGTGTCCTCTGCTGAATAAAATAATTCTCTGCAATTATACTGAAAAAATCTTCAGAACTGTACATACGGGAGAATGTAAGAATCTATACATAAAAAGAAAAGAGCATGCAGAGAACAGAAACCATTTAATGAAGTGTTGATTTATGTTCAAATAGAGCATATATAATACATTCAATGGAAGATTTTGTGAGTTGAAATAATACATATTATCTTAATCCTGAAAAGAGGAATAATTTCACAGTCTCAGGTTCTGTGCATGGCTCTCACAAAGTGCCAAGTAAGGGGATAGATAAATCTCACCTACTATAATGTATAGACACTTGACAGGGACAGGATGAGCACCAAAGCAAAAATGAAGTGGAAATGATTTTTCATTAGTTTAGGTATTTCTTGCTGTCAGATAAAAATGAGAGCATTACTAAACATTTTACAGAATGACAGCTGTGCCTTTATAGATAACTTCTACAGTTTGATGTATGAAGCAGAAAATGTGAAAGATACTGTGAAGTACCACCTTGACACAATGATGGAATGCCATAGGAAGCAAGCTAACTCCAGAAGAATGTAGTAGACCACTGTTAAATAAAGGAAAGATGTCACTCTATTAGGAACGGCGAGAAGAATGACACAGACTTTCTTGTGAGTTGAACAGGAAAGTTCTTCCTCTCTTAAGGTTTATTACCTCAGATCTTCTTTTATAGACCGATACGTGAAAGTACAGAAAAGTAAAACTCTTATTAGTGAGTAAACTAACACATCACCATCATTGGTCAGTGGTGTACATCACCCCTCAACCTTCTCTTGCAAGAAAACAAGGAACAGACAAACAGCACCTGCAAAGCTGTCTTCTATCTCTGAGGATTGTTCTAATTCCTCCTTATGATTTCCCAGGCCACTTTCTCAGGCGAGACTGAGAAAGTTACGCGGCCTGCTATTCCACAGGCACTGTGCTGCCTGCTTCATAGTTAGCATCCATAGAAGGAGACTTCAGGTCCAGCCAAAAAAACAAAAAAGAAACAACTAAACACTCTGTCTTTAGAGGAAAAAAAGTTGCAAATCTTTTTGTTTCTGGCAGAATATATTGAGAGGGCTTTAAACTAGGTTTGAAGAGGGAAGGGGATGCAGATGGGCTGTGTGGAAGCAAGCCCAAGGGTGGGAAGCCTGAGTTAGGGGTGAAATCAGCAGGCCAGCTGAGGTGTACGTATACCACTGCATGCAGCATGGGTAACAAACAAGAGCTGGAGGCCATGGTGCAAGAGCAAAGCTAGGATGTAGTCGCCATCACAGAAACGTGGTGGGACGACTCAAGTAGCTGGAGCCCTGCACTGGATGGCTGCAAGCTCTTCAGAAGAGACAGAAAAGGGAGAAGATGTGGAGGGATGGCCCTTTGTATTAGGGAAGTTTTGATGCCATGGATATTGAAACTAATGCCAATGAAGTTGAATGCCTATGGATAAGAATTAAGGGGAAGACCAACGAGGCTGACATCCTCCTGGAGTCCGTTATCGTCCATCCAACCAGGAAGAAGAGGTGGAAAACTTACTCTATAAACAGCTGGAGAATGTTTCATGATCACCAGCCCTTGTTCTTGTAGGTGATTTTAACCTACAAGACATCTGCTGGAAATTTAATGCATTAGAAAAAAGGCAGCCCAGGGAGTTTCTAGAGTGTGTGGAGGACAACTTTTTGCCACAGCTAGCGAGTGAGCCTACTAGGGGAGGGACTATGTTAGACCTGTTGTTTGCAAATAGAGAAGGGCTGGTGGGAGATGTGGTGGTTGGAGGCAGCTTGGGGCACAGTGATCATGAAATTATAGAGTTCTTGATATTTGGTGATATCAGGAGGAACACCAATAAGACTTTTACATTGGACTTCCGGAGGGCAGACTTTGGCCTGTTTAGGAGACTTATTCAGAAAGTGCCTTGGGAAGCAGCCCTTAAAAACAAAGGAGTCCAGGAAAGGTGGGTGTCCTTCAAAACAGAGATCTTGAGGGCACAGGAACAGACTGTCCCTGTGTGCCAACAGATGAGTTGATGAGGCAAGTGTCCTGCCTGGATGGGCAACAAGGTTTAGAAGGAACTTAGAAATAAAAAAAGGATGTATCATCTTTGGAAGAAGGGTCAGATTTCTCAGGAACTATTTTAGGAGGTTGCTGGGGTATGTAGAAAAAAAGTTAGGGAGGCCAAAGTCCAGCAGGAACTTCATTTGGCAACTTTTGTAAAGGACAATAAAAAATGCATTTACAAATATATTAATGGTAAAAGGAAAGGTAAGACCAAACCTTTGTTCTCTATTGGATGAGGGAGGGAACTTAGTAACTGCAGATAAGGAGAAGTGCTTAACACCTTCTTTGCCTCAGTCTTTAGTGGGAAGATGGCTTGTCCTCAGGATAACTGTCCTGCTGGGTTGGTAGATGGTGTCAGGAAACAGAATGGCCCCCCTGTTATCCAGGAGGAGGCAGTCAGAGAACTGCTGAGACACTTGGATGTTTATAAATATATGGGCCAAGATGGGATCCATCCCAGGGTGATGAGGGAGCTGGCAGATGAGCTTGTGAAGCCACTCTCCATCATTTACCAACAGTCCTGGCTCACTGGTGAGGTTCCAGATGACTGGAAGCTGGCCAATGTGACATCCATTCACAGAAAGGGGTAGGAAGGAGGACCCTGGTAATTATTGGCCAGTTAGCCTGACCTCAGTACCTGGTGAGGTAATAGAGCAGTTTATACTTAGTGTCATCATGCAGGATGTACAAGATGGCCAGGGCATCAGATCCAGCCAGCATGGGTTTAGGAGGGGTAGGTTGTGTTTGATCAACCTGGTCTCCTTTTATGACCAGGTGACCCACCTGGTGGATGCAGGAAAGGCTGTGGATGTTATCTGTTTGAACTTCAGTGAGGCCTTTGACACTGTCTCACAAAGCACACTCCTGGAAAAGCTGGCAGCCCACATCTTGGACAGGAGTACTCTTTGCTGGGTTAAGAACTGGCTGGATAGCCGGGCCCAGAGAGTGGTGGTGAACAGTGCTGCATCAGCTGGCAGCCAGTCACCAGTGGTGTTCCTCAGGGGTCTGTGCTGGGGCCAGTTCTGTTCAATATTTTATTGATGACATGGATGAATAAATTTAATTAGTAAATTTGCAAATTACACTAAGCTGGGAGTGTGTGTTGATCTGTTAGAAGGGAGAAGGGCTCTGCAGAGAGACCTGGAACGGTTGGATGGATGGGCAGAGTCCAGTGGGGATGAAGCTTAATAGGTCCAGGTGCTGAGCCCTGCATTTTGGCCACAAAAACCCCCTGCTGCATTACAGGCTGGGGACAGTGTGGCTGGACAGTGCTCAGGTGGAAAAGGACCTGGGGGTACTGGTCCACAGCCACAAGCTGAACATGAGCCAGCAGTGTGTCCTGGTGGCCAAGAAGGCCAATGGCATCCTGGCCTGTATCAGGAGTAGTGTGGCCAGCAGGAGCAGGGAGGTCATTCTTCCCCTGTACTCAGCACTAGTGAGGCTGCACCTTGAGTGCTGTGTCCAGTTCTGGGCCCCTCAGTTTAGGAAGGACGTTGAGACGCTTGAGTGGGTCCAGAGGAGGGCAACAAGGCTGGTGAAGGGTTTGGAACACAAACCCTGTGAGGAATGTCTGAGGGAGCTGGGGTTGTTTAGCCTGGAGAAAAGGAGACTCAGAGGTGACCTTAGCACTCTCTGCAACTTTCTGAAAGGTGGCTGTAGTCAGGTAGGGGTTGGTCTCTTTCTCCAGGCAACAACTGACAAAATGAGAGGACACAGTCTTAAGCTGCATCAAGGGAAAGAGTTTTGTACAGCAAGGGTGATAAAATATTGGAATGGTCTGCTTGGGGAGGTGGTGGCACCTGAAGACTGGATGTGGCACTCAGTGCCATGGTCTAGTTGAGGTGTTAGGGCTGGGTTGGACTCGATGATCGTGAAGGTCCCTTCCAACCTAGTGATTCTGTGATTCTGTGAATTTTTAGACAGCTGCCCAAGTTCTGATGGTCTTGTTTGAACAGGATTATGCCTTGGAATTTAAAAAATGGAGGGTTTTGCAAACATTTGTATTACACCCTTTATAAAACATCAGAGGGCACAGCAATTCCAGCATCACAGATTTTGTGATTACAAACTGGCTATGTAGTTTTTAAAAGCACTCAGATAAAGCATGTGAAGGCTCAATAGGCAGTAGGTATGTGGCTAAAGCAATTTAAAATAACTGTTATAGTTTTATTTGTTAAAGTCTGCTTCAAGCCTGACTATAAACAGTGATAAACTAAAAATGAGTAAGAACCAAATTCACTGAACATTCATTCAAATGCACACTTAACATCACTTACACAACACTTAACATACACATACCATAAACTAGATGCTTCTGTATTTTTCGTACTTCAGTACTGCCCTGTCCTCCTCCTTAAAGCCAGGGCTCCATGACGACCCCAGTTTGTACTTAAAAGAGATTTAGAGAATATCAAATGGAATAAGGCCTACAAAATCTGGCCCAAACAGAAAGAAATCATCTTACTAAGTTCAGAAAAAAATGTAAGGCCAAATCACATGACAACAGATTTAGACATATGTCAAATTTGTTATTAACTAATAGTACTAGATCTCTGTTGGGGAGTAAGAGGATTAAATATTGCATATCTGAGAGGTGAGAAGCAATCTTTCATTTAGACATGAGGAAAATTTATTTTTTTAACCATAGCATTGCATACATGCTTAGAATCATAGAATCATCTAGGCTGGAAAAGATCTCTAAGATCCAAGACCTCTAAGGCTTGAGAGGTGGTTCAATATATTTTTTTCAGAGGATGTAAGCACATAACTTCATCTTTAGAAGACTCTTCTAGCTCTAGAACCTTTCTAAGTGTTTTAATAATAGAAATAAAAATAATTCCTAATAAGCAGCAACATTCGGACGAAGCCAAGCTTAGATCAATAGCAACTTAGGAGATACTCAGTTTCCTAGCATATATTTTAAGTAATATAGTTTTTGTGTGTCTATAAAGAAAAATGAAAGCAAGAGTTCTTATATTAATATATTCTAAATTAACTTGTGCCAGATGGCTGGAATCTGAAATAAAAGCCTCTCTGAGTCCCTCAGAGAGAGAATGGATCTAAAATATATAAAACCACATAGACATGAAATAAGAGTGTAGGTTTTAGTTTTAAGTAAGTAGAAATATATCTTAAGTGTCTTAAGAGACTGTATTTGTTAGTAAAAAGCCCTAAAGTCTAGTTTAAAGTTCAGTAGTGTCACCCTTTACAGAATTAAGTAGCTCTAGACATAATGAAAACATAGCTTGCATTTATAGATAGGACAGATAAAGCTTTTAATGTAAACAGTTAATACTCCATACGTAGAATTTAGGTAAGGACTGACAGTGCTTTCGTACATTAAGAATTAATTAATTAATGAAAGAATTAAGATTGGTGCAGAAATGTTGGAGTCTGAGACACCGAGTGTGTGCCCTTGTTTCTGATACCTAAGATCCAGAAAAACACTGAATTTTATATAATATGAAATTAATGAGCATGTTTTCATGGTGATACGTGAAAACAACTGTTAAAGTTAGATAGAAAAGCTGAAAGTGTGAGTGTGTAGATCAGAGAGTTTTCTTATGTCACTGGGTGAAAAAGTTAGTTTAGAGTTTAAGTTAGTTTAGAAAGCAGAAGACAAGATGGAGAATTTAGAATGTTGTTTCTTTTCCTTCTTCTTTCTTCTTCATGTTCTTCTTCTAGAGGTTTTTGGGTAATAGTAAGTGATTGGACAGAAAATGCTGCATTAAAAAAATAATATATGTGTCTATTTTTAATTGGATAAGAATAAGTATAAAGATAAAATAACTGCGTAGTTCAGGGCCATTTTGTGCTTTCAAATACAAAGTGAGCCACAAAGCCATTCTGTAACATCAGAAGAAAATGAGCCAGGTTGTGGTGAATTAAGCTTGTGTAGCTAGTCTGGAGAGACCTGCCAAGTTTTGTGATAACATCCTAATAAACACAAGAAACAAGATTCTAATGAGCTCGGGAGTTTCCTTCAAGCCCAGAGAACTGAGATAAGCGGGACTCCCCACGAGGGAAGAGCCCAAAGGAGCTCAGCCCAAAGGGGACTGAGAAATCCAAGAGAAAAGTACAGAAGAAAAGCAGCAGAATCAAGGAAAGAGAAAAAGGAAACAAAGAAGAACTTTTTAGAAAAAAGTTACATAGAAAGAATGTTTAGAATCATGTTTTTAGATGATTAGATGATTTACAAATATAATCCCCTGTATTGGGGTGAAACACCACCACAAAGAAGAAGAAGGACAACAGCAGATCATCTTCAACATCACAACACAGAAAAAAGAAAGAAAAAAGAAGCTGCTGCTTCTACTCAGAGGGAGCTGCTCCTGCTCAAAAGTCTTTCATTAGTAAATTTCTATGCCAGAAAGCTTTTAGCATGGACTTTAATACTCTGAACTCTTCGCCTTTAAGACATTCATACAATGAGCAGATTGACTGCAACCAACAACTGCTCTTGTCTCCTTTAGACCTAGAGACCCCCATGAACAACTCGGATGTTGCTAGTGGACATGAAGTATGAAGCAAGGGTTTTTATCACAAGCAGCTGAGGTCTTATTTCAGAAGGCAAAAAGCCTTTATTTTGGAGTTTTCAATCCTATTTATAAGGTGTTCCGATACAGGTTAACCTGACTGGTACAAGGAACAACACCTCCCTCCTCCCATTGGTTGGACAAGAGAAAAACACTCTCAGAATATCTCTGTCATTGTTTTGGGAACCAAAATCTTATTTACACAACAGTCCTTGAGAGAGAAAAATTTTCCCAAAAGACTTTCCCTTGGGAAACAAATTAGCCCCTGAGAGCCTAAAACTCTCTCAGGTTCAGAAAATCATGTCCACACTCGACACCAGATGAGAAAGTCCAGTGAAGAATTTTGGCACTGTTGACTGTAGCTGACACACAGGTATGACTGATTTCTGCCTTTGCTCCAAGGATAAATGAAAAGCTGGCAAATACCACATATACGTAATGCCTTGAATTTTAAGCGAAATTGGTTTTCGGCATCTTATTTAGTACTTCCCCCTCATACTTCTAATTATTTCTTCATGTTTATTGTGTGCTTATAGAATATGTTCTGCTGTATAGTCTGGTTTTATCACATCTGCCTTAGGCTTTCTCCAGGCAGCTGCAGTTATAAATTGGCCAAAAACCACTGCTTGTAGCAGAGATGAAATAGAAATCACTCCTGTAAAAAACTGTTAAAAAAAAATAAAGCCTAGAAAAAGAGAGGCCTTTGTATTGACTCATTAGCGGTACACTGAATTTTTATTCCACTCACTCTAAACTGCCACCCAGGCTACTGCTGCTAAGAGGTAGTAAAATAATAAAGGAGAACTTTGGTCTTTCTGATACGTGCTAGGAAATTAAAATAACAAAAGCATGGAAAGCATTTCAAAGGTCTCATTATCATATGGATGGTCCTGCTGGAGCTGTCTAATAAGGTTCAATGAAGATATGAGTTGTATGACCCCAGGAACACAGATCTCAGTACATGAAAGATGCCAGTGGAGGTTCTACCCAGTGTCTCCTGTGATTCTGCCATGCTGCTATCTCTGATTTGTCATGTTCCATGCCTGTTACTGAACAAAAGAACATTATCTATGTTTCAGGGCTTCCTTCTCTTCCTGCTTGTGTTTCATCAAATAGGAAAAAAAAGTAGCAGAGTTTATAAGCTTATGGGTTATATATTTACTCCTGGAAGATACACATAAAGCCTAGGGCAATGAATGTATGTGCAATATTTTCTGTTACAGTCAGAACTCTAACTGCTATTTCTGTGTCTGTCTTACAAGAACTTGGTGAGTCAAGGTCTAGATATGAGTGGAAAATGAGGAACTGCAGTACTACTTGGCAATCAGCAAATAGACATTTGTTTAAATACTATTAAGCATAGCAAATTGATTTGCACTATGCCATCTTCACATGTAAGTAAAAGGGATAAAATCTTGAGTAAAGAAGGTGGAACTCCAGACACTGATCCCCAGAGTCATATTGACAAATTCAGGTTAAAACATAAATATAACCAGTCTGAATTTCACCTCAAGTTAAATCCCTAGGCATGCTGGCAATGTTTGAAAAGTGAAATTTGCCTACAGGCAAAACAGTTTGCTGGAACTGCAGCACTCCAATTAGAGATAAGGATGTGTGAGTAGCTGTAAACATCTCAGCAGGCATTGAGATGTCTTTCCATTTCTCCATCAATAAAAAAAAAAAAAAAAAAAAAAAAACCAAAAAAACCAAATAGATAAACAAAACCCATTAAACCTCCAAAAGCTAGATATCTAGTATCCTACAGACATCCTTCTTTTCAAAACAATTAAATATTAGACTAACATTTTCATTTTCTTCATGACTGACAAGTAAAACCCCAAATCAGTCTTGAAATGGACATGGGTTCCTCTTTCAATATTTGCAGACTGAAGAAGCACAAGCACAAGTTTTCCATTTTAAGATCAAACTAATTTGCATCAACTTGTCTTATAGCAATCAACTTCAATATTGTAGGTGAATGTTTATATAAAATTCTGATTCCATGATCTACTTTGAAATATTTCATTGAACCTTTCCTCCCTTAACATATTTAAAATCATATTCAATGCATTGGTCATTACGCAAACTGTGCAACTTTGTCCTGGAGTTATGCCTTTGAAATATACACAATAACTCTGTATATTAATAATAGGAAAGGAGACATGATTAATGAAGGTGTTCCTTTATCACAACAGATAATGTGATACAACCCTGCTGAAAACAAGCTGAAACAAAACTGCTTTAAGCTGTTGTAGTCTATCATTAGAGCCAGACCTAAGTTTACATTGAATGCTACTTACTTTCATATCTATGTTATCCAAGAAACACCTTGATGTGAAGATGACAAATAGTTTTAACTATTATGACCATCATCATCTTATCTTAACCTTAAATGTTGAATCTCTCATTAGATACTTTCCATGTCTCGTTACCATACTTAGCTTTCCAAAAGTACCAAAACAAAATCTTGTTTAACATCACAACTCAATAGGCAGTTAGCACAAACTAGAAACAGCACAAACTAGAAATCACAGAATAGCGTATCTGTAGATAGTATAATAAAAACAACAAATATTGACATTCCATTGCACATCCATTGCATGCAAACACATAAATCTTAATTCTGTATTGGCTGTATTGGCACAACTGCAAGGAGGTCTTTGCAACCCTCTGTTGATCACTAGCTTATAATTAATCTCTCCCATTTAGTCTAGAGCACCTGCTATCTTGCTAACTAAAAGTACTAATTAAACAATCTATCAGAGGTCCTGGAAGCATTAGAGAAAAGCAGAACATATTTTAACTTTCTTAATTTCTCTGCCACCACACTCCTGGAACATTCACTTAGGGAAAAAGGGAAAGAAAATACACATTTTTTTTAAAACATTCAAATTCAAAGCACCAATAACACAAGAAGTGGCAAGAGGCAAACTGCTGCTAACTGGAATCATAGGATATAAAGTAATCATTTCTGTGTTATAAAATTAAACCAGGTCAAACCAACATTGTCCCAAATTCACTTCATAACCCAGTTCAAAACTTCTTGGTATTGACAGAGGGCTCAGTGTCTGAGAAAAATATCAATGAATGCTTCATTTTACACCTCTGAAAATGGTAGTGATTTATACAATACACTCACAGGTGAGACTTTGCTTTTCATTTTAACCCCTTCTAAAAAAAAAAGCAAAACAATATTTTTCTTTGCTAGGAGCTATAGGTTAGTTGTATGATAATATATTAGTTCATGTATTAATGAGTGCTTGATCACCTTTTTCTCCCCCTAAAAGTATAACCGTTATATAAATAAAGAGTATTATTAAAAATATTTACCTCTATTTCTCATAACAGTTGCAATGGATCAGAGATGGATATCTTTGAATTTATTTTTAATTCCACACATTGAATTTTTTATGTATGGAAATCTTGAGATTTTTTCTCTCTAGAAAAGCTTGGCTGATCAGCAATCCAACTGTAACTTCCTTGCCCTGAAACAAAACTTAAGGCATTTAATTAGTTATTATTTGTTCTTTACTTAGCCATACTTGATGACTTAGTGGGAGTTTAGTAGAGCAGGAACTAGAAATAAAACTGGGTGAAGACATTAATATCTGTTTACCTGGAAACAGTATTTGTTCTTTCTTGGCTTACTTTATATAGCTGCTGTTGAACAAAACAGCACCTAGTTATTAACAGAATACTGCATAGTTATTAACATAATATTGCAAAATTAATAGTTTATAAAATCCTCTAGAGGGATTACGGAGAGAGGAGATACCTGATTTTTTCTGAACTATACACTGAAGTTCTGTCATCAGACAATAAGAGTCTAGCAAGATTTCAGCTATGTCAAAGGGTACTACACAAATGTTTTTGGCATACTCAAAAACCTCTTGGATACACTGCACAGAGAAATTAGGTAAGTAGAAATTATATAATAATATAGAAATTATAAAATTAACTTTATTATACGTTGCTGAGTTTCCTAGTCAAACCATGTCACAGCAGTAACTCATAAGCACCCCTTGTTTTGGGTGGACTGACTACACAGCTTTTGCTCTCATTATCCTTTCTCCCTGTAATGCTGAAAATTAGAGGCTTTGACTCTTTGTTTCATCTGCCACAGATTTCACTTTCGGCTTGGGTTCTCAGGAGAACACTTTGGACTTGTATTTTGCAGGGACATATTGTACAAATGTGCCATGGGTCTTCTAGACTAAAAGTATATATATATATATCCTTGGCAGAGGAATTGACTTGAAATTAGAAGCTGAAAGCTGAATTCAAACTGTCTTCTCTTCAATGCTCAATGCCTTTAAACAAACCTCTTTACTTTCAAAGTTATGAACACCACTTGCAATATCCTACTGTGTATTCAGAGGGCACTCTTATTTCACCCCAGGCACTAAATTCCAGGGTGAAACCAAGATTCTTTTGCTCTGGGTAGATGCAAAGGAGAAAATACAAATTAGATATTTTCAAGAGGTAAAAACCACACAAACCTTACTGGCAACATTTAGAAAATTAAGGAACAAAAGAGTATATACAACATAACATCACTTATCAGAGCATAGACTTAGCCCACTGAATATATAAAACCTTTAAACATTTTGTGGGAAGAGAAGAAGAAAGAAGAAAGAAAGAAGGAAGAAGGAAGAAGGAAGAAGGAGAAGGAGAAGGAGAAGGAGAAGGAGAAGGAGAAGGAGAAGAAAGAAAAGGGAGAACAACAGAAAGACTTCTGGAAAGATACAGAAAAACAGACATAGCTACCAACTCCTGGGGTCCAGTGATGTAAAACCCCAAGATGAAGGTAGGGTTAAAGGACAATGTGCTTACCTCATGGTGACCCTTCTTAAACCTTTTTGGCCTATCCTGGGCCTTCCTCCCTGGTGGTAGTTCTGCTCACTTGGCCACTCAGGGACTGGTTTAATTGCTTCCAGTGTGTTCTGATTGACTGACAGACCCTGAGGGACTGGGGGGTATTGGGGGCAGGACCATATCCAAGCAAGGCCTGACCCACCCCATGTCACACATTCCAAGCCCCCGAGATGTCTCAGAACAGATCACCTTTTCCAGCCTCTGACAACTCCCCCAAGGCAAACTGGAGTAGGGACCTGAACTCAGAATAAAGGGACTACCTGGTATTTTATACTCTGTGGGCTTCCTAGAATTTCACTCACATGAAGTATGCCTTTGAATTCAAGAGTTTGAAAGAGAATTTATTATTTATCATAATGATCCTTGAGAAACTCAACTTTCCAGCACCTCATCAAGGTGCTGCAGTATGAGCTGCCTAGATTTCAATATTCTAAGAAGGATTTAAATGTTTATGCAATCTTCAACTTCAAGATTTCTAATATATTTAGCAAATTAATATAATATAAAGTAATTGTTGTTTTGTTGTTAAAAATAGAATACATTTTATTGATTTGATTTTTGCCAGGAATCAATTGTGATACATTATCACTCCTAGAACTGTTACAGGAATTACAAATGGAAAACATGCCATCTAGAGTTATTTGCTTTCTGGAATAGGCAGAAACACATTTTCAGTGTCAAATGACTTTAGACATTTAATGTGAAAACCAAGCTACCTTATAGTTAACTATTTTGGAAGTAATAATGATTAGAGCACCAAAGCATTTTATTTCCAGCAATGGCTTTTTTGGGTTTCCTTAAGTAAATGAAAATACATCTTATGATCAATACCTCATACTTGGAAACTGCCTTATTTTTTTAATCGGTCCTTGGTCTTTTAAGGGCTGAATTCTCTGTGCATTCTGTTTGGGATTGGGTTTTTTTTACAGGAGAGCTAGCTAAAATATTGAAATATTTAAATACATGTTCCAGTTACTTTCATTTTTTTTAGCAGTAGAAGAAGTCTTCCAAACAAAACTTTTGACAAAGTATGTTTCATGCTAAAATAATGTATGAACTTATGCAGAATATGATTTGTTTTGGTGAAAACTCCAACCATGCTCAAGTTATACCTCATGCTCACCATTGTCCTGGGGATACATAGTCTGAAGTTTTTGAGCCGGTTTTTGAAAGCTATTAGATGTCAAGTAGCTGAAGTTATATCTTTCCGGTAAATTCAGATGTCTTATATGTATTTGTATTCTATCCTGGCCTGAACCCTACAGCATTTGTTGTACCTTAATGTAATGGATTGGCATTTAAGAAACAAAGGGAAACACCTAAGGAAGTTAAGGCTGCTGGAGGCTGATGGGAGTTTTTCTCCTGGCCAATAACTGGCCATTTCTGAGAACTGACAGTAGTTTTGACCATTGAAAAATGAGATCAGCCTGTGACCACCACCTTAAGACTTAAGCTTGGGAATTTCTGTCTCTCTTTGGTTTCTGGCTTTGAAGAGGTAACAGGGCTCCGGTTCAGCCTCCTTCCCCCCCAGGCCGGACAAGGCCATGGGGGGAGCAGGGCTGGCCAGAGTTCTGCGGGTCCCAGGGATGATGGAGACTGTGAAGTGACAGGAGCCCCTTCCCAGAGGGCTCACTGGGCCTTGTACAGCGGGCCTGCCGGCCCAGGCCGGTCCCTGGCTCGACTGCAGTTTCTGCCGCTGCTGAGTTTCACCAGAGACTGCTGAGTAAGGGGAGAGAAAGCCATTGACCTGCAGAGTGCTGAGACAGTGGCCACATTCCCCCAGAGCAGCCACGGAAAATCTTCCATCGCAGACAGCTTCAGCCGCTGCTCCAGCAGAGATCACAAGACCATCCAGAAGGCTTGGGCAAGATTTTAACCCTTTCACTACCCAGATGAGACTTGCAGATTAATCCTTTTTCCAGAGAGAGGGGAAGAGAGAGAGTGATCAACATGTAAAGAGACACCATAAACTATCAAAGACAGTGAGGAAAGGAATTAAGCTTCAGATGAGGGAGAGAAATAAGGAGATGCTTTAATAAGCTGAAATATTCTTTTTCTAAAACTATGGAGATGGACAGTAGTGTTCTGAAAAAAACTCCTTTAATTCATGACAGAGTATTTTGCGGGGAAAATGGAGTATTTCAAAGTGTGGATCTAAGCAAATGGTGAAGTAGTTGTGATCACATGAGATGCTGGAATAGAAACAGGGAAGAGAGAATTGTTGAAGATTTGTGGCCTTCAAGAGACAAAGAGAAAACTTCTGTTTCCAGAAATGATCACAAAGACAGATGAAGATAATTTTTGCCTTTGAATAACTCATCCTTAAAATGACAGCCCATTTTGACTCATGACCCACGAACACACCTCAGAGTGGTGTGAAATGGGAGGAAAAGACTGATGGCAGAGTTTTCTGGGTGGCTTGCATCAGAAAAATAGAAAGCCATAAGAAAATGTTTTTCCTGTGAAAATCTCCATAAATTGACAAAAGAGAACTTCTTTTTCTCTACAAAGATTGATGGAAAGACTATAGCAAAGTTGGGACTGGTTTAACCACCAGGTTTTTTTCTGTCTCTTTGTTGTCTTGTAAACAAGGGAATGGTTGGGTGGTGGGAAAAAAAGGGTTTCTGGAGGTTTTATTTTAGTTTCTTATTCTTGTAGTTTTGTTAATAAGCTTTTTTTATTTATTTTAAGTTTTAAGCCTGTTTTGCCCTTCTTCTCCATATCTCACAGCAAGAAATGAGTAAGTTTTCTAGTGATTTATTAGCTAATGCTTTAAAAGCAGGACACTTAACTAAGCAACTGGTAAATAATCATGATTTGAGAAAGGATCATAGACCAATATTTTACCATTCAAGACTGTAAGATGCTGAGTGATATGATGGAGCACATGAGAGTTGCTTTCTAAGCAAGGCACTGCTTGAAGTATAAAGAGTACCAGAAAACAGGGCCAACTGAAGAGATCTAACATGTATACACACCACTGTAACAATTCTTAAATAATTTTACGTAAGTATTGAAACTTCCAAAACAACATATTAGGCAACAAATCAGCATCTCAAGGAAAAAAGTGTTATACTTTGAGCTTCATTCATATTGAGATCAGTTAGGTGCACAAGGAAGTTTCTTTGTCTAGGAGTGGCCAAATTAAGAAGCTGGGCACTTAGAATGAAAGAGGTATATAAATTAACCATATAACATTTGCACGCAAAGCACTTTATCAGAGGGCAACAATTTTAATTTTTAAAATATTTTAATACCCATCCTCTTTTGATTGATTCTTCCATCAGTATTTACTGAGGCTACAAAAAAGATTAATTTCACATTTTAGCAGCATAAGCCCAGTCAATTACCAGATGACATCCATTTGCTGTATCTCACAAATGAGCAGCTCCCATCAACAATTTTAATTAATGCCTATTTCACACAAAATTTGTTCCTCAAGCAAATAGCCTAGTTTAGAATTCACTAGGCCTGTGGAAGAACATCAATACTACATCAACTTGCATAAGCTTGCAAACAGATTCTTGAGTTATCTCTTATATGAGCAATAATTCTCTTCTGACCCAGTCTGTGTTGTGAACAATAAACAATCCACTTTTGACCCAGTTCATATTGCTTTCTCAGTCAGTAGTTATGTGTGGGAAATGCAGGCACAGAGAGCTCTCAAGGCCTTGAGCATACAGGCCCAGAGATAGAGACGGATACTGTGTTTGACCTGAGACTTAAGAGAAAACTTGGAGCTTTAGAAAAATTAAGTTATACAAACAAGAAATAAGAATAGAAGTTTGTAGTTTAAGTGTAAATATGTTTTAAGCATGTTTCAAGCAAGTAGAAATATGTTTTATATAAGTGAATAAATATGTTAAGCAAGATAGTAGAAGACTAAAATTTAATGTAGAACCTATTATAGAGTTAGTAAGAAATTAAAGATGTAGCAATGTAAGTTTCTGTAGTGTTATATGACTGGGTAAGAAAAGACACATTGCAGTAGTATCGTGTGAGACGAAGCAATCAGTGATTGGTTTACGAAGATGCTGGTGAGCTTTAGAGTAACTTGGTGATTGGTTAAAAAGTTTATAAAAGACGTAACTAGGATTTAGATTACTTCTGAGGTGATGGAATTGAATGTAACATCTTAAATGTCTCACCCTTCCATGAGACTGATGGACTATGCAATAAAACACCTTTTATAACATCACTCAGTTGGCCCCATCTGCTCTGATCCCAATAGTTATAGTTTTAATTAGCCATTGCTTTCACAGAGCTTTAGTTCATTTTTTGATTTGCTCTTTATAAATCAGAGATGGCATGTAGTCTAACTAACCAAACCACTGAAGCAGAGGCAAAAGGAAACAAGTATATGTGTTTATGTTAATCTCTTTAGAGACCAGGATTATTTGGATTAAAAGGAACAGCCATTCAAGTAGTCTTTTCCTCATCCAGAGACAACTAACTATCTGACCAAAAACTAGACCATTAAAAAGAAAGTCAGCTCTCTACTAACAAAGAATGTGTTTCAACTGCATAAAAGCCTTTCCCTTGTGGAAAAAAAAAATAATTTTACTAGTTTAGAACAAGATTTAAAGTGTGAATAACATATTGACACATGGTAAATTGGGTCAAATTTTAAATATGCTTCATAAACCAATAAGAATTCTCCTGAAAATGAAATGCCAAGTGTTGTGGTTTGACTGGCGAAATGCCAGGCCCTCACCAAAGTCATTCACTTACCCTCTTTCATTACAGTTGGGCAGAGGAGAGGGAAAAAATTAACAAAAGTTTCATGAGCTGAGATAAGAACTGGGAGGAAAAAGCATTCTAAGGGCAAAACAGGCTCAAATTTAAAGGTATAAAGGAAATTTATTATTAACAGAGTCAGAAGAGGATAATGAGAAGTAAAATAAGTCTTTAAAACACTTTTTGTCCCCCCAGCCCCTCTCTCCTTCTCACCAATAGCACAAGGAGACAGGGCGTGGGGGTTTTGGTCAATTCATCACTTAGGATCTTTTTCCATTCATTCAGGGAGAGGAGTCTTTTTTCTGCTATGCTGCTGGCACTCCTCATGCAGGGTGCCAGGAAGAAGAAGTAGCCACCCCTGCCCCTGATCTTTCACCCACAGTGCAGCTAGCTGAGGGTGGCTAGGCAAGCAAGGCCAGCCACAGGCTGCACCAAGATGATGACAGCTGCCATCGGCAGCCTTGGCACTTCCCCATCCCTGGGGAAAAAACTGCATATGTGCTGTTTTGATTTCTTCCTGAATATATCATCACAGAGGTATTACCAACCTCTCTAACTGGGCCACCAGCTTATCCGTCTTTGAAGCCATCAGAGATTGGCTCTGTCCTGTCAAGATGTAAAACAAGGGATGGGACCACCATGCTATTTAATATGATTTATTGCTCAAGTAAACCAGATAAGATATCAGTCTGAAGGCATGAGATTTAGAGAGGAGCAACAACTCAGCCATAGCTCAAGGTAGTCACGAGTTTCTTCTTCACACAGCAATATATAACATTTTGGTCCAATAGACAGTTGACACAAAACTTGTTTCTACTTATTAACCTATAACCTTTGCTTAATTTTGCTGCACTGCATCTGTCTCTTAGCCACTAAGCTGACAGGTCACGTACTCATACACACACCTCAATCATAGCTTCTAGATCCCTAGCTTACTCTATAAGTCGCATTATTACACCTCAAACCTCACACTATTTTACCTAATATAATTTCTTTCTTACTCAAGACGTATTCTTACTTATAACTATAGGAACATAAGTTTATAATTTTTCTACTTAATCTTTGTGTACCTTCATCATTACATTAACTCAAGCTCTTTCCAAGGCTGCAGATTGAGCCCTTCAGCATCTGTGGAATTTTCCATTTTTCCACTTGCCACACTGTCCGACATGTTCAAAGCTTCTAGCAGCTTCTCACAGAAGCTACCCCTGTGTCCCTCCCCTGCTACCAAAAAACCAGGCTGTGCCAAATCAAACACCAATAAAAATGGAAGATGATGAAGACATCTCAGTTAGAATGTTATGTCAAAATTGTGGTAAAATAATTTAAAAGCTATCTGTAAAAATTATGGATATATATGTCCAAGTACTCATGATTTAAAATCATAACTATTAAACAAAAGTGCTTTTCTTCTTATTAATGAATAGCTAACTCATTAATAAGTTAGCTACTTAGGTTTAAAATTCTTCAGTCAAACAGAAACTAAAACAATATAAACAGCTCCTAAATGGGCACATCACAATTATATTCCCACTTCAAGGACTACTAACTAGATAGTAAAAAGAGAGGGCTGGCTTTATAAAACAATTCATCCTCCACAGCAAAGTCGAGTTCAACTAATGTGTTTCTTTATTTTAAAAGTGGGTATGGCGCCCTAAGGACTTCTGACTTCCAGACACTGTAGCATTTGACTGTCCCGTTTTCTCCCATTCACTCTGAGGCAGAGTCTGTATTTTTCATTGGAAGAATTTTTATCAAAACAAATATCTAGAACTGTATTTACCTTTGAAAATATATTCTGATGAACATTTATTATTATTGCTATTACTATTACTATTATTATTTGTCCCATTTTTATCCATTTTTATCCCATGCCTTAGCCATTGACACCCTTCCTAACTACAACTTTCAGGGCCCAATTCCAAAATCCTGGGCCAAAAATGAAGCATAATATAAAATTAGAAAGTTTGATGGAAGCCAAGATTTCACTTACTGTGATGGATTCTTTGTTATAATCTCTGAATTAACAGAGAAAATGAAAAATCATAGAATTCCTGATTTGGAATGAACCCACAAGGAATAAAATAATACAGTGCCATAATCCTAATTAAAATTTAAACAGTTTCATTGCTATATCCTTCCAAGGTTGAGTAAAATATAACCTGCCAAAATACCGTTTTACTGAAACACACTCCATCTTATTGCATTTAAGAGCTCTAAATTCAAAGTCTCAAGGTTTCTAGGGTTTGGTATGGCTTTCCCTGTGGGACAAGTATATATATTTACATATCTATAAATACAAGTGTTTACATAGTTAAAAGCAAAAGATATGTATTCAGTAGTTTCAATCCATATCAATTTGATTTCTAATTGCAGTGTCAAAACTATGATCAAGACATTTAACTGTAGCAAAACACAGTTTAAACTAAAGATTGGGAATATCTTTAGGGAAAAAATTTAAGTAGAAAAATCTAAGTTTAATACAATGGTTTGCTTGAAATAGAATTTCATGTTATATACAGAACAAACTCTGACAAAAGGCAAACTCTGACTCAATTCAGTATATGGTACTACAATTTCCCAACATCTCATTCACTGGAATGGGATTTTTTCAGATTACAAATGACAATTTCAAAATTAAACTAAACATCAGTATGGAAACTGCAACATGTTTTCAGAATAAAATTATCCATTTCCATAGCTTTTTTAAAATCCAGTTATTCTAGATGCAATACCATATTTTTGTATTAAAATCACTGAAAGGCTGAGAAGGATATGTTTGCTTCCTACCCAATATATTTTATCACTGGTTCAAAACTGCTCATGAATAGAAATAATTTTAACTAGGGTTTAGAAGGAAATTGAAGTGATTGCTTTTTGTGGGCAGAGAATGATACAAACAGTCTCTATACATGTTATGAAGATTTTACAGAGCTTCAAATGAGGCATAAATAAATAAAAGTAGTTTAAGGGCTACTATTTATTGTAGATATAAATCAAAGCAGTGAGAAGTGCCTATAGTGCTATGAGAAACCATCAGAATTATAAATGCAGATGATGAAGTAAACACACACACAAAGGATTTATTTCACTTCCAAAAGCATCCAAAATCCTGACAGGGAACTAACCTAAGGTATTTCTATCAACAACAATTCATAGTTCAAACAGTTCACCCTTCTTTCATATATGTGCAGTGAAATAACAAAAGGCAAGATGCAAAACAGAAAATACCCTTCAGGTAAAAACGAAAAAAAGTCTTCACTGGAGTGGCCTGTGATGAATATCCTTTAATAGGAAAGAAGCACTTAAGATTCAAAATGTTGTTTGGTTGAAAGGAATGACAACAGTTAGAGGGTCCTCAGTCAAGCACAGAGTTTTATTAATAAATTACATGCTTGACATGGAAATTGGTATGTTAGTCCCTGACCTACTATATGGGCACACAGGAGTGGGTTTAGGATAGAAGAGTAAAGGTAAAAGAGAAAGTAAGCTCATGACAGGGGGATTGAATAAAAGTGTAGGGTGGAAGAGAAAAGAGAAATTAAACAGGTTATTTTAAAAGGGGGAGATGAATTAAAGAAAAGAGAAGGAAAAAAATGAGAAAAAAGAGAGGGGAAAAGGGATCACCAGCCTTTGCTCCAGTGTCAATCCAGCTGATGGCACGCCAATCCTGGTCTTAGGGTCAGTCCAGTTAATAAGTGGCAATTCAGCTGCATTGGTCCAGCTGATGAGATGTCCAGGGTCTGGAGGGCACCACGCAGGCTTGGGGGGGTGGGGGGGGGGGCATTACTTTTTATGGGGAGATTTCACTGCCCCAAAGACAGTTTTCTCACTTTCTATGCTAATTAGTTATCATGCACAGTCTGTTCTTTCACATCTTCTGGTCATGGGTTAGAGGGCTTCAGGGGTCTTGGGTGGTCCCAGTCCTGCTTTATAGTCCATGTCCACTTCCTGCCAATCATTCCTGCACTTCTACTCTACTGTGTTTTGGGTCTTTCTTGTGAAAAAGTGCTGCACTATTTCCACCTGGCCTCCCTTCTCCAGCCAAAACTCAGTCTTTCTCACAGGATTTTAATAACAATAGTTCTTGCTTATTACCAATCATCTTTGTCTGTTATAAATAAGAGTTCTTTGGCTCTTTTAACAGCCATCCAGTTATGAGTGCTTAAGACACACACATTTGCCTGTTATCTTCTAGGAGTTGAGAGATTGAACCATGCTTTGGACCACTGCTATTGGGTCTCAGGAGAGTTGGCTTTAGTCTCAGTAGTTTTCCACCCTGGCAAAAATTCAAGTTGGTAACTTTCATTAATGGTTTGGCAACACAAATATTTTTCTACTTGGGTTCTTATTCAGACAAGAAAAAAGTGTTTGTAAGGTTGCTTGTTAAAAAACAGGTGCTCATTAGACAGCACTAGTTCTTGGAAGCAGTGTTTCTGATAAGCTGGAGAGGGGCTTTGTCCAGGTGCAGTTTGTCAAGGCTGAGGCCTAATGAGAATTTGTCAGATAGCCATGCAGCCTGAGCGGGGAAGTTGTGACTAAAGGCAGCTTCTCTAGGCCTATATATGGTCAAACACTAGAATGGCTTTCCTAGAGCAGATGAAGAAATCCCAAACTTTCACATTTTAAAGCTCAACTGAAAAAACTCTGAGCATTCTGACCTAATTTCCAAATTGCCCTGTCCTTAGCAAGGAGTTGGACCACCAGAGTTCTCTCCAACAACCACCTTTTTCTAATTCCAAGATTGGTATTAATTTTAAAAAAATGCAAATAACCAGCATACAGCACATTCCAGCCAGTGGTTACCAAGCAGCTCTGAAAAGGCAACAACTTGACAGAAATAGGAGAAAAAAAAAAAAAACAAAAAACAGATCTTTTTTTCTGTGGCTGACCTGTCTTAATTTGCCCAGGAGAATTTCACTGTTATGAGAGTACTATCCTTTGCCTGACTTTATTTAATTGGAACTGCAACAGAAGAACAACATCTCTCACCTTTTTCTTTCCCAAGACCTGCCTTCTTTACACATTTCCTGGGGAAGAGAGAATAGTTGAGGAAGAGAGGGACATGTAGCAGAGTTAGAACACTCCACAGCAGGTTGAACACGAGGCCACTGACAAAGCTTTTGGCATTTGCCCTCACAGCAGTAACATGGCACACAGGTACCACTGCAACATTAACTCACTGCAGCATCAGACTGTTACATGGCATGATTCTTTAGTTAATTGTCTCCATTATTTGCTACCTGACAGACCTTTAATTTATCTGAAAATCTCACCAGTAAGGATTTTACATCAAGTGTTTACAATCCTGAAAATGTGAAGTAGTCCCAGCCCCTGAGTGACCACGGCAAAAATGGCATTACTCATTGGATCACTCCCCATTAGGAGCTTCATTTTGACACCTTGTCCCATCCCACTGTAAAAGGGGGAGTTGTGGAGGACTCTTTTTGATAGACTTTCCAGATGAAAATAAAGCACGAACACAGCAGTATTATATCTGAGAACCATTTATTGATAAAGAATGGTAAGTATTCCTACTTGGAAGTGGGATAGAAAAGAGAACAGAGAGGGAAGAAGAGAGAGAGAGAGAAACAGAAGACAGGGTGTCCTGGTTTAGGGTAAATTTGGGAGAGAACCTCCAAATGGGGGTCTCGCCAGAAAATCAAATTCAAGCAGCCCCTCCCCCAACTGGTTCAGGAAAAAGATTTCCTTGGAGAAAAGTGGAAAAAGCTGTTAATTTAACAGAAATTGAATAATATTAAACAATAAAACCTCTCGCTGTTTGATGAAATGGCAAATCCAGGAAAATCCTTTTCATGTGGTGTAGCTCGGCTCACTCAGGTTCTTATCAGTCCCTCTGGTGCTGGAAAGCGCCAAGGCCCAGGCCCTGGTGGGCCACAGGCGTGAGCTCCCGGGGTTTGGCTATTTCTTTCAATCCAGAGCAGGTTTGAACAGATCCAAGAAAAAGGAAAAACACAGTCCAGGGAACTACTCTGCCTCAGATAGCAAAAAACTAACTAAAAGCAAAAGAGAAGCTCTGTCCTGCTGTCTGTCCGTGCTACATGCAAACACAGTCATGGAGCGGGATACGTGGGAGTGAGTATTTTTTCCTCAACACAAACTGCGCGCTTCTTCTTCCCACCCCCGCCCGCTTCACTCTCAGAGCCGCTCTTAAAGGTGCAGAACTGAATGCATAACATAAACAAGGCGACTGGGGATACAAGCATCATGAAGTCACCCCAGGACACAGAGACAGATGGTTACCGCTGCACCCCGGCCTCTCTGTTAGCGTCGGCTCGGCAGATGGAGCATGTGTGTCGCAAGCTACGATGTGTCTGCGTGGCTCCTGTAGCGGGCTGGCGCGATTTCCAAACCGTGGGCGGCTGTATGTCCCTGCCTTCCCGGAGAACAGGTTGCTGTGGTCACGGGCGCAGTCCTGGAACAGCTGCGGGTTGTCAAGTTCGGGGCGTGGTGGCTGCAGGCTGGTGCTGAGGCGATGTCTGCTCCGTCGGGGAAACAGCAGATCACCAGGTTGTCACGTCAATTAGCTGCTTTGGGGACATGGCGAAGCAGGGCAGGACAGCTGTGGACAGAGAAGAAATCCAGGGAAGAAGCAGGACCACAGAAGCCGGGCCAGGTAGAAGGGGCAGGCTAACCCTCCAAGCGAGCCCCTACTCCCTCCAAGAAACCCAAAGAAAGTGGCACTCCATTGTGCCACAGTTAAGTGGTTTTATGTGCCAAAGCTCCTCCCATAGCCTGATTTCTTGGGCATTTTTTCCCAGGCATCAGGGCATCTGCTCTGACAGAAAGTGGGGAGTCGCTTGCAGCCCAATCATGGAAAATTTCTCTGCCCTCTTTGGCTGCCAGGCTAAATCTCCAAGGGGACAGGGCTGCCAGCACGTTTACAGCCCCTATAGGAATCCTTCATCTCATGTGTTAACATGTGGCATAAATAAAAACCAGATTGGTCCCCCTAACCACCCTGTGACTCAACATTTTTCAAAATTATAGGGGCAGAAGAAAAGATACACACACACACACACACACACAGAAAAAGGCTAGGGGTGGGTATCTAGCAACTTGGATTTCTTAACATATTTAATATCGTGTAACAAAAGAACTCTATCATTCACATATAAATGCAATATTCTGCATAGACATTTTGGAAGCCTGCTGGACTTGTGTGCTGAGTTCTATAATTTGACTACACACTTTGAGTCCAGCATGCAGTTCCACCTAAATCTAAAAACATAAAAATATTTTTTTTAATAAAAATAATTTTTATTTTAAAAATTAACAATTTGTACTATTATTAATTATTTTTATTAAAAATAAAATAAAACATAAAAATAACAACAAAAATAATAAAGATTATTAACACTGTATACAGTTATCTGTTGCAGTGTGCTTCTTGTTAATGGTATGTTCTGTTATTACCTAAGTTGATGGTTTGGTCCAAATGAGACCCTCCCACCCCATGCTGTCAATCTACCCTGAGTCTCCTGTCAATCTGTCTTAGGCCCACCACATGCTTGGAATTCCACTTTGGAAATCCCCTAAACTTCGACGCTTGATTAGTCCATGTGACCCAATTTTCCCCCCTTACCTCCCTCATTGGATAATGATTTTGTGAACCCTGCCTTTTACCCTCCCCAGGATATCTCTGATTAGCTGATGCTTTGTACCCTCCCTTTGAACCACCTCCCTATTTCAGCTGTTGCACGCTTGCATTTTCTGTCTTTTGCCCCCAAGATTCCCCAGAGCAATAAATCCTTTGTTATCCCATGCAAAAGACCTCCCTCTCATCCTTGTCTCCTCAGAGCGCAGACTGACAGCCAAAAAGCCGTAGAGCAAGTGCTCTAGTCACACCTCGGGTCATCCTGCTCCTGGGGTGTGACCCACTCCTGTTGCAGGCTGAAGTGATAGAGCCAGATAAGCTCCGGCGGGATGTGATAGCTGGCGCTCACCGCAAGGCCCTGTGAACGGACCCCACGGACCAACTGTGGATTTTATCCAAGAAGTTCTGACTGTCAGCTTCCTCCGAGTGGGTCCAAGACCGGTTTTTCTCTGGTGGTTCTTGGGGGGAGGAAGTGATAATCCTCTAGCATCCAGAGGACCACTTCCCTGAGGAGGACTTCCCTGCAGCCCCTGTCCAGTGGACCAGAGGAGGGTGACTATACCCCAAGTTAGGCTGAGGGTGCTCACAAGCTGTGGGAAGGGTGCACTGCTCCCCGGGAGTAGTGGGTGAGGCGGGGGGGGGGGGGGGGGGGGGCACAAACCTACAGGCCACAATAGTTGGCTGCGGAAAGCACCCTGTCCCTGAGACTGCCCCTGGAACTTTTATCTTTAGTTTGTTAAGGTGTTTCTTTTGCTGCAGGGGAGGGTGGATTTTTGCTGTGCCGGCAGCTTAACATCAAAGAAAATGGGTGCGAAATTGTCAGCACAGCAGAGAGGGATTTATTTTCAAATTTTGGGCACCCTGGAGGGTGGGAAAAGAAAGTTTTCAAAAGGGTTGTTAAAAAAGCTTGTTCAGTGGCTTTTCTTCCAAGGGTATCCCCAGAGGAAATACCAACCATCCCCTTCTGGGATGTAGTTGGAAACAAATTAACAGCTTTGACAAATAAAGGTGATACATCAGTTGCTAAATTCTTTTCATTGTTTGTGCTAATTCAATCAGTGATAGCTGAAGAAAAGAAAGTGGAGGAAAAGCTCAAACTAACGTCCCCGCCTCCCCCATCCCCTGAACCAAAATCCTTGTCCCTTGCATCAGTAAGTCCGTGCCAGGCAAACCACGATGAAGCGCAGGAGAGCTACCGACTCCCTGGCCTCCCACAGACTTCTCAGTACCCTTGCCTTGAGAGCAATGGCCACGCTGTCAAGGACCCTTTCCTAAACCCCTCTGATAAAAACAGGGCCAGGAGACCTTCTTCTCCTGTTTTAAAGCCTTTATTGGAATCAGCTTGGGGTGGGGGCCCGACGGGTCGCACGCACACCGCCGTCACTCCCTGAAACAGCTCAGAGAAGGAAGAATGCGGCTCTTTCTACGGAGTGCAATGTAGGCAAAACCGGGATCTCTGTCCTCGCGGGTAAACCCGGAGTCCTCTTTTGATTCAAAAGTCCAAGGGTGTCATCCCTAGTGAGTCTCTTCCCGGTCATGGCGAGGAAAGCGGAGTTGGTGGGTAGTGTCCCTTGATCCTGACCTTAGGGCATCGTTCTCAGTTTCTTTATTTAGTGTTCCGATGCTTCATAGATCGGGTTTTTTTGTCTGAGGTGGTGTTTTTCGGTAGCTGATTTGCATAAGCCCCGATCGCCACCTTGGGAAGTCCTCAACCCTGGCCGCCGTTTCGGGAAATCTCCGGTTGCCATGTTGGAAAGTCTCTTAACTCCGGTTGCCGAGCCGGGAAGCCTCCCGACTACGGTCGTTGTGTTGGGAGGTCTCGAACCCCGGCTGCCGTGTCGGGCTGCCATATCGGGAGGTCTCCAACTCCGGCCGCCATGCCGGGAAGTCTCTAACCCCGGCTGCTGCATCTGGAAGTTTCCAACAGGAGCAACAAGGAACGGTTTGGCATGGAACTCAGAACAGGAACGTTTCGGAACCTGGAACAGAGGCTGCAAAGAACACTTGCGAAACATGGACTGCAGGTAGGGCTTATTTATATCACCCTCTTTCCCAGCTGTTAATCCTCCAGTTCAAGTGAATGCCCCTAAAGGAGATTCCCAAGTTTTCCCTGAGTTTTCTCTGAGTTTTCCCCTGCCCCTCAGAATGATCCCTAAGGGACACAAGATGGTGGAAGCCACATGGCTCGGGCCCCACCTTGTGCTTCTTCTTCCCACAATCCCTTTCACCCTGTTCCTTCCAACCCCTCCCCTGACCCCACCCCTACCCATGTCCCTCCTTCTCCTCCCCTCTCCCTGAACTCCACCCCTTCCCTGGGTGACCCCGCCTTCCTTTCCACTGTCTCAGCCTCCAATTCCCATGACATCATCTGTTCCCATGATGTCACCTGTGAACAGCAACTCGATTCCAATTGCTGTCCCACCCCTGTTCCCTCCTCCTTCTCTGGCACCTCTCATCATCTTCCAGCTTCAACTTCCCACAATGGCATGGGAACTGGAAGCCATGAGACAAAAAAACAGAACCTGGAACAGGAGATCATCCCCTTCACTGCACCTGTTACCTATACCGGAGCAAGAGGAACCCCTAGGTGGCAACCTTTCGATTATCAGCATAAAAAGGAGCTTTGCAAGGCTCAGAAGGAGTTTGGGAGAAAAAGTGAATATTTTAAAAGTCTTTTAAAAGCCACCTTTTCTTCAAATACACTAGTTCCTCATGATATGAGGGATTTTTGCATGTTTGCATGTCTCCTAACCCAAACAGAATATCTGTTGTGGGAGAGGACATGGAAGAGATTATTACGGGAACTCCTTCCTGAGCTCTTGCAAAGCCCTGACTGTGCCATTGATGCAGATAACAACAGTACCTCAATGGACCACTTGTGTGGTCAAGGGGATTGGTCACAAGCTAGAATGCAGGCTGAAAAAATACCACAGCCTGTGCTGGAACAGGTAAAGAGAGCTGCAGAGAAGGCCTTTATCCTTACGCCCACAAAAGAACCTAAGCAAAGTTATGTGAATATTAAACAGTTTCCCTCTGAGGCTTTTATAGATTTTGTTGAAAGGCTCCGAGTGGAAGTGGAGAGGCAGGTTGAGAGTCGGCAACTACAGGAACAGATAATAATGGAAGTAGCCCAAGCAAATGCTAATGATGTCTGCAAGAAGATCATCCTAGGCCTGCCCTTTGAGCCACCACCGACCCTCGACTTGATCATCGAAGCCTGCACAAAGAGAACAATCATCCCAGAGCCTCGAGGAAAAGAAGACAGAATGGAGAAAACAGCTGCTGCTGCTACTCAAAAAATACACCAACAGTCTTTTCTGTGTTTTAACTGTGGGCAGGAGGGACACATAGCAAAAGTTTGCCCAAAGAGGCAGCTTCTGCAAAATAAACCAATAAGTTCTCAGGGGGGAGGGGGACAACCACTTCCAAAAAACTAGATGGGGAGTGCAGGCCTGCGTTGTGTGTAGACAAAAATGAAGCAGGTCAGAATAGAGACCGAGAGAAGGTTTGGAAGCCACAAACTCCCTTTAAGCTAGTTGTGACACAAAACAGATTCTTTAGTACAGACAACTGGCAGGTTGTATCAGTTGACCTACTTGACAAAAGCTTATTTGCTTGACTGGACTGTAAGTATGTCATTATTGGGGACACCAAGCACACACCCCAGGAGACTGAAATCTCTCTGGCCATCATAACATCAGAGCCAGAGGCGCTCATTCTCATGGTGCATTGTGTCCACCCACCCTTCTTTATGCCACAGGGCCAAATCATCGCCCAGGCGATTCCGACGCCACATGAGATGCCAGTGGACGATTCTTCACCAGGTGTCTACTGGGCAGAAGTCATTGGATCAGACAAGCCTTGGATGGGGTGTGGACTCCGGCAAGGTGAAGATCACCTTGATGGAGTGTTGGACACAGGGGCAGATGTGACAATCATGCCAACCACCAGATGGCCGTCACATTGGGAATTGAAACCCGTGGTAGGTAAAGTACAGGGTATTGGAGGTGCCCAATTTGCCAAACAATCTAAGAGCATCTTCCAAATTGAAGGGCCAGATTGGCAATTGGCCAGCTTAGACTATAAAGTTGCTCTGTGCGGGAGAGATGCCGTGTCCCAATGGGGAGTGAAAATTGAAATCCCAAAAACCCTATGGGATTTTTCATAGCGGCTGCTGATGAGCGGCCTGCCCAGAAGCTGAGCTGGAAAACAGAACACCCAGTATGGGTAGATCAGTGGCCGCTGAATAAACAAAAATTGAAGGTGTTCAATGAATTGGTAGAAGAGCAGTTAGCAAAAGGCAACATTGTGCCAACCACCAGCCCTTGGAATTCCCTGGTCTTCGTTATCAGGAAGCTAGGAAAGGACAAGTGGCAACTCATCCAGGACCTTAGAGAAATTAACAAAGTCATTGAAGACATGGGGTCTCTTCAACCAGGAATGCCCTCCCCGTCGATGCTCCCCCAAAATTGGAATTTGGCCATTATTGATATAAAAGGCTGTTTCTTCCAGATTCCCCTTGACCCTGCTGATGCCCCATGGTTTGCCTTCTCAATTCCCTCCATCAATTCAGAAGCTCCAATGAAGCTCTACCATTGGCAAACCTTGCCGCAAGGCATGAAAAACAGTCCCAGTATCTGCCAGTGGTACGTTGCTTCACTGTGGTCCCCAGTGCGTGCCAAAGCAAGAGAAACCATCATCCTGCACTATATGGATGATGTGCTGGTGTGTGCCCCCAATGATGATATACTACAGCACGCTCTTGACCTAGTTGTCAATGTTTTGATTACTGCAGGATTTGAACTCCAAAAGGACAAAGTTCAACGGGTGCCCCCTTGGAGATATCTGGGTGTCGTGGTTTTAAACCAATAACTAAGAAAATTACTTATTTCTTGCTGTGAGATATGGATTAGAACAAGAGCAAAACAGGCATAAAACGTAAAAGGAAAAAAAAAAAAGAAAGTTTATTGACAAACTACAATAAGAACACCAGAATAAACTTCCAGAAAAACCTTTTCATCCACTGTCTACCCACTATTCCCTTGTTCACATGACAAAAGAGACAAAAACTTTGGAACTTTGATGGTTAAAACAGTCCCAATTCTTGCTACAGTCTTTTCACCAGTCTTTATAGAGAAACAGAAGTTTCTTCCTGTTAATTTATGGAGTTTCTCACAAGAAAAACTATTTTTGTTATAGTTTTCCATTGCTGTAATGTTAGCTGCCCAGAGCTGCTGTTATTAGAGCCCACTCCTCCCATTTTCACATCACTCTCAAGTGTCTATGGGCCATGAGTCTAGGGATGGGATTTTTAAGGATAAGTTATTCAAAGGCAAAAAGTCTTCTTCATCTGTTTCTGTGAGCTTCACCAGAAAACAGTTTTCTCATTGCCTCTCAAGGCTTCAAATCTTCCAGCACTTCACTGTACCATAATTACTCTACTTTTTTACTCAAAATTTACACTTTGAACACTCTATTCCTCCCTATTTACTGTCATGAATTAAAGGAGTGTTTTCAAGACCTTATTGTCCATTTCCATAGTTTTAACAGAAAGATATTTCAGCTTAATTAAAGCATCTTCTTAATTCTCTACCTTTTCTGAAGCTTCTTTTCTTTCCTGTCACTGGTAGTTTATAAAGTCTCTTTTCATGTTGATCACTCTCTTTTTCTCTCTCTGGATAAAAAGATTAATCAGCAAGTCTCATCTGGGTAATGAAAGAGTTAAAATCTTGCCCAGGCTGTTGTAGGTAGTTCTGTGGCCTCGGCCGGTGCAGGAGCTGGAGCCGTCTGCGATGGAAAGTTCCTCATGGCTGCTCTGGAGAGTGTAGGCGCCGCGCCCAGCCCGCTGCAGGCCCAGGGCCTCTCTCTTTCTTCACTCAGCAGTCTCCAGTGAATCCAGCCACAGCAAAAAAAACCTGCAGCCGAGCCAGAGATCGGCTCGGCCCGGCCCGGCCGGAGCCCGGAGAAAACCCCCTCCACAGGGCCCGCATCTCCCGGCCGGGAGACGCTGGGCCCAGCCCAGTCCCCGCCCGGCCGCATGGCCTGGGCAGGGAACGGGAGGCCTGGAGCTCTGCTGCCCTTCCCAGCCAGGAAACAAAGAGAACCAAGAGAGCTCTGGTTTTACACTTTAAGGTAGGGTTCACAAGTTGATCCCACTTTTCAATGGCCTAAACTGCTGTCAATTCTCAGCAATGACCGATAATTGGTCAGGAGAAAAGACTCCAGGCAGTTCCCAGCAACTTAAACTTTCTTAAAGGTAAAGTAACTCCATGACACTGGGGCTCCAAATTAGCAAGAGGACCATTACTCCTCAAAAACCGATGATCAGAAACAACCCAAAAACCTTAGCTGATCTCCACCAGCTGTGTGGGTCCTTAAATTGGGTCAGACCCTGGCTGGGCTTAACAACAGAAGACCTAGCCCCCCTTTTCGATTTATTGAAAAGGGGAGAGGAACTGAGTTCTCCTAGGGTCCTAACCCAAGAGGCCATGCTAGCTCTGGAGAAAGCTCAAGAGATGATGGCAATAAAACAAGCTCATCGCTGCCTGCCAGACTTGCCATTTAAGTTTATTGTTTTGGGAAGATTGCCACACCTCCATGGCTTGATTTTCCAGTGGGATCAAGGTCAGAAGGATCCACTCTTGATCATAGAGTGGGTATTCCTTAGTCACCAGCGGTCCAAAAGTATCACCAGGCCACAAGACTGAATAGCTCAGTTGATCCGGAAGGTCAGGGCAAGAATGCGAGAACTGGCGGGGTGTGACTTCTCATGCATCCATCTACCACTTACCCTAATGTCAGGTAAGTTAACAAAGTGGTTCTGGAGCAGTTACTTAGGGAAAATGAGACACTCCAATTTGCTCTAGATAGCTACCCAGGACAAATTTCAATTCATAATCCTGGACATAAATTATTTAATTCGGCATTTAAATTAGTCCCCAAGGAAAAACAAAGTCAGAGGCCACTCAATGCTGTGACAGTTTTCACAGATGCATCTGGAGCATCCCACAAGTCAGTGATGACTTGGAAGGATCCTCAGACTCAGAAATGGGAAGCAGATGTAAAAGAAGTTGAGGGCTCCCCTCAAATTATTGAGTTAGACACAGTCGTCAGAGTCTTTGAGAGGCTTTCTGAACCTTTTTATCTGGTCACTGATTTGGCCTATGTTGCAGGAGTAGTGACTAGAGCCAAAAATGCTGTTTTAAAGGAGGTCTCTAATCCTAGCCTGTTTAAGTTACTCTCAAAATTAGTTTATCTTGTTTCCCACCGAGAGCAACCTTTCTATGTGATGCATGTCAGGTCACACACTGACCTGCCAGGTTTCATTGCAGTGGGGAACAGAAGAGCAGACGCCCTGGCTGCCCCAGCTGAGATGGTCAACCTGCCAGACATCTTTCAGCAGGCAAAGCTGAGCCATCAACAATTCCATCAAAATGTGCCTGGCCTGGTACGCCAATTCAGTCTAAAGCGGGAACAGGCCAAAGCCATCATAGCTACATGTCCCAGTTGCCAAAGGTATGCAGTACCAGCCTTGAGTGCTGGTGTAAATCCAAGAGGCCTCAACAGCTGTGAGGTGTGGCAGATGGACGTGACTCACGTCCCACAATTCGGCAGGCTGAGGTATGTTCACGTTTCAGTGGATACTTTCTCTGGAGCAGTCTGTGCTTCTGCCCACACAGGGGAGAAGACCACAGATGCACAAAAACACCTAGTGCAGGCCTTCTCTGTACTGGGGATCCCTAAAGAGATTAAAACAGATAATGATCCCACATATACCTCCAAGGCCTTCCAGGAGTTCCTGCAGAAATGGGGAGTAAACCATAAAACAGGCATCCCTTACTCCCCCACAGGTCAAGCAATCATTGAGCAAACACATCAGTTGCTCAGGACAGTCCTAGAGCAGCAGCAGAGCAATACCACCAGTGATCCACCACAGATCAAACTCTGTAAAGCACTGTTTACCACAAATTTTCTAAACTGCTCATTTGAACACCTGAACCTGCCTGTTGTTTGGCATTTCAGCAGTAACACACAGTTGAAATTGAGAGAACACCCCCCAGTTTTAATTAAGAGTCCTGAGACAGCAAAAGTAGAGGGCCCATTTGAGTTAATCACTTGGGGTCTGGGATACGCTTGCATATCCATGCCCTCTGGGTTGAGATGGTGTCACGATCCGCAAGGTGGGATTCGTGATGTGGTTCTTTTAGTCGGTCTTAGAGTACCAAAGATTATCAGCAAACCAAGGACTTAAACAGCAAAACACATTTTATTGAGTGCTCATCAGCACTAATATGCGATAGAGAGAAAAGAGGAGAAAGCAAAGCATAAGGAAAAGAGAGTAAGGGGATTATAGCTACCAATGTCGACGTCCACTCAGCCGTCCAACGACGCAGAGTCTTCTGTCTGTTGGGGAGATCTCAAAGGAAGGTAAGTTTGGGGTATAATTTTATAGTCTTTTACAAAGCGAGGGGCACAGGGCCAAAACCAGAGGAGATATATGATCATTGTGATGAATTCCATTGCGCGGGGAGCAGGTGTAGGGTACAGAGCGATCCATGTGTTGCAAGTCTTTGCTCACCAGCAGGAACGAGGGCAATGTGTCGTGGAAAACCCATTGTACAGAGTACCATGCACAAGCCTCTGCTCACCAGCAGGAACAAGAGCAGTGTACTATGCAACCACCTGCAAACAATCACTTAGCAAACATCCACCTCAGCTAGGCCCGAACCCCCAAACCAAGTTCCTTGTGATATTCAGGGTCTCAGTCTCTGTCCTTGAGACGGTTGTGAAACAAATGAGAGAATCTTCGGACCGTCTCTTACAGATGGGTCCCTCAAAAGTGGGTCAAACCGCACATCCCCAAGCCTGTACCACGATCAGGTCAGTCCAACAAAGATGTAACTGTAGCTTTCCTCTGGAGGTGCCGGCACCAAGGAACTGGAAAACTCGATCCCCTAATTGATTGTGTCAGATTATCCCTGACTGTTCTTTTCCCCAGTGATATGTCAGATGTTTTTAGTTAATGTTTACCATGTTGAAGTCAATCATGTAGAAGTATCCACACAGCAGTCCTGGTGGAGAAATGTGTTCTCCTGATCAGAATCTATTCCTCAATGCCAAAACTCTCCTTTTTAAACAGAAAACAGGGAGATGTTGCAGTATGTTTCTTGTTAATGGTATGTTCTGTTATTACCTAAGTTGATGGTTTGGTCCAAATGAGACCCTCCCACCCCATGCTGTCAATCTACCCTGAGTCTCCTGTCAATCTGTCTTAGGTCCGCCACATGCTTGGAATTCCATTTTGGAAATCCCCTAAACTTCGACGCTTGATTAGTCCATGTGACCCAACTTTCCCCCCTTACCTCCCTCATTGGATGATGATTTTGTGAACCCTGCATTTTACCCTCCCCAGGATATCTCTGATTAGCTGATGCTTTGTACCCTCCCTTTGAACCGCCTCCCTATTTCAGCTGTTGCATGCTCACATTTTCTGTCTTTTGCCCCCAAGATTCCCCAGAGCAATAAATCCTTTGTTATCCCATGCAAAAGACCTCCCTCTCATCATTGTCTCCTCAGAGCTCAGACTGACAGCCAAAAAGCCATAGAGCAAGTGCTCTAGTCACACCTCGGGTCATCCTGCTCCTGGGGTGTGACCCACTCCTGTTGCAGGCTGAAGTGATAGAGCCAGATAAGCTCCGGTGGGATGTGATAGTTATCCTTGTTGTAAGTACATATTAGTACATACAAGTACATATTATATTATTGGCTTTTTACAAGTATTAAAATGAATGCTATGTGTATAATGTTGGAAAACTGCTGTATTAATATAGTTTCTTTTACTTCTGCTATTAATGAAACTTAGAAATAGTAGTGTATATATATATATATATTTCTTAGTCTATAGCATGGTATTAAAATAAAGACTGCTTTTGTTCATATAACCCAGAGAATGAAAAGATAATCAGAAAACCCCCCTGCATTCTTTGATTATCTTATCCAGATGAAGATGGCAGTGACCAGAGCTCGGGGGAGGAAATTATTGAACCTTTGTTATCAGGGAGTGTGAGACTGAATGGAGACAAAAGAAGATCTATCTGCTGGAGGGGGAGAGAGTTGAAACTAAGCAAAGGAACATCTAAACTTAAGAGGAATGTTTGAATCATGTATAAGGATCTATGAATATCCAACATAATCGTGTTTTTAAGAAAAGAGCCTTTGTTAGTAAGGTGTGCTTTTGGCTGAATGCCGAGGCACCCGGCCATATTTTTTCATTTTGCTTTATTTCTGTCTCCTAATTGTCTTTTTATTAAACTTTTTTAATTATACCAAAGAAGTGAACCTCATTTTTCACATCCTGTATTACACACTGGCTCTCCTTTTGGAGCCAGGAACATAGCTGTAAAATCAGAACGAGGTAATAATTAACTTGGAATTATTTCTACCCTTACTAACACAATCTCCTAAAGGCTTCAATATAATCAATTTGTCAAGACTCCCATAGTCCTTGTCCTTCTCTTAAATGTAGTGCACGCTCTTCTAAGGGACATCTCTCAAGCTGGACTCGACATTCCTTGCAGGCTGGAATGCATGTCTTACAATTCTCTCTCATAACATGCCAACCTTGGGCACAAACCTTTAAGTATAAGTGTTTTGCCCCAGTGTGGCTTTGTTTGACTTGCAGCCACTCCATGGGGTGCTCCCAGTTATCAGTTACTGCCTCCTAGTTTAATGGAGCAAGTCTGGTCAGTTCATCTATTCTGTCATTCCATTGGACCACTGAATCATCCCCTATTTGGCGAGTGGCTATCCATACTACTGCAAAGTCACCTTTGTTTGCAAATGCTAAGACGTTTTTCCACTTCTCTTCCTGCCAAACCAGGAATCCCATTTACCTCTCACTTATTCTGTTCCCAGAACTAAAGTTATTTACAGACCTTAAAGACAGCAAAGGAATTAGTATAGGTGATAGGACAGAGGGACACACATTCATGTTTGAAAATACTTCATGCAGCTGCCAGTTCTCCAACTGGGGCACTATCTTTGCCTTCAGTGACAAAATGTTGCTCAGTATTGGTCTGTAAGGCGACTGCCCGGTATTTCCTCACCTTGCCTTCTCACTTAGCTGAGGCATCAGTGAACTATGCATTTTGCAAGTGTGGGGAGAGGAGTAGTGTAATTTATATTATGGATATATTATATTATATTATATTATATTATATTATATTATATTATATTATATTATATTATATTATATTATATTAATTACATTATATTATATGCCACTCTTCTGATCTGAGGTGCTCCATTTCTGAATAGTCAGCAATTTAGAGGTCTCTTCTGTCACTTTAAAGATGTCAGAGTAATGTTTCATATGTATATACCACCTCCTAACTGAAGCCACCCTGTCACATGGAAGGTGTTCTTGTTAAAACTGGCCTTATGACTTTAAATGGTTCCATCAGCACTTGAGTGCAAATCCAATCTCTTCTGCCAAAAAGAAATAAAACAACATCTTTGGAAACAGTAAGTATACCAACAGTGTTGCAACAAACATACTTGAACAAACATACTGCACCACCAGAGTAGTCTCCATAAGGGGTACCCTATTTTAATTAATACCATTCCCCTGTCCACCCCAAGATTTTTCACTGGATCCTGCTTCAAAAACATGAGAATTTGAGGGAGGTAAAGGGTTATTCCCTGAGTATCTCCCCAGAAATTCCTCCAGCAAGTTTCTCTCTGTTTTGCTGCAGCTAGCAAAATCCTAAAGTGGTAATTTTTGATCCTTAAGCTTCCTAATGCAGCCTCTAGCACCTCTTCTGCCTGAGTGAGGTATTCAGTTTCCTTGTATGGCATTGCTCTGGTACGCACTCATCCCCGCTCAGATCTATTAAGGGAGGTGCATCTGGCCTTACACTTCTCTGTGCATGATTTCTTGGACATCCTCTCTGGCCACTCTGACACTACCTGTTCTAGTTGGTTTGTGGAGAGACTGTCCATTAGTCTTTTCGGGATCCCTTTCTGCCAACCTTGTAACCAAACTGCCTGTCTCATGCATGGATGCTTCTACCCCCCCTTGGTTGGAATAGGAGGAAATCCTGGGTGAAATCCTTAGACTAAATTGAGTATGTCTCACTACAAGTTTCTAGTTTGCTAACTACTGGCTTTACTGGACTGTACTTTCACCCAAAATGAATCTATTCCTGGGCTACCTCTCCCCTGGTCCACACTTTGCCTCCCTGGGCAGTGGTATCTCCTGCAGGGAAGAAGGTAGTACCATCCAGGACAGCAGAAAGTCTGTATTTCCCCTTGTAATTGTAATGCCATTGGTTTCAGAGAATCAGGAAACCTTCCTATTAACGGGGTCATCTGGCCAGCATCCACTCTCGGCATCAGATATGATTCTTGTAAAGGGGTTAGCTTACACTCATACATAATTTGAATTGCATGCTGCCTTCTGAATATTTTCTACTAATTCATCTGTGGTGCTTTCTATGGTTACAGGGTCACCTCTCTCCAAGTGGTTTAAATTTCCAGCCCAGAAGGCTGGTCTCTGGGTTAGGGACCACAGGGTTTGTCAGTCCCCAGTAATATAGAAAACACTGAGACCCCAATACTCTTCAGCTTCCTTTTAGCTAACAGGGATTTGGTTTACCCCACTCAAAAAAATTATGTTTCAGTTCCCAAGGGTGGCAGCTAAAGTCCTTTTTTAACTTAGCTAATTCTGGAACAGTAAAAAGTATCTCCTTAGCTGTAATGACGGGGGTTTGATTCTGATCATTTTCATATAAAAATTCAGTTTTCATTAGTGGGCAGAGACAGACCACACTGTCAAACCGGCTCTCTTCCCAGTTCTGTGTGAGCAACTGCTCTGGCTGTGACATGACCCAGGCGTGCCCATGCTGCAGCGGGCACCCTGGGCTCCCAGACCAGTTCCTTTTGCAACACTTGTGTCAAACTGCTGTTCTGGTTTTTCTTTTCTAACTGTCCCAGGTTTGCTACCTGGGCTTGCATGAACTGAACCTGTGCTTGTAGAAATTTAATTACGGACATCTCCTGACGGCTCCTGGCTGCTTGCTCTCATAGGGCTGAAGCCAGTGCCACCCCTAACACAGCGCTACCTTGCCTTCCCTTGGTTTAGATTTCATTTTCAATCACAAAGTTGTGATATGATCTATCATGCTTTGCACTCTGTGTCAGTGTTCTGCAGCCCACGTCAAACACTTGAACAGTGCATGATCACCCCATATGAGGACACTAGGAAACTGTGTTGCTGATGTGGCAATGTGTTATAGGTCTCTTAGTGAGAATTACCATATAAGCAAATAATGTGTCTTGAAGAACTGTATAAAACCAGTTTGTTTCTTTGAATAAAGGATTCAGATTTCCTGCCAATCTGAGTCCGTGCTTCTGTGATTTACAAATGACACCTTGCATCATGGATTTCATATGAAACTAGTGGTTGCCCCGGTAACAACACTCAGCTGAACTTTACAGAGGAGCTCAAACAAAGCTTGTGGTGCCAATCGACCTTTCTGCAGGACAGAGGGTAGCAGTCAAGAGCTATGGGGAATAGTGTATCCCAGGAACAAAAGAACAACACAGAGATGTTGGAACACATTTAAAAAAAACATGTTAGGAAAGTTGAATCTATATATTTGAACAGACTCTTGTTCTGGGCAAAAGACTGCGAACCAGCTTTAGATAGTACCAATGTTTTCAACCCTCGGACATGGGACTCTTTAGGGGATGATTTGTGGGATCGAGTTAGGCAAGGCGACGCAGCTCTGACAATGTATTTGTATCTGTAGAAGATATCTGTCTGTATCTGTAAGAGTTGCATTCATGGCACATGTGGCGCCCAAAGACCAGAAAAAGAAGGACGCTTGTGCCACCACAGCAACCATGCCAACCCTTTCTGCACCACCATTGAGCAAAACACAAGTCTCTGAGTGTTTGTCGGAGCTGTGGGAGGAGAATCACAGCATGGCTCAGAGATTGTGATTTTTACCATACCACCTTGTGACCCTCTGCATTGTACTGATTGCTTTTCGTTATGGATGCTCCTGTCTTAATTCTGATATGAAAGCTATCCTTTCAAGCTGGAATTACACAACACCTTTTCTATATGGTATATTTTCAGTTCCCGTCCATAGGCAGAAACATTCCTTTGTAATTTTAAGTCG
Source organism: Pseudopodoces humilis (assembly GCF_049639895.1). Lineage (NCBI taxonomy): Eukaryota > Metazoa > Chordata > Aves > Passeriformes > Paridae > Pseudopodoces > Pseudopodoces humilis. Next base: position 62,077,145 of record NC_142205.1, on the reverse strand, counting down.
TTTCTCAAGGTTATGTTTGCTTAATCACCGTCTCCATTCATGGAGATGTGATTGGATGGAGATGTGTGTTGTTACCAGTTATTGGGTGTTTTGATCTGTCCTCCTGTTCATGGGGAAGATAAGCTCTTGTGAAGTCATGTTCTTAACTGATATTAGTAAAGGTTTGCCTGTAGGTATTTCAGGGAAACCCACCCAATTAAGGCTTGGGCCCTGGACAAGCCCTGGCCCTGGCTGGTTAGGGAAGTATGCCATAAGACTCAGGTGTTTCTGTGCTAAAAACATAGTCAAGTCATTTTAACTTGCTGATTTGACTTCATACAAAAGCTGGACTCCCTTTTGAGGTAAACTTGGAAACCTTGTCTGGAAAACGTTTTCCAGGTCCTCACTGTGAAGTGAGGCTCCCCAAGGTGATGGTAGAGTATTTAGGGAGCGGAACATACTACCTTGCTTGTGTTTGTTCAGTGTGTCCTTGTTGTTTACTTAGATGTATTGTTTTACACTTCATAGTAAGAGAAGTGCATGTTATGTTACACACTCTCCTGAATTTACTATGTTGAAATATGTTCATATTACAGTTGTTAAAACAAAAAGACGGAGGGCAGGGATGGGATGGGATATGCCCCCCATGAAAGCCTTGCATGTTCTTAAGTTTTTGAATTGCAGTCAGAACTACCTAACCCCCATCCCAACATTTTTGTGAATCACAGGCTCACTTAAACTTGTTAAGAATCTTGAAAATAGAAAATGGGAATGACCCTTTCTGTTGATAACATGGGGGTGAGGATATGCTTGTGTTTCTATGGATTCCAGTCCACGATGGGTACCTGCAAGAGTAGTCTAACCAGTCTTGGTTACTCCGACTTCATTATCAGCTTGTGGGGAAGCTGAGGGAAGAAGATGAATGGAGCTTGTTTGGTTTGGGCTGCAGGCCAAACATGTTCTAATGTTGGGAGTGGTTTTTTTTCATGAGTCTTGTTTGTATAAAACAAAGAAAGAGGGAATTTTGGGAAGAGATAAGAAAAGATTGAGTTACACCCTGTGGGAGTCACCTGCAGAATGTCATGACAGCACAGACAAGCTTGTCTCTGCCTGACCTTGTGGGAAGGAGGTGTCACACAGCAGGCCCCTATGGAGAGGAGACTGCTGGAATCTGCCAAACACTTGAACAGTGCATGATCACCCCATATAAGGACATTAGGAAAGTGTGTTGCTGACATGGCAATGTGTTATAGGTCTCTTAGTGAGAATTACCTTATAAGGAAATAATGTGTTGTGAAGAACTGTATAAAACCAGTTTGTTTCTTTGAATAAAGATTCAGATTCCCTGCCAGTATGAGTCTGTGCCTCTTTTGTTTCCAGGTCTCTCAGGAATTTTGGGGTTAATATTATTCTCTCTTTAGTTCCAAGAGGAGTAAGGTGTTCATTCCAACTTTTCTAAAGACGAACATCAGAATTTTAGAGCCCTATACACAGGAAAATTACTATTCTCTTGATACTTAGAATCACTTTCAGCTTCTTTCTCAGCTGCCTGATAAAGTCTTAGAAACTTTAAAGCCCTGCTTCCAGCCTGTAAGTTATTTGAAATTCAAATCCTGTGACTTTTGAAGTAGAATTGTTTCATAGGAAATGTAGAAAGGCAGAGTTGTTTCTCCCAAGTCACACAACAGCTTAGTATCTTACTAAGAATAAATATTTCTTTATGGGTCAGATCATGAACAATCTATTTTTTTATACACTTAAAAACATATAAGTAGTCATGTTAGCCTGAAGGTTAGCCATGGTTAGTAGCCAAGGTAGCCAAGGTTAGTAGTCATGTTAGCCCTTAGCCTGAAGAAGGACTACAGAAAAATGGAGTGCTCCAAAATCTGATCAACAATAAAAAAATGTTCTTATAATGTAGCTTCATGGAGACCAGTGTGGTATTAATGTTTAAAGCTGTTATTAGAGTAAAAATATCCTGATGCTTTCTTTGGATCTTTTATGAATTTAAGATGAAGGAAAAGGGAAACTCAAGAAGAGGAAGACAGAACTCAGACATTTATGCAAAAGGATTAATTAGATTTCAGAGTTCACTTTGCCTCAGGTACACTTCAGGGAAATTCACGACATATACTTGTATTTGTATTTGTGCAAATAGGCATAAATCCCATGCATCATTTTAACTGCATTTTTGATTTTGATATGTGGGGGGAAAAGACAAATACCTCTCACTGTTCTCTTTTTCTGCACCACCATATATGGTATTATCTTTTAAACTTTTTTTGGCTCCCAAGAAACTGCAATATCCTAATTTAACTGTGCTATTAGGAGTCATCAAAAAATTCAATTTGGCAGCTAGCTTGGTAGCTTTACACCCTACCTCGGAGTGGCAAGAAGTTCAGGTCTCCACTGTCTGTGACAACTCTCACACACCTGCTTCTAAGCCCACCATGGCAAGACACAAGGTCTGAGGTGAGAGCTCTCTCCTAATATAAAAAATGATGTTCTGTAGTTGGCAATGAATCTGCTGCCTGCAGCAGTGGAACCACACTGAGCAGGACAGGACAGGGCAGAGTCAGGTGGATACTTCCATTGTACAAACTGTAATCAGTCAGCCAGCCAGAGGAAATTTCCATCAGAGGAAGATACAAGTAGCATGTGTCATCGTATCATGGCATGCAGCAGCAGAGCTTTACAGCTTCTTTTTCCCTATCAGGAAGTTATGAAGAAAATTAGGTTCCAATTTCAGCCTTGGCCACCTCACCACCCCATTGCTGCATATGCAGTGGGAGCATAAACACTGTGGACATTCCTGTCCCATGCCTAGAAATGTTGAAGGCCAGGTTGGATGGAGCTTTGAGCAACCTGATCTGGTGAAAGATATCCCTGCCCATGGCAGAGTTGGAATGAGATGATCTGTAAGGTTCATTCCAACCCAAACCATTCTGTGATCTGCTTAGGGGCACTTATGTATGTTAAGCAATAAGTTTGGGGACAGTGGAAGACTTCAGTCTAAACCTCACCTGCTTGTTTAAGTGAGTCAATGAGACAACTCAGGTGTAGAGAACTGGATTACAAATAATTAAATCTTCTTTCTTGTATATGGAATACATTTGTTCATACATGTTTCTGTTTTGGAAAAACTAGTATCTGTTCAGTATCTGCTGTATATGGGTTCAGGCATAAAAATTACTGTATGATGCTGAATGGAAAGTTTTAAAATTTTTAATCTTGCAAATAATATAATAAATTTCAACTGTTCTATTTTGTCTCCATCCCAGTTCTTTGTCCAAGATCAGACTTTTGCTATTCTAAATGCCTGTGTATTCTCTCAATTCTTCCTCTTTCTGTGTGTGTTGATCCAGAATTCAGTCTTTGAACTGAGTAACTACTCCTGAAAGTTTAATTGGACATTAACTGGCAGCTCTTAGGGGAATAGTAGGCTCTGACTATAGTTTTATCTAGTGGCTGAACACCTCCCACAGCAGTCAATATCTTACAGCAACTGCCAAGTAATTTCTACTATATGTTTTAAAATCAGCCATGATAGGCACTATAAACTGATTTTCTCTGATTTTCAGAAAAAAATTCTTATTCTTTGCCATGGGTATAACATCACCATGGGTATAACATCACCATGATATGCAAAACAAGCATGGATTTGCAGGACATTCCCCACATCTCTTTCTCACTACTCTGTGTGAGATCATATTATGAAATGTACAGAAGGCATATAAAGAAAGGAAATAAATAGTAAAAATAAATATTTGTCTTCTAACATTTATTTTCTGACATTTGTTCCATATCCCAGTTTCTTCCATTTTCACAATTAATAAAAATATTAAGAATTTTAAAATATCTTTACTCTTAGTTCTAGATTGAGGATTTTTTTATATATTATAGTAATTTCTGAAAATCTTAGAGATTACTACATATGCAGTTGAAAAGCTAGCCCCTGAATGTTTGAAAGCCAGTCTAAAATCTACTAACCTTGAAATGAACACTATCAGACCTTTTAAATAATCTTCCATTCATTTCAGATTACATTTTCTATAAGAAAGGAAATAACATTTCAGGAAAGTTTGATTCTTTATGTTTTATCTGATGCGTGCACAATACCTAAGAAAAGCCAGTTAGCCAGTTTTTAAAAACTATTCTGAACAATTTTGAAGACAGAATTTTAATTTGTGAGCTATACAGAGCTTTCACCAACATTTTCACTAAAAGTAAAATCCAACTTTACTGATAGAAACATAAAAGTGAAAAACAAAACAACAAATCTTGCAACCTGCTTTTACCTCTCTAAATGTCAGAGTTGTAGTTGCATTCTGAGGCTAATTAGAACTCAGTTTTTCCTGAAGGTAGCATTTAATAGAGCACTCCTCTGCAGTTAGAGATAGAAAGAGCCATCAGAAATAAAGCAATATATTTTGACGGTGAATGTGGGTCATACAAGAAAGTTCATCCCAGTATCATGACACTTTTTGGAGCTATGCCATTAATAAATTGAATTTTCAGAACATGTAAAGCAGAGACTAAACTTTTTACTTTGCCAGGAAATTAAGTTTCCTCCTTTCTTTGTATACACTGGCTTTCAGTTGCATTTTAAATTATGTTATTTTTTTCATTAGAGACAGAATAGAATTTCAAATATCATAGTTGTATACACTCTAATTTTTCCTTTTTATATTATAAAGCTCTGAGTCCTTAATATTTCAACGCACATCAGTGCACAATTTTTAACAAGTGTTTTCCAACTAATAAGTCCAATTCCCTGCTACAACTGGTAGCTCAAAAACCACAAAATCCACCAGCTCTGCAATTGTTCTAATTTATAAACTAGTTCATATCCCGCCCAGATTCCATATCTGGATCCATATACATGGACCTGATTTTCTCTGAGCCTGAGAGAATTTCAGGCTGTTCCCAAGGGAAAGTTTCCTGGGAGATCTTGCACTCAAGGACAACATTTGTAAACCAACTTGCGTTCTCAAAACAGTTCTGCATAACTGTAGATGGCATGTTTGTCTCTTGTCCCACCAATGGGACAAGAGGTGATGTTCCCTTACCCAATCATGTTAACCCTTAGTGTAAGACCCTATGAAAGCTGAAAAGTTCAGAGAATAAAGGCCCCTTTTCCTAGAAACTCGTGGTGTGTGCTGTGAACCCCCATTGACACATCGTGTCCAACAGCGACACATATATTCACTTACATTTGAATCAGAAGAGCAGCATGCGGAGAATGTTTTGCCTTTAAAACAAAGACAGACGAAATACTGTGAGAATATAATTATTTTCTACTATCTACTGATGGGTTTAAGCTCTCAGGTTTCCTCATTATCTGTATGTTTTCTGCACTCTTCAAGCTAGGAAGGAGCTACAGAACATGGAACATATTCTGATGGAGCACAAGGAACATAGGGCATTCTGATTTTGGGGAGAGGATTGGAATGGTAAAAGGGAAAGAACTTTGAGTTGAGATAAAGAAAGTTTATCATAAAGCAAAAGCCACACGCACAAGCCAAAAAAAAAAAAATTAATTGACTGCTTCCCATGGCCAGACAGGTGTTCAGCCATCTCCAGAACAACAGGGCCCCATCACAGGTAACAGTGACTGGGGAAGATACCACCTTCAGTCCAAATGTCCTCTCCTTCCTCCTTCTTCCCTTCACTTTATATACTGAGCATGATTGCCACACATATCCCTTTGGTCCCTTGGGGTCACTTATCCAAGCTGTGCCCCCATCAAACTCCTCAAGCACCCCCAGCTTCCTCACCAGCATGGCTGGTACGAAGAATAGAAGAGGTCTTGGCTGTGTAAGTCCTGCTTAGCAATAACAAAAACATCTCTGTGTTATCAACCCCAAGTTCAGCACAAATCCAAACCACAGATCCGTACCAGCCACTGGAAAGAGCCCAACATTGTTCCAAGATACTATTCCTAGAAATTGATTAGAAAACAAAAGTGTGCAGTCTTAGAACTTTCCTGAAATAGTAAAATTGTGCCACTGCCTCTTTCTCCCTTGGCCTTATTCAAATACCATGTCATTTTTTTTTTCTCATTTCACCTGATTAAGATCTTTTTACTTTTCTCTAAGTCACATCTGGAAAAGTGAGGCTGATTCTATTATGATTTATAAAACTTTTAAAAGATTACAACTTAAAGTCAATAAAACTGATTTGATATTGTTGAACAAAGCCTAAAGTAATGTGATCATGCAGAAGTTATGAGACAGGAATGTTATTAAGCTCTCTACACTTGCTTCATTAACTGAATTATAAAAATTTTGGATAGCATGCTTGTTGCCTCAGATGAGGTGTAGCGACCCAGTTCGTGAGCGACACGACGGCTATCGTACAGGCCTGTCGGGCTAATCACACGCGAACACCAATGTGGTGGACGGTGAAGAGCGTATATTCCCAGTGTGCAAGGTTTTATATGACCGAGTTATGACTACATCATCACCGTGACATTATGGGTTATAGAACATTGGAGAAAAGGGGCCCTATCTTCCCGTACAACGCGAGATCTTCCGATCGGCTTTCCCTATTTAACCACATCACATGCTTTCTAAACTTCAGCTTTCTTCCAAAAGCTCTAGAATTCAGTTTTTCACATATTAAAATTTCCTGTTTCTTCAAATTCAATTTTCTGTAATATAATATTTTATTGATTGAAAAGGAAATATTACATTTAGTGTGCACCTTTTGTTCATTTAATCTACCAAAAAAAAAAGACATTTCCAAATCATACTAAATCAGTACTAAATTTTGTGTAGGGAACTCACTCTTCTTAAAAACGAGATTCACTTAATAAATTATAAAAAGAATTTAATATAAATAAAAAGACAATTAGGAGACAAAAGAAATAAAGCAAAGAGTTAAAACGGCCGGGTGCCCTGGCGCCTTGCCAGGAACACCCCTGGTATCTCAGGGATACCCTTTTTATCCCCTCCTGCTGTGAGGGGTTAATGCATATTCAAGCATGTCCCCTCCCTGGTTCCGCCTTCTTGGATCATGCTCTTCACAATTTTATTTTCTACTGGTCAGCATATATTTTTGCTGGTCATCATTATTCTAGCTGGTCAGCATTATTTTGGAGTTTTTGGTTTCCTTTTTTCTGCCGATGGTCACTTGTTGATAAGAGTCCAGGCCCGTCATCCTTCCCCTGAGGACAGCTGGGTTTCATATCTTCTGCTGATAACAGTTTGAGCTCTATTGTTCTCCTGATAACAGCTTGGGCCCCACTGTCCTTGCCCTCTGGGGTTTCCTTGCCTTGTACCTAGGAAATTCTTTTAAACTTAAGACTTGTTAGCAAGAAAAAAAGTACATACATAGCTAAAAAGTATTTAATATATAATATTCATCTGCAAAAGCCAATATCACAATACAAATTTATAACACTCTAAGATATCTTCTGCTATCCATGGAGTCACAATCCAGTCTTAGTCACACACTATCATGTCTCTATTGCTTTTGAAACTTTTTCTCAGAAGAGTCCTTAACTATATATACTAAAATAAAGCTTGTCAAATAGAATAGATATGAGCAGCAATACATGTTTCCTCCAGCTGTCAGAATCACTGTAAAAAGACCAAGCATTCATGTATGATCATCAAAGTTTCAAAGTTTACTTTTGAAATTTAGTGGGGGGACAGAAGGTGAAATAAGAAAGACCCAAAAAAAGTGACATTTTAGTTCTATTTCTTTGTCTGAAGAAAGCTGATTTCTTCCTACAGAAGATATCCTTCAGTTTTTATACACTTCTACATGGAGTCCAATTTATTTTTCTTAAAATATGTTTAATTCGTGTATTGCTAGATTGATGCGGTGGCATTGCTCTTTGGCTTAGGTTACAATATTAGTTGTAACCAAAAGTAAGTATTATATTACCAGCTGTTAAAACCAGGTGGGGCAGTGGTCTTTATCTCTTCCATGACCCATCCTCCCTCCAGGGTGATATCTTCTGTTAATGGGCCATTGAATCTCAATGCAGGATTGATAAAATTGCATCATCCCATTGTAAAATGCTCCACCCAGGGGGAGGAACTAAGCATTCCTGCCTGGATATAAGCTGATTTTTGGAACAACGAAAGCAGCCTTATTCACTGAATTCCCAGAGGATAAGAGCTACATAACCACCACTGGACCTTCAGAGGATGACCAGACCTTTCTACAAAATCACCGCTTCAACAGAACCACATCTGTCACTCCAGAAGGACTGCAGCCACCATTTAATTGGACTGCTACCAGCACCCTGACCAACTGGGTGTCAGGTTGTATTCTGACTCTGTCAATGTTTCTGTATTATTGTATTTATTTTAATTTTCCTATTAAATTTTATTTCTGAATTGGGATCTCCCACTGGTTTGCTTTCAAACTAGTACACTCTTTCTCATGCCTGCAACAGAAAATTGGGTTACCTCAAGATCCAGGCATTCTGCTCTTCAGTCACATCCTAGCTTTTGTGGGAAGAACTTTGTCTATACAGATTGAAGCTGCTGGTCACTCCAGCAGAATAATTCAATGACAGCAGGAAGATGTAGTGACACACAGACTTGTCATACCTTTGACACAAATATATATTCAAATAATTAGAATGGAGTGCAGGGCTTCATAACATTTACAGAAGTATTTTACAGAGAAGATATTACTGATGCAGCATTTGTCAACTCTAATGAGATGTCAGTAGGTAAGACACGTCAATGCAGATACATGTGCATTGGGGTATTACAAGTTCTAGGCACAATCACAGTATAATTGCCAAAATTATATGCCACAGTAAAACTCCCCTTGGATGCTGGAACCTGAATTCTTGCAGATTCCTTCTTACTCTGGTTAATCCCATTTTCATAACTTGGCTTGTGCTGAGGCCCTTAGCCATCTACTGACTTTCTTTACTGATGTTTTTATACACAGTTAACACTAAACCAAGTATTTCCTTCATTTATCACCAACCCAAACACAAAACTAATAGTCTGAAACAAGCTTTGTTGGGTTTTGTTTAAATTGCAGAGCAAGAGCTTTATACTCCTGCATACTGGGGTTTTTTTCTTCAACTACATTTTTTGCCTGTCAGCATCTATTGACTTTTTATTCATACTGATAATTTGGCTTAAGCTTTGGAAATCAGCAGGTTATAGAAAACTAAAAATGCTGAACAGTTTTGGAGAAGTTGTTGTCTCCTGTGATTACTAATATTTCCAGGGCTTGACATCCTCTTAGTCCTGGTAGATGCATTTTGCCTTGTGGCACATTGGTATTTATCAACATTTCTCAGCTGAATATTTTATCTTCTTCTCACAGAGCAGTGAGGGTGGATGAAGGCACTTTGGACCTGATAGTAATTTATCTAATAAGGAACTGGGTGCTACTGCAGCTTACAAGCCACTGGAGTATCCTGTTGCTATGGATGCACAGTTCAGCCCTGCCCTTTGCTGTCATTATATCATGCAGTATATTTTAAAGGCATATGTTAGAAACACACTGTGGAACTCAGACATAGATTGTGCATTAATAGGCTTTTCTATAAAAAACACAGCCTTATGCATGGTGATGTTAATAGGCATTTTCATGTTTACTTCAGTCATGTTTGTATTCAGAGGGAGCTGTTCAAGTATTTCCTACACTTTCAATCATTGTTTCCAAGCAGATAATACTCTTATCCTGTGGAATTTTCACGAAGAAATTAGAAGGGGAACTAAAAGGACTTCCAGTAGAGCACGGTAATACCAACTTTTTAGGATCATCTATATTGAGTCCATAACGTTGTATAATATCTTCATTATCTCCATAAAAAGCTTCTGATCTACAAATCCTATAGACACCATCTGAAACAGCTCTGGGCTTTTCCCATCTAAGTAGAAGTGGAAAACAAAACATTTCCAGCTATGTTAATGAAATCTATCTTTCACCTATAAGCTTTGTGTGAGTTGACAAAAGAAGGAAGAAACTAATTTTTGGGGGTTGTTTTTGGGATTTCTTTCCCCAAAATTTGAGCTTCTATTTCAGGGAGACACATTAGTTTCTAATTATTTTTCCTACATTTCCTACATTTCCTCAAACAGTGGAGGGCTGAAGCTATTTTGCAGCTCAGTAGGCAAAGAACAGACTTTGTTGGAATTGCACAATTTTAAAAGTTTTGATCAGCTCTTTGTCAGGATGTAGAAGATGAGCAGCTCAGTCAGGCAGCCATCCAATCAGCACAGAGACAGAAGTGCATCTGCACCTCTACCTCTGCCATCGTGACTGAGAGTCTAAAAAGTCCAGTCCACTCCTATGTCATGTCCTGAATAATCTTTCTTCCACCTCAACTTTGATGGGATAATTGGGACCGAATCAGCTATTCCCATGGGGTACCTTCAGCTGTTTTCTTACACCAGATAGCTACAGGTTGTATCAATACACCAGTACAGAAATTCTTCTAAGGTGAGAATTGCCATAAAATGGAATAAATATTATATCTGTGACTATTTAGTTACAATCTGAGCATGGCCTTGCATTTACCACTTACTACTCTTGCACAGTAAACATCTTTATGCCATACATTTGCCTATTAAATTTCACATCCACTTAAAAGTAAGTTCAGTCTAAATCTGGTAAGACAAATATATGGAGTATTTGAATCACAATAATTACACTTTTACAAGTAGAAGACACATTCTACCTGATCTTTTACTTACCAGATTTCCTGATCTGCACAAGGATTTCAGAAATGAGGATGCATCCATACATTGTTTTTACTGATTACCCCAAACTCTAGCTTATTGGGCCCTAATTAAGAAGAAAACAAGACATATTCTGGTAAGGCTAAAGCAATCTTTTTGCTCCAGCCTCCAACTCACACTTATCTGCACTCACATAGCAGATATCACGTGAAATAAAAATGTAATATATATGTGAACGAGTGAAAAACATAATGTATGAAATAGTACATTACCTTCTGTTATAAATTTGTATTGTGATATTGGCTTTCGCAGATGAATATTATATGTTAAATACTTTTTAGCTATGTATGTACTTTTTTCTTGCTAACAAGTCTTAAGCTTAAAAGAATTTCCTAGGTACAAGGCAAGGAAACCCCAGAGGGCAAGGACAGTGGGGCCCAAACTCTTATCAAGAGAACAATAGAAGCCAAACTGTTATCAGCGGAAGATATGAAACCCATCTGCCCTCAGAAGAAGGATGAGAGGCCCAGACCCTCATCAACAACTGACCATCTGCAGAAAAAAGGAAACCAGACTCCAAAAGAATGCTGACCAGCAAGAATAATGATGACCAGCAAAAAAATTATGATGACCAGCAGAAACTGAGACTGTGCAGAAGCATGATCTAAGAAGGCGGAACCAGGGAGGGGACATGCTTGAATATGCATTAACCCCTCACAGCAAGGATGGGATAAAAGGGGTATCCATGGGATACCAGGTGTGCTCTTGGCAGCGCGCCAAGGCACCCGGCCGTTTTAACCCTTTGCTTTATTTCTTATGTCTCCTAATTGTCTTTTATTTATATTAAATTCTTTTTATAATTTATTAAGTGAATCTCGTTTTTAAGACTTCCTAAAAATTCCATCAGAAATTGAGTACAGAATATGTATATTTCTTTCAACATGAAATGCCTTTTGTTGCTTTACATAAAGGGAAAGAAAAGCCCTCCTAGGAAGGAGGGGGTTTGCTATAGACAGGAGAAAACAGGTATGCGTTGTCTTAGGTTACAATGGAAGATGTAACCAAAAGTATGTATTATACTACCAGCTTCATAAGCTGTTAAAGCCAGGTGGGGCATCTCTTCCATGACCCATCCTCCCTCCAGGGTGATATCTTCTGTTAATGGGCCATTGAGTTTCACTGCAGGATTGATAAAATTGCATCATCCCATTGTAAAATGCTCCACCCAGGGGGAGGAACTAAGCATTCCTGCCTGGATATAAGCTGATTTTTGGAACAACGAAAGCAGCCTTATTCACTGAATTCCCAGAGGATAAGAGCTACATAGCCACCACTGGACCTTCAGAAGATGACCAGACCTTTCTACAAAATCACCGCTTCAACAGAACCGCTGACCAACTGGGTGTCAGGCTGTATTCTGACTGTCAGTTTAAGCCAGGGTTTTCAGCCTTTATTTTAATTTTCCTATTAAATTTTATTTCTGATTTGGAATCTCCCACTGGTTTGTTTGCAAACTAGTACAGTGTTTTGCATGACTAATTGCTTTCATTTAGTTTTGAAATACATTCCCTTTTTTATAGAACAATTGAAAATAATCCTTGTACACAAATAATAAAACCTATAGTTTAGTAAAACAATATCTCCTTATACAGGAATTTTTTTTTAAGACTAAATGTACAGAAATTCAAATATTCCTCCTCACTATCTGGGTCTCTGCAGCTATAAGCCTCTGTAGCAATGCTAATTCCTAATGCAATTTAGTGAAGGATTTTCCAAAAGGCAAGATGCCCAGGACTTACACATCTGTGCCAGAATGACAGATTTCAGAGCTGGCTGTTTACTGAGGGTAGGGTTATTAAATACCAAATTGAAATGCTCTTATAAAGTTACCTTGGACCAAACTCATACCATCATTGTCATATAAGAGAGCAACAACCTTCATCCTTTGTCCTACCCCCAATGTCACTTATTTTTCACCACAAAGCCTCTATGGAAGTGTACATAAACTCAGCTTGAAGCTGCTGTACTTCTAGAGGGCAAGATGCTTCCCACCAATTTGTCCCTTGAGGAACTCTGCAGACTGGCTTTGAATGTGACATATACAACATATCAAAAATACTTGTTTTGCTGAAGGTTGTTTTTCCCTCCTGTGACTATATTAAAGTAGATTACAAAAAACTAAAAATTAAACCACATATGTCTGTTGTAAACACAGTGTTAAAATTGCTATGTAGATTGGGTATTCTCTAGTTACAGCTGCAGTGTTTTTGTCCACTGAAAGCTTTGAAATAGAAATTAAGTCTTAAACTGGTAACGATTTTCAAATGCCTAACAATTTGCTTTTGTGATTAATGATTAATTTGAATACTCAGTGATAAACTCCCCAAGTACTTTGGATTAAAAAAAATAAAATCTTATTCTCAATACAATTGTTATGTAATGATGTTGTTTAGAAACTTATCCCTTTGCATTCAGGGATATTCATAATTTGGCTCAAAACTAATGTGCAAACACTAACGACTTTGCTAGCAATATGATTCCAAAGGAAACTTAGAACAGTTTGATTGTTTCAGGAAAAAAATCTGCCACACATTGAGTATCAAATTACTAAAGTTTACTTAATCATGGGCTTCAAATAAGTACATACTGAACAGATTTATTGAATCTCAAGACATTTATTTATCACTCTATTCTTTAGCTAAAAAAGAACAGAATACATTAAAAGATTGGTTAATAATGTTAGTACAGGAATACTTCTGGGGCGTCTTCTTGTCTTTTCAGGATATATATTAATATTTGCTTGGGTTATAGTAATAAAGGGAATCCGCCAAGGAAAAATTCCAGTGTCAAGGGTGTTTGCCTTGAATGCTCATCATGGATGTGCTCTGTTGTGCCCTTGGACTGCTGTTTTGGCCCCATATAGTGTTTTAATTAACATATTTTTCTACTTCAAGTTATTGCTTCAGCTGCAAGTTTCCAAGAGTGCTCCTATGATGCAGATTCTCCTCCCACCTTCCTTTTAAAATTGCGAGACTGTTACGTCGTGGCCTTTGCTGGCAGGTCTACAGATTCAACACTGGCAACAAAACAAAGCCAAAGCAAACAAAACAAAATGCAAAAACTCCAAGTAAAACACAAACAAATAAAAAGAAAAACACCTTTCTCAGAGTTCAAACATGATCTACCAATTTCACAGTTTACTTGTCGGGTTCCCTGCATTATTGGACAAAGCACTCACAAACCAGAAAACACCTCTCATCCCTCGTCCTTAAACTTTCATTTGGAAATTTAACTAAGCAAAAATTAAGGAAATATTTTAATTTTTTTTTTTTTCTCTCCAGTAAATGTTAAACAAAAATAATTTCACTGGTTAGGGGAGATGAGGGGTACTCACCTCTACTGGGACTCCACCTAGAGTACTGTGTCCAGCTCATTGAAAAAGTTTGGCCAGAGAGTTGGTAGGTGTCCCATCTCTGGAAACATTCACAGTCAGGTTGGACAGGACTCCATGCAAACTGTTCTAGAGGACCTCCATTAAAAGTCCCTTCCAACCCAAAATCTTCTGTGATTAAAACCTGAACAGAAACAACTTTTCAATTTGCATAGTTCAATTTATTACTCTTCTGACTTAATGTGAAATGTTTCATCTGATGCTAGCTTGGTTCAGTGGAAAACTTAAGGTCAGCAAGCAATGACTTCAACAGAAGAGCCCATCTGCTTCAGATTAGGTATGACATAAAGAGCTTGCAGGAACAAATCCAAAACAGCCACATAGGTAATGTTCTGAGGTATGGAATAACTAGCTTGTCCTCCTGGCCTGGGGCACATGGTAAAAAGCCTAGTTTATAAAGTTATGATCTAATTAATCTGGAATTTAGCATATGTTTTTTATGAAATGACCTTTTTTTTAAAGAATATAGATCTCCAGTAATGTTTAACATACTTGAAGAATGGACAGATAAATCCTACTTACACAGACCTCCTATAGCCAACTCTGACTCCAAGGCGCTGAGTTTCATCTGGATTCTTGGATATCATAATGCTTTTGCAGGCTTGGAGTAATTGACTCTGCTACTTCTACTTTTCTCTGCTCATCTGAAAGACATTTCCTTTTATGCTCACTCACTAACAGCATCTTGGAAATGCTTTTCACTTGCACTTTTCTCTCATATATGTTTTTTGTTTTTCAGTGGTTTTGCTTCACATCCTGTGCTTCCATAACTTTGAATTCATTTTTTGTGTGATAAAGTTGCCAAAGTAGCCTTGGAGAGCTTCCTCACCTCACATTATGTTCCCTTCCTCCAACATTTGGTACTTCACAATTCAACATGCTTTTTTCATCAAGCTCCAGAGGCAATAATATTGCTTTTACAGGAAGAGAACTGAAATGTAGGCACAAAATAGTGTGTATCCATAGCAGCTTGAAGGAAGGACTTGTCTCACCTAAGTGGAAAACCAGCACCAAACTCCGTCATTCTTATTCCAAATTAATCCTTTAGCCACAATCCTGTATCTTCTTTTAATTTTCTGTTTTACATATTGCCTGTTCAATTTAAAACCCAGTAACAAGAAAAGTAAATACTGATATGTTTTTCTTTTGGCCCTCTGGCTATTTGCATTGGCATTATATGTACATGTACCTTAAAATAGAAAAGATTTAGGACACCTAAGAATATGATATCTTACTGAACCTTTTGAAATTTTGCTGACAGAATCTCTCTAGTTGCTAAAAATATATAACTGGAAAGATTTATTTCAGCACATTTGCAGCCCTGCACTGTACACAAGTATGGATGACATGCAGAAAACCTCCTTTCAGGAGACAGAGAAGAAAGTGATAATTCTGCTTTTTATGGTACTGCCATACACGACACACAGAGACAATATGGGGGGGGCAGGGGGCCAGTGTCCCACTGGCTTTTTCACAGAGTTATAGAATGTTAAGGGATTGGATTGGGTCTTAAAGACCATCTAGTCCCAACCTCTCTGCTATAGGCAGGGACACTTCCCACTAGACCAAGATTCCCTATCCAAACTGGCCTTGAACACTTCCAGGGATGGGGCATTCCCAGCTTCTCTGGGCAACATGTGCCAGTGCCTTTCCATCTTCTCAGTAAAGAATTTCTTCCTCATATCCAACATAAATTTCCCCTCTTTCAATTTGTACCTATTACTCCTTGTCCTATTACTACAGTTCCTGATGAAGAATTCCTCTCCCGCTTCCCAGTAACCCCTTCAGATACTGTAAATTTGCCACAAGGTCTTTATGCAACCTTCTCTTCTCCAGGCTGAACAGCCCCAACTTCCACAACCTGTCCTAATAGGGGAGGTGCCCCAGTTCTCTTAACAACTTGGAGGCCTCCTCCTCCAACAGTTCCATGTCCTTATGTTGGGGACACCATAACTATAGGCAGCATTTCAGTGGGGTGTCACAAGGGCATAGCAGAGGGGAAGAATGACCTCATTCAACCTTCTGGCCATTTCATTTTATTTATTTACATTTATATCCATCTGAGAGACTGAAATAACTCTAAAGACAGGATTTGAAAATTAGGAATGTCCCACTTGGAGCCTAGAGTTGAGTAATATGAATAGTAAAGTGAGGAAAAAGTTGTACAAATAAAAGACCTGGATTAACTTTCTCATATGAGAGAAACAAAACAATACCCTTTGAATATGAACACCAAAATACTGTATTTCTAAACACCCACCCCCATTTCCGCTTTCTCACTGGAAGTTGTTAAGCATTACTACCTGAGTGTCAGACTGGAGAACTCACAGTGCAAATGCATAGACTGGTAATATTTCAATCTATCTACTTGGTTCAGAAGAAAATATTATTAAAAAAAAGGTAAGCAGTTTTAGTGGAAAAATACAGTGGTGATATTCAGGCTGAGTCATGCTTTTTCCTGGTACCAGCAGGGTTTCGTCTGAGACAAACCCCTCAGATTCATTTTCCTTGCCTTATAACCTTACAGTAACATCTGACTGCATTCATTATTAGTCCTGGAAGTTTTCTTTTGCTAAGTGTCAGAGGCTGCCACCTCTTCACAGCCCAGTTGATCTCCCCAGCACACACATCCCCTGAGCTCTCCCACGTTCACCCATCCAGGGAGCAGCCATTCTGTTCTTTCCCCATGTGCTTTAATTTTTTTTTTCCCTGTTGCTTCAGATCTCCAATTGAAATAGCAGCAAGTCTTTTGGCTCTAAAGGATACCTTTAAAACAGACAATGCCACAGCCTTCAATTTCAAAGGCTGTCTGAATAACAGAAAAAAATACTTCAAGGGAAAGGAATAAGAAGTTACCCTGCTTTATCTGTTCTGATTACATAACATTTTTGGAAGTTATGCTATAATATTTCCCCACTTAAAAAAAATTAAGCTTAAAAATACACCTCTGCTAAAGTTAAATGAATGCAAGTTTAGAGAATGGATATAAGATATAAGCACCTGAAATGAGAAGAAATCAGTAGAAGTTTTATTGTTAAAAGATCAACAACACAAGAGAAGATACGAGAAGAGGGGAAGGGAAGGGAAGGGAAGGGAAGGGAAGGGAAGGGAAGGGAAGGGAAGGGAAGGGAAGGGAAGGGAAGGGAAGGGAAGGGAAGGGAAGGGAAGGGAAGGGAAGGGAAGGGAAGGGAAGGGAAGGGAAGGGAAGGGAAGGGAAGGGAAGGGAAGGGAAGGGAAGGGAAGGGAAGGGAAGGGAAGGGAAGGGAAGGGAAGGGAAGGGAAGGGGAAGGGAAGGGAAGGGAAGGGAAGGGAAGGGAAGGGAAGGGAAGGGAAGGGAAGGGAAGGGAAGGGAAGGGAAGGGAAGGGAAGGGAAATAGAATCACCGGGGAAAAAGTCTGAAAACAGGAATCTGAAACAGTTTGGACTATTCTGTAATGCTATGTTTGGACTATTATGTGAATCTCTGTGACACTGCATTGGAAAGGTTGCATAGTGTATGCCCACTGCCATCTACAGACAGAGAGCAGTGCTCAGAGACTCAGCTCAGGGAGAAGAACTGGTGAACCCAGGATGCACCCATTCCCAGACAGGAGCCCCTCAGCAGTCTTTAAGTGTACGAGATCAGCTTTCAGAAACATACGCACATTCTAAAATTGTCTGTGAAAAAAACAGTGAGGAAAGCATAAAAGACAGAAATAGTAATGCACTTGATGTGTCAACTAGCAACAACAGTGCAGAAGAAAATCACATCCTCTTAAAATGCATGCCAGATTAAAAAACAAAGACAGTTACTATAAATACATGTACCATAATTGTTTACTTTTGCTGAAAATTGATAGAATAATTTCCAGCCTCATTAGGGGAAACACAGACAAGGATTTTACATGAAGGTAGCTGAAAAGATAAGTGAATCACCTATGTTAACAGTAGTAACATGTGATGGCACACATATTTTCTTATAAGCATGATCATTCCTTTCTACAGCAACATTAAATGTAACTGCATGTAACACAGCCAGCACACATGTAAAATATTCCTATCATCGTCTCTTCAAAACAACAGCTTCAATAACATTATCACATTCCATGAAACACTTACTTCGTAAGTGTTTATGATAAATTAAGGAAGTCCTAATTTTAAAATAAAACAAAGTGAAAACACCACTCATAGAAGAGCACAATTTAGAATTCTGCCTCCAGACAAACATAAAGGCTTTGGAAAGCAAACAGTAAGCACAATTTCAAAACAAACGATTTCTCAGTTAGGAATAAAACTGTTGCTAAGTATCAGACAAACTTTTCCAACATTTTTTTGTAAGCATTTCAAACGCCCTTTGCAGAATGTGTCATTTTCTTTACTGGTGTGTGGAAGTATTTCAAGTTGGTTTTTTTCTTCCCAGAGTGTTTAAATTTTTATTTCATTAGGTTAAAATATGTCACTTTAATGCAATTTTGTGGAGATCAGAAAAATAAAGGGAAAAAAATTGAGTAGAAATCGTGTAGAGCCCTTAAAATAGCACAGTCATTGTCAGGACCTTACAGAAAGGACATTTTCATGAAACAGTTATCAGGAATATTACACATATTGAAATAAATATATTTACACATACTTTTTTAAGACTGGTGAAACATTTTTCTTAATTTTATTTGAAAGAAAGATCACAGTTCTTTTCTAATTCAATGGGACTATTAAAAAGTAGTTGAAGATCTGTCTCTCTGGAATATCAAATTTAATGAACACATCTGGAAGGCATTTTCATTCATTGTCACCTTCATACTATTGAGAACATGGGTTACCACATCATCTACAGGACTGGAATGTCACAGCTATGCAGTAAATTCTGGCTCCTTGAAAGCACATGACGTCCTCCACACAAGATAAGAGTGTAGTGTTTGTGTAGTAATAGCATAAGAAAAGTTATGTCCAGATCTGAGACTGCCACAGCTGTCCTTCCTAAAAAATTGTAAGGTGCAACCTTCCAGCCACAAATTAGTCTAGCAAGGCTGAATGTTGCTGAACATTTTCAAATTAAAATAGGGGTAGCTGTATTACTCACTTATATATTTCTCCAAATAGGTTAATAAAGCAATTTTTACACTATTTTCAAAATAATTATTTTTGATAATTCACTTCCTGTGCTCTTGGCTCCTGAATATATAAAGGAGGGCCTCCAAAAAAACCTTAGCACAAGCAGATAATGGACGAATATGTATAACTGAATTTGCTTTCAAAATGTGCCTGCAGCCAATAAAAACTCCAAAAAGCATGGAGCAACTTTATACATGTGGTCATAACTATCACAGCATCCAGTTCAACAGACTAAAAAAGAGAAGTCATAGGATAATATTGTCCTGGGTAAACAGAGCTGTATTTTATGGAAGAAGTCTGGAAGCAAATCAGTCTTTTCTCATATGTTTCTAGTTACTTCTATTGTGTAACAAGTTACACTTTGCTGTGTAACAAAACTGTCAAGTTCTTTTGGTTATTGAGAATTCTCTATCTTTCCTGTCAAATAGTAAAACCTATAAATATTTCAAAATGTATTCTATTTATCTCTGTTCCTCTTTAAACTGTACAGGAGTATGGAGAAACACGTATGAATCACATACTACTTTATACCTTTATTGAAATTTAGACTATTATAAGCATATGCATACATGTCAACTGCATCAGCCTCATTAAGATTTAAAAACATTTCTTTCTATTGAAGAAAATTAAAAATACGAGGTTACCTGATGAAAGGCTTAAAATTGAAGGAAGATAATTAACACAGAGGTGGCTCCTTGCTAAACTTTTTTTGTTGTTCCTGGAATCTAAAACACCGACTCCCTATTATGGAACACAGCACACATTCAGTCTATTTTAATGCAAGGCAACATTGCAAAGGTGTACAATTTCATCATCCCCTGCTTCTGCTTGTTCAGATAACCTGGGGGACTTTTTATTTTCCTTTTTTTCCTTATTTCTTAATTTTTATTTTTATTTTTATTAAAGCCCCCACACTGGCATTTTAGAAAAGCACTATACGCTGCCAGGCAACCTTACCACTTTGTTAATGTCACTTTTGGCCTGGAACTTGTTGGCTATTCTGAAGTCTTCCAAAGAGTCAAATTTAATTTCTTTTGTCACACAAAATACTACTTTTAGTCTTTCCCTGTCCAGAATAATCAAAGAAAAGATCATGAAGTGATTCTCCTTTTTGAGGCTTAGGCTGGCTTTCTTTTGTCTTTTCAAAATCAAATAAGGACTGTGCTGAAATAAAGTTCATGAGCTGGAAAATATGCTGTGCACTTATCTTTAAATGGAAAGACAACTCTGGCACAACTCCCATGGTTATCAAGTGATTTTGTAGTAGACCATGTTCATTAAGTACCTCACATTTATATAAAAATATTAATCAAAAATTCAGAATTTTTTTTGCTTGTTCTTGCTGTATAGCCATTTCCTCAAGAATTCCCTCAGCTCTTCATTCATGTTTCTTCAGTTTTCCAGTTATAAAGCATTAAATAGGCAACACTTTCCTAAAAACCCATTTCTCTGAGGTACAAAATAGAAAGTACCAAACTCTCCACTGTCAATCCAAGCTCACATTGCTTAGCCAGAAACTGAGATTAACAAAAATAGACTGTGATATTACTTTATTTATAAAAAATTAATATGCAATAGATTATTAAGTTCTCATAGTCTGATTTAATCATTGCCTAAAAATAACATTTTAACTGAACTCTGTAATAGAAGCCAGTTCACAACTACAAGCTCAGGGTTGAAGGAACTCTGGCAAAAAAAATTCTAAGCAAGAACATCCCAAACAAAAGCTTCAGGGTAAAAAACATGCCACATAGTAGAGGCAAAGAAAAATGACATTTCAAGTGCTTTCTGTTGCTAAAAATTGAGCTAGAAAAATTCAAAACATTTTTTGTTGAAATTGTGAAGGACTTTCATTTCAAAACCTGCTTCTTCATAACAACAATTTATTTTATGTATACTGGTTGATGAACAGGTTTTATCTTACATTTATGAATTCATTTAGAAGAGAGGTAAAATAGTCTTGAAACTACACTTTATTCTGAAAAAGACAAGTTAGTGTTTCAGCATAGGCAAAGAAAATGCTTTCTATCCTCTGGAATACAGTGTCCCAGATTGTTTCATCCAACATGGTCACAAATTTCTAGCTGATTCTAGATGAACTGTGAAAGCCTCCAGAACACAGAAGTCCTCACAGATGTCCTAAAGTGCTTCCAATAGAAGATAGAGCTTGAATTAGGCAGAGGCACTCAGATCCTGGCCTACAGCATCCCCAAGGAGTACTGCTCTGTATTGTTATCACTTCACCAGTGCCTTTTCCCCAGCTACTTGGCTCCTATGCAGGAAGAAGTTATTCTCCCAGGCTAATCTGCTATGAAAGAAATTATGAAAATCAAAATCAAAATGTCATTTTGATCCTTGGGGAACAAGAGAACTTTTCAACATAAGATTTAAGAAGACATTAAAGGGAGTGGGCAGCTTGCTTTACATTTTTAAAATATTACATTTTTAAAATATCACTTGTTTTAGAAACTCCAGTTTCCTTACAGCAGAAAAAGTAAAGTTACGCTGACTCCACTTTGCTCCTTTTTAGCTGTACATTTCCATGATTCCAGATTTCTTATTCTCTAGACCTTTTTTTCCTGTCTCCTTGGCTTTACCTTCTTCCTAATCAGATTACAGCAACTCATGCCAACATGTAGA
This sequence comes from Pseudopodoces humilis, assembly GCF_049639895.1. Taxonomy (NCBI): domain Eukaryota; kingdom Metazoa; phylum Chordata; class Aves; order Passeriformes; family Paridae; genus Pseudopodoces; species Pseudopodoces humilis. Next base: position 62,055,320 of record NC_142205.1, on the reverse strand, counting down.
AAGTAGAAGAAAGCACATCATACTAAGTTAAAAATTCATTGTGTTGCCACGGAATTTGGATTCCTATGACTATGAAGACTTGATACCAGAGAAAACTGTCTGTAGTAGGAATAAATTTTGAACTCTAGGCCCTTGGTGGTAAAGGGAAGAACATAGGAAACAGAAGGGACACGCTGAAAGACAGAGATGGAAAGACAATAGAGTGAACTATAGCCTCTTCCTTTTCATAGTTACTATCTTGAAACCATTTCAAGTTCCTGCTGTTTAGAACACATTAATGGATAGTATTCCAGACATACATTCTGGTGGGGAAATGTTATTATTTACTACTTTACTACAAGGAAAATTACAGAACGTGAAGTTACTGTTGCATAAATTGATGTTAGAAGTATCACTCCAAAGGATTCTGACTACCAGCTGGAATGAAGATGAGAGAGCATTTCTCTGTTAACTGATATTGCACATTAGCAGTATTTCATTAGTATTTATCACCAGTCCAAACTTCAGGACATCAGACAGGCATCACACAAATTGACATGAGTATCTTCACTTCCTGCACACATTCAAATCCTTAACAACAGAGAGGCAGTTCTAATGGTGCCTAGCAAATTCCTGATGCAGGAACTACAGAGTAGAGAAAAATGACAGTGACTTACAGGCTGTTGCTACACTTCAGTATGAAGAATGATTATTTTACAATTTTTTTTTTTTTTTAAATGTGGAATTCAGTTTTAAACAGAAACAGCTAGATATATGTTCTCTTGTCTTTAAGAGTTCGTGTTGGAGTCTGAGACGCAGAGTGTGTGCCCTTGTTTCTGATACTTAGTTCTAAGATTTAGCAAAACACTGAATGTCATAACATGAAATTCATGAGCATGTTTTCATGGTGATATATGAAAACAACTCTTAAAGTTAGATAGAAAAGTTGAAAGTGTGAGTGTGTAGATCAAAGAGTTTTCTTAAGTCGCTGGGTGAAAAAGTTAGAGTTTAAGTTAGTTTAGAAAGCAGAAGACAAGATGGAGGATTTAGAATGTTGTTTCTTTTCCTTCTTCTTTCTTCTTCATGTTCTTCTTCTTGAGGTTTTTGGTTAATACTAAGTGATTGGTTAGAAAATGCCGCAGCAGTGCAGCACACAGGTGAAGAGTCATTGGGTCATTAAGAAAAATAATATACATGTCTACTGTTAATTGGATAAGAATAAGTATAAAGATAAAAAGGCTGAGTAGTTCAGGGCCATTTTGTGCTTTCAAAGCCAAAGTGAGCCACAAAGCCATTCTGTACCATCAGAAGAAAATGAGCCAGATTGCAGTGAATTAAACTTGTGCAGATAGTCTAGAGAGACCTGCCAAGTTTTGTGATAACATCCTAATAAACATGAGAAACAAGATCCTAACAGGCTTTGGAGTTTTCGTCCTGACCCAGAGGACTGTGATAAACAAGACTCCCCACAACGGAGAATCCCAAAGGAGCTCAGCCCAAAAGGGACTGAGAAATCCAGGAGTGGGGAAAGAAAAATAAAGAAGCAGCACAGCAGAATCAAGAAAGAGAAAAAGGAAATGAAAAATAATTTTTTAGGAAAAGTTACAGTTGGTTGTTTTACTCAATATAGAAAAAAGACTGAAAACACATAAGTTTTCAAAGTTTCAGTGACCTCCAGCTAAGCCCAGGACCTCAAAGGAATGAGAATTTAGGGAAATGTTTTGCCTAACTCAGTACAATGGGAAGACTAACAAAATCTGATAATAACATGCTTAACTTAGTTAGGAATCACAAGCCACATGCACAAGCCTCTCTTGCTTTTTACTGTTCCACAGGAACTGTGCCCTGTTGATTCCAGTGCTACATGAAAGAAAAAGAACTCAGGGTTTGGAGGGTCAGATAAAGTAAAAGAGTATAATCGGATTATAAAAATAAAGTGTTATGCAAAGTAATAGCCATCCCAATACATAAAATTTGTGAAAATAGCTCAAGAAACACTGTAGCCTTAGAATGCATATGAAGAAAAATAGGAATGAGCCCCTCTGTAGCAAGACAGGCCTACTTTCCCTCTGTCTCAATTTTCCTGTTGTCAGGTTGATTAATGGAATGTCTTCACATTAATATTGTTTGGATACCTTAAATCTCAACAAGTCAAATTCATGTTCTTGCCACCTAGATTTCCAGTAGATTTCTTCTAGCATGTCAGAATGACAGATAAGTTCCTGCAGCCAACCTTGTAGAGGGCTCATTACTGTTTCAGACTCGTGAACTCACCCTAGAGGTCCTCTGTACAAAGGCATGCAGAGTTTTGGGTCATTTTAAAATCTGTGTTGAGTAAAGGTGTCATTTCTCTACTCAAGCTATGCAGCAAGGTTCAAGGCCACATTCTGAATATTATACCATTTTATATTATCAGTCCGCATACTCGAAAAGTAATTGCAATTAACCCTAAGTATCTCAATTGAGCACACACTTGAGGTATTTTATTTATGTAGTTTGCCTGCCCTATGTTGAAAAGCCACAAAGTTATTTATGAGGTGATTCTATTATTTTTCTTTAGAAAGTTTCAAGCTCTCACTGGCAACAAAGCAACATTATCAGCATATGTTTTTAATCCAGTTGCAAAATGCTGCTGGTTTGAAGCTCGGGTACAATAATCACTTTCATTGTTTAAAGAGAGAATTTTGGAAAAAAGAAGTACAACTGAAATCCCTTACATAACGTCAAAATAAACTAATTCTTACACTCACTATGCAATTTTGTCTGCAAAAGTGAGCTCAATCAGGCTCCAGTGTAGCTGTATCAGTGATGTTGCTTTATTATAATTTTCATGAGTTTCACACTGAATGAGTGAATTTATGAGTAAGCAATGTGGTGGCAGATTGATCAACCACTTGGGAGAGATCTTGCCTCTGTTCCACACTGTGCCATCATTCATACTCCAAAGTTGGTGACACTGACTCACATATTTGGGGGCAGGAGGAATAAGGGAGGAGGATATTTGTGATCTTTTATTTGAGTTTAAAGGCATGAGGGGATCCTTAGTAGGAAATGTTCTGTATTCTTTACCGTCATGATTGGTTTTCCCAGTCTACAACTAGAATTTGATAGAAACAAAGAATTTAAACCATGCTGATATTCTAAGCAATCAGATCACAAGTAATCCAAGACAGGAGCATAAAATGTGGTGAAATTAGGTAACTACTAAAAAAGTTTATATTAATTGCAAACAAGACATTTTAAAAATTAAAGCTTGAGTTTTCTGGTCAGCTCAACACATGTCTAGAAATTACTACCACATTTAAACCTCATCTACTGCCTAAGATCCTGGGATGGGCTTCCTCTGGCCCTCACAGGTGTGTTTAAAGAAGGCTCTGGGATGACCCAGTGTGTGGCAAACAGGAGTGGGGAAATGGGCACAGCACATCTTTGAGGGTGTGGCATGGCATTTTGCACAGGCAAGGTAAGCAGGCAGGGTTGCAGCCATTTCTTGCTAGTGGGGTTTTTATTTTGTATTGGGATTTTGTTTGTTTGTTTGTTTGTTTGTTTGTTTGTGGTTTTATTTGCAGCAATGATCTCCAATCAAAAGGTGTAGCTAGTAAAAGTGTACCAACCCAAACAGAACTCTCAAAGAAGGATGCATCTGTTCAGACCCCTTCCTATACAGAGTATTTGAGGCTGTCAGTAGTACCAGGAGACAGTGCAAAAGACACCTGTGTGCAGTGGAATGATCTCCTCTGTCTAGTGGCTGAGCTTAAGGAAGAAGTAGACAGACTAAGGAGTATTAGGAAAAGTGAAAGGGAAGTAGACTGGTGGAGTTTCACCCTTCCATCCCTGAGAGAAGCCCACCAGGACTCAGGACCCCATGCCTACTACCATCAGTCAGAAGGAGAAGACCCAGTAAATGAAAGGGAGTGGAAATGGTTCCCTACTAAGGGAGTTAATAAAAATTCCTCCCAATCCAAATCACCTACTCAGGTGTCACTTCTGAATAGGTATGAGGCCCTGGATCCAGAGAGTCAGCCAGATGACATAGAAGAAAATAATCTGCCTGGAGACCCTCCCAACTACACTATGTCTGTCAGGCTACCTGTAGCATTAAAAGGAAAATAAGGATAGTCATAGTGGGTGTCTCCCTTCTGAGGGGAACAGAGGTCCCCATATGTCACCTGGACTCATCCTACTGGGAGGTCTGCTGCTTCCCTGGGGTCTGGGTATGGGATATCACTGAGAGACTCCCTGGGTTGATTAAGCCCTCTGAATATTACCTGCTGCTGATACTCTAGGATGGCAGTGATGAGATTGAAGGGAAGAGCACCAGGGCAATTAAAGGGACTTCAGGGCTCTGGGTTGATTGGTTGATGGATGGGGCAGGGGCACAGGTGGTATTCTGCTCAGTCCTTTCAGTGGCAGGGACAAATGATGAAAGGAATGGGAGAACCTGCATTATCAACAAGTGGATAAGTGCTGGTGCCATTTGGTAGAATTTTGGGTTCCTTGATCATGGGGCAACATTTACGGAAGCTGGCTTGCTAGAGACAGATGGGCTCCTTCTATCTATTGAGGGAAAAAGGATTCTAGTCCACGAATTGGTGGGACTGATTGAGAAGGCTTTAAACTAGGTTTGAAGGGGGAAGGGGACGCACATGGGCTGCATAGAAGCAGGCCCAAGGGTGGTAAGCCTGAGTTAGGGGTGAAATCTCTAGCCCAGCTGAGGTGCATTTATACCTCAGCTATTTATATATGCATGCACGCAGCATGGGTAACAAACAAGAAGAGCTGGAGGCCATGGTGCAAGAGCAAAGCTAGGATGTAGTTGCCATCACAGAAACGTGGTGGGATGACTCAAGTAGCTGGAGCACTGCACTGGATGGCTGCAAGCTCTTCAGAAGAGACAAGAGAGGGAGAAGAGGTGGAGGGGTGACCCTGTATATTAAGGATGCTCCAATGCCATGGAAATTTAGATTAATGATGCTAAGGTTGAGTGCCTATGGATAAGAATCAGGGGGAACAAGAAACAAGGCTGACATGCTGGTGAGAGTCTGTTATAGACCAGCCAACCAGGTTGAAGAGTTGGATGACTTATTCTACAAGCAGCTGGAGGATGTTCCAAGATCACTGGCCCTTGCTCTGGTAGGTGACTTTAGCCTGCCAGACATCCGCTGGGAACTCAACACGGCAGAGAAGAGGCAGTCCAGGAAATTCTTAGAGTGTATGGAGGACAACTTCTTGTCATAGCTGGTGATCGAGCCTACCAGGACCTAGACCTGCTGCTGGCAAATGAAGAAGGGTTGGTGGGAGATGTGGTGGTTGGAGGGTGTCTGGGGCACAGTGATTACGAAATTATAGTTTTCAATATTTGGTAAAACAAGGAGGGGCACCAATAAAACTTCCAGACTGGACTTCCAGAGGGCAGGCTTTGGCCTATTCAAGGGATTTATTCAGAGAGTTCTTGGGGAGCGGCCCTTTAAAAAAGGAGTCCAGGAAGCATGGACATATTTCAAAACAGAAATCTTGAAGGGACAGGAACAGACTGTCTTTTATATGCCAAAAATATGAGCCAACAAGGAGAATGACTGGCCTGGATGGGCAAGGAGCTTTTGAAGGAAAATAAAAAAGGGTGTATCACCTTTGGACCGAGGCTCAGGTATTTCAGGAAATGCTTAAGGGAGTTTCTAGGTCACACAGGAAAAAAATCAGAGATGCAAAAGCCCAGTTAGAACTCAATCTGGTCACTTCTGTGAAGGACTGTTACCCTGAAAACTCAGCTTCTGAGCTTGCTAACATAGTCTTCTAAGGACTTTCCCAGGACAGTAACTGTAAACATAGGTATGTGTACATTATTTCTGTTGCACGTCTTGTGATGGGCATCTCTCATGGCCAGTGCAGTGAGAAAGTGTTACCCTGACCATCCAATCCCTGGCTGTGGTCAGAAGTCTATAAATCCTGGGAGGAAAAATAAACTCCCTCTTCCTTTTACCACACCTTGACCTGTGTCTGTGTGGTCTATTCAGCACCAGCGGCAACAAAGGACAATAAAAAATATTTTACAAATACATTAAAGACAAAAGGAAGGGCAAGGCAACCTCCATTTTCTGTTAGGTGTGGGAGGGAATTTAGTAATTAAAGATGAGGAAAGGACAGAGGTACTTAACATCTATCAAAGGTCTTTTCCAATCTAATTCATTCTGTGATTCTGTGAGTCTGTGATTCTTTGAATACTGTTAAATTGCAGATGTTCCTATATTAAATATGAAACTGCCTCTACAGTTTCGTTCAGGTATCACTGTCAATATGCCCAGTTTTCATTCATTGATCAGTATTAACTTCAGTGTGTAAATAGATAACTTATAAGTATTAATTATGCTGTAAATAAATCCTTAGATATCACTTCCCTATTTTACACTATTTAACTAATGAACACTAATACAAGATCAACTAAAAATACTGAAACTCAATAGAAATCTTGAATTTCATTTAAATTTGATTATTTGTTTGCACATACTGCTTCCTCACATTTTCCAAAAAGTGAAAACTTGTACTCTTTATAGAAGTGCAATACTCACATGAAAAACCTGATGGGGAAGGAAAATATTTCATAACCTTCATTCTGAAAAGTGGTTGAGACTTTGCACAGAGACTTCTCTCTCATCTACTTAACAGGACACAGAATGTTTAAATGAGAACATCTGCATCATTCTTTCAATATTCTGGGGAAAGCATGAAGAGCAGGATGTTACAGCAAGAGCAGAAGCAATGTGGATTCTTTCTTTGCAACTCAGTCAAAATATGCTGCATCTGGGCATATTTAATTTTTTTAAATGAATTTATTTAGAATTCTTAAAGAAACCAGCTGTTGTTACTGTATCTGTGTTTGAAAATCCTCTGAGTCTAGCAGTTAGAAGCTTACATACTTATTCCATTAATTTAGATGACTGTGAACATTTCCCATAGAATAATTGTTCTGCATAATGCATGACTATTCATTCTCTAGTCATGTCAATTGAAAGGAAGGAACAAGGGGGAAAAGAAGCAGGGGAGTTTTGGTGTTTTTTTTAAGGGTTGTTTTTTTAGGGGGTTCGATTTTTTTTGGTTGTTTGTTTTGCTTGTTTTTTGTTTGAGGGGATTTTTTTGTGCACTGGGAAATTAATAAAGTCCAAGAATGTTAGTGCAGCTTTCATAAGGCTTAAGTTGACATGCCTAGGTCCCTGAAAAATCCTCAGTGTCCCTTTGGTTTATATTACCCACAGAATCCCATATTTTTTTATAGTCTGGGTCCAATTACTTCCAAACTTTGTATGTTTTGAAAAAGGACACAGAACAAACCAGTATCCAAACTGTGGATTTGTCATTTACCTAACCATCAATAACTTCCTGAGGGAATTTAGTTTCCAAGGTGATATTAAACCTAGGAAACAGCTTGGTAGATTAATTTGATTTTGATACTCTTAAAGCAGAAGAAAGTTTTATGGGGAAAAATCATCTCCTGAACATTAACCTTATCTCTGCCCTTTTCTTGTCTCCCAGTTTTCCTTCTATATCTTTTGAAAAAAATAGCTTCCCAAGGACTGGAGAGTAGGATCCCAAATGAGGTGGCCATTTGCAAAACCTGCAATTTTCTCCAGAAGTCTAGGCCAAGATACTTCCAGTCCCTCTCTCCTCCCACCCAGTTCTGTCTCTAAGCACGCAAGCTAATCAGAGCAGAACTCACAGAACGCTGTCCTTAATTTCTTGTTGATCAGAATGTTTTCTTTGGGTAGAACCAACACAATTGGGTGTAGAAGGGCTCACATTTTCCTAACAAGCCATACATACCATAATTAACATAGAGGCATTAACCTTTTAAGTGGAATGAGAATGTTCACAAAACTGCCCATTTATAACAGCAAGCTATACTGAACAGTTATCTAGAAGTCCCTTGTCCCTGCTGTCATACCATCCCTATGGATACCTACACTGAAAGGTTTAAGACAAGACATTTAAAATACCTTTATACCTTGCTATAGTGAGATTATACTTGACCTTGTTATGAATAACACAAGATCTTTTGGCAGACATTATCCAGTAGAAAATAACCCCAGGTTTTTAGACGACGTCAAGTGAAGTAAGGTGCAGAGGTACTCATCTTGGCAGGTGTTCCTACTTAAAAAGAAGGCATCAGTCCCCTGGAAATCCATTAAAGCATTCCAGTGGTAGTGAAAATGTGGAAAATGGATCATAGACAAGAGCATATAAATGCTGCATTCTGACACCCTGTCACGATCCACAAGGTAGGATTCGTGATGTGGTTCTTTTAGTCGGTCTTAGAGTACAAAAGATTATCAGCAAACCAAGGACTCAAACAGCAAAACACACTTTATTGAGTGCTCATCAGCAGTAATATGCGATAGAGAGAAACGAGGAGAAAGCAAAGCATAAGGAAAAGAGAGTAAGGGGATTATAGCTACCAACGTCGAAGTCCACTCAACCGTCCAACAACGCAGAGTCTTCTGTCTGTTGGGGAGATCTCAAAGGAAGGTAAGTTTGGGGTATAATTTTATAGTCTTTTACAAAGCGAGGGGCACAGGGCCAAAACCAGAGGAGACTGATGATTATTGTGATGAATTCCATTGCGCGGGGAGCAGGTGTAGGGTACAGAGCGATCTGTGTCTTGCAAGTCTTTGCTCACCAGCAGGAACAAGGGCAAGGTGTTGTGGAAAACTTGTTGTGCAGGTTACCAAGCCTCTTCTCACCAGCAGGAACGAGAGCAGTGTACCGTGCAACCACCTGCAAACAATCACTTAGCAAAAATCCAGCTCAACTAGGTCCAAACCCCCAACCAAGTTCCTTGTGATATTCAGGGTCTCAGTCTCTGTCCTTGAGACGGTTGTGAGACAGATGAGGGAAATCTTCAGACCGTCTCTTACACACCCAATGTGTTTTCCTCCTCTCAGCCTCAGTGCTCTCAAAACCTGTCCAATGTGAGTGTGCCATTAAACAGTGCCTTAAAATCTGTGAACAACCATGAACGACACCTTTAAAAAGAACTTCAGTTTCCCAGCTGAAGGATTTCTTCTGCTTTAATCCAACATACCAAGTGTTTTGCCCTGGCTGACCCAAGAATTAGTATCAGCAAACATCATGAGATCCTATCAATATCCTGCATAACTCTCAGTAGACATGTAGCAGCAATGCGTAACTCAACTGAGGCTGGAAGTAAATTAACTGAAGAAAACTTACAAGAATAAACCTTGGGAGTCTAAAGAAGTGAAGTGGAGGTACTCCTAACAGTAGCAGAGAAACTGAAAGAAATAAAAGAGAAAAATCAAGATTAGACTGAAAGACTGCCTTGTTCTTGGTGAGAATATGGCAAAATGGATTAAAACCATCTTTCTGCCAAGGAACAATATAAGAGCAAAATCTCAACTACTTTCCAAGAAATCTTTGCAGAGCTCTTTAGATTCAAATACAAAATTTCTCATGCCATACAGGTGGTTCTCACTTCTAATTATATGTAATCAGAGCCTAAGGCCACAAGAAAAATGTGGCACAGCTATTCATGCCATGGATCAAATATGATCAGACTAATATAACAGAATAAGAGAATCACTAAGAAAAAAAAAAAACTTTCAGCTGGAATAAATTGTATAAATTTTGGTGAATGCAGCCAGTGAAAAGAAGAAAACCAGAAGTTAAAGATCTAATTAAAGTGAATTGTAAAACAACATTCTTGCATACAAACTACTTTAACTCCTTACAACATACACTCAAGACAAAAAAAAAGGCTGTACTGGTCTTTGTGTAGAGGTTTGCCAGTTGTTTTATTTGAACAGAGATGGCAAGGAAATTTTGAAGAATTAGACTCATCAGCAGTAGCTATCAATAGGTAGAGACTTGAAATTCATCCTCCTACTGAGATTTTCAACAATAAATGTTTTTCTCTAATCAGTCTGCTTCTGAAGATAAACATGATTCTACCACTACATGTAGTATTTAGAAATCATAACTAAGATAACACTTGATGACAACAGTAACAACTGTGTTACAGTAGTAACAACTATGGGTTTAAGCACTAGATAACGTTTCTGCCTGTGATAAATGTGAAACAGCCATAAGAAACAGTCATGAGCTCAAGGGACAGCAAGAATAAAATGACCACATTGTGTAAAAGAAAAGTACGTGGAATAGTTGTTCGAGTCTGCATCACAGTGTGTGTGCACTTTTCTCTGATACCTGGCTCTGAGATCCAGAAGAACACTGAATTTCAAACAACATGAATGGGCATGTTTTCATGGTGGCATATGAAAGCAACTGTTAAAGTCAGATAGAAAAGCTATCTTAAAAAAAAGATAGAAAAGTGTGAATGTGTAGATTAGAAAGTTTTCTTAAGTCACTGAGTGAAAAAGTTAAAGTTTATACTTTAAACTAGTTTAGAAAGCAGAAGACAAGATGGAGGATTTAGACTGTTGTTTCTTTTCCTTCTTCTTTCTTCTTCATATTCTTCTTCTTGAGGTTTTTGGGTAATACTAAGTGATTGGTTAGAAAATGCCACAGTGCAGCACACAGGTGAAGGGTCATAGGGTCATTAAGAAAAATAATATAAGCGTCTATTGTTAATTGGAAAAGAATAAGAATAAAGATAAAATAACTGCATAGTTCAGGGCCATTTTGTACCATCAGAGCCAAAATGTGCCAGGTTGCAGTAAATTAAACTTGTGCAGAAAATCTAGAGAGACCTGCCAAGTTTTGTGATAACAACCTAATAAACACAAGAAACAAGATCCTAACAGGATTTGGAGTTTTCTTCCTGACCCAGAGAACTGAGGTAAGCAGGATTTCCCATGAGGGAGTATCCCCAAGGAGCTCAGCCCAGAGAAGCTGAGTAATCCAAGAGTGAAGTGCAGAAGAAGCACAACAGCAGAATCAAGAGAAAAAAGAAACAGAATTAAAAAAATATATAATAGTCAACAATGTAATAAGAACAACCTACATCAAATATATGATACCATCCAGTTAATAAATAATCTCTACACTGAAAACAGGGCTGTGTTCACCACAAACAAATCATGTACTCATCAGACACAAAAAGAAGATCATTGAAGAGAAATTACAACATGATCCAACACAACACTAAAACTGCAGAAGTGTCTACAGAGGAGAGAAATAAAAGGTCTCATATATGAGAGTCTGGAGTATATTCAGATGAAATGGAAAATAATTTCATAAATAGTTTTAGAAAAAACATTCTCCTGACAGAGGGTCTACAACTATAACAGATCATAAAGAATAACCTGCTGGAAGACAAAAATTAAATCTTGTCCTGGGGTGACTCTACCTTTAAAATAGCTTAGGGAGCTGGGGGAAGTTGAAGGTGCGAGAGGCTGATGGGAGTATTTTCTCTTGATTTCTTAATAATTTCTGAGAATTGGCAGTTTTGGTTTTAACGATTGAGAAGTGAGATCAACTTGTGAACACCACCTTATAATGTAAAGCCAGGGCTCTCTAGTTCTCTTTGGTTTCCAGCTTCTGACAAGGCAACAGGGCCCTGTCTAGGCCTCCTCCCCCACCCCCACCAGGCTGGACAAGGCCGCAGAATGTGGAGGGGGAAGAAATGTAGCCGGCCAGCCTGGCTTGGTTTGCAGTTTCTGCTGCTGAACTGAAATCTGACACCATGAACATCTGCAGCTTTCAAAGACTTTAACTCTTTTACTACTTGGATGAGACTTACAGATTGCTCCTTTTTTCCCAGAGAGAGGGGAAGAGAGAGAGTGTGGGATAATCAACATGAAGAAGGTATCATAAAACTATCAAAGACAGTGAAGAAAAGAATTAAGTTTTAGATGGGGAAGAGAGAATAAGGAGATGCTTTAATAAGCTGAAATATTTTTCTGTTAAAGCTATGGAGATAGACAATAGTGTTCTGAAAAAAAACTCCTTTAATTCATGACAGAGTATATTGGGAGGAATGGAGTGTTCAAAGTGTGGATTTGAGAGCAAATGGTGAAGTGGTTGTGATACAGTGAGGTGCTGGAACAGAGGGGGAGAAGTAATAGTTGAAGATCTGGGGCTGTTGTAGAGGCAAAAAAAAAAACATCTGTTTCCAGAGAGGCTCACAGAGACAAATGAAGAGAACTTTTGCCTTTGAATAACTCATCCTTAAAAATGACATCCCTAGACTTGTTTGACCCATAACACACCTCAGAGTGATGTGGAATGGGAGGAGACAACTGATGGCAGATTTCCAGGCAGCTGGCATCAGAGAAATAGAAAGCTATAACAGAAATAGTTTTCTTGTGGGAAACTCCATAGATTAGCAGAAGAAGACTTCTGTTTCTCTACAAAGACTCATGAAAAGACTATAGCAAGAATTGGGACCGTTGTAAACACCAATGTTTTTTTGTCTCTATGTTGTCATGTGAACAAGAGAATAGTTGGGTAGTGGTGGAAAAAAGGGTTTTCTGGATGTTTTATTCTGGTTTTGTTATTCTTGTACTTTTGTTAATAAACTTTTTTTATTTCTTTTAAGTTTTAAGCCTGTTTTGCTTTTGTTCTAATCCATATCTCACAGCAAGAAATCAGTAAGTTTTCTAGTAATTTTTAGTTACTGCTTTAAAACCACAACACCATGTGAGTACGTTTTTTGTATAAACTGTTAGGATGCTGTCATTTGGTGTCATTCCTATTACATACTTGCTTTGTCTTTTATTTTTTTGAGACATTGGGGAATAAAATTTAAAACTTCCACTGTGTCTGTATCATAAATCAAACATTTCAGCGGAAGATAATGGTGCACTTTAAAATGGCAGTCTTCAAACAATATAATACCTAAAGAGTAACAGCTTGTCTGCAGCTTGAATTGTAGTTATTTAATTAGTCAGCATTTACATACTTAGTATGGTGTATTAGTTTAGAAAACAACTAAGAATAAATTCATCCTTCTAATGCATTTGATCAATGTATGAAAATCAGAACAAAAAATTTTATCCTGCTTTTTTTTTATGTACATTATTTAAGTAATGTACACCCCTGGGTAAAGCTTGCAGAGAAGTTAATTCAACTATTCTATCATTTTAATTCACTTTCTGCAAATGTTTGAGAAGAATTTGTTCATGCATTTATTGAAATATCTTCTTTCAGGGTTCAAATGATTCACACTTCACATACTCCCGTGAAATAGTTTTTGTGGAATTGAACCCTGCAGAGATTATTCTCTGCAGGACTATGCTTTTCTATGCTCTCTAGGACGCAGATGGGTTTTGGAGACCTGCATGCGGATAGGATTAGGTCCCTTGCACTGCATAAAGGGTGTGGAGTCCCTCTTTTAGCTCAGAGAAAGGGGTTTCAAGTCTGTCGCAGTGTTTGAAGCTATGAGAAATAAACTCAACATAAATAAGAGGATGCCCTTTCCCAATATTTTGCAAAACTAGAAGAAATTGTGTGGTACAGCATAAATTTGCAATAACCATGCCAGGAAGATCGGCTATAACCTGGTCTGCTCACTCAGCAGGAAAATGGTTGTCACCAAACTTCAATGCCATACTTGCATTGTGTTTTTGTATCTCAGGCATGAGGAAATATTTTAAGAAGCATGTGCCAGTGTGTCCAGCACAGACTGCTTTTCTCAGCACAGCTCATTTCTATTTAAGCAGAGGGAAGAGTGCTACTTGATGTGAGACAGGACCCTGTTCCCCTGGAAGCCAAGAGTATCTGTAAGCAGACAGACTGTACATAGCCAAGGGGTCTTGAAACATTCCATTAGATAGTCCTTTTCCACCTTCCAGATCCCTGCTTGTTCCATGAGTATCTTTGTGGTCGCTGCCAACCCTGGTGCTCCAGTCCAGAGATGTTCATGTACACAGGGCTCTGTGTGTCCTGGAAAAGTGAGAGTACCACAGATCTGTAGAATACTAATACTGTAAGAATCTAGTCTGTAGAATACTAGTTTTAAAAAAAAAAAAAAAAAATTATCAGAAGAGGCTTAAAAAGTCTAAACACTGAAGGAACTGCACCATTTTGATCTGTGGTGCAACACGTGAGTTACTAACTCTATGAGCTACTCATGAACTCGTGTGAGTTACGTTTATAACTATACTTAGTGGCTATGTGTAAATTAATTTAAAAGTAACTGGTTTACAGGATGTGTCAAGAGAAAATTTAATTTTTAATTGACTATGAATAGGCAATAAAGACTGCTCATGTGCCTAAAGTGGGACAATAAAGCATTCAGGACCATTAGCAGAGGTCCCAGACTTTGAGTGTATATTTGCAGACTTGCAAAATTATACTGAGCCAAGTGAGTTCAATTCCCTGTGGATGACGTCTTAGGGGCACATTGAAAGGCTGGCTTTGAACCTTCCTGTGACTAATGGTAGCATCTGGACAGCACTTCTTTCACACACATGTGGAATGAAAGGTCTAAAACTTAGTCAATCTCTCTGAGCCAAACACTGTGGACCTACTATGAGATCAGAAGAAATATAAATCTGAATTTGAGTCTCTTTAGATCTTCTATGACCTCTGCATTGATCAATTATTTTTTTTTCCAAAGCAGAAGTTTAGGCTTTATATTCCACCTCTTTTGACTTTCAGTCCTGCAAACTCTCCATTCACCCACTAGCCACAACCAAAAACTGACTTAGGTACATATTTCTGGTATCATTTCTATAGAGCACTTGAGAGATGATCGCTGTTACTAAGTGATATCTCAGTGAAATCATAAATGCAAAGGATGACTCAGTTATCATTGCAAATCAGGTGAAAAATAACTCATAAAAGTTCATTTAATGAATCTTGGATAAATCTATCTCTAAAGCAAACAGTTTTTATAATTATAAAAATTTTAATTATATAATTTATATTTTTTTTCTAATTGCTTTTAAAAGGAAGCTTAACACACACAAATATTTTTCTTTTAATAAATATGTACTTTTCATATTTAAGGTTTTGTGCTTTGCTGTGGGTTCAAGAGTTCTTCATCATTCTCAACTATATTACTTTTAAAAATTATTACAAAACTAAACAGGCTTCTGTCATGGTTAGGATATGTTCTTACTTTAATAAATTGTCTCCCTGGTAAGTAACTCCACATTGAGATCTCAGTATCTCAATCTTTTCAAAGGAATGCCTTATAACTTCTGACATTTAGGACCACTTTTTAAAACCTTCAAGACCCCTTCTCCATTTTCATTCTCTTATTTTGCTGTCACACACTGAGTTTATTTAGGAGACTTAACGAGTTTCAGAGACTTCCTCAAAAGTTTCACTGCTAGGAAGAGTAGCATGCTAAAGGCTGCCACCTTTTCTGTAGCTACTTGGAGGTGCCTAAAATAAAAGATTGTTGACAATGCTGTATTTTTTGGCAATGGTTTGTGACTTCTTTGCTATGTTAGTAGTGGTCAGCACAAGTAGTCCTGAATATTAGCATGGGAGACACTTGTATCACTTGTCAATCTGCCTCCTGAGTTTCATGGTGGGGGAGCAAAGACAGAATTTTAATATGAAATTTTTGTATATTTAAATAAATTTTGCATTATTAATATGAAATTTTGCAATATTGAAATTTTTATTATTTAATTATTTACATGAATTTTAGAAAAATTACCACAATCCATGGCTGTCTGTACCTGGGGAAGTCTTTCCTCACTGAAGATTTCATTGTCTTCATCTAGGCATGTTGGTTGTTGTCCTGAGCAAAACTTAGTTTTAATAAACCCACAGCAGTAAATATTTTGAGGCATCACATCTAATTGTTTCACAATGGCAAGTATAGGTCAGAGCTAGCAGGGAAGCCTGATAAGTCAAACAGGGTAATAAATTAAAAATTAATCATATGTTAATTTTCATGACTGACAGTTCCTCCCTGAATTAGAGAAGAAAGCAGAAGAGCTAGAGAGGAGTTAGAGAGAAATATCAGCTTGATTTATGGACTAGCTTGCTGTGGACTGTATATGAACACGGATTTAAATAAAAACTATCACTTCTTATTTGAAGTGAATCTTTAATGCCACAGTAAACTTCAAAGAGAAAATATAAGTAAATAGTATTTTTCCCACGGTGAAAATTGAGGTTCACTGTCCTGTTAAATTTTAAAAGATTAATAAAGACAATAAGAGACAGAAAATAAAGCAAAGAGTAACGGCCGGGTGCCTTGGCACTCTGCCAAAGAGCACATCTGGTGTCTTTGGAATACTCTTTTTATACCATTCTGCTGTAGGGGTTTAATGCATATTCAAACTTTTCCAAGAACTAGTTTGTGTAACCACTCCCTGGGTCCGTCTTTTTAGAGCATGCGTTGTAGAGGTTTAATTTCTTTTTATCATCTTTTTATTTGGGCCCGGGTTCTTTCGCCTACAGGTGGTCAGTGTTGATAGCAGCCTGGGCCCCATCATCTGTTCACTGGAGGTTATCTTACTTTGTACAGACAGGACATAGCCCTAATATTCAAAATTCTTCTTGACCTGCGTCTAAAAGCTTTTTAGTGACTAGCAGGATTAAAAAGAAAAAGACATAGCGAAAGCATATAACATATCACATTCATCTTAATCTTTGCAAAAAGCCAATATCACAATATGTATTTAAAACACCACTAAAAAATAACTGGGGGTAGAAATGTAAGATCAGTCAAAGAAATTTGATTTAGAGGTGTCGCTCTATATTCTTCTTGTGTAAAGATTTATTTTGCCTTTAATGAATTCAAACAGATGCAGAGAGAACAAACCAGGCTGATTTTGTAAAGTTAACACAGCAAAAACCCTGAATTCATTATGAAGATGACAATGATGCCAAAATATTAGGCTTACAAAAAAGAGGGAATTTCATGAGGTGAATATATGTCTAGTATTCAGCATTGATCTGAGGTTCACATATTCAGTCCCCTTCTCTAAGGGATGTAAAACTCCAAGGGATGAAGTAATTAAAACCCAAATACAAATCCTAAAACAACAGACAGAACTTCCATATCTATCTTTCAAACTGATGGCCAGTTTCATGACAGTAACTTCTGATTCTGTAGTATAATGCCACCTCCTCCCTAACCACTTCCCCCCCCAATTTATTCTGATGTAAACTCTCTTAACTGTACTGGAGAGGGAATAATTTTCTCTGAATGAGAGCCAGTGGATAGTGACAATGCTCTTGGGACCATCTGAAAAAGATGCTTACAGAGAAGAGGAGGAGAGGTTACAAAGCCTTAATCAATGAGGTTACCTTTAAACTGTTAAAGATTTTTTAATAATTAAAATGGTTATAATTGGTACAGATTTCCAGGTATGCATTTGAAAGATTTTTTTCCTCCCTACCAATATTTTCCTTTCCATTTGGTCTAATATGTTCTATCACTTGGATAAAGTAAATAATTTTTTATAGATTTATTGTCCTCTTGTCTCTGTACCTTATCTTCTATATAATGTTCTTCCTTACTGACAGTCTAAAGGAGTGCTTGGTATTGTGTTCTATTTAGATGACAAAAATATAGCAGAATATCCATACCAATTAAAATAAAAGAATGAGGATAATGTATTTTCAGAATTTTTGGCCATTTCACTTACATGAGAACATAGAAATAAGCAACCAACCATCTATCCAAGATAGTCTGATAAACCATGATGTATCCTAGGGAGCTTAAGACAAATAAAGCTTATTGGCAAGGACTGTTGATTTTTATAGGTAGAAATTCTGTTTAACTGGAATTATTTCCAGCTTATTTAGTGGTGCTCATTATCTGGTCTTTATCATCTTATTACTTACTTCTTACCATGTTAAAGAAGTGTTCACTTTCATCTTACTGGTATCTCATAAATGCAGTAATTTAATTCTCAGTTGTCTGCCAGTGGTTGACAACTGCCTTATTCCCCACCACTATGAAGTTAATAAATCAAAATGCAGATTAATCAAGAATATAAAAAAGTCTTCTGTAGCTTATTTCCTTTCTATATCCCAGGCTTATTTTCAGAAGCTCCTTGGTAACATGTACATGCTCCTGTGTAGCATATTGATAGTAAAAGGTTCTAAAATCTTAGAAAATTCGGAGACTTAGAAAGAAAGTTAGTTTTGGAAAGCCCTGGGAAAAGTAGGCCCTGAGAAATGTTAGGCCTTGTGCTTGCTAAAGATCAGGTCAAACTGCGCCTGTGTAGTCAGTATATGATAAATGATACAGTTGTTAGATATGATTAGATAGAATTATTGTTTAAAGAACATGAAGAACAATGTTAGGGGGCTAGGGGGGATCACAAGAAATCCATGCTTGGGTGAAAACAATGCATAAAATAGAACAATATAAGTTTAATAATTAATATGTAAGTTGCATAAGTATAAAATACGTTCAACTCAAAACCAAGTCGGGTGAGATTTGGGTATGTGTACCCCTGACACCCAGAGCTCTTCAATAAAGCACCTTCATATAATCATTCGTGATTATATGTGTTCCTGAATGCTAACAATATGAAGACCAGCTTATTTGGGAAGTGACCTAGGATAAACTTTATACATTTAGTTAAAACAATTTCCAATTGTTCTGTACTATAGTATATAATTGTTGATATGTACCCTTTTTCTTGATGTAAAGATACTTTCCCATTATAAGAATACTGGAATCAAACATCTCTAGTTTGCACCTTTATTTTTGTAGCATATTTACTCATACCACATTGTAAAGACTTATTTTTGGAAAATGCCTGCCATTGAAAGGTTACACTAAAATCATCCATTGATTTATTGGAATAAAATCGGAATAAATTGCTTTAAATTTAAGTTGTAGTAGACACGTGCATGCTACAGTGGTAAATCCCCGTCTGGCAAGTGCTGGCTCTGTGAGGCTCCTGATTGCTCCTTGACTGCTTGGACTTCTGGGGCCCTGGCTGTCCTACCTTGCTTTGCACTCCTTACCAAGAAGCTTTTGGGGTTCCTATTTTGGTTATAAATGGAGTAGAAATCAGGTGTTGCTGCATGGAAACTTCATGGGTTTGCCTCCTCACAGTTCTGCACAAACTCATGGAAACACAGAATTGGTGGTGTTGGAAAGGACCTTAAAGGTTATCCTGTATCAATCCCCCTGCCATGGTCAGGGACACCATCTACTGGATCAGAATGCTCACAGCCCCATCCAGTCTGGCCTTTAACACTTCCTGGGATGGGGCACCAACAACTTCTCATGGGCAAATTTGAGCTATAGAGATATTAACTGAGAGTATGATCATTGAAGAGATACAGGCAGAAGAGAGCAATTTGTTTGCTGTCGGACTTAAATGGAAGGGCATATGTGTGCAGGAATATTCAAAAGCTATTTCAGACAGCAGCAGGTTCAGAGGAGCAGACTCAAGACCTGTTAGTCAGAGGCAAGGTGCTGTGGAAGGAAGTTCAGTGATGGAAAAGGAAGTGGAAGGATAACTTGAATCTTTTAAAAATAGCCAAACTCCCAAGCACTGGCTTACATTATCAGTAAACAGCCTACAAAACTAGGTTTAAAGAAATAATGCTGTTTCTGAGTTTTGAAAACACAGAGTCAAAATTCATGTCTAATTCTATAACTTAAAAACATTGAGGGTTTTTTTCCTAGTTCAATTTAAGAAAGAAAAGAAAGAACCCTTCTGGCTATGGCCATGTATGCCAACCATCAGCCAGGACTAAAGCTTTACAGCTGACTTATAAACCCCTGAGAGATGAGTTTTCTAATGGAAATACTGACAGCCCCTTGACTAGCAACACTAGCAGGCACTGCTGTAATAAATAAGACTGACACATGATACAGGGCCTAGAAGGTAATTAATGGCTGGAGTGAAATAAAATATAGACACAACATCCCTCAGAGAGCATGACACAATGGAAAAAACTTGTAATAAAGAATAAAGAATGCCTGTTTAGTAAAGAGCTGTGTGAAACTGCTTGTAAAATAAATCATGAGCTAGTGCTAGAGACAGCTGAGCTCTGTGCATGTTTCTTTTAAATAGGAGGACTAACAAATGCCCCTTCACTGTAAAAAGCCATTTTTGGCAATGCAGAATTGCAGTTAAAATAAAATGAGAAGCAATGAAATGCTAAGTGCACCTCTGCAAACAAGATCTTAATACACTTTTCAGCAGAAATATGGCAAAGGGAAGTTAGAACTGTACTTACCACCTCATTTTTTTAATCAAGTAACTTTTGGGCTAGCTCTCATTCTGATTTAGCCCAACTGTCTTCTCATTTGGAATACTGGACTACATCCTTGTCACATGTTATATGTCAAAGAAGGCATCAAAATAGTTCTTATTCCGTAATTTCCTTCCTTAAATTCTAAGCTGAAAAAAAAAAAAAATCACCGCCACAAAAATGTCCCCAAACCCAGACTCTGTCTCGTTTCTTGCTGTGCTTTCGCTGATTTATGAGACTGTAACTATGATATTTGAAGACAAGCTATTGTTTTGGGATTACATACTAGGATGCCTGATCATAGCTTATTATTACTAATTTTTTAACAATAAGCTCCTATCTTATTATTGTTAGTGTATCCTGTATTCACATTTCCAAGGCAGAAAAGTAAATTTCTCCAGATTCCTATCCAACTGAGCTAGACACCACAGCAAATGCATTCCAAACACTAAGAGTTCCTACAATGCAAGGAAGGTTTCAGACTTAGGGTGATGCAAGCACTTGCCATGTCACTGCTACTTTAATCTTTATCAAACAGTGTTGGCAAGCCTCAATTCAACATTCCTTAAATTAGGACTAAAAATACTTAACTAATGATAAATTTCAGCTTCTGTTATTTCTATCACTAAGTAACATGTAATAATATCGAAGCCTGCTATTTAAAACTGGTGGCCGAAGTTGAAATATGGCAGCACTACAATGCTGACTTTGTGATATTTGATATGTGAATTGTGTAAAAAGCACAATCAAAAGTATCTTATCTTATCTTGGTTTGAAAAGAGATATCTGCTAACGAAGGCAGAAACCTCCCTTGAAATGCATCATGGAGTTACTTTACCTTTAAGAAAGTTTAAGTTGCTGGGAACTGCCTGGAGTCTTTTCTCCTGACCAATTATCGGTCATTGCTGAGAATTGACAGCAGTTTAGGCCATTGAAAAGTGGGATCAACTTGTGAACCCTACCTTAAAGTGTAAAACCAGAGCTCTCTTGGTTCGCTTTGTTTCCTGGCTGGGAAGGGCGGCAGAGCTCCAGGCCTCCCGTTCCCTGCCCAGGCCATGCGGCCGGGCGGGGACTGGGCTGGGCCCAGCGTCTCCCGGCCGGGAGATGCGGGCCCTGCGGAAGGTTTTCTCCGGGCTCTGGCCGGGCCGGGCCGAGCCGATCTCTGGCTCGGCTGCAGGTTTTTTTTTTGCTGTAACTAAATTCACTAGAAACTGCTGAGTGAAGAAGGAGAGAGGCTCTGGACCTGCAGTGGGCTGGGCGCAGCGACTGCACTCTCCAGAGCAGCCATGAGGAGCTTTCCATCGCAGACGGCTCCAGCTCCTGCACCGGCCGAGGCCACAGAACTACCTACAACAGCCTGGGCAAGATTTTAACTCTTTCATTTCCCAGATGAGACTTGCGGATTAATCTTTTTATCCAGAGAGAAAAAAAGAGAGTGATCAACATGAAAAGAGACTTTATAAACTACTAGTGACAGGAAAGAAAAGAAAAGGTAGAGAATTAAGAAGATGCTTTAATTAAGCTGAAATATCTTTCTGTTAAAACTATGGAAATGGACAATAAGGTCTTGAAAACACTCCTTTAATTCATGACAGTAAATAGGGAGGAATAGAGTGTTCAAAGTGTAAATTTTGAGTAAAAAGTAGAGTAATTATGGTACAGTGAAGTGCTGGAAGATTTGAAGCCTTGGGAGGCAATGAGAAAACTGTTTTCTAGTGAAGCTCACAGAAAGAGATGAAGACGACTTTTTGCCTTTGAATAACTTATCCTTAAAAATCCCATCCCTAGACTCATGGCCCATAGACACTTGAGAGTGATGTGAAAATGGGAGGAGTGGGCTCTAATAACAGCAGCTCTGGGCAGCTAACATTAGAGCAATGGAAAACTATAACAAAAATAGTTTTTCTTGTGAGAAACTCCATAAATTAACAGGAAGAAACTTCTGTTTCTCTATAAAGACTGTAGCAAGAATTGGGACTGTTTTAACCATCAAAGTTCCAAAGTTTTTGTCTCTTTTGTCATGTGAACAAGGGAATAGTGGGTAGACAGTGGATGAAAAGGTTTTTCTGGAAGTTTATTCTGGTGTTCTTATTGTAGTTTGTCAATAAACTTTCTTTTTTTTTCCTTTTAAGTTTTATGCCTGTTTTGCTCTTGTTCTAATCCATATCTCACAGCAAGAAATAAGTAATTTTCTTAGTTATTGGTTTAAAACCACGACAAAATGGAAAAATGTAAACCCACCCCCCCTAATTATTATAATCTTGAAACCACAGGGCTCTCAGGCAAAGATATGGGAAATAGCAATAACAATTCTTTAGTAGGAAAATTGAAATAAAAATGCAGTATTACAAAAAAAACCACAAACCACTGACTCAGAGTCAGAGTGCAACAAGACACCCTGTTGGTCAGGGTGTTGGTAGCAGTCCAATTAAATGGTGGCTGCAGTCCTCCTGGAGTGACAGATGTGGTTCTGTTGAAGCAATGATCCTGTAGAAAGGTGTAGTTTTCTTCTGAAAGTCTAGTTGAATTGTAGATGGGTCCTGTTTTCCTCTGGGAATCCAGTGGAGAAAGGCTGATTGTGATGGGTGGTTGGAACAAATATTTTCTCAGCTGCTATAATCATGTGATGTTTATGCTGGACATTTCCTAAATGTGTAAATCCCAGCTGAAGTGAAGTATGGGCCTTGACTGTTTCTTATTCTGTGTAAAAAATCTTGGACATTCCATTCCAGAGCTGGATTATGGACTGTGAAGTATTTTTCAGAGCTGAGTGGAACCATACTAAAATCCTTCAAATATGGACCACCCTCTTTCCAAAAGCCTAATTTCTATCGTATTTGAGCAAAAATAATTTGAAAATCATTACTTTAATTTTTTTTAATTGCCTATTTGCATAGGCAGAAATCATTTATGCTTCCTGCTTGCACTGTCTAAGTGTAGTAACGCATCTGAATAGCTTGGGCCATGACGAGCTCCAGCCAAACCGTATTTAGAGTTTATTATCAGACCCTCTGGAATTTCTCAAGGCTGCTGAGACATAAGCTATTCTAAAAAAAAGAAAGAAGAGCTTGAAAAGCAAGAAAACAGGACCACAAGAGCCAGATAACAGAGAGTGGTTGAACACCTGGACTGTAACCAGTCCTGTGCCCTGAGGGGTGCATGCAGTGTGTGGGGACAGGATAGGGGCACCAATGAAAAGATGTTTGATTGCGTGAACAGTAGCTAGAGAATGTATAAATAAGTGTGTAATGTCTTCTGCAAAATCATATTGGTTCGTTGGTCAGAGATCCTAAGCTCCTGCATGTTGGTGACCCCGATGTGACAAACAGCGCCGTGATATGAAGTAGACTCCCAGACCCTTTGAACTTGGAGAGGGGTCCTGTGGAGTGAAAAGGGAGGGAGGCCTGGCTGGAGACTGACGTGGTGGGACTGTGTTGGTGGGAGGTGGAGGACGACTCCACTCGGAGTGTGGGAAGGGAAACTTCCCAAGAGACGAGCTCTGGGAAACAGATATAGATGCTGCAGGGGTACACTAGAACAGGTGAGCGGCCAGGATTGGAGTATGGAGAAGGCTTTGTCAAAAGAAGAACAGGCAATGTTAAACATACTCCAACATATAGTCTAAGAGAAAAATTAAATATGACCCAAAAGTCTTAAAAAAACTGTTAAAATGGGGTCAGCAGAGAGGATTTTTTGCCACCCCCAGGAGCTTTTTCGATATCCTTGAGTGGGAAAGGCTGTGAGTAATCCTCTGGGGTGGCATGAGTGATGGATTAAAGTTAACTAAGGGATTTAGTATGTTGTGGAAGTCAATCCTTGCAGTGCTAAAGCAGTTAAAAGCAAAGAGAAAAAAGCACTGGGGTTACCCACAAATGGTCCTGTGGTATCCACTAAAGAATTAACAATAGCAGCAGGGGGGCAAGTCTCCCCCCCCCATTCTCCATGGGCATACAAATGAAGAGTACAGCTATTCAAATGTAAAAAGGTTTTGCTGCTTTGAGGAACACTTAGTTATGTTTATTATAAATTTAAAAAGTTGTTAAGTAATTATGCTACAGTAACTAAGCAAAAGTTCAGAGACTTTCTTGTTTGGATGCAGTGACCCTATCAATATAACAGCTGGATCAATTTTAAAGTGGGCTTGGAGAATCATTTCCGGAGGTGGTTGTCTAATCCTTCACTGATTTTGTTGTCTGTTTGCAGACTATGAGATGCTGGTGCAGTATTTTAGTGGTTAATAGGAATTCTGTATCACATATGTTATTAATAATGTTTATTATCTGACTGATTTCTGACTGCTGTGGGGTTTTTGTTTATTATATATATAGTTTAATTTTGATATTTTTCATGTGTATGATAAAAGAGGTGCATCTCATTTTTAAACAAAAAAAATAGAAAAAAAGGAAAAAAAGGGAAAAAGGAATTGATGCCCTAAGAACAATCAATTAATGCAATATGTACATTAGGAATTTAGATCACAATTCATTTTTGAATAATGAAATATTTACATTAAAAATTTAGAAAGTATTATAAAATCTGAATTCCCTATTAAGTGTACCACAGCTAACCCTGAATGATTCAATAACTTGGAAATGAGATATGCCTATGTTTTGTTGGCAGGTTCAAGGTGTGTTGGAAACCAAAAATTTGCAGCCTTAGAGAAAGCTTGGATTAATGTAGAGATAAAGGTACACAGACATTGGGTAGAGAAATTATAAACTTATGTTTCTATAGTTATAAGCAAGGATATGTCTTAAGTAGGTAAGAAATTATATTAGGTAAAATAGTTTGAAGTTTGAACTGTAATAGTATGACTTATAAAGTCAGAAATCCAGAAACTATAACAGAGGTGTGTGTATGCGTATGTGACCTGTCAGCTTAGTGGGTGAGAGAGAGACGCAGTGCAGCAAAATTAAGCAAAGGTGATAGGTTAATAAGTGAAAACAAACTTTGTGTCAACTGCCTATTGGGCTAGAATGTTATATATTGTTGTGCAGAGAAGAAACGGATGACTTCCTTGAGCTATTGTTGACTTGTTGCTCCTATAAATCTCACGCCTCGAGACTGATATCTCATCGGGCTACTTGAGCAATAAATCATCTCAAAGCATGTGTCCAATCCCTTGTATTTCATCTTGACAAAGGTGGTCTCCTGTTCTTTTGACCAGACACTGACTGCCTCTGAAAACATGAGACCCAGTGAGCGGAGAAGTCACCATACAGCCTTCATACTCAAAACAAGACCAGAAGTAGAACTGCCAGGCCACAGTTATGTCTGAAAACTATACAGACAGTTTACCAACAGAAGTTTTATGTTATCATCATAATATAGTGTCACTACTAATTTTCTTCAGTTATTCCTTGTTTCAGGATCTGAAAGAACATTTAGTAATATTAAGGATCAACATTTTTGGCTGATGGACTTTTACCTGCTTAAGCAACACACCTGGAGTCTCAACTATTTGGACCACAAAACAATAGTAATTTCTTTACTTCCCTGGAGGACACTGAACATTATTTTTGTTCCATTTTCAAAGTTGTGAATGGTTGATTTTAATCCTTAGAGTTTTGGGAAAAAGCTTGCAGCATCTCTTCTTTTGCCACCACTTGCCTCAGGAAATCAAAACAGATAATGGACCAGGATATATAGCCTACAGACCCAGGATTTCTAGGCTCTTTGGGGAGTCAAGCATAACACAGGTATTTTAGGTAACTCTGTAGGACAAGCTATTGTTGAGAGGACACATCAGGTACAGAAAGGACTGCTTGATAAACAAAAAACGGGGGAGGATGGGCTGAGCCCACAGGATGGAGTGCTGAAAGCAGTTTAACCACTGATGTAACATAACCAGAGGGAGTAGAAAATTAAACATGTGCAAAAGACTGGAGATTCAGCCAAATGATGAGGGAGCTTGTGGTTTTGCCTTCTTGCTGGAGCTGGTTTTTCACACTGGTCAGCTTTGGAAGTCGGAATAGACTTTGGAGTCCTTCTCTAGGTCAGGCTAGTTCTGATTGAGGTATAGAGTAGAGCCAGGCTGGTTTGGTGTAGAGTTTAGATTGATTTCTTCTCATGATGGGCTGGGACGCTAGATGGTCAGGCAATTAAATATAACTTCAGCTGTCTTAAATCCAATACTCACTGAGGAAGGTAGTATTAGACACAACACACTGCAAAATAGAGCTTCTATAGAATTTTTCTGCTAGCACGTGGGCATGGGTGTGGACATGATTTCTGAACCTGAGAGAATTTCAAGCTCTCAGGGACTGACTGTTCCCAAGGGTAAGTCTTGGGAAGCTTTCTCGCTCAAGGATTATTTGTGTAAATAAGGGATTATTTCCCAAAACAAGACACAGATGTTCTGAGAGTGTTTTCTCTCTTGTCCCACCAATGGGATGAGGGAGGTGTTGTTCCTTCTACCAATCAAGGTGACCTTATTGGAACAGCTTATATAAGGGTTTTAAAATCCCACAATAAAGGCTTTTCTTTGCCTCACGAAAAGCTGCTGTGTGTGTGATTTTCTCAGAACCTTACAATACTTTGTGTCCTCTAGCGACACAAGGGTGTGAGGATTTTGAAGGAATGTGTTGGATGAACCTCTCTAGGGAGCTTTGGTATTACTATTAGTCATTATTATATTGTTTTGTATTATTCCATGCATCATAAATTTGGTGACTCACTTGGTAGGAAATACAGTAGAGAGGGGTTTGGCTGGTGCAAGAAGAAAAAGGAGGAATTGTAGTAATGCATCTGAATAGCTTGGGCCATAGTATGTACCAGCCAAACCATATCTAGAGTTTCTTATCAGACTCTCAGGAATTTCTCAAGGTTGCTGAGACATAAGCTGTTCTAAAAATAAGAAAGAAGAGGCTGAAGAACAAGAAAACAGGACCACAAGAGCCAGATAAGAGGGTGGTTGAACACCTGGACTGTGCCCCGAGGGGTGCATGCAGAGCGTGTGGACAGGATAGAGGCGCCAATGAAAAGATGCGTGATCGTGTGAACGGTAGTTTTAGAATGTATAAATAAGTGTGTAATGTAAACAATAAATGGCTTCTGCAAAATCATATTGGTTTATCTCCCTGAGGTCCTGAGCTCCTGCATGTAAGAGACAATTTCTTGTCTGCTATTTGGAGTTTCTGTCTTAGGTTTATAATTAGCTGAGTCTCATTGCTTAATTTATAGAGAGACTGCAGATGAGTATTATTTAAATCATATATTGCTGATTTAAACTAGATTGGTTATCTAAATCATTATTGTGCATACAAAGAGCCAGGAATTAAATTTAATGCCCTTGACACTTCAAAATATCAGTGAGAGAACCCAGATGTACAGGAACAGCGGCTTTTTATCATCATTATTTACAGACTTTTACATCCAATGTCATTTGTATTTGCATTAGAGTTACATGGCAATTAGGAAACTTTATCAAGAGCAATTCAGGTTCCACAGTTTTTTCATTGGAAATGAGAATGAATTTGAATAATTTTTATTTCATAATGACACAGTAGAATCATAAGCTTAATTGTTCATGCTGGGATCTTTTAATATTACAAAAACAGTGCTTTAAGCATAGCATTGGAACTTTGCATGTTTTGTTTAGCCCTATGAAAACTGGAATATGATTTTTGATACATTTTGATCACAGAAAGTATGAATAAATAAAGAATGTATAAACAGAAAAGGCTAACAGACATGGCTAGTAATAGAAAAATCAGCTAAAACACTGTGGAAAAAATATTCATACCCATTTTTGCCACCCACATTGCAGTATCTTTCAGTGTCTTTCATTGAATTTCTCTGAAGGTTATCAAGGTTTGGCTGAAGAATTTGAAGTGTAAGAAATCTATTTTCCCTTTCCTCAAAAACCATTTAAATTCAGGTTCAGAAAGGCTTACTGGTCCAAAAGGCCATTTGACATCCTCAGTGAAGCATCACGTATTCAACTCCTGTGGGAGGGGAAAAAATAGCAGTTTTATTCTTATTGTTTAAAGAACAGTCCAACTCTCTTATAGCTGCCTTGCACCAGGAAACAAATGACTGTCTTCCTTTGCAAAAATAAAGGCAAAACTGGCAGAATTGCTTCCACTGGCTAATTTATCATAATTTATAATAATTTAAAATATTTAATAATATTATAGATATAATTAATTAATTAATTAATTAAAATAATTTATTATTTTTCCCTCTTTAAAGTTAATGCCTGCATCTGCTCACCACCAAACACAAACTGGCTAATGCACTGACACCCCTCCTGATTAATCCTGGCTAGCTATGTCGAGGGGAGGGCAGGGAGGCTCTTCACGACCAAGATAAAGACCAAAGGGCTGCTTTTCCCTCTGGGATAACGTCGGATGTTTATTCAGGCTGGGGTCCAGGAGGAAAAAGAGAGGGAGGAAACATTTCCCGGGTACTTTCAAACCTTGGGAGAGGGGCGGGGAGACATATAACACCAACCAATGGGATAACATTTCAGGGACAGGGAGGGGAAGGGAAAAACACATCACAGCTGCAGGGAGGGTTTACACAGAAACTAAGGAACACCCAGGAATGTGCACTACCTCATGTTCTCACATAGAATTGCTCAGGGCAGTAGCTCTGGTGCAGATCCCCGTCTGACAGAGGATGCTAACTGGAAGTCCCAGTCCCAATGTTCTGCTGACCAGGGACTGATGAGTACCCACCATCTCTGCCAAGCATGGGAGACACCCTCCCAGAAGCTCTGCCTGTTTGTTCCATACATCTGCTCTGACACTTGAGCTCTGTGTCCTCAACTGGACCTTTCCCAAACTTCTAATCACTGCACACTGACCCACAAGATCAGGACAGAGAGAGTGCCCAGTGTTGTCAGCTAAGCAGAGAAGCAGCAGCCTGGGGCAACAATAACAACCCCACCAGAAAGCGGCACTAGAAGAAGTGACATCAGATGCAAAGGGCAAAACATGCTATACATCTAGGACAGCAAGTTTTATAAGACTGGTCTGCTTTCCCTAAGGAAAGGAAAAGGGATGAAGTTGTTATTCTTCCAAAGACAAAGCTGTGCAAAAGAGAGGCTGACTAAAACTCCCAAATTTACTCTGTGGCTATAGGCAAGCTTTTTGTACTGAATTAAGAGTCTGAATACACCTGTGATCAGTGGCCATGCAGAAGGAGTATCTGTGTCAAAGGCAGCCCGGTCTACTCCAGATGAACAAAGAGCGTAGCAACTTCTCTCATGCTCCAAATAGTGCAACACATGTTCTCACTAATGCTACTTATGGTGGTTCTGGGGCTAATGGCCAAGAAACAGCTGCTTTCTGATCTTTGTAGAGCTTGTGCCACTACGGTTTTAAGCCTTATTATTAAATTATGCAGAATGTGAGACTGTACTTAAATACTGCAGCAATAGGGACATATGGTAAGTAGCAGTTATTAGTTTGCTACCAAAAAAACTATATTTAATCTGAGTGCAAACACTCAGAATTCAATAATTCAGCTTAGCAATTCATCTCCCTTCCAACTTGGAGATAACTTTGGACAAAAGCTATTACTATTCATAATGGAAATGTTGTTATTTTATCCAACTTTGGGCAAAGGTGTCACCTACCAGAATAAATCAGGAGAATTTGGCTGGGTCCATTGAAAAGAACTGGTCAAAAGCAAATCTGTCTGCTTATATAACTGCTATGTTAAAATACACTATAATTAGATTTCTATATCCACAGATACCACAAAAGGGGCCATTATACATGCTTCTCTCAAGAAGTCTTGGTACTATTCAGTAGTTAACTGTCCATTTCTACTTTCCCAAAAAATGGTGATTATAACAAGTACTCATCTTCAGTTCTTAGCTACTTGACAAGGATAATTCGGTGCTTAAAAATGCAAACTGAATACCTTTTTTAATTATTACTATTAATGTTGAAATGTCTGGCTTAGGAGCCCCAGGCTTTTTCAGGATAGCCAGATGCCTCAGCCTTGCAACAAGGAGGCAAGAATGAAGGAATGAGAACTTCCCACACAGCAGGGAGGGATGAGGAATTTAATTTCTATTTGCAGACACAAGTTTCTCTCTTCATGGCTAAGTACCAACTGCAGAGAAGCAGCAAGCTACATCTATTCTTAAAGGATTTGTTCGGTGGTGGGCAGATGCAGGCATTAACTTTAAAGAGGGAAAAATAATAAATATTTTAAAACACCCACAAGTAGTTTCTGTAGAGTCATTAATGTCTGTTCAAGCTACAGAGGATGCTTCAGAGAGAGAAGGCCACTGGCAATTTGCCCTTCATCGCTTACACAACTTCCACTTCCAACATAAGATGCTTCACTTATCTTCCTGCAGTTACACTGCCAATATAATTTGTCCATTTGGAATAGAGAAATGCTTCATCATCAGTGTCTTACTATGTATTAAGAGCTGAAAACTCTGTCATGAGGCATTTGAAATGCAATTTCTCTTACTTCAGCAATAAGAGTTTCAATTCGGTAATTTTATACTTTAAGATGTTAAAGATTTCCCTACTAATAGCACACAAGAACAGAACCAAACTTGAGCAAGCCAAAGCCTTTTACATATTCCAAGTGGCATGCCCTGTCAAGCTCACCTTATATCCATCTCTTGTCCATGTGACTTGAAGTATATATGGATAAAAATGAGTACAAGAGCATTGCATCAACTGCTCTTCAGAATCAGTTGATTTATATCCATTACTTTTTTCTTTTAGAGGAAAGAGGTTTATATTTATAGGGTCTAGAAACTTAAGACTGGCTGAGATTCAGATCTCATCTTGCAATACTGAGAATTGATACCTGACAGTTGACAGTCTGCCAAGTGTAGGTAAGCACCTAACACTGTTTCTCTCCCTTGGATTTGGTCACTTAAATATTTTGGGAATCTCACTTAGAGAAGAGGCTTTAACCTGCCCTTGCTCAAGGCAGCAAGTAAAGCAAAAAATATTGAAAACTTTCCCTGAAATGTCACCAAGCTCTCAGAGCTAAAGGAACCTCTGAAATGGAAGGGAAAGGGAACTCAGAGAAGTTATGCTGAGGGAAGCTGTAGTTTTTTCAGCAACTGCTATAGCACAGTTTCAACTGGTAGCTCACAATCCTGCCATACAGTGGACAGGCCTGTTTGCCCAATGCTCAGGGCCCAAACTCATGACAACAAAACCTCTGAGATGGAGGACACTTATTCCTGGACTTAACAACCCTGTGATTTTTGTAAGCTTCTTGTTAGGTGACATTTACACTTTTGGTTTGGTACTGACTTTAAGCCATTGCTGATGAGTTTTACATAAACAGTAGAATTCCTCAGGACTATTTGGAGAGCAGAGGAATTTATGTGTTACTGAGTTTGACCCCAGTAACATCTATGGAATTGAAATATTTCTTTCCAGAGAGATTGAAGTGTGTATATATCTTTATACCACTCTCAGTAAAAAGAAGGCAATGACTAGGCTGGCTATGTATGACCTTGCTTCCAGATATTACAATGCACACAGAAAAAAAAGTTTAAATTATACTCCATAATGCCAGGGACTTACAAAAAGAAAATGAAAGAGTATATTTTGATAAGCTCCAGCATATGTATAGGAGACCAGCTGATGAGGTGTGCAATTCCTTGACAGGGGAGACCACAGTCATGTTTCAGGTTTCTCACATCCTCTCTCAGGATCTACCTCCACTTGCTTCTACAGCTGTGCTTTCTCCTTTATAACATAACAAAATGCACCTCCAACTCCTTTTCCACTCACCTGGCATGAAGTCTACAGTTTCCAAATCAAACAATCAAAACACAGAAGGAAAGCACTGGAAGGAGAGAGCATAACTCTCTCCCCCTTCTAAGCATGCTGGCCTTGGATTGCAGAGCAAGACCTTTAAATAAAGTAACCCAAGAACCTCCAATCTCAAGTTCTTTACCCCAAGCCAAGACAGCCTTTGCAAAGAGCCCATCCACCACTTCCTTGGACTATACCCAAAAGGTTTTACTGTGTTCACAAGATAAACTCTGAACACTCCAGCAAACATGCAAACCATCTTGGAGACTTTATTGTTTAGATGGTGCAAAATACAGCACAATTATGAACCAGTGAAGCCATACCTCACCCCTCATGTTTTTTTAAATCATAGATCAGTCTATATTGCAGGCTAATAACAAAACATTTACATGGTCCTTAAAGTATAACATGAAACTACCGTTATCCTGATTGGATTCATACATATTGAAAATCTCTTTCAAAACATTGCTTTTTCACCTATGAACTGCAGGAATCTATTTTTCCTGTGAAGTATATATAAGAGGACTACTCTGGAACTAGTTTTTCATGCCAATGTGCATACCTAGTGGACAGGGCATGCCCAGCTTCCCCTCCACCAGTACTCCCAAGTCCTCCTGGGCAGGGCTGTTCTCTATCTGCTCATCCCCAGCCTGGATTGACATCGGGGGTTGTTCTGACCCAGGTGCAGCACCAGCACTTGGTCTTGTTAAAGCTCATAAGATTCCCATGGGCCCACTTCCTGAGGTTGTCCAGGTCCCAGTGGACATCCAATCCTTCAGGTGTGTCACCTACAAGTGCGTGACGGTGCACTTAATCCCTCTGCCTATGTCATTCAAGAGGATATTAAATAAAACCTGTCCAATACAGACCTGAAGGATGCCACTTGTTAACAGTGTCCACTGGGACTCTGAACCATTGACCACAACCCTCTGGATATGACTGTTCAACCACTTTCTTATCTGTGTAACAGACCATTCACCAGACTATCATATCAGACTATTTAAAGAAAAATAGTCTTTATTTAAAGAAAAATATCAGACTATTTAAAGAAAAGTGATATTTGGATTATCAGAATTGTTGTCATTTACATATTTCCAATATAAATTATGAATTGCCATCTCTGAAGCATCCAGTCACTGTTCTTATGTGCTCCCAATTTAATTTGCAAGATAGTTCCACATGACTTGAAGACATCAGGAATGTTTTCCTCCTATGCCTTTGTCATTCCCTGTCACTCAGTATGTGAGAGGACAGTTGCTTTTGAAAGTAATGCTGAAGGAACACAAGGATGTGTGGTTAGAAGCATCGAGGAAGGTATCGTCTTCCTGCAAAAGTATAATTTATGCTGAATTTCTTTCTTTTGTAGCAGAAACAGAGTGGGCACCTAAAATCAAAGGGCTCAAAGTATTATGAAAATACATGAGTAAGAATGAACATTAGTCCTTTTCCATGAAATTTCAGACATACTCTATAGCAAAAAAAAAAAGGCCTTTCTGCTCTGAAGCTGTGTGTGCAAAAAGCTTAGGCAATTACAGAATATTCAGGATCATAAGATAATTGTATTATTGCTCTTCATCAAATTAAGTCATTATTCAGTGTTCTCAATTTAGGCATGACAAGCCTGACAGATGTTTCAGGCAGGAGCATATCTAGCTCTTGGAGACAGAAACATATATTCAGTTTCATTAGTGAATTCAGTCACGGGAAACTTGGTTTTCTGGAGATGTTGGAAGCAAAAGAATTTAATAAACGTACTTGAGAAATTGAATGGAATATGAGAAAATGTCTGGGATTTTTACTTTTGCTAAATTCTTTTTCCTTTGTGTGTCTGAAAGATAGTTTTTACTTTTTCAATCTTTTGCCAGTTTAGACACAATTAGCCTAATGTTAATCCATTGCAATTAGCAATACTCATCCTACTGCAGTGTAGTGGAACAGAATTTCACTGTTCCACACTCAGTCCTGTGACAGCTCATTACAGAAACTCACATGGGTCAATTTTCCCCTGACTCCTTTTTAAAAACTGTTCAGGGAAGAGGGTGCAATACAAAGCTCAGATATTTCTGCATAATTTTGGGCTACTCTGCTTGAGTTTCACATCAAATGGTAACCACAGTAAATGTCATTCAATATCATTAGACATTTGATTTAGAGTAGCAACCAGTCGTACACACAAAAAGTGAATTTCTAAGTAGGTAGCAAAATAAGATTGTAATTCAAACATTTTTTAGTAATAAAATTGCTAATCTAATTGTCTGTAGTTTATGATAGCCCACCATGCAAGAAGCTAGAATTTGGAAAGAACTCCATAGAAGCACAGTTAACATTTTCATCCATGCTGACACTATTATCAGTGAGGTGGAAATGCAGAGAAATAGAAGCAAAATGAAAGATTCAGAGAGTTTGTTAAAATCTATATGCACATTGAGAAGACAGACAGAAGGCCTATCAATGTCTTTGATATGTATAAATGACACCAGTTAATATTTTTCCAAATATATTTTACTTCAATTTATGTGCACATTATAATTGACATTATTTAGTGTTCATCATAAATATTTTAAGGTTTATGACTAAAACTAGATATTTGATTTCTAAGCTGAAAGTATAAGGTAAATTGTATTAGATAAGGGTGTGCAAAGAGAATTACTTGACAAGAAACAATGTAAAACTAAAGGATACAAACACATCACACAAAAAAAATGGGCTGGGGAAAAAGAACCTGCTGCTTCTCTCCCGGCAAAAATAAAAAAAAGGGGGAGTTGTCAAGAAACTAGCTTTTGTGGCTAAGAAGGGAGTGAAAATCCTTCAGTCTCAAACAGATATTTCTCTAAGACATGAGAAACTTTTCTAACAAAACTTCTCCACTGTTTTAGGTTCCCTTTTCCTGAGTACATGTTCAAGAACATCCACACATATAATTTAAAACTTAAACACTGCAAAGAACCTTCAATTGAAGTTGGAGGTAATATAGATACCAGTTTTGTTCTTTGAAGATGAAACTTCAGTATTGTTATATAATTGAACAGAATTCTCATAGTTGTCACCTGTAACCTTATAGTAGCATCTTCCAAACACTGCCATTTTTGATCATCCAGAAGATCCCTATCCTGATCCTCCAAAAGGTTTTTGAAAAGGCAAATGTCATATACAGATTAATTAACAGTTGTCTGAAAGTCTGCATTGAGCCAAGATGAGGGCCGTTCAACAGAACACAACTAAAGTGATCACTTCTTTTGTTTCAAATCAATACTCAATTAAAAATTTCCTACAGTCTTAGCTGTTAATTGCTTCACAGTAGAACAAATGACATTTTAACTGCCTGTAGGCTTATAGCAAGCCAATTTCTTTCTGTTGTAATTGTTTCTCTTCTTGACACCCTCACATTTCTTTCTTGATCCTGTCAAAACAAATTGAAAGAATGGATGACAGGACAATGTACACATAGAGATTAATTATACACATTTTGATTACAAAAAATACATTGGGATAAATGAGAGCAAGTAGAAAAGGTGTATAAAGGGATTATTTTGATCAAAAATATGCTGCCAATGTTTTTTAGTTTTTTTGTAAAAGCATCTCAACCTTTTTCAAATTTAGAAAGTTATTCAGACTTCAAAAATAGAAGATATTTTAAAATATTAAAGTTTATTTTTATACATAGCTTGCAATTGAACAAGGATGATATCAGTAATATTACTGCAAAATCTTACAAAGAGAAAGTAACAAACATCTATCATCATCTAGAAAGTATTTTGTATCCCAAGTTTCCAGTGCCCAAATCAGGCAAGAAATTGCTTGTTGGCATCTTACTCCTGAAGCTTACAGAACAGCAGAAGTCAATACACAATGCTGAACATTATCATCACCATAAAGTAAGCAATAAAACATCTGCTCTGCCTAAAATTAAAGGACTCTATTTTCATTTAGAGACTTCATGCATTCCCTATGTTATTGCATTACCTGCACAGACCTCTGCTATTACTTTGTTTCTGCAGAAGAATTCATATGGAACTTTAATTTCCTCTTTCCCAGAGTGCCCGAATACTCCCCTCTATGCCAGGAAGCTGCTCAGGCCTCAGAAACACAGGGGCTTGAAGAAGTACATATATCTCACACAGCTCCACTGCCCCTTATTTGTCAAAATTAGTTTGCTAGCAGGTTGTAAAACTGCAATAGATTTGTTTGAAAGGATATCTGCTTTTGTACTTGATCCTTTGCCTACCCATCCCTACCTGACACTGAACATCTGTATTCATAGGCTTCTGTTGCCTTTATCTAGAATAGCCTTTCCACAACTTCTTCTCTTGACTTAATTGCATCAATAAAAGAACTGAAAAACACCTTTAAAAGTAATGAGCTCTCATACACAACCACTACTGCTGTTTCTTCTCTTGCATAGTCCATAAAGTATAACAGGACACAGATTATTAGAACTGATGATTCTGCTTTACAAAGGGTAACTAACTCTGGCAATACAGTGTACAGCACTTTGGCTGTATCTTTTTTATTATTAGCAATAATAAATAGTAAAATTAATTCATGCAACAAATCAGGGACCTTAATCTGATGCTCAAGATCAAGACTTCAACAGGTAAACTGTGACTGATATTCTCAGAGTATCAGTGAAGATAACACTGAAAGCACAGCTTATCTGATTTTATCCATTTAAAATAGACTATACCTTGTCACACTGTTTTTCAATTACGAGATGCATCCCATGTGAAATTATTATATCTTCAAACACTTCTAGTAGGACTTCTCGAGGTTTTCCTGCAGCTCACATTCTTAAAAATAAAAATGTCTATATATCTACAAAACAATCTTCTGTTAGCAACCATCAAGTAATTTTCACACAAACATCTAATGAGAAGACACAAAGATATGAATCTCAGTGGGATGAACTAACATAACTTTCCCTACACTAACCTAACTTGATTTATTTTATTTATAATAAAATAAATAATTTGTTTATAATTTATTTTATTTATAATATTTTATTTTATTTATTTCCCTTTTTGTGGAAATATTCACATGTGTTCTATGCCTTGTTGTGGCCCAATCACACCCAAGATAAGAAAAAAAAATTCTGATCAAAAATCACACTTATAAGTATATTCTATGTTCTTTAGTTTATTTTTGTTTTAAAAAACCTTGAAACTAACAATAAATTATTATATAGCCATCGGCTATCCTACTGAAATATTAAGAGGAAAAAGATCAAGTCACTGTATTCCAATGAGCTTATAGGAATGCTTCTGCCACAGCAAATGCAACCATCTAATAGTGCTGAAGGAAAAATACTGGGGGGATTGTTTCCTCTGATTTTTCATATGAAATATAACCTAAGAATCCTGAAATCACTGCTTCTAAAGAGCACACAGGAATCACTCATTTAATTTATTTAGGAATTTTACCACTAGCGGAAAAGCTTTAATGAAACATAAGAGGGGGAGAGAGAAAAAAAGAGAAAATTTCATATGCTGCCTGAACTTCTGAAATGAGCTGTGTTCCTGTTTTCCAAATAGTAAAATTCAACCAGAGGGTTAAAACACAAAAGCATTACACTGTTGTTCATTCACACCTCCAAGAAGTTCTGATCAAAAGCTTACAGGAAACCAGTGTTTACCCTTCAGCTTATCCTTGGAAGAAACACACAGAAGTGATCTCCCAGACTGCCTTTGTAGTCGTTACCCCTTAAAGCTCACAAGTTTCCAAATAGATTATTTCCTTTTAGAATGAAAGACAAGCTCTGTCAGGCTATTGATACCTTAATGTTGCCCACGAACACCCCAGGTTCTGGCTGTCAGTGGTTCTTTAAGGCTGGTAGTCTTCCTGCAGTTATTTGAATGAGATACTCCATTTGGATGCCCTTCTAAGTAATTTTTCAGTTGCGTATTCACAATCACTCCTTAAGAATAGTGACATCTGTTCCTCACAGAAAGAAAGGGTAGACTGAGCAATGCTGTCAACCCTCAGCAACTTTTTCGTGGTCAATTGCCAAAACAAAGTTTTACATGAGAATTTAACATTAATAGGAACAAGAATAACTCTTAAAATTGTGTGCACAAGGACAGTTTAGAAATTTTTTCTTTTCTCTATTCTTTCTTACACAATTTTAACTTTCATTGATTTCACAATTATACAGGCAGTCAAATTAGGAAACATATTTCCAGTGTTCTATTCCCATGTTCCAAATGTATTCTACCAGATCTTATAAAAAGTAACTAAAATTGAGAAAAAAAAGATAAGAAAAAAGGGGAGTGGGGGGGAGGGAAGTACAGTTCTCTCCCTCCTCATGTATATAGTTAGTGGTTTTAAAATATTTGTACAATGTTCTTCAAAATTCAACTTTTCCACTAATGTAGATTTGTTATATAGTTATATTTTGTTATATAGTTATATTAACTATATATATATACATATATATAGTTATTATTGCATAAATAAGCATAATTAGATATCATCAGTGGCTTCCTCCTGACTGGTGAATGCACCAATTTCAAGACTTCTTTTATTTTTAGGGTATTGATAAACCATTGATTGCATTCTCTTCACATAATCTGGAAAAATCCATCTTCATTTTGTAGGTATGGTAAAGAGAAAGAAGACATTTCCCTTTTCCAAATAATTTGTGTAACAATTTGGAGCAGTCTCCAAATATTTATTTTCCCATGGAAAATTTGCTGAGGATGTTATAAAGTTTTTTCTTCTGGATGCCCTAATTGTTCCATTTTGGGTGGAATCCACCTATTCATCAGAACAGCACTTGAGGTCCAGTTGGCACTGAACTTTATCCATCCATAAAAGTAGGAGAATAAATTATACTTAAATAAATCCAAACTGTATGGTGACAAAGAATACTGAGTATGCCTTTGGTAATAGCAACTGTATCCTGATAAAGGATAAAGTGATTTTTTTCTTATGAAGATGATGTAGACAGCTATTGGAGTGAAAAAAACGCTCGCTCGCGGTGAGAGACTTCTCCAGGGTCAAGCTGTTCAAGTATAAGCAATTTATTATAAGGGTAAAAAGAGGGGAGACCCGTGTCCGCCACCAGCCTCGGCGTCCACGTGGTCAGGGGGAGGAGGGAGAGCCCGCAGAGCAGGAGACGAGAGGTTGGAAAGGGGAGGGAAGGAGTAAGAGAAACAGAGGGAAACACGGAAAAACCAGAGGGAGAGAGCAGGGAAGACTAGAGGGGTAGGAGCAGGGAGAGGGGGCTGAGGGTTAAGAGTGGGGGAGAGGGGTAAAGGGGTAAGAGGTAAGGAAGAGGGGTTCAGAGGTAGGAGAGAAAAGGTAAGAGAGCTAAGAGGTCAGAGTTAAGAGATAAGAGAGCAAAGTTCTTGTTACAATCCAATATATCTTTTTCTATCGTGAATATTCTAATTCTTAGTAACCAGTCACCACGAGACACACCCACTAAAGAATTTACATCCAGCCTATGCGCTTCCCTATATTAACATACAGTGTTGCATTTGAGATTCTACAAAACTTTACAAGTTCTTTCCTTGCTTCTTGACCTTTGGACTTTGTTTTATCAGAAGGACATTGTTTTATCAACAGGGATTCTCCTCTAGCTGGCTAGGCTACTGTTCTTTGGTTAACCAGTACTCAGTATCCTATAACTCAAAGCAGGCTTTCATTTCTACTTTGATTCTAGCCTTCATATTTTCAGAATCTAGTGCCAAA
Source organism: Pseudopodoces humilis (assembly GCF_049639895.1). Lineage (NCBI taxonomy): Eukaryota > Metazoa > Chordata > Aves > Passeriformes > Paridae > Pseudopodoces > Pseudopodoces humilis. The sequence continues at coordinate 62,015,796 of NC_142205.1, read as the reverse complement.
CAATCACATTCATAAGGTTTCCCTGTTTCATCCTCCCCAACAGACAGCAAATATTAAATGCATCTGCTAGACTAAAATAAATAAGGAGGGAAGGTTTCCTATGTGCAGCTTGAGGAAGGATAGTGTCCATAAAGAGTAACACATTTCCATTCTATAATGTACTCCTCCAGGAAGTTCAGCACAATAAAAACATTCCTCCTTTCTAGAAGATTCTGCAAGGAATTGGTAAAACCAGATCATCTGAATACAGTGTCCTGGATTCAGGACAAAGTACCTTTTTGAATTAAGATAAAAACCATGCCTCAATATTTTATTAAATGCATTAAAACTTTCTTTAGGGGATTATATCACATAAAAGATAATGGCTGAGAAATTTAACCTATATAAAAGGAAATAAAAAGAGTCTAAAATGGTGGTGTTTTATGGTAAAAAGGACTCATCCAACCCAAAACTCAATTTTTATTATATAATAAAACAAAAACAAAACTAAAAACCAACCAAACAAAAAAGACAAAAACAAAACCAAAGTTGCATCATTGTTCATAATGAAAAGGAGTTCTCTAGAATAAAATGGAACCCTGACTTCTTTGACCACATATTAGTCAGGGTAACTGCCTTACTACAGCCCACAGAATCTACCTTTACTACATGGTCATTTTTTTTTGTATTGAAGAGTTGTCACATTTTACCCTGCAAAAGGTCACATTTCAATAGGGATGAATAGCACTTGTGTATTGCTTGCAAACAATTTCAAGCTTTTAAAGCTTCACAGGGCTACTTGGTCAATTGTTCATTACAAAAGATACAAGGAACATATATAAAGATATATCATTTTTTTCTCAGGGGTCATGTGGAAAAGTTCTCCACTACAATGACAATTTCTCTGTAATCATAAAATAACATTACCTACTCATTCTTATGGAGGGGTGCTGTTAAAACTGCCAATTAAACCCTAAAACCCCAAAATGATAAAGGTTTGGAAACTATCCAATGTTCTTCGAGTTTCTTTAATAATTTCCTCAACAATCTTTCTAATATAGCTTGTGGTCAATTAATACAAATAACACAGCCTTGAGTTTCATAACAGCCACATGAGATCACCTGCAGCAAAAGCAAACACACCGCCACAGTTTTCTTTTTTTAAATAAGCCTTTACTACTTAAAAGCAAAAACAGCAACATTTTGCTGTCCTGTATTTTGCAGAAGGACTAGATTCTGATGTTCTGGCTCCTCTGAAGAACTCTTTCCTTTTTCCTGCACAAACATTTACTCTGGCTTCAACACAGTTATGCAAATCCTTGAACCAGGAGGCAAACTTGAACTCTGGCATGTAAAGAAACCCCAAGTCAATTGCATTCTTAAATGTAAGCAGAGGCATAAATTCCTTGTGTAATTTTGTTTAAGATGATAGTCAAGAGAGAAAAACATTAATTAGAATTTTACTTGAAAGATTATAATCATCCAGAATTAATAAAAATACTACTGTTTAACTGTGTTGAAGATGAGCAATTTGGCATCCAAAGAAAATTCACTCGTGTTTGGTTCTGACAAAATACCATAACATAGATATTAACCTCATTTACTCTCTCTTAATTGTCCTTTGAAAATATTGTCATTCCAAACTTAAATAATTTCACAAAATTCTGCAGCCATTCTTCTCCTAAGGATATAACTCGGGAGAGGAAAACACTAAAATAAAAAACGAGGGAGATTTCCTCCCAAAGACTGTTAGTGTAATCCAACCTGAGCAATGCATTGGTCATACATAATAAATAATTATTCAAAACTCAGAAAAAGTATATGAAAGTAGACATAGTATTCGTGTCAAAGGCTATTAAACACATGAGATAAAACCCATATAATTCGGTAGTATCAGAATTTCCTTAAGGCCCAATTTTCTCTTACAAATGCAACACAATTGATTTATAACTAGTATTTTCATGGAAAGTGGGATGAAGCAAATGCATCCTCCCTTTCATAGAGGTGCAATGACAGGTTCCCCCACCACAGCAGCCTTCAAGCCACTGCAGGATGAGAAGGCGGCTTTGGAGCACGTTCTGTCAACTGACTTCAGGAGGAAGCCAGTCACAAAACGTATTCAGAGTGAGTGAGTCTATATTTGTAAAACTCAAAACCAATAATGCAACAGGCAAAAATAGTTGTCAATATTTTATAAGTCAATGTTCTTTTGGTAGTGGGGTCTTTTTTTGAGGAAAACACCTGTTTGCCACAGAAGAAAGTCACTTTCTAGTGGATTCAGTAGACAAAATATAGTCTCTCTCAAGAGCTCCACAAGCCCAGTGAACTATTCTGCTCAGTGTAGATCAGCCTGTACCTCTGCCAAATGCTGCCACAAGGGGATGTTCTAGGGAAGTCACAGGCTTGGTGGCCACTTATAATGTCCCAGAGCACAGACTTGGGAGGAAGCAGGAGGAAATCAGCCCCTGAATCTCTGCGTAAGTCCTGAAACTTACTTTTAATTCCTAAAGTGAAACCACTTTTAGTTCCTGCAATTTTTAAATGATGCTATCCCATCCCCTGAAGAAAAAAAAAGTGTTTTTCCCTTCTCTGCAATAAGAGCACCCTGCTCCTATTCTCCTTAATTACTTAAACACTTCCCAGCTACAGCACATGGAAAAAGGTCCTTTCATTCCTATAATGCCTGTGCTAGCAGGAATACCAGAACCAAGATACAAGAATACAAGAACAGCATATGTTTCTGAGTCAAACACTGTTTCCTTTTCTGAATTCTGACCTTCAGGCTCCCAATTAAAAATGTTAGTTTTGGCAGAAGCAAAAGCTCTTAACCACAAAATCAGGTGAAAGTGGAAGAAGAAGAGGGAACAGTGATGAAATGGAAAAAGTCAAGCATCTGGCCAGAAATTAGACTGTTGGAAGAATAAAATTTCCAACTTATTTGTACCACCAGAAAAAAGGGAGTTATCATTCCCTTTGGGATCCTGAGGGGATGAAGTGATACCATGAAAGAAATCTGCCAGATGACTTACCTTCATGCCTTTCCCTTTCTCTCTTCCCTCTGACATCCACATCCAGCTCTTGTTGGACCCAAATGAGCACCTGCAGCCAGCAGAGACAGAGCCAGTCCAGACCACTTAACAGCTTCTGATTCAATAACAAGAATCTCAAGGATGATCATGTAAAGATTGTGTTTTACCTAATGCAACCCAAATGTGAAGGGGAACCTCATTCAGAACCTTTTTGCTGCAGAGAGATGTGTTTGTGTCTCTCAGAGGAGAAAGTCAGGAAAGAGGAAGAAAGAAGGAGAATTTATGCATGATTTTAAAAGATGTCTGGTTTATTTTTAGTCATTATTAACCTCTTGTAACTGCTACTGCTGGGAGCCTACAGCCAGTTCTCTGCTTGTGCCCCATGGTAGGACAAGATGTGTTTATGTGTAGCTGCACACGTTGCTGCGCCTTTTGCACCACCAAGGCAAAACACCACAGCAGAAATCTATTCTCTCATTTCAAGGGGTTGGGAATACTTAGCAAAATAAAAAGCTACTAACTAAGGAGAAGCATCAGAAAAACAGCTTTGGAAAGGAACAGGCCACGCACTTTGAGTCTGAAACTGCCTGAAGTTAACAACACACATAAGAAGAATAAACTGGTGGTGCTGTAATTGAATTTTTATGGAAATAAACAGGTGGCAGATTTACTATAACTGCAGGGATAGCAGGGGGTGAAATGCTGCAGATACATTAATCTGCTTAATTTAATAGCCTCTCTATTCCAAGAGGAAAAAAAAAAAAAGATACTGTGCTGTTAGTTCAGTCAGCTGGATGCCAAATGTAAATAACTGCAATTACCCTACTATGCCCATGTGTTGGACGGGAAATGGCTTTGTGCCAAGTCTCACTTCATTGTCATGTTTATTAATTATGCTCCAGGAAATTTAAATACACAACAGTTTTCATGAAAAATCAAGGCAAGAGGAGCCTGCATATGGCAGCAAGTGCAGGGTGTACCTGGGTCCTCTCTGTTGTATCTGCCACTTAAACCCAGCACTGCAGCCCCACTGTCAGAGAGATGTGGACCAGTCACTACCTTCATGGCAGGCTTTTAATGCCTGCTGGGGTATTTAAAACTAGTCAGCATTTAACAGCAACCTTTAATGCTCACAGGGAGCCTGCAGCAATTTAGTACAGGGAATCCAAAACCATTATGTATTTATAATCAAGGAAATTGTATGGGGAAGGTTGGAAATATTAGATTTAACTTTTTTACCTTAACTGCTGATGCAAAACAAAAATAGGCTGAAACATGAAGAGCAATATATTTGCATCCTGGAATGAGAGAGGTATATGAAAGAAATGCTGCAATAATACTTGAAGAGGCTCTAGAGCAGCCCTATAAAATTACACATTTATAGAATGGGGGAACTGCACATTTAGGTAGCTGCTAGCCAAAAATGGGTTCCAGGGCTCTGCCCCTTGTCCATATGGATGATGATAGAGGTTTTTAAGTATATGATCAGTCTTTAATGATGTATAGTAACAACACAGTTCCTGGTATACTGCCCTTGATAAGTTTATGCAGCCCCCTACACTTGTGGGTATGTAGACCAGATTCAAATATTTCATACATAGAATTTCTTTTAATTCAAGTAAATGAAGGTTCTTCTCTGGAAAATTACTCTGTTCAAGAAAAGGAGTTACATTCTCTATTAGTGTACACTGGCATTGACTCTGAGGGAGCTACAGTCATTTATACGCATTGAGGGTTTGGTCCAAGCAATCACATAATTAAAGACATCAATGCAATTGCATCTCATTAGTATGGCTGAGATAAAGCTTTAATTTAGTCACTACCAGCCTTATAAGCAAAATATCTGAGGTTTTAACATACTCTCACTGTTAGTATTTTTTAAATTTTCTATCTTAAAAGGGTATGACTGAAAACAAGAAGATCCCATAATTTAAAACACATTGGAAAGACATGACTGGAAGAATGCATATTTATCTGTCTCATTTACTATGCTCTGTGCAATATACAGTCTGCACACACAAGAATCCTTCCTTATTCCTCACTAATCTTCAGTAAATTTTTGGCTTTATTTTTTTACTCATGGACAAACCCACCCCACCCACACTGTCTTCCCCTTTATAAGTTTCTGCTTAACTTACCAAACATTTTCAAAACCCTCATCATCAAAATACTTTGCTGTACTTGCCACTTCAAATGACCAAAAAAGGTCAGGAGAACAGTGAAAATAGAAAGGAGAATTTAAAGATATATGTGTTTTAAAGCAAAACAGGTAACATTTAGCCTGGGAAACTGAAGCCCATTTTTCTATCATTCTAGATATTCTCTGAATCGCAAGAAGAAAAGCAGGACTTTGTACTCCTGGCTCCATTTTAACACTGTCTTTTCTGAAAGAATACTGATTTTGAATAATTATGGTGATAAAAGCATATAACACATGCAGAACAAGCGCCAGGATTTCTGACCTGAATTATGCATCTAAACCAAAGACAAATTTAAACACCAGTAAGGACTGCATGTTGCAAAATACAGCTGCTAAAATATAGCTTGTTCTGAGACATTATTAATGGCCCTCCTCTTAGCTGCTATCTATGTTAAATATTGCAATGAAAAAATAGAGTATGCAACAGATATAAGGTAATAAATTTGAGGGCAAAAACCCAAAACTGTTAGAAAGATGGCTCTTACTTCCTTCTCTCAACAGTCTTCAGACTGATCTGCATGAAGCTGCCGTGTGCGCAACCTTAGTTAAGACTAAGGATTAGATAAGATAAGACAAGAATCACAGAATGGTTTGGGTTAGAATGGACCTTTCAAGGTCATCTAGTCCAACCCCCATGCCATGAGCAGGGACATCTATCCAACCTGACTATGGGGAGTAAAACAGAGAGTACAGTAGAACTGATAAAGGAGCCTGATACCTTAGGCCTGATCAATCAGAAATCGTGGGAGAGACAGACACAGATAAGTGCTCCATGGGCAATAAGTGACCAAGAAACATGTTGTGAAACTTTGTGATAAGATAATGTTACCAAGTGAAGTGATGTCATGAAGAATGTGTACCCAAAAGGAGATTGTTACCAAGAATAAAACCCTATGTAAGTGCCATACAAGTAAAACCCTATATAAACACTTTGTATACTTTGTATACTCAATAAAATTGTCTTCTAATCTCGACTGGGATGTCTCTGTCTCTCAATCACCGATATCTGACCTTGAATGTTTCCAGGCATGGGGCATCTACCACCTTTCTGGGCAACCTGTTCCTGTGATTCACTATCCTCATAGTAAAAAATTCTTTATATCTAATCTAAATTGAACCTCTTTTAGTCTAAAACCATTTTCCCTTGTTCTATCACAATGGGCTCTGGTAAGAAGTCTGTCTGCATCCCTATTATAAACCGCCTTTAAGTATTGAAAGGCAGCAATAGGGTGTCCCAAGAGTCCTCCAGGCTGAGCAAATATAACTGTCTCAGCCTTTCCTCACAGGAGAGGTGCTCCATTCCTCCAACCATCTTTGTGGTCTCCTCTGGAGTTGCTCCAACAGGTCCATGTTCTTCCTGTGCTGGGACCCCAGAGCTGGATGTAGCACTGCAGGTGAGCTCTCACCAGAGCAGAGCAGAGTGGCAGAATCCCCACCCTTCCCTGCTGCCCACAGTGTTCTGGATGAGCCCAGGACACACTTGGCTCTCTGGGCTGTGAGTGCTCCTGGCCAGGGCACGTCCAGCCTCTCCTCCACCAGCACCCCTGAGTCCTCTGCAGGGCTGCTCTCCATCTGCTCATCCCCAGCCTGGATTGTCACCGGGGCTTGCACCGACCCCATACAACAAACATTGGTATCACCTTTCATGCTGAGACACCACCCTAGAAGCAGCACGAAACACCTCAGAACAGCAAGAACACCGATTCCTTCCACAAAATAGCAACAGCAAAAAAGGCAAATCCCCATCAGAGCGATATTTTGCAGGTGCAACGGGGGATAGAAGGAGGAGATGGAATTCTGAGCTGGGCTGATACTACCATCTAGTGGGGATCACTGGGAGAGCGAAACCAGAGAGGAAGGAAAAAGCAGATTAGCATCCAGCATCTTCCCAACTCTCTAACACACCTGCAATTCGACTGGAACCACACTGGAAAGGGTAAAAGGTGGGTTACAAATTAGCAGTCTCACGGTCTGCTGCTTTTCAGGGAAGTCCCCAGCTAAGCAGGAAGACTTGCTAAAAAATATCTTATTTTAGCAAAAATAAAAGGTCAGTACTCTTTAAAAGCAGTCAGGAGTCTGTCATCCACAGGGAGCAAAGGATGATCCATGCACTGTTTCTGGGCTATGAGAAACAGGCCCAAACACAGTAGTTCTTATTATTGAGTCTCCCACTGAAATATTATCACTACTATTGCAAATGAAAAAAGCAAAAAATCACTTCATTGGTGTTTTTTAATGGTTTTTTCCCTTCTTTTTTTTCCTTCTTTTCCCCTTTTTCTTCTGAGTTCCGGTTTCTTGAGGATTTTTTTTTTTGCTGGTGTGTGTGTGCGTGTGCGTGTGTGTGTGTGTGTGTTTTGTTTGTTTGCTTTGGTTTTGGGTTTACATTTGTTTGGGTTTTTTGAGTGTTTTTGTTTTGGTTTGGGTTTTTTGTTTGTTTTGTTTTTTGCTTCTTTTTGCTTGTGGGTTTTGGGTTTTTTTCTTATTGAGTCTTTAATATAAATAAATAAAACCAGCATTTCTTTTTTTCTTTTTCTTGAAGTTCTGCTAATCTTCAGGAGGATGGCTGTTCTAGAAGAAATATCTTCAGGCTTCCTTGTCCCTCCCAATACTAGGGTTTAGTGCACAAGGAAACGACATTTTTATAAACGAAATACACAAAATACTACACTGATGAGGACCTTCTTCCTCAGAAGTCTGTGAATATGTGTCCACAACAAGCCATAAACTCAGGAAAATTATGTTGCTCCTCATGGTGGTATAGGATAATGAAAGTGTTGAAACTAGAAAAACATGATACAGGTATATAACTGTCCTCGGAGTCTGAAGACATCATAAACTACTCACGTTTTTCTCTTTTTCCTACCAGAATACCATAATGCCTACATAGTGGTTTATTATCAGTTTTTCCTCAGTTGGCTTTTTATAGGTAATGGATTAAAAAAAATTCTCATAGCTACTGCTGTAATATTCAGTTATGTAGTACCAGCAACTAAGAAAGTCTGATTTTATTTCTTCTTCAGGAAAACTGGTGGTTTTTAATCTTTGTTGCTCTTTGGCACACATGAATGAGAGGTTAATATTCTTTTCAACAAACAAAAAAAAATTAAAGTAAAGCAAAGAGCTACTAAAATAAATTTGGAAGGATTTCCCCTGACAGGATGATGAATGTTACAAAGAACCCAGTTCTACATAAGTACAGGAATTTTACAGCCATTCAAAAATGTAAGTGTAAAAACCACTGCAAAAATGAAGGCCAGAGAAGCTTTGTATATATCTGCTTGGCACACTTCCAAATATTTTTGCCTCATTTATGCTGTTGTCATCTTTTTCTGGTTATTATTTTCTTGTTTCTGTATTTGGCTACTGCCATTAAAGCATCTCCTGTTTGTTTTCCAGAACATATTTTCAGTCTGGAGTAATGTATGCAACTTAAATTTGTGTCTTCTGATAATGATTTTTGGGGTTGGGATTGTTGTGGTTTTTTTTTTTACTTCCTCAATCACTTCTTTACAGCATTATAATTCAAAATATGACAGAATCTCACTTTTACAAATATATTATCTCATTTGCAATTATATGGATGCACAATACAATATTCCTCAACTTCCATTCCAGGAGAATTAAAAACCCTGTGCTTTTGGTTTCATGGAGTTTTGGTCTGCCTTCTCAGAGGATTATGTAAAGCATTCTTCCAAGTCTAATCTGAATGTGATATCCTGGAATTTTATTGTTCACGAGCACATAAAAGGTCTGACCCTAGTGAAACTCTATCTGAACTTGAGTTTATTCTGAATTCACATCATCTCTATCCAAACTTTTTTATTTTTCCAGATATAGAATTTTAAACTAAGTGAAATTCAACTGCCGTTCAAGCTACCATCAGTGCAGTCACCTGAAATGTTTGGGAAGCTTAGAACAGTGGAACAAGTTCTGTAAGCTTTAAGGTAACTTGGATACTACTAAAAAATAAGTCCCATGGCTCCGGAATACTTTACATCCTGAAAGTCTGAACCACCACAGCTGAAGCATCACTTCAATTTACACATTTCCATTTGTTTGCAAACAGATCACACTGCTTTTCTGTTAAGCCCACCCATGAGGGCCCCAAATTCCTGCTTATGAAATTCAGCTGATGTCAGTGGAATTGGTTAATTTATACTGTTTAACAATCTGGCCCTCTGGAATTTTCTATCAAATTGAACTAGAGTAACAGTTGAGTAGCTAAGTATAAACTAACAGACAGTGAACATATGTAAAACAGTTGTCCATTTTGTAATTGGGAAAGTAAGAAATAGATTCTGCAGATAAGACTTAATTATGGTCTTCATCTTGCATGAAAGTTATTTCATCTGAAATTTAGATGCTGAAAATACTGGACTGTAACTTGCCTTAACTCACAGAACTATTTCAGGCTGGATACACACAGACCTCCCCAGCACTTATGCCATGACAAATCCCCTGGAGTGTTCACCAGCATGTGTTTCCCTCATCACTCAGGGATATGCTGAAGTGGCTCAGCTTGCACCAATGCATTCAATATTAAATCAGTGAGGAACCCTAGCTCAGGGAGATAACATATCTCTCTCTCTTCCTCAGTAGTGGTAGAAACCAAAATCCCCTCAAGCCCTCAGAAAGCTTGGCATGACACTGGTGACCTCTCCAAGTGAGTCCAGAGGAGGTCCAGGATTGTGATCACAGATCTGGAATATCTCTCCTGTGAAGAGAGCTGAGGAGAGCTGGGGGTATTTGCCCTAGAGAAGGACACACACCAGGGAGACCTTCCAGTTACCTGAAGTGACCTACAAAAGATCTAGAGAGGGATATTTTACAAAGGCAGGTAATGATAGGAAAAGGGAGAATGGCTTCAAACTGAAAGAGGGCAGGTTTAGATGAGGTATTAGGAAGAAATTCTTTACTTCGAATATGATTAGTTTGCCCACATAACTTGTGGATGCCCCATCCCTAAAAGTGTTCAAGGCTAGGTTGAATGGAGCTCTGAACAATCCAGTCTGTTGAGTTATCCCTGACATTCTGTGATGCTTTGATTTATAGGATTTTTCTGCTTGTTTGGTTTTTCAGAGCAGGAAGGGGCTGGCCAGCTTTCAGGGCTGGCCAGCTTTCAGAGCTGTGCATCCTGGACACACACAGAGACCTTTCATTTCTGAGTAAGTCAGCTAAGAATTTCTCTTGCTTCTGCTGGGCAAGATAAACAGCTTCCTACTCAATATGCTGGTTTTTATAAGCCCCAGTCTTAGCCCATCAAGAGCTATTTCCAAATTTGGATGGCGCTTTTCAAGGCAACACAGGTATCAGAAGGGCTCTGGCTGTGTTAGGACGGAGTCCACTGATAACTGGTCTGTGCTCTATGTGCTCAGGGAGGCTCTTGATCCAACACAGCCATGCTCCATCCAGTGCTCTACCCAGCCATCTGGGCTCTCTCTCTGCATCATCTCCCTGCATTGCAGTACTAAGTCCACTGAAGAATCTAATCTTAGTTTTTTTCTATGTCTAGAAGAAGTTTATTTGCCTCCTGAGGAGGCAATGAGTTTACTGGAATTTTTTTCTTTCAGGGGGATGTGAATCCAGATATAAAATCTTTCTCATGCTCCTATCACCCCCTAAAATTCATTCTACCTGTCTTCTGAAGCTGTTTGTCTCTGCTTCAACCATCACACTAAAATAATACGGTCATTTTCCCAAGTGCCAGCCACTGCCACCTTCTCAGGAGGAAAAAAGGGATCTTTGATCTGAGCTAATTATTCATCTTACCCCACCCCTACTACTACTGTTAAAAAACATAACACATCAGAGGTAGATTGTGCAATATTTCATGAACGTTCACTGCTGGTGGTAAGGGTAATACACATCTGTTATTTTCTCTCAGCTTCGCTTACTGATAAAACAGGAAACACAGATTGCTGATGGGTTCTTTGAAGCAAAAGGCTTCACTCTTTTACAGTTAAAGTCAATAAATTATTTTTTTCAGTAGACAGCATGCAGCGTAGCTCAAATCAAAATTACTTCTACTAAATTAAAATTAAATTCTCTGTATTTTTTTGTTTTTTGTATCATATAACTTTGAGTGATGGAACCTTGTACAGCAGTATGACTTTTCTTTAAATTGTATTGGACTTTCTTCCAGCACAATCTGCCTTTCTGTTATCTGGATTTCAAACAAAATGCTCTAGTCTGTTTTTCAGCTGTGTCATCATAGAAAAATCTGTGAGGGGTTTAGTGCATTCTGGCTTAGGGACCCAAGGAGGTAATCAAGGGCAGAGGGCAGATAGACAATGCAACTGCCTATAGGATGGAGGCTTTGACAGATACTATTCTTTCAGGGGTTCTCTCTGCTAATTTTTATGGCCATCACAGATCCCAAGAATTTCCCAGTACGGAAGACAGACAGCCTTCTCCCTCCACCAGGAGGGAGTCATAACCCACTGGTAGGAGACATGAAGTTTGTTATAGGTTTTCACAAGGCTCCTCTGTTTTCTTGTACATCACACTTCACTAAATTTTCAACTCCCACCACGAACCCCTCAAAGTGCTGATCATAAGCCACAACATACCTCTAGCATCTTAACAGGGATGGTTTTCACCTCTAGGAACATGGAGTAGGGGATAGAGTACAGGTTTTGTATAGGTGAATTGTGTTCTCAGAGTGTGAGTTTCTCCTTCATTTTTGTCACTCAGAGCAGTCACCATACTGCCAACCCCCATCCATCAGTGCATCAGCTCAGATTTAATCCCCAAAGTATTAAAAGTCACCCTGGAAAATATCCGGTTCTGCCAGACACGTAACCTAGCAGTAGCTCATCTGATACACATTACATGTGTCACCCTTCATGCCCTATCAATGGATCTCTGGCCAGCCCTGGAATCCTCTTCATTCAGCATGAGAGCACTTGTCAGGGACATCTCTGAGGAACAGAAATACTCAGTGTAAAGGGACAGGTGACATACAGTTTCTCTTGATATATATCTCAAAGCAACATTTAAAGCTTTTTGTAGGAAAGTTAATTTTCTGATAAAGATTAAAATTTCTGCATCTGGTTTTCTACAGGAAGTACAGGAAGAGCAATCCTCTATTATTCACAGTCAATGAGCTCTGGGCTTCCAGGATTCAGATGCATTATCCAATAAAGTGCAACAGTTAACAGTATCTTCTGTGTGCTTCTCACGATACCTGAAAACAAGTCATTGCTCTGGCAAGGTCATTTCTACTGCTTGAACAAATTAAACCTCCTAAGGAGAAAAAAATAGCCCACTAAGCACAGAAAATTCAGCTTTAGGTTCAAAGTACCTGCATAGTTCAGAGTAAATAACCTTGTAACTTTGGGACAAATTTGCTAACACAAACATCTCTGCACAACCACTGTCATTTTGCTCAATGTGATCAACATACAGAATGCCTATAATGTAGCCTTATGGGTATGCACCCTCCATATGAGATACCCAAATAGCTAGAACAGCAAATTTTTGCTGTTCTTCTTCTCCACATATTTCCCTATTGTTCACAGCATTCTACAACAGGAGCAAAATCTGAGGAGGTCTGTTGACTGGTGAATTCTTACTGCTTTGGGAGACTGGAGGTCTTCATGAACTGAGTCACTGTGCCATAGACATCATCCTAAAATATCCTAGAAAAACACTTCAGAGAAGAACATCAATGCTCCCTGATTGTATTATTATTCTATCTTTCCCATACCAATGAGCCTTCAGAGAAGGCTGACGAATTCTATCCTACTGTCAAGACTTAACTCCATCCAGCAACTATGTATCACACAGGTGCTCACTCACTCCCTCTTCCCCACTGTGGGATGGGAAGGGAATCAAAAAAAGAGAAAAAGAACCTCATGGAGGTTTAATAATAAAAGGCTAAGAAGAGTTTAATAATAGAAACTAAAATAATTAAATAAATAAAATAATAACAAAAACAATTCTAGTAGTGAGGGGGGAAAAAAAGATAAAGAAATAAAACCCACAACAGACAAGTTGCACAAGTTGCACGATAAAATTGTTCACCACCCACTGACAAATATGCAGCTCATTCCCAAACAGTGATTGTCCTCTTTTTGGGTAACCCTCCCCAATTTATCCCGACCATGACATTCTAAGACATTAACTTACTTGAAACCTAAAATATGAAATTCCTTTTTGGCCAGTTCAGTTCATCTGTCCCAGCCATGCTCCCTCCCAGATTCTTGTGCACCTTCTCCCTGCAGAGCCTGGGATACTGAGAAGTGCTTTATTTATGGTAAGCACTACTGAGCAACAGCCAAAACATCAGTGTGTTATCCATGTTATTCTCATACTAAATCCAAGCCACAGCACTGTACCAGCTGCTAAGATGAACATGAACTCTATCCCAGCTGGAACCAGGACACTTATCAGGGGAGTGTTTTGAGATTCTTGAAGAAAAGCATGGCTGAAGTCTCTCAAGCAGCATGAGGTTTGGGCCACTGGGCCTTGGCCAGCAGAGGAGCTGAGCAAGCACAGCCCAGGCAGCTGGAGTCTGCCAAGGAGTTTTGCTGTTCTTCATGGAGAGATGGGCCTCATAGCTGTTCTACGCAGCTGTATCTGGTTGGTACCTAAAAAAGTTAAATTAAAGCTGGAAATCAATTGAAGGCAAATGCCATGCCAAGTGCAATCAACCCCTTATGTGTCTCTGGCTACAGGACTTGGTCTGCCTGAACACACCGTACTGATGGGTCAGCTGGGCTTATATGGACTTATATATAGTCCAGATGATGTTGGTGTGTACAAAGTCAGGGTAACCTCACAGTGCAAGAATCACAACTGCATTACTACTTTGCCTGCAGCAATCATTATCTCGTCTGTAAGTATATCTGTCATTGTTGCGGCTGAACATAATTACATAGCAATTTGTCAACACTTTGGAAAAAAATGTGTAGCTTGAAATAGTGTGGCCTCACGGTCAGTGAGGCACAGTGCCTTGGCTCCATTCTCCATGTGTTCTTGTCCATATAGCATGCTTGTCACAGGTATGGGGTTTTTCTTCCTCTTTGGCAGAATAAACAAAAGAACACACAACAAAACCTTTCCTTTTAACAAAGGGAAACAACTAAAGTCATGCACAACAGAAGTAAAAAAATGTTGGTAAAAAGTAGGCAGGAATACCTATGCTTATGCATAATTTACAATAGGTTAACAAATGCTTTTAATCTCTGGGCATCTAATACATCCTGTCTTGAAAAACATCTATATGTGTGTCTATGTACACATATGTATATGACCTGGTAAAATTAGTTATGTTTTAACCTGTTTTTATGATGAAAGCCATCTGGGAGAAATACTAGGGACTTTATGGGCAGTCTGAACTATTCATTTCTTCCTTTCAGACAAGGTCTATAGATTATTTATCCATCCCCTTAAAGTGTGAACACATTCTGTCATTCATTATTGTATGAACATCCTTAGGGACTACATCATGCAGTTAGACCCCTCTTCTGTCACCCTCCTTCTAGGCCTGGAGATAATGTACTATGCAAACATCACCTCATATATAACTCACTCATTTAATTCCCTACAGTACAGTCACTTCTTGCCCTTCTTTGCACTTACACATTTAAATAGCATCTTCAAACTATTGTTATGAGACTAGCCCACAAAACAGCACACAGGAATTAGACCAATTTTTGGAGATGCTGTAGAGATGACTTTTCTTTGACCCATAACAGTGTTTTTCATGGTCTTCTGACAGCTCAGTCCTTTGAGAAAAGGAGGCTCAAAACCAAGCCATTCCCAAAAGAGAGCTGCAGTTTGATGCTTTGTCTGGCATATTTCAGTTGTTTTCAGGGCCTTACTGAGCATCTTGGGTCATATGATTTCCTTTTGCTCAAGTGTATCAACATCATATCAGCTCTGTTCTGGTGGTGTTGCACTCAGCATACAAATGGTGCAGGCAATGAATTTCAAAACAGAAATGCTGGGAGCTACAGAGAATACTCTTGGTTTCTGAAGCATTGTCACAGTGCTCAAACCTTGAACATCTACCAGAAACTGCTTAGGAAAGAAAGGTTATAATTATTAACAGCAAGAGTTTCTACTGTAAAACAAACAAAAAACAAAACAAACCCAAAACAAATGAACAAAAAACAAAACCCACCAAAAAAAAAAACGTGGGAGAGCAAAATACAAAATACAAAACAAAATATTAATTCCTCCTCAATGAACCCCCTGGAGAAATCAGCTATTTTCTTACAAGAGATACCACTTTGGAGGGAAGCATTCTCCACTTTTTTTCTCAAATTAATTTTGTGTTCAATAAAAGCACGAGCACATGATTACATTATGCTTCTTACATTTGCCAGTGCCTAACTATAGTTAGTCTGCTTCCAAAGCCTGTCAAGTTTACCTATTTTCTCTGTTGTTAAATAGACTATTTTATGCAGTTTCTTCCCTCTGCACAATAATGTGTAGACTGGTGTGCATCACTCCAGTATTGTCATTAACAGCAGGCTGGAATGAGGCCATGATTTGCTGAAGCAAACTCAGACCAGAGAATTGTCTTAATAAATGCCAACACTTTTCTGGGCGAATACCCCAAACAAAGCAAGCCAGGAAAATTCCAGAAAAACATGTTTTCATTGAAATGTATGTAATTTTCCAAGCATCAGATATTGGGGTTTTATTATTTTTTATTAATTATTAATTTTTTTAAACAGTGTGACTGGTTTCTAGCGAGATGAAGTAACCCTCAGGAATCTAGGGTCTGTCATGAATATGTCATTGCTGTTGAATGCCCAGCAATTATTATATGATTCACAGCCCAGGAGCAGATCCCACTTGCTGGCTGTCACATATAAGAGGCTATGCAAGTTTCTCAAGAAGTTTTTTTCTCCAAGTTTTTTCATAATTTGATTTTTCCCCCCACAGGTTTAACACACACACTTCCCTCCACCATTCCCCACCCACCCCCCCAAAAAAAAAAAAAAAAAAAAAAGGAAAATATCTCCAAAGCCTCAGGGCTTCTGAATTCCTCAACATTGCAGAAAGAAATCTCTGCTCTCCAATACTGACTTCTTCAGAGAGCTCACAGTAAGTATGAAATGCAGGTCTACACAATGCAACACCCAGGGTAATCATGTAGTTTAAAATTAAATTTCTTTGGTGTCCCTACAAGCAGAAAACCCCAGTAGTAATTGAACAATATTGCCTGCTTTTATGTATTTCTCGCATTTGTTTATCTTTTGGTGAAATACATTATATTTTAAATATTTCACTGGAGTCATCAGCAACACTGTACCACCTCATATTAAATAAATTAAGCTCATTGGAGATTTAATGCTGTGTTTAATGGCCTAGCTAGCATGGTTCTCTGAATAATCTGAGTGTCATTAAAACTCTCTCTGTGTAACAAAATATGAAGATCCAGACCAGATGAATCAGTGCTACATCTGCAAAATTAGTGTAGTGCTGAATTCTGGTCCTCAAATAGTGCAATGCAGAGCAACTGCAGAGATGACTTATGAGGCAATTCCTCTGTATTAATTTAGATGACATACTCTGCCCGGCAAACATAATTTAGGCGTTCTTCTGTCCATGTTACAAGTACAATCTGCTGAGTCAGCTTTTAGCTGGCTCTTGATTTCAATGCCATAAATTTTAGCACGTGGTGATAAAATACATACTTGTTCTTGCTGAGGAGTGCCAGAAGTTAAAGTTTTACATTTCTTTAAACCTGGACCTGAGTTAGATTTTTTTTAGCTACCTGAGGCAGAGAAGTTTCCTGGACTGTGGCTTTTCTTTTTCTTGGAACTGATCAGCCCTCCTCTGGACTGAAAACCCAAAAAAACACCAGGAGCTCACACCTGTGGTCCACTGGGGCCCAGGACGTGGCATTTTCCAGTGCAGCAGGGACTGATAAGAGGCTGAGTGAGCCAAACTACACCCTACAAAAAGAACTTTCTGAATTTGCCATCTCTTCAGAACAGTGAGAGGTTTTGTTGTTTAATACTATTCTTTTTTTTTTTTAATGCTTGTGAATACTTCACTTGTTAAAGAGTTTTTTTCCACTCTTCTCCAAGGAAATATTTTCCTGAACCAGTAGGGGGAGGGGTCGCTTAAAACTGCTTCCTAGAGGGATGCCTTTGGAAGTTTCCTCACAAATTTGCTCTAAACCAGGACATTTGGCTTATCAGTACTGCTTCAAAGAGTGGGATTTCTATTCTAAATTCTCAGTTGCCTTGGCATCTGATGTGTGACTTAAGTTCTTCTATAGTATAAGAGTGGTTCTCCATGGTCAGTGGGGAAAACTAGACTGCTCCAGAGGGGGTGAAGAGAAAACCCACCATTCGCAAAATGCTGTGAGCTGAGATGTGTCAAAGGGAGTGAAAGGCAATGAAATCCAACAGCGCTGGAGAGATAAGAAAGTACAACTTCTACAAGCAGAAGGCAGACATAGAAAAATACATCCTTCACCAGAACAGCTCACATTGCCTCCTGGGAGGACAAGTTTGTCTCCAGTTACTACAAAGACCTTCCAGTCTTGAGTTTTCAGATGGTTAGAGGCAAGTGAAATAAATACATCTTCAAATATCCAGCATCCACAGCTCTAAAGTTAGCTCTTAATTTGCACTTCTTTTTTTCTGGAAGGCTGTTCATGCAGATGGAATATAATTTTTTTTGCTGCAGCTTGATCCACTTAAGGGACAGGGAAAAAAACATAAGGACCAAAGGAAAGTACTCTCCTGGCCATTTACACATATATGTGTAAATAAATGTATCCAAAAGGAGACAGCCCTTGCAGAGCTTTACCTTTCTCAGTGTGACTCCTAAAATACAAAGAATACAAAAGGAATTGCCAAGAGAAATCTTCTACTCTAGGACATGAGGAGGAAAAAAGAAGACTATAAAATTATTATAACTTTTTATAAAGACTAAAAAGAAAACTATCAGGTTTCTAAATGAAAAAAAACCATGTTTTGACTATGTAAAAATTTCGTAATGTCGGGAGGTATTTTGTGTACCACTACACAAAGGTTACAGAGTTTGTTGTAATCCAGGCTGAAGCTAGTGTATAATCTGTGAAGTGATACCAATTATTTTGATACACAGACTTGCTATAAGGAATTTAGTGTGTTCTCTTATTACAGTCCAGAACACTTGGCATCAGAGTGAAGACAGCAGAATATTCATATTCCGAGCTATAACGTTCAGAACAAGAAACAGAATAATTTGAGATGAAATTATAACACAGCACAATAACAAGTCTTCCCTAATGTTTTTTGTAAAGCAGTATTTAGCAGGATCACTTCTGCTTTTTAGCTGCAGAACCAGCCATAGATCATCAAGAAAATGGAATTATTACATACTTATATTTATAAAAGTATTCTACTGAGGTACCCATAGAATCATAGAGTTATTTGAGTTGGAAGGGATCTTAAAGACCATCTAGTTTCAACCCCTCTGCCACAGGTAGGGATGCTTCCCACTAGGTTGCCCAGAAGCCCATCCAACATGGCCTTGAACACTTTCAGGGATGGGATGTAGGAAAAGATGGGATGGAGTTGAGCTGCAGGCTATGGGACCCACCTGCAGAAGCACATGGTGGCACAAAAAAGCACATGGTAGTACAAAGAAGTACATGGCAGCACAAAGAAGCACATGGCAGCACAGAGAAGCCCATGGTGGCACAGAGAGGCTTGTTTCTGCCAGACCCTGTGGGGAGGAGGTGCCATACGGCAGACCCCTATGGGAGAGGAGCCTGCCAGAAGCAGTCAGATGGGTGAACAAAGTGTGATGGCCCCATAGAAGCACATTTAGAAAGTGTGTTGCTGACATGGCAACATGGGATAGGGTCACATAGTAAGAATTACCATGCAAGGAAATACTGTGCCTTGAAAAAGTGTATAAAACCAGCTCATTTCTTTGAATAAAGGATTCAGATTCCCTGCCAGTCTGGGTCTGTGACTCAGTCGTTCACAATGGGGCATCCCCAGCTTCTCTTGCCAAGCTGTGCCAGGGCCTCACCACCCTCACAAGGAAGAATTTCTAATATCTATTCCAAATGTACCCTCTTTCAGCTGGAAGTTATTTCCCCTTGTCCTGTCAATAACCTCTTTGTAAGGAAATCCTGTAGCTGTTTACAAGAACACTGAGTACCAAGGACAGAAGAATGATGCTGAAAGTTTTGGCAGGAAGACAAAAAATCTGAAATGCAGGACTCTGAGCATTACCAATTATTAGAAATAAACAGTGAAAACCAGAAAGAAATGATGAATGATAAGATTTTCTGGACTAGAACTTCTAAACATAAATTGTTGTCTTAAAAAAAGCATATTGAACATGGCTTATTATAACAGATAGAAAAACCAGCTGGAGTCACAATCTTACAAATTTTGTAATAACAGAGACATAAAATAGTGGGAGTACCATGATACTTACCAAACCTGTATCATCTTAATGAAGAGTAAAAGATTCTGCAAAATAGGCTGTTAATGTAAAATTTTAAGTCTGCCTGGATTTCAGATAGCTGCTTCTGGAATGATAGCTCCTGGTCTGCTCCTAGCATTGCCAAGAATGCAAGAATATGAACTGTGTAGAAAATAAAAGCAAAGCACTTTTATTTTTTAATGAACAAAATCTTTTAGGAATGGACTTGAACTGCAAGCAAAAATTTCAAAGTACTTTTGGAACCCCATGAGCAATACAAACACAGTTAAGAAGGAAAAATAATTACCATTCCAAAAAGAGTCTACAACTTCTAAATGATGCCTCTGTAAGTTCCGCTTAAATTTGAATATTCAGTTGCTCAGTTTAAGACATATCAAATTAGATGTTCCAAAAGAAACCCAAAATCTGTTGCTGTCTTTTAATTTATTATTTTACAACTTCAAAAGTGTAATTTTAACTAAAGCTCGTTGTGGATGCTCTTCCTGTGATACTTTGAACATAAATGTTTGGAATAGAATCATAAAATAGTTTGGGTTGACAAAAACCTTAAGGACCACCTTATTCCAACCCCCTTGCCATGAGCAAGGTTACCTTTCATTTGATCAGGTTGCTCAAAGCCCCACCAAACCTGGCCTTGAACATTTCCAGATATGGGATATCCACAATATCAGTAGTGCCTTAGCAGAACAGGAACAGTATTATGGGTCTGTCTCAATCAATCAGTCACAATTTCTTTATGATATAATTCCTCAATTGTAGACTAAAGATTTCAAAACAATATTCCTCAAATACTGTTGAATATGAGTTGACTGTCAAGAAACCACACTTTGGTGGTTGGTACAATGTCATCCAATGGCATTGGATGACAATGTCACTCAAATGCATTTGTGCTCTGAACGTAAATATGAGAAAAAATATGGAAGGCAAATCAGGTATTTTTAAAAGTTTATATGAACATTCATTCTCTGTTCATACAAACAAATGCCGCAACTGCTTGGACCTCTTTCCAGCTCAGTCCTGGTCATTATAACTTGTCACAGGCAGTTCTTACTTGCCCTCAGGTTTTATACAGCAGCCACCAGTTTCCTCTGGAAGAACAGACAGGTCTGTATCTCTGGCATCCCTCTTTAAGGGGACTTTAAGCCTGTAGTTTCCTCTTCAAGACACCAGGACTTGAAATTCATAGGGAGAAAACTCTGCCCATTCTTTCCTACGGGTGATCACTCTTGCTGGCATACTGTCCTGATGCTCTCAATTCAGCCTGTCTCCCTACTGTTATTTTTCTTCTTTTCTCCAGCCTCCTAAAACAACCCAGTTTTCACAACTACCCTCATGAACTGTGCCTTCTTTTTTTTTTTTTTTTTTT
The DNA here is from genome assembly GCF_049639895.1 of Pseudopodoces humilis. Lineage (NCBI taxonomy): Eukaryota > Metazoa > Chordata > Aves > Passeriformes > Paridae > Pseudopodoces > Pseudopodoces humilis. Next base: position 61,994,804 of record NC_142205.1, on the reverse strand, counting down.
TTTTCCTTGAGATGTGTTTACCTCTCCAGGGAGCTGAATTAATTATCCCCCACAGAAACAGGAGCACAGAAATACAACACTGACAGCACCTCTATGTTCACTTTGAAGCTCAGTTTCTTTTATACAGTCTATTGGAGCTTGGTATAAAAGACCTCATGGTTTTAGAGCTTCCAGTAACTTATATTTATCACAAACATGGGCTTCCGGGTGGGTTCTCAAAAGCCACCCATTTTTTCCCAGACTTTGTTCTCACTATATTCCACAGTCCCACTGGGTAAGGGGCCACTTCTCCATGGGGGCTAATGACTTTCCCAGGTATATTGCACCTTATCCACCACCCCGACAAAACTACTCCAGCCAAATTTCTCCACCTTTCAGGTGGCAGCACCTGAAAGAATGATGCTGGAGGTGCTAGGGAGAAGAGATAGGAATATCAGTCACAAAATTTTGGCAGCACAATTCCCCTCCTGAAGCACTCGCTCCTTCCTCAGAGTTTTAGGATTAGTACACAGAACATTGCTCTTATGTCTTCTCCCACCTGCAATGCTTTATTTCTTCTCTCACACAGACATATTTGTCTGCTTTTATTTGAGAACAAAATGTTTTATATAAGTCTGGAGAAATTGTTGGGGTTTTTTAAAATATGTGCAGTAGTACTTCTGAAGCATCCCTATCATCTAACAAAATAGGGGAATTTAATGCAAACCCACATTTCCATCACTCTCCCAATAGTGCTGCTTCCTCTACAGAAATTGTTTTACTAACTCTGATTTTTTTTTTAAATGAATCTGGTATTCATGAAAGAGCTCAGCTTGATAAAATGATGGCCAGATTTCTGCACAGAAAGCAAAAGCAAAACTATCTCAGTTTTAAAAGGGTTCTGGTAGGATTTTAGTTCTAATCCACAGGGAAACATTTCATCCCTGTGCACATGATACAAAGCAGTCTTCCCACTTCTTCCCAGGTTCATTTTAAAGGCTTGTAGCCTGTATGGGGTGCTGTAAAATAGCAGGCTCCCTATCTGGTGGCTTTGGGAGGCAGCTTAAAGAAAGACAGTGGCCAATAATATGGTCAAACAGTGATTTAAATAGCAGATGCAACATTAAAAAGCTGATTTATTGTCTGAGAGACTGAATCTTTTATCAGTTCAGTTAGAAAGAAAGGAAATGGTTGTATTGTAAGAGCAATATTGAAAAATATGGAACAGATGAAATACAAAATAAAAAAGCTTTTTAATTTTGAGAGTATCAGTGAAGAATATCCAAAGTCTCCCAGTAGTGGTTACACCCTGCAAAAGACTTCAAAGTTTGCAGCAACTTTTCCATCTACCCAAGGGCTATGTTCACATGATCTGGTATGAACAGTCACTTTGATATAAGTAAACACAGGTGCAGATTTGCATTAAAAAAAAAAAAAAGTTTAATGTTTTTCCAACAGCTCCTTTTTTATCTAACTTTGTTCCAAGACCAAAATAACAAGCCTTCATCCCATGCACAGTTGTAGTATTTGGCAAACTAGGGGCTGGTATGATACCTTACCAAAAAGATGTTCTATTCTTAAGGAAAAGAGGATCCATGTTATTTTCTCTCATTTATATTGGAGAAAAATAGAGTGTGAAGTACTATAGGTTTGTAGCAAAGAGCTTGAAAGAACCTCTTGATTATCATTCACTGCTTTATAGATCATTGTTGAAAGTGTTAATTTCAATTATCTAAATGTTTTTCAGGCTTGTATGTCATTTGCAATAAAATTACCAGGGCCAGATTTACTGGTGTACACCATTTGATGTGTGCAATTCCAACCTCAGCTTTGTGTTGCTGGAGTGGTGCACTGAACTTTTTATTGATACTGACTTACTACATTTTCCCTACACATTCTATATCAATTTATTATTCCATGGGGGATAGCTGTGTGCTTGCTGCAATATACTTTAGAAATAGTTTTAAAAAAGAAGATCCTTTTTTTCTAAAGCAGGAAGAACATGAGTGTTTGGGTGACCACCTAACCTTTTGACTAACACATAATGATTTAATTTCTAAAAACAGCACTCTTAGTGAGTGCAGAGATGTGCTGTTTTACTACCCACATATGTCTGCTTTAGAGAAAGGCTTTATGTTTCCATTTTGGAAAGATTTTTTAAAACAATTTTTGTTTAAAGTATGGGTAAAGAAATAAAAATGGGCCAAGATGGATTCAACATGAGAGAATTACTACCATGAGCTACACCCTGAAGCATTTTAGCAGACACATGCTACTAAATAAACATGACAGTGGTGCAGCACTGTATGCTGTCCTCTAAGCCAGCCTGCTTTTCATCATCTAGATGCCTCTATATGATCTAAAGTAGAGCTGCATGATACTTGCAGTCAAATGCAGTGCTGTCAGAAAGGTATGATCAATCATCTCTGCCAGCCTGACAGTACAGGATCGTATTTATTCTGCCTCTGACTCCTATATTTATTACCAAATCAAAGGTATGGCTTAGCATTGGTACAAAGCACTGGAGTTTGTCAATGGTGAGCTGCTGCATGTGGAACAAGCATCAAATCCCCTGATGTTTAATGATTAATTTTAAATAAATCTGGTACATGAATTATCAGAGATGAGAAATACTAACAGCAGCCATAAGTAATTTTTGAACACTGAATTGCACTGTGCAACAAATGTAGAGAAAATACAATGAGAATCCCCTAAAACCTTCTTTGTCTGCCCCAGATTTCAAGCAGAACACCTGGGGAAGCTGTCCTAAATATAAGGCTCAAAACCAAAGGAAAAAAAATGAAAACAAAAACCCAAAAACCAAACCCAAAACAAAAAACCACACACACAAAAAAGCAACTCAAAAAACCAAAAAAACAAACGCAGGAGACCTGAAATGTCTCTCTAGAACAGTACAACAGATATTTTTTTAAAGAAGGTATTGGTAATTGAAAATATGCAAGTAATTAAGTATATGTACATGGCTAATCGTAAAATTCATTGTTGTGCATGGCTTTCAGCTTGTTCAAATCTCTCACTATCCCCACAGAGTTTTCATAACCTTGAGTGAGGTTTACCACATGCCCAGATTTTCTAATGCCAAGTTGGCCAAGTCAGACCTCTAATCAGGTGTTGGAGTGCAAGTGCAAGGATTCTATTAAAAACAACACATCCTTGATACCTGAGAGAAGCAGAGTATTTTCTGTGATAAACCTTAAGATCCTCTGGCTGCAATCTGCAAACAAAACTATATGAACCTCTAAGTAGGGAGCTACTTAGAACTGCTTTAGAGCTTTATATAACCCTAATTTATGACCATGTTAGTTTTTAAAAGTACTGTTACAGCCTAGAAAACCAGTTTTCTATGACATGACAGTTTTCAGGTGAGGAAAAATAGGAGGTTTAAAAAAATCACAAGCAGATGGGCAAGAGTAGCAACCAGCTTAAAATTAAATACAGATGTTTCAAAGAGCTGGCTTGCAGACAAGACATTGAATAGAAATGCTCTCAGTGAAAATGTATTTGTACCCTTCTGTTAAGGTGAATGCAGAAGAAAGCACTAGGGAAGTTGTCTGCCTAGGAGGTCACGTTTATACGTCTCAGATTTTCCTCATTTTCTCCCAGAAATTTTGCCAAATGTGGAAGCATGCACACATACACAGAATCTAAAACATCTCAGGCTTTGCACTCATTGTGTCCTGTGCTGTGACATAAGCCCTCCTAAAAGCCTCCATCCAGTTTAAGCCAGAGATCCTGCCTTGATGCTTTTAAACAGTTGACACGTGGATAGCATGAAAGCTCCAGTTCTCAAGAAGAGTTATTCATCTGCACCAGTCTGACTGCTATGCTATGCATATTCATTGATGAGTATAGTTAGAAATCAGCTGGAAGTCATAATTAAGACAAGCCAGCATTGCTAGCAGCAAATTATACATGTACTTTAGATCCAATTACACTGTAATGACTGAGTGACAAAGAGGTATCGGCAGCTAAAACTGCATCAAGTGGCTTTCTTCAGGCAGAGCCAAAGGCACAGGGTAAAATTAGAAGATCCCATAACATTTAACTTCTCATAACTAACAGGGAGGAGAAAAAAATAAAAATCACACACACACACACAAAACCACATCAAAAAACAGCACCAAAATTTCTATCTAAAAGTTTTATGAAACATTTTAAGCACAAAGAAGAGAGGTGATTTCAAAAGCCAGCTACTTTTTGAAACCTAGGGCTCCAACTTCCCTTGAACAGAAGAAACTCTGGGATCACCAAAGAGCCTGTCTAGAGCTAAGGTGACCTGCTAACATCCAGCTCTAGGGACAGGGGTGCACCATAAAGGAAGAGATGGCATTTCCCTTTCAAAGGAGATGTAGGTGAATTCCTGGGTCTGAAAAAAGCTTGTAGAAAAGCTTAGCAGTGGGAACATTTTGTAGCCTGAGTTAGGAGCAGAGAATGAGCTACAGCAGCATAAAACTGACTATAGCAGCAGCATATTTATAACCATGTTGGATCATCACCAATATAATATTTAGAAAAAATCAAAGCTCTGATATACATCACAACAGCACAGAGACTTCCTGTTACAGGGAATATGAAGAGAATCCACATTCGCTCTAGATAAAGTTAATCCTTTGTTGGAACAGGTGTTTTATCCATTTGGATCTTTGCACTTCCAGGAAAAATTATTTCAGAAGTTACTTTGGATAAAAAAGAAACAAGAAAGCAGATGTAAACAGAAATTGTGTAAATTGTTTACATGTTCCCCAAGAGTTCCTTGTCAAAAATATAATAGAAAACAAATTAAACACAGACTAAGACACAACAAAATTCTACAGGCTTCTGAAGGCAACAAAAAAAACTCCATCAGTTTGCCAAGTCTCAACAAATCCCCAGAGGTGTTTAAGGCATGGATGATTTTCTCAGTTACTCCAGACACCATCAGGAAGGAATGGTTCAAAGAATGCAGGGGGATGTTCAAGGGGTAAAAGAAAAATCACAAGTGATGTCTTCTACAGAAAAGGCACAGGGATATCTCGATCTGTCCCTTTGACAGTACCAGCCTTCCATGAGACTTATCCTGCCAGGGGAAGAGCCAGGCTAAAAGGGACTCCACAGCACCTTAGGCAGGACACAAACTGGCATGGCCACAAGTATACATTCTTGGGATGGTTGTCCTGTAGAAGAGTCTCCAGCCTTGGGCAGCTACCCTCTAACGAGATAGGGGTCATCACACATTGTCATCCTGCACTTCCCCCTGACCACTCCTCCCTGGGTTCAAATGCCAGACTTTGTACTTTGCATCCTTTGCAGACATAAATACAAGTTTTATATTGGATTTCAGTATGTTCGTTACCTGCTCCATGCTCTGCTGTCCAAGCTATCTGTGGTCTGCTGGTCATTAAATGCAGTATTTGATAGGTACATTGAAAAAATTAAGTATCTCTGTTTCTCAAAGACTTATGCTAATTAAAATCTGTTTGGATCCTGATATATGGCTAATTTTTCAGTCAGAAATCCTGGAGGGTACTGAACATAATGGGAAATCCTTTTTATCTTGTTACATCAACACAATTAAGCACCTTGTGGATACAGGTAACTACTACCTTCTTCTGTAGAAAAATATTTGAAAACTATTCTTAAGCTGAAGCCTGATTTTCCTGTGAAATCAAAAAAAGCAGGATCATACACCTTCAGACATAGAGTTATATTTATATACATATAGTAAAAGGCACATGAACCTCTGGCAAGCAAAATTTTTTGGTTTGTTTTTCATTCAGATTGAAAAATACAGAAGATGTATTGTGGTCAAAAGAAGCCTCTATTGCAATTTGAATCGAAAATAAGTAATTGTTATGGGGCTGTAATTGTGATGCTCTAGATTAGGAGATGCAAAGGCCTGTCAGCCCATTCAGAGTCTTCAAAGTTCTGAATGGTTTCTCTGTGTTACGCTAAACCAGTATCTGCTACTGACGTAAGACGTTCATTTCTCTTGACTTTAGTAACACTTTTACCTATAACCCAGAAAAGGAAGAAATTTAAAGAAGAAAAAAAACAGCAATAACCACCTAAACAAAAAGAAAGGTATCTTTTGGCACATCCAGTTGATATAAAAGTGCAAAAGGCAAGAAAAAGAAGAAACACTGAAATTCTCAACAGAAATAGTCTCATTGGCCTGACCACCTCAGGCCCTAATAAGAAAAAGTATATATAAAGTCTATCCTTTATTCTAGAAGAATTTTCTCTATGACTCAGAAAAGAAATACTTAACAATCTTATAAGAGAACTTCATGCTTTCAAAAAAATATTTTTCCTCAATTTCTGAAAATATGCCTTACTTTCAAGTGTAAGAAAAATCCTTAATAATAATCCAACTTTCATAATAGAATGGAAACCCAATTACATTATTTTGTACTGTACTTGCATGTGCTAATGAAACTAAACCTGAAATTAAAATCCCCATGCACCTTCAAAAAACCCAATTTTTATTTTGCATATAATTTTTTTCCTTCCTAAATTATACAACTTCACAATCAACAAGTCCTAGGATTTCCCTTGGGATAAATTAACCCTTTACATGAACTAAAGCTAGTAAAAATATGATCACTGAATCAGGCTTCAGAAACATTTCCAAACCTTAAAGATCACGATGGGGAAAAAAAGCAACATTCAGTTTTATTTATGAAGCCCATTTATTTCTACAAGTTAATACTGCCTATAATTAAACTTTCAAGTAATGTGGCACAACAGGAGTGAATACATGGGAATGAAACAGAGTTAAAAAGTCACATCCACTGTCGCTCTGGAAGTGGTTTTGCTCTGGATCCCATGCACTTTGCATTCATTAGGGAAGGAATGGGTTAGGTGCATTCCTGCAAGGTACCGGACAGTTTATTTTTGTCAGAGAGAAGAAGAGTTTGTGTACTTTGAAAATGCTCCATGATGACACAGGCCAAACCCCGATGAAAGGGGATGGCAGAAGATGGCCTCAAGGCAGAATTGTGACCCAAATATAAGTACTAAATAAACACATCCACTGTCAACACAAAAAAAATCTCTCAAAAAGTTTGCCTAAAAAAATTCAAATAACACTAAATTATTCTAAACAGAAAACATTTAAAGAAAAATAATTTCCAAAATGCTTTCTGTGTCTTAAATTACTGCTCTTCTCCATAAGCAGTTACTTGCATTTCCCTACTTTTGTGAAATTCCACCAGAGATACAAATCAAAAAACATGTATACATTTAAGACACATTACTGTACCTTTAAAGCCTTTAAAGCAGTAAATATTCTGGATATATACAACACATATACAATACACAGACTCCTTTTACTGTAGTGTTCTGGTTACTAGCTGTGCTTTTCTCCCAATTTAGGAAGTTAAATGTTGCTTAGTTCCATAAGAATTTTCATGAAACGTGACTTACTGAAAGCAGACAGCTCAAATAGTAGTGCAGTCAGTAGTTAGGTGTTCTTCACAGGGTGATAATAAAACTTAACCTTAAGGCTGGGTAGTCATTAAGAATACAAAACTCAATTTCTAAGTATTAAAAAACTTCTTTAACTATACAATTATATTTTTAAAAGGGCAAAATTTCAGCTCATATTTGGGCCAGAACTCAGCTCAAAAATAGTTCTGGAGATGAACTTAATTTTATTTTATCAATTTTGAAGGTCTTTCTCTGTTTCTGCTGAGATAAAACCCATGAGAAGACAGGAAAAACACATGTTCCTCAGTGTTCCAAAGCCCTGTTAACTGGAGTGTGCTTGAATGAAAAGCCCACAGATCAGGCACACATCCTATTCGAACCAGCAAATCTGCTGTTACCTGTCTTATACCTTATTCATAAAAAAGTACTTGCATTTATTGTCATGTCTCTACCACGTTCCCACTAACTGACATCTATTTCTGCCCGCCAATGCTGATAATAAAACTTTAAAATCAGATTTGCCTGACTGATAACTGCAGAACCATATGCTTCCAGACAGAAAATATTCATGTAGCAGTGGAGGTGACATTCAAATATTTTGACTCATTTGAAGGTCATTGCTCAACTTGCTGGATTTTGTGTGTGTGGGTACACAAACACTGGTAAAACAATTCTAGCCTGGTAAAAAATTTAACATGCATAAAATTTAACCTGCATAAAATTCCCATGCTAAAATCTTTCTGCCCCACTGGCAGAATTATTAAGTCTCAAAACATGTTTTTGTTGGCTACAGTATTAGAACTCTGGAATGAAGAAACCTTGAGTTTGCCATCACAAAGGTCTGGAGAGTGGTGCTTCTGCATCAGTGTCCTGGGGCTTCCAGCAGGTCAAAAGTAGTCACATCAGGCTGCCAAAGACATTGATGGGAAGAATGTAGAATGTGAAACTCAGCAGCTTTATCTCATCCTTGCCCTGGTGAGATTTGAGAACTCCAGGGACAGAAAGCAAGGTACATTCTTCACAGTTCACCCAGCTATTATACATTACTTGAACCTATCTTCAGTGACAAGGAAAACAAATGCAGTTTGTTAAAATAAGACACTGTATCAAAAGAAATAGTAAAGAGTTCCCTCATAACACAAGTACTTGCTTTCTATATATACATAACTGTGTTAAAAAAAAATTTTGCAACAGCATTATAAAAGACAATTCTGGTAAGTGACTTGTTCCTCCAGTTTGCAGCATGTTAGGATGGGGAGTAAGTCTCCCTACTCTTTTTATTTCAGGTAGAAATGAAACACCAAGCCAAAAGCTGTACATGATGATCATGATTTCTGATCTTCCTCTGCTGGGATGACTTCCAAGAGGATTTGCAATGTTATGGTTACCCTGCCTGCAAAGATAAAAGCATATACATGGTAAAATTTTGTAGGAGAGATGAAGAAGGTGACACAGTCAGGAAAATTATCTTAGCTTCTATACAGGCTACTTGCACATAGACTTCACACAACACACAGACTTCATATATATCACATATACATATGTAATTTAAACTTAAAATTTTATTCCTTTTAACTGTTTCCTGTGCCTCTGATCCAAGGCTATGCATACACAGTAATAATGGAAGGGCATGGCTGTATAATCTTACTCAATAAAAGTCTGCATGCTTTTAAAGGCTATCTTAAAAACCGACTACTCTGCATTACTGCTTAGCTTTAATCAACATGTTATGTTGAAATAAAAGTCTGGAAGAATTCAAATAAATTAATTTATCTGTGCCAAGACCTGCCTAAGCAAAAAAGAAAAAAAAAAAAAAAAGACACCCATCCAAAGTAACTTCATGTTTTCTTTTTTCATTCTGGACATTTATGTCATTCTGGTGCTTTTGGTGGTTTTCTTTTTAGGGTACTGAAGCATAAATGGCACAGTTAATTCACCTATAGCACATACAGAATAGTAAAAGAACATTTTCTTACAATTCTTTTCACTTACCACTTTTTAGTATCCTATTTTAAATAAGCAGAAATTGTTGTAAAATAAAGTTCTGATTTTCCTTGAATATCTGGCATGAATATTGACATTGACACCGTGCAAAGCCAGGAGGGTAAAACAGTGCAACTCACAGAAGATATAAACTGAAACTACTTCTCTGACCTCTTGTCTAAGGCAGATTCTATCACCCTTTCCTCCTTTCTCTGGATGTCACCAGTTCAGTGCAGTTTAGGTTGCCCTTAGACTATAAACTGATAGGGGCAGAGAGGCTGGAAGTCTCCAGGTACTGCATTTTCCTCCCATCTGCCTTCCCTACTCATAGTGGGGACATCAGAGCTGGTCTGTGTGTAGCAGGGACAAAGGACAGGAGGAAAGCCAGCAGCAGGAAAACAGCAGGGCTTCGCCCCTGCCATCCCAGCCCTTCCAGCTTTGAGGACAAGCAAAGGGAAAAAGAGAATTTTCTGAAGCTGAGCAGTGGCATGACAGCTCTTGGAAAAGAGCATGGAAGCAGAGAGAAATCCTGGGCATCTCTAGAGCTGGGTGTGATTTTATTCACCTAAGTGGACAGACCCACCAGCAGCAAGACCTTGCCCAGTCCATTTCCATGCAGCAGTTCTCTCTCCTGGGATGAAGCCACAGCAGAGCAGACAAGCTGGGGGAGCTGGCTTTCTTTGTGTTTTTTGGTTGCAATATACTCAGAATAAATCAGTATAAGGAGCACTTCCCCCTACGAAAATGTTCCAATCTGTTTCCAGTCAGTACCTCTACACTGTCTGCTTGGAGCAGTACCTAGAGTTACAGAACGAGTTTCACATTTGTTATAAGACAACATACCATGACAGGGCAGATGATTTTCCCAGCCCATTTTAAATCCTAATTTTCCCTTTTTGAGAGGAGAATTCACTACAAATGGATCCCAGCGGACAACCTTTATAAAAAAAACCCAGACCTTGTATCCACACAAGCACCACATAAAATATAGGTGAAGAAAGAAAGCAGGAATTTTATCACACATATATGACTGGACATGAAATCTATAATAACAAAATGCTGAAATAATCTCCTGTGGATCCAACCACAAACTCAACAAAGAGAAGTAAATTGAGCATATAACACTTTGTCCTAAGTGAACAAGAGTCATCCTCTGGTGTTGCTAAATAACCCTGGCAGAGATATTTTGTTATATAAAGAGATCTCATTTCCAGCAAGGGCTCAGCTATGAAAAAAAGTAGGATTCAGCTTTTTACCTCCTCACAATTCAACCCACTATAAAGAAAAAGATGTTTTAAGTGTGAGTATAAAGTTGGGTTTTCAAATGAGGAAGAGTAGATAGAAACATTCTCATGCTGGTGATGCATCCTTTTACACACTGATTTGCTGCTTAGGATTTGCTATGCTAAACTTTTTTCATTTTCACATTTGTTTTACAAAGAGCACGAATGCAGAGGTCAATTGAAGCCTTTACTAGCTGAAAATTATATGTTCCATCACATCTACTACTACAGCAAAATTCCTTTGGGAGAAGAGAGAACAAAATGTTATTCTCATTGCAAAATACCATCTCAGAATCTACAAAGCCTACAAACTGTAAAGTTACCTTTTGTTCAATGCAGCAATTTTGTAAAGAGAATGGGTAACGTAAATGTCGTAAGTACAGAACAAAGACTTCCAACCTTGGGAGAGGATTCCTTGGTAATCCATTTGAGGCTCTGCTAGTGTTATCAGCCTGAAACTCCTTTCAGAAATATATGTATCTTCACACTGGCTCTTATCCCGCTACCCACTCCAGCTGCTCAATATCCCTTTCTTTCCTCTGATCCTTATAAAGCCTACTCAGGATATTCCCATGACCTTATGTGGGGGGCTGGTCTGTACCCATGGGTATTTGCACCTTATGGGCTTTATGAGCAAGAGCCATCTCTCATTGACAAAGCACAGCTGGGCAGCTGAACCAGTCAATGCTTCAAGAAAGTGACTTTTCAAAGCCTCACACCAGCAGCCCATGCGCTGATCCTGGCAAATGAACCAACTTGTGAACAGTACTGGTAGCACAGCAGTGTGTTCAGGCTAGCAGGTTCCTACTTCTCCTCTGGTACACACAAAATACTTTGGTTAAGTCTATGTAGATAGGATTCATCACATTCTCCTTCGTAAAAAAAAAAAAAAAAATAAACAACAAACGTAATTTACCTTCTCATAGAAAGTTACCCAGTTACTCTGGCAAAAATCTACCTCTTTAATGACAATCCCATTTTTTTATACTGTCCTTTACCTCATGTCAGGAATTACACTTTCATGCCTATGTTAGACATACTGTTTCAAGGTTAGAATCTCACAGAGGCACCTTAAGTCAATTTATCCTCATTCAATACCTTTTGTAAATGTTCTCAGGCTATACAATGGGACTTCCAAAATAATGCCAGCTGAAATGACTCCACACAGAAGGTTTATTGCTTCTTCTTAGGGAAAAGAAAAATCTGTTTATTTCACAAGTAAATCTCCACTCTGCTCCACCTCAAAACTGTTAGCATCAGTTTTCCATCATTACTGTTTTTATTTTGGGGATGATAATTGCAGAGCAAAGAAGCTGTTTCCCTCACTGACTGGCTTCTCCTGCCTTCCCCTCTGAGCCAGTACACCATGCCCATCCATAGATATGACACAGGCACAAAGACTTCCTTCTAGGAGGAGAATTTTGTGTTATCTCAAAAGCTAGAAATTATTCACCTTCATTGTCACAGCTGGCAGTAAAATCTTCACATCTATCCAGTCTACCTTAAAGAGAATATTCTTTCTCTTGCCCAAGTAATGTAGTTCAACACTGGCATCCCGTGGCCAAAGATTCAAGTAGCTGTATTCCAAAACCTCTGAGATATGATAGAAAATGCCAAAAAGCTCCTGGATTTGATAAGGGAAAAACTCCTAGACCCTGAAAGTCAAGACTGAGAAATTATAAACCGACTAAACCCTAACTACTTAATAGAATGTCCTTCTGCATAAAACTGCTTTAATTTGTACTGAAGATTTCTACCCATTCCCAGGACACTGCAAGTAATTTATAACTTTTGGGCTATAAAATCAAGATTTTGCTGGCCTAAACTAACATCTTTTTCTGTAAGTGCTTTCTGCCCTATTGCCTATGGATTTCCCAGCATATATTGAGATATTCTACAGCAGATAGGATATAACTTTTAAACATATTTATACTGAAAAAATACATACAACTGGTTATACTGTAATTACATATAAAAGTATTATTATTTTCTTGTGAGCAGCTCATTTTAAATCATTGATTAAGACTGAAGCACAGAAGACAATATGCACTTTTGATTCATCAGCTATAGAAATCAACTATTTTTAGTTAAAGATTTCACAGGATGAGTTTTAGTTTTGCAGCGAAAGATTTTCTTTTTGCTGTGTTCAATAAATTATCCATAATTCCTGCAATATTTTGCCAATGGTCTTATTTCATGTTTTGAAAATTCACTTTATTTTGGAAGCCTATCATCCTGAGTAATAAAAAAATGAGAATAAAGAACTGTAATAAATGATATTGACTTCTAATTGAAATGTTCCAAGTAATCCTTCTCTAACACATTAGAACTTCCACAAATCCTTTCAAAACCTTTCAGAAATGGTACAGAAAGGATTCTCAGTGTATTTCAGGCATGAAATAGCCAAGTCACACAGAAGTTATTCTTCATGAAGCACAGAAATAATTTCCATAGAGGCATGTCAGCCATGGTGTATACTGCTCTCACCTTGTCAGGAGCCACTGCTAAGGACAATATCCCCAAGCCCAACCTGCCTGAACCTTCCAGACATTTCCAGTTCCATTCCAAACACTCCTCAGTGGTCCACAGACACATAGTCTCAGTAGAGGAACACCAAGCTCATCCTGTCATCTCAGCTGTTCTGCTCAAGGTTCAAAACAGATTCTGCAAAGAGTGCAGTACTGTTTTTATTAGCACAGAGACGGGGTCAGGAGAAGATGATGGTGATTTAAAAGGAATTAGATATTTGTAGGGGAGGGAGGGGAAGAAGCATCAGTCATTTAAAGTCAATCACTGGCTGAAGAACAGCCTTGCTGTGAATGTACCTCATTAGTTAGGGGACACTGATTGCCACTGGCAGAGCAATGCTACAGCATGTGCCCAAAAGCAACTTGTGTTGTCAGCCCTAGCTCAGAGCAGCTGAGACCATCAATCTGAAGGAATTCACAACAGGGGAGAGCTCTGAGAAACTCCTGGAGTCAGCATGAAGGAGAGAAGTCCCATACCAGGACTTACCTAGAAGCTTTCTGAACCACTTTGGTTTATTGTCCCATACAATAAAGAGGTAGTAGGCAGGAATGCCAGTCAGGGTTATTGCAAATCCAATCCCTGTGTTCACTGGGTCAGAGTAAAGTGACAGCACAACCATGAAGAGGCAAGTGAAGGAAAACAATGCTGGAATAAACAGAGGAACCTGAAAAATAACCACACAAAGAAACATTAAAAGATAAGGTCAATGCAAAGATACGACTAAGGCATTTAACATTTCATGAAATATAAATTGGATAAGACCCAGCAGTACAGGACAGTTCTGGAGAAATAAGGATATCTAGAACAAGCACACAAAATGCCAGTGTCTGCAGAAGCCAAGCCCTGCTGACTGCTATAAAGTGGGCACCACAGAAGGCTTTTAATTATACTCTAAAACACACTAGTGTTTTACATCCATTAAAATGTAAGGACTGTAAATAAGTTACATTGTTAAAGCTCTAATCACCCAGCATATAAGTAAGCAGCTCTAACCACAGTAAAGATTTCCATTTTGATGATTACCTACTAGAAAACATTTTAAAACACAACCAGGAGCTCAAGTCACCTTTTGAAACTATTAAGAACATATTGATTTTCTTCCTAAGGTAAAAATCAAAATCTAGCAAAAGAGAGCAAATTAAACACTAATTTGACTAGTGATAAAGACATTTGAAAGTGTTATGCACCTGATAGCCACTGAAAAAGCACTTTCTGACTGTATGACTGATAGCATTGCCAGTGTCACTGTTAAAAGCACACAAAGTAACCATATCAAATTTATCTGCTCAACTTTCAAAAAACCAATACAATCACTCTCTTAACAACTCTCTGAAGGAAATACCTACAGGCATGGCTTATGATACATTAAATGTAATGGAGAATTGAGAATTCCTTAGAGATTGTTCTCTTCCTTTCATGCCTCAAAGCATTACTATTCCTCTTTCTTTTGCACTGTCAAAGCATTTTTTTAATCAAAGCAAAATAGGTTGTACTGTTCACCTTCTTATTTACTAATATACCTACACAGGTATGCAACAATTCAGATTCTTAGTTCTTCACAAAATAGTCTTCTTGGCAGCATCTAAATAGGGATATATTTCTCAATTTTTTGAGGATAGATATTATCTTTCTGGATACACAATGAGACAACTTAGTATGATGCTACTCAAAATGAACAAGAAAAATAGCTACTATTCAAAAGGCTGGACTATTAGCATTTTCTTTCTGGGTTCACGATAACTCTGTCTGCAAATCCCCTGCAAGTGTCAAATATTACAATAATCACACTAACTAATTTGCACAGAAAATTGGAATATTTGATATTGGATATGCAATAACATTGCCTCGGCTTTGGAAGTCAGGTGTTGGCTAGGGAGGGCAGGAGCCTCCTTTGGAATGAAAATGTAGACCCCCTCCCTCCGAATTATTATAGTTCTGAGCTCAAGGGGCTTTCAGGCAGAGATGTGGGGATAGGAATAACAGTTCTTTACTAGTGTGTATAACAAGGCAAACAAACAACAATAACTACAGCGTTAGCAAGAAAACAAAACCAGGGACCCCGTGACAGCTTTCTCAGCTGAGACAGGAAGGGATGGAGGAGAGGCTTTGTTTCACAAACCCCCTCGGGCAGTCAGTCCCGGTGCTCCTGCAGGGCTCTGAGGAACAGTCGGCTGGAACAGCAGGGATGAGCAGAGATCCTGGGCCGGTGGATGAGGTGTATCAGCAACTCTGTGGCGGTGGCTGGCACTGCCACACGTCCCGGCAGGACAGGGGGTGTGAGGCCCAGCAAGGAAGAGGGAAGAAGGAGAAGAAGCAGCAGCTCCATCTGGGTGATGGCGAAATTCCCTTCCTTCCACAGCAACAGCTCCCAGCAAAGTGTCCTTCTCCGAAGCTGAAGAAGCCCACCAAACTGTCCCCGCCTTCCCCTTTTCCTGCCCCTCTTTCCCCTGGGCCCAGCCGAACTCTTTGTGTTTCTCAAGTACCCACCAAGTACCAGCAGTCAGAGTTCACCAGCAACTAATGGGAAAAAATTCCCCTGGTGAGCCAGAACTAAAAAAAGGACACCTACCCCCAACATTATCCACTCCGATTTTTTTCCCATACCAAAATGTTACATCAAATTTTAAACCTTTAAACTACTTTAACTATATACCTATGTACATGCAGATACAGATACAAGCACAGTGTCATGGGTAGTTCACCCTAAAACAAGGTCCCCTTGAGGTATGCACTGGGTCTCTCCATCCTTTTGCATCACCCACCAGATGCAACCTGTCTCTGAGCAAAGACAACCCCACGGATGGGATTGTCTTTGCTGGAGGCAGAATTAACCCAAACAGTTTTTCCCAGCATACCTCTCATATGTACCACTGGAACCTTATCTCCATCTGTTGTTCTAAAGGGCTCAGATTGGGCAGGGCCCGCTCGGTTAGTGGAACCTCGGGTGTTTACTAATCATGTGGCTTTTGCTAAATTAATCTCCCAGTTCTTGAAAGTGCCCCTATCCAGGGCCTTCAAGCTGGTTTTAAGCAGACCATTGCACCATTCGACTTTCCCAGCTGCTGGTGCATGATAAGGGATTTGGTACACCCACTCAATGCCATGTTCCCTAGCCCAGCTGTTTATAAGGTTATTCTTGAAATGAGTCCCATTGTCTGACTCAATCCTCTCAGGGGTACCATGCCTCCAAAGGACCTGCTTTTCAAGTCCCAGGATGGTGTTCCGGGCAGTGGCATGAGGCACAGGGTAGGTTTCCAACCATCCAGTGGTGGCTTCTACCATCGTGAGCACGTAGCGCTTGCCTTGGCGGGTTTGGGGCAGTGTGATGTAGTCAATCTGCCAGGCCTCCCCATACCTATATTTGGACCACCGCTCACCATACCATAGTGGCTTCAGCCACTTGGCCTGCTTGATCGTGGCACACGTCTCACAGTCATGGATAACCTGAGAAATACTATCCATGGATAGGTCTACTCCTCGGTCTCGTTCTCACTTGTAAGTGGCATCTCTACCCTGATGACCTGAGGCGTCATGGGCCCATCGAGCTAGGAACAACTCACCTTTGTGTTGCTAATTTAAGTCTATCTTTGACACTTCTATCTTTGCATCCTGATCCACCTGCTCACTGTTTTGGTGCTCTTCATTCGCTTGACTCCTGGGGACATGGGCATCTGATGGACCTCCACAGTTTCTCTACCCTGGTAGCGATGTCTTTCTACTCATCAGCAGCCCAGATTGGTTTTTCCTTATGCTGCCAATTGACCCTTTTCCACCTTTCCAGCCATCCCCACAGAGCATTGGCTACCATCCATGAATCAGTGTAGAGGTAGAACTTTGGCCACTTCTCTCTTTCAGCAATGTCCAGGGCTAGTTGAACAGCTTTCAGTTCAGCATGTTGGCTTTATCCACTCTCTCCTTCAGAAGTGTCTGCGACCTGTCGTGTGGGGCTCCATACAGCTGCTTTCCACATCTGGTTCATCCCTACAATGCGACAGTTACCATCAGTGAAAAGAGCATAACGTGTTTCTTCTGTTGGCAACAGTTTTACGGTGGAGCTTTTTCAGCCCATGTCACTTATTCCTGCTCCTCTTCATCCGTGAGACTAAAGTTTTCACTTTCTGGCCAGTTTGTAATTATCTCCAAAATCCCAGGGTGATTTGGGTTTCTAATACGGGCGCGCTGCATGATGAGGGTGATCCACTTGCTCCATGTAGCATTGGTGACATGGTGGGTAGCAGGAACCTTTCTTTTAAACATCCACCCCAGCACCGGTAATCAGGGTGCCAGGAGTTGTGCTTCCATGCCAATCACTTCTGAGGCGGCTTGGTCTCCTTCATAGGTGGCTAAGATTTCTTTCTCTGTGGGAGTGTAGTTGGCTTCGGACCCTCTGTAGCTTCGGCTCCAGAATCCCAGTGGTCGGCCTCGAGTCTCCCCAGGCACTTTCTGCCAAAGGCTCCAGGACAAGCCATTGTTCCCAGCTGCAGAGTAGAGCACGTTCTTCACGTCTGGTCCTGTTCTGACTGGGCCAAGGGCTACCACATGGGCCATCTCTTGTTTGATCTGGGAAAAGGCTTGCTGCTGTTCAGGGCCCCAGTGGAAATCATTCTTTTTTCAGGTAACCA
This sequence comes from Pseudopodoces humilis, assembly GCF_049639895.1. NCBI lineage: Eukaryota > Metazoa > Chordata > Aves > Passeriformes > Paridae > Pseudopodoces > Pseudopodoces humilis. The sequence continues at coordinate 61,976,980 of NC_142205.1, read as the reverse complement.
GGTAGAGAGAGCTCACAATCCGACTGTACTCAGGAATGTGCATCTTCCAAAAACCTATGGCACCTAGGAAAGCTTGCGTTTCCTTATTGCTGGTTGATGGAGACATCACTGTGATCTTATTAATGACTTCAGTGGGAATCTGATGTCGTCCGTCTTGCCACTTTGCCCCCAGGAACTGGATCTCTCGAGCAGGTCTTTTGACTTTGTTCTTGATGGCAAAGCCAGCTTCCAGCAGAATCTGGATGATCCTTTTTTAAATATTTCCACTGCCGTGTTCCCTCACACAATGATGTCATCAATGTACTGCAGATGTTCTGGAGCCTCACCCTTTTCCAGGGCAGCCTGGATCAGTCCATGGCAGATGGTGGGGCTGTGCTTCCACCCCTGGGGCAGTCGGTTCCAGGTGTCTGCACTCCCCTCCATGTGAAGGCAAACTGAGGCCTGCATTCTGCTGCCAGGGGAATGGAGAAAAATGCATTGGCAATGTCAATAGCGGCGTACCACTTCGCTGCCTTGGACTCCAGCTCGTACTGGAGCTCCAGCATGTCCAGCACAGCAGTGCTCAGCAGTGGAGTCACTTCATTCAATACATGATAGTCCACAGTCAATCTCCATTCTCTGTCAGACTTGTGCACAGGCCAAATGGGACTGTTGAAGGGTGAATGGCTTTTGCAGATCACCCCTTGGCTCTCCAGCTCACAGATCATCTTGTGGATGGGGATCACAACATCTTGATTCGTCCAATACTGCCAGTGGTGCACTGTCGAGGTGGCAATTGGTACTCGCTGTTCTCCCACCTTCAGGAGTCCTACTGCAGATGGGTTCTCTGATAGTCCAGGCAAGGTGTTCAATTGCTTAATGTCCTCTGCCTCCACAGCAGCTATTCCAAAAGCCCACCTGAGTCCCTTTGGGTCTTTGTAATAGCCATTTTGAAGGAAGTCTATGCCCAGAATACACGGGGCCTCTGGGCCAGTCACAATGGGATGTTTCCGCCACTCCTTCCCAGTCAGGCTCACCTCAACTTCTAACAGAATCAATTGCTGTGATCTCCCCATCACCCCAGCAATGGAGACAGGTTCTGCCCCCACATTGATAGCATTAAGGTACACTGTGCACCAGTATCAACTAAATCTTTGTATTTTTGTGGTTCTGATGTGCCAGGCCATTGGATCCACACTGTCTAAAAGACCTGGTTTTCCCGTGCCTCTTCCTGGCTAGAGGCAGGGCCCCTCTAGCACTGATTATCCCCCCTGGGCATACATGCTAGAGGTTCCTTCAAGGGGATCATCCTCTTTTCTGTAATATCTGGCAGTTTGGTCACGGGAGGTTGAGGCTACCTTCACTTTAGTGGAACTTTTTTTGTTAATGGTTCCCTCCCTAAGTTGACACACTCGTGCTGCCAGGGCAGAAGTGGGCTTCCTATCCCACTTTCCCATGTCTTCCCTATGGTCATGCAAAAAGAACGACAGCTCAGCTTGTGGGGTGTACCCTCTCTCTCTAGCTGGGGGACGTTTGGCTTGGAGTTTGGGGCTTGTGACTCGCACTGGTGCCATATGGGAACTGCTCTTCCTCATCTCTTCCCTCATTTCCTTAATTTCTTCTTTGAATCACTGCAGAGACCTGAGCTTGCAGCGGGCCATGGACCATACTCTCATAGCTTCTAAGCTTGTTGGTGACAGAACACCCTGTCTCTCGGTTGTTATCAGCATTAATCATTGCGATGAAGGTGGTGTATTCACATGGCCCTAGACTTGCCAGACTCCACAACATCTGCCCAGTGCACCTGACTTTGTCGGGGTCATTATCATGCTGTCCACCCCTCCCAAAAAGGACCTCCAATACCACCACTTCTCTCAGCTGTTGGATCCCTTCCTCAACGGATTTCCAGCTTTTTCCATGATGGTGCTCTTCCATTCTCTCTCTGTGAACAAACTTCTCTCTTACACTCATTAAAAGCTGCTCCCAGAGGGAAAGGGGCTCCGGCTCCCTGACGAATACCTGATTCACACCTGAGTCCTGGGTCAAGGGTCCCACATTCTTTGCCTCACCACCATCCAGCTGCATGCCTGTACCCATAAGGTCCCAGACCCGAAGTAACCAGGTCACATAAGCCTCATGCCCCCAAGCTCACAATGTCTTTTGGCAGATTACAGAGGCTCTCATGCATCAGGGACTTGGTGATGATCTCAACCTCTGGCTCCCCTGTGGGTTGTGAGGGCCCTCCTTTCTTATCCTTATCAACAGGGTGCTGTGATTTCATCTTAGACTTACTCATTTCCACAGGGCAAATGCTGCTGGCTGTGACTGCCCTTGTGGTTCAGCTGCAACCTGGACGGTTGTAACATCTGCGTGTTCCACTGCAGCACCATCAGACTCTCCCTCTTCGAGGCAGGGGGAGGGTTTCTCAGCAGCTGAGGAAATGCACTCCTTTAGCATCTGGCCCATCTCATGTATCTCCCTCACCAGAACCCCCACCCACTCTGGGTGGTTCATTTCTGAGGTGGGCTCTGGGGCGGTGTCAGGCTCTGGGGCAGCACCCCTATTCTCTGGGGTAGGTGTCAGGGTGCTTATTCCAGTCAAACTCCCCTTATCTCTGAATGCTAAGTAGAACAGGCCTATCAGCAACACCAGCCAGTGTATGGTGTCATTAGCACCTAGAGAAGATTTTAACCCTTTGAAAACTGGTGGGGTAAGCCCAAGGAACTGGGTGAAAGGTTGGGAGAAAATTTCCCCAGGTGTCATCTTCTCCCAGTAGGTGCCATTATTAAAGCAACCCCAAAACCATCCAGTTAGTGTGTGACAGCTCTGAATCCATGAGCCCGCCATCCAGAGGAAATTAAACATTCACAAATTCCTCACCTTATCAACCCACAAAACAAACTGGATAACAGCCACACAAGCCTTAGTTATAGGACCCATATTTAGGTAAGGTGGAGCAAATGGGAGAAATATAGCTGTGACCACATGCCACCCGAACCTGGGTAAGCTAAACAACATGGTTCTACCTAACAAGGTTTCTAAATTCAGCACACAAAAGTTAGGTTATTTAAGAATTGTTATTCCTTTTTTGACCTTTTTTTCTCAGTGCCCTCAGGCCCCACTGTTGGGCACCAAAATTTTGAAATCAAGGTGTTCTCAGGCAGAGATGTGGGGATAGGAATAACAGTTCTTTACTAGTATGTATAACAAGGCACACAAACAACAATAACTACAGCGTTAACAAAAAAACAAAACCAGGGACCCTGTGACAGCCTTCTTGGCCGAGAAGGGAAGGGATGGAGGAGAGGCTTTGCTTCACAAACCACCTCAGGTGGGCAGTCCCGGTGCTCCTGCAGGGCTCTGAGGAACAGCAGCTGGAAAAGCAGTAATGAGCTGAGATCCTGGGCCGGTGGCTGAGGTGCATCAGCACCTCCGCGGCGGTGGCTGGCACTGCCACATGTCCCGGCAGGACAGGGGGTGCAAGGCCCAGCAAGGAAGAGGGAAGAAGGAGAAGAAGAAGCAGCAGCTCCGTCTGGGTGATGGCGAAATTCCCTTCCCTCCACAGCAACAGATCTCAGTGAAGTGTCCTCTGAAGCTGAAGAAGCCCACCAAACTGTCCCTGCCCTCCTCTTTTCCTTCCCCGCTTTCCCCCTGGGCCCAACTTTGTCTTTCTCAAATATCCACCCATAAGAGACGGTCTGAAGATTTCCCTCATCTGTCTCACAACCGTCTCAAGGACAGACCCTGAATATCACAAGGGACTTGGTTTAGGGGTTCAGGCCTAGATGAGGTGGATGTTTGCAAAGTGACTGCTTGCAGGTGGTTGCACAGTACACTGCCCTCGTTCCTGCTGGTGAGAAGAGGCTTTTGTGTGGTACCCTGCACAATGGGTTTCCACAACACATTGCCCTCGTTCCTGCTGGCGAGAAGAGGCTTGAAAGACGTGGTTTGCTCTGTACCCTACACCTGCCCCCTGCACAATGGAATTCATCACAATGATCATCAATCTCCTCTGTTTTTGGCCCTGTGACTCTCGCTTTGTAAAAGACTATAAAATTACACCCCGAATTTACCTTCCTTTGAGATCTCCCCAACAGACAGAAGACTCTGCGTCATTGGACGGCTGAGTGGACTTCGACATTGGTAGCTATAATCCCCTTACTCTCTTTTCCTTATGCTTTGCTTTCTCTTCTTTTCCTTCTATCACATACTAGTGCTGATGAGCACTCAATAAAATGTGTTTTGCTGTTTAAGTCCTTGGTTTGCTGATAATCTTTTGTACTCTAAGATCCAATAAAAGAACCACACCATGAATCCCACCTTGTGGGTCATAACACCACCAAGTACCAACAGTCAGGGTTTCCCAGCAACTAATGCGTAAAAATTCCACAGGTGAGCCAGAACTAGAAGAAGGACACCTAATCCCCAACAGACATAAATGCTCTCTCTCATAAATTCTAATGCTTGACATGACTTTTTGGTGGTAAAATTATCCCTACCTTTATCAAAAGAGACATTAAATAGAATAAAAAGACTGGCTGAAAATTAGGTTGGCACATGTAACCCCAATATTTGCAGTCTGAACCCTTTGTGACTGCAGAGGGCTCAAGGTATTCCCACACATCACACAGTTCACATCACACAGCCTGAACACAATAGACAGGCAAAACTGAGCAAACACCTTCATCTCAGCACAGCAGCTTCAGTCTCTGCCCCCCAAGCACAGGGAAGAGGCAAGAATTCTTTTCCAGAATGGAACACAGCTGGGGTAGCACTGGGGACCTTGCAGAAAAACTCTGTCTTCACTGCAAAACACTGTTTTCTCTTAAATCTGTTTTTCCTGAAAAAGAGTTACATCAGAAAATGCTCCTTTGCTATCTGACTACAGGACAGAAAGGAAGGAGGATTCATGTAAAATAGTAGAGAGCAGATGTTACCTTGAAAGGACGAGGCATATCAGGACGTTTATATCTGAGATAAATCAACCCAGCAACTACTAGTCCAATAAAAAGCCACCTGGCAAAGCTGAGGAAATTCAAGAGGCTGTAGAGATCCCCGTTGAATAACATTATCATTGTGAGAGGATGCTGCAAAAGAAATTCAGAGCATAAGAGGGGTTCAGTAGATCGATCTCTATTATTTTACAGCAGTGATGTCAAATGTTCCCACAGGGACAAAGCAGCACAGCCTTATGCACACACCTGAGTGCCACAGACTTCAGGCTTGCCTTTGTCATGCAATCAGGTGTGTGATCAATGTCTAGCTGTCCCCTGAGATCACTTTGGAATAATATATACCTGTCCTGGGTGGCCACACATAGTCAATACAAATCTGCCCCCTGTGACCCAGACAAAAATACACAGGCAGACTGCACCACCAAAGTGCTGGAGCATCCTGGGCAGAATTCTCATGGGATATGAGCCCACTGCAGGTTTAGTTGCTCATTGCTGATGCAAATGATAAGAACAGTTAAATTTTGGTCACATCTGATCATATGAAAGCAGAGGTCTCTAGGTGTTTTGTGGAAGGAAAACATCCTAGTCCCTCAGGCTTCAAAGGGGAAGTAAGCAAAGCAGATGAAAAAGAAATGGCAAGGGGCAGTTCCACACCATGAGATGCCAGCTGGGCACACTGGGCTGCCACCAGCTTAGTTTTGCCTTTCAGACTTGCAGAGTGCAGACTTACTGCACATTGTAAATGCAAATATTTATAAGCAGAAGGAAGAATTTAGCTGTCATTCAGGCAGCTACAGAAGAGCTAGAAGGAGAGGAGACACCAGACTAGTGTTTCTCCTAAAAAAGCTAGTCTGAATACAAGGCTTCTGAAAGGCAGGTAGAAGGTTATGTATAAAATAGAGTGTTTTGTCGTGAGTTAGATGGTTAGTGAAGGCTACATGGATCTATTTCAAAGTAGTATCTGGACAAAAAATGTCTGCATTTGGGCATGAAGGACTAAGTCAAATTCCCCATATCCCTCATTCTTCAGCAAGAGGGAAGATCCTGGAAGTAAGAGCCTTTAGATTTATAACAATGCAATAGGTGAAATCAGCTGCAGATATAGTAAAACACTGAGCTAAATCTTTAAACAGAGAAAATTAACTTGTATGATTTATCTAGATTCACAGCCTCTCCTTTTTTTTTAAAAGCAGTGCAGACAACATGGATTTGAATCAGAAGGATCAATATTTCAAATGTGGATCTCTGGACTCCAACTTTTAATGGCTTACAAAGTCCTTGGTTACTTACATATAGATATTAAACAAACTCCTACATAAATGTCAAGGGAAATTGTACCACTGAATTATATTGGGCAAGATTTCTTCTCTACAGACTCAGCCTCTAAAAGTTTAAAATCTGTTATAACTATAATGCAAGCTATATGCAAGTGAAAGAGAGCTATCCTCTCTCCTTCAAAAAATACAAGAAAAGAAGAGAAAAACCACAAGAAAGCAGGATTACAATCAGATTGCATGACTTCTGTGAGTTACTACACACATCTATCAAATTCCTCACATTGGTGAGGAATACTTCTGGTCCAGGTAGCTCAACTTGCGAATTCAGATGCAGACTAAGATGCAGATTGAAATGCAGACTGAGCTCATAGATCCATTCGGAAGGCTGACAAGAGGCCATGAAGTGCCAGCCTTTGGGATAACAAAGCGTATGAAAGACTGGTGACTCCAGCCAGAGGAAGAGACAATGGGTGACACAGCAGGAGCCAGGAATTGCTGACCCTTCGGATACCAAAGCAGATGAAGACTGGTGAAGCCAGCAAAGTGGATGAACACAGAGATGGAGGAGGAAACAAGGACTTGGAAGGAAGAAAAAGACTTCTGGGGAGAATGTAGGGTATAAAAGCCATGGGATTCCTTTGCTGGGGGTCCCCTCCTCAGGGGCACAGGTTCATCTGTTTCTGTGTTCCTGTGCTGGGACTAAGTGGCTTTATGGAATGAGACATCTGATACTCTGCCATGGAAAACTCAGGGCTGAAGCAGTGGGGAAACCAGGCCTGTGAGTAGGATGTGCAGGAGTCCAGCGGTGACCCATTGAGTCACCAGAGCCACCACTGTGAAGGGGCTATGGTCCCAGCAGTGATCTGGCATTGGGCGTGTGATTGCCAGGAAGTCTCGTGAATGGTCAGACTGGGAAATTTCTCTAGGAACATACACACATAAACAAATTTCTTAATTTCAAAAAAAGGTGTTGTTTTTTAATTTAGCAAGCTTCAAACACATGCTTGTTTTCTCACTTTATCCTGAAGAGCTCTTTCCTTTCTTACAGTGTGCAGAACTTGGAAGGAGAAATAAAATAGGGAAATGCTAAAATCACTATTGATTTAGATTATATCCTGCCACTGCTCTATTTGCAATAAGGTTAGCTAAAACATTGCAATCTTTGAAGGAAAGCCATCTTCATATGAGAATCTGACTTTTTCAAAGGAAATCAATGCACTGGTGTAACAGGACCATATGCAATAGCAGAAAACGTCTGTCAGTAAAAAATAATGTATTAATACATTTTGTGCATTTCATTCCACAAAAAATAGTCAATGCAATTAACTCACAAGGTATGACTACACCCAAAGAAATAAATTAAAACTAAATGTTTATGGAAAATTGATTTCATTAAAACTTGTCACCATAATCACACTGCCTAATTTTCAAAATTTCAAAGCCTATAGTTGTATGTGTACACATAAAATCCAACAACTCAGCAGTGAGCTTACAGGCATCAATAGCAAAAACTGATTCAAATTCCACAAGCATTTGCTCTTACTAGCATAGACTCACAGGTGCATCTTTTGCTTTGGCTGTAAGTCCCCAAATATGGCAGAGGCCTACCCAGATACACTGCAGTCATTGATCCCAAAAGAGGGGCTGAACACCCATGACTATCAAGACTGCAAGTTAAGTGAGAATCTTCCTCGCACTGTAAAACTGAACTTTGAAGTTGATATTTTGACATTTAGTCTTAACATTTTACCATACAAATTAGTCTGCAAAGCTAACACATGGCTAACATTTACCTTTGCTACTTATTTTAGAAGTCAGTAATAGTATTTCCACTAAAGCACCAGTGTTTTTTCCTAGAAAAGTCACAGACTATTTCCCAGGCACATGTTCTCTTATTTTTTAATCGCCACAATGCTGGACAGCTGAGGGTTCCCTCTCCATTATCTGAGTGCAAAACTGTTTGCATTTGTCACTATAAGGCAGTATAATGAGCCTTTAGGGTGCTCCCAGATGCTGGTGTTTAGTTCAACTTTCAGTTAACTTAATCCCTTTTTTGTTTGTTTAACTGTAATTTGTCTCTCTGAAAGGGAACTAGCTCAACACTAGCAGGTCCTTAGAAATCCAAAGCAGTAAGATATGAATTAGATTGCAGTGATAGGCAAGAAAGCAAGGAGATGATACAATAAGAACAGCTCCCAAATCTCATTCCTCTTTCTCCTGTCCTCCACCCTGCCCAAAGCCCATGTTCACATTAATAAATGAGACTCAAGCAGTGCCCAAATTCTGTTTGAATCCTCCAGAGCAAGCCTATCATATGAATTCTAGTGCAGGAACATTTCTTTGTATGATTTACCAAAACAGTGACAGCTGGCAGAGGAGTGTGCTTGCGGACATGAATCATGGAGAGAATTTCTGGAAGGTGACCCTCACGGGATGCAACGAAGAACATCCTGGTAGGAAATAAATGTGGACAGACTTTAAAAGTACTCATTACCATGAGTATGCAAAGTGGCTCATGAAAGTCACAGAGCAGAGCAGCTCTTCTTAGTCTTGTTTGAGGCGTTCTAAATGAAAGCACTGGCAGGAGAAACTCACACACAGAAATCAAAATAATCTCTGAAGGTGTCCTTTGATTTGGAAAGAGTTAATATCTTCCCTTCAGTTTTCCTCCTTTACTTGAAAAAAAGCAGCCACTGATTAAGGGCTAGCCTCAGAGAGATTAATTTCCAAACCATTCAAAGAATTTTAAAAAAAAGTGAGAAAAAGGCCTACACCTGGTAAACAGTGTAGTCATTTATCATATCCTGCTAAAGAAATGAATCCTACTCTCCCTTCCCCTTGCTTCCATACTTTCAGTATGTCTCCCAAGCCCTCACCCCCAGGAACATTAGCAGTGCTCACCTGGAGACTGCAAAAATGCCACCATTCATAGATCCAAAGCAGGAGAGTGCAACAAACACTGGTACAGCTAAAGAAAAGTTTCCCATTAGTCGTTCAGCAAAGGTCTGTTAGAAAAAAGAGAAAAACACACAATGACTTTTCAAAAAATGGGAAGATAATTGTCCTCTATTAACAAATTATCATGGTGTTAGTTATACTGCTTCTCTGCATCCCTTGATGAAAATTGTGCTGGGCATATGTTGCCTCTTCTGTGAGAGCACAGCTACTACAGCTGAGCTGTCCTACCCTTATCCCTGATGGCATGTGGAAGATCTCCAGTTGAAGCAGTGATGAGGAGGTGGAATCAGGCCCTGACTCATGTCAATTTAGACCATTATGGCTCCAAAGAAGACCAAGTCTGAATGTATCAAGGTCTGATCTGCACACCAAATACCTTTCATCTACAGCCTTCATTGCACTCAGCTGGTATGACTCAGTGGTATAGTCCATCCATTCAGGCTTTAGTGCTTTAGGTTAGCAGAAGAGCCTTAACTGGAGTTTGGGGCACTACATGCAACATGCATAATTTTTGTCACGTTGATAAAATGCTTTCTTTCTAGACCTCCTGTAAGCTACAGAATTTGGTCATTTTTTAAAACTCACATCAACTGAAATAAACACAGGCAGTATCACTAGTGGAAAAGAAATGGAATTATTTATTTCCTGATTGTGACTCAGATACTACAAATATAAAAATCGGTGTAATCACCACAATTCAGCGAGAACAATCAAAGCAGTATTTCCTAGTCAGGTTGCCTTGCAATTTCTTCCCAAATGAGCTCCAGTATTCACAGCAGCCCCCTTCCAAGCACTCAGGACACAGATTGTGCAGAAACAAAGTTACTGTATGCTGCTACAAGATAGTTCAGAGCTCTCTCTTCCATAATATTTGCAATTCCTGCTTCCCTGGAGCTGAACTTAAAATCTAGCACTGAATTTTTCAACCATGTACTTGGCTATGAAATGTAACTCCTATTGACTTTGTTGTAAGAGGTAAATAAATACAGTCCAAAGTTACATTATAAATGGCCTGAAGTGCAATCCCACTCATCAAAAATCAAATTTCACTGGAATGCTAGTGAGTGCTGCTATACTAAAACCTGACTGTATCTGTTCACCCAATCTTTTTCCCCCCTGAAAATAAGAATAATATCAACAAACATAACTGCAGCAGGAATATATCTTTGTATTTTTCTTCTGTAACTTACCACTGCTACAGCTTTTGAAAGCAGCAATTCCCCAGCACTGATTGTAGTGAAATAAGCCACGTTTGTTAACACATAGCCAACTGTGACGATAATCATTGAAATGCATATTGCGAGGGGTATGTTTCTGAAATACACAAGGTAGCTCATTATTTTACAATCTGGTTGCTAATCTTGTTGCCCTGAACGTGTAACAAATAACATGAGAAGAAGCCACTGATGATGGTGAATGCATATTTGGTCATCCCAAAATAACATCATCAGAAACTACCAGAAAAAAAAAGGAATAAACAAAACCCTCTACACAAAGGAAACAGGTTTATAATGAAGTGGTGAGAGACCATTTGAGAAAAGAGTCCTTTGGGGACACCAAGGCTTGTGGCCCTCATGCTTCCCACTGGTCCCCCACTTCCCATTTAAGTTGCCTACTCAGACTGACTTGCTAGCTGAACCCAAACACCTGGGGGTGTGTTTGCCATCTTCCCCTGGATACCAGAATATCCAGCATGCAAAATTCTGCCCTTTCCTCCTGGGTGTATTTCTTCTTTTACATACCTTATCATATCCCAGTTATCTCTCTCACTATTCAGGGGAACATGAGAGCAGAATATGACACAGAAATGGAAACAGCACAAATCTGTAAATTTAGCACAGCACAAATGGTATTGAAAAGCACAATTCCTCTGCCATCCTAGCTAGAAGACAGAACAATAACAAACAAATACATAATAATGCCAAACTTTTATATAGCATGTCCTTCTAGTCAGCAGAATTATATCTAGAAAAGCAGAATTATTTCTGTTTTCAAAAGGAGGAACACAAGGCACAGTGAATTTGTCCAAAGCCACATTGCAAATAAATGTTTGACTCAGGAGAAAAACCCAGATGCCTGAAGTGTTACTCTAGTCTCTTTCATCTAATATTATTGATATCTACATCATGTCAAGAAAAAACTCAGATCTGAAACTAACCCTTTAGTTCCAAGGCTGAGAGTGACAGTATGTATGGTCCCTCTGAGGAGAGCTGATAGCTCCTCTTTCATGGCTGGTTCCCTCCAGCTGTCTATATTAAGGCTGCTTTTGGAGGGATGGAGTGGTTGCCATGCATAAAACAGGTCACCCCAGGAGGTGGAAGAAGGGAAAAACAGAACTAGGAATTCTGGTATTCCAGAAAAGACCACAAGCACATTACTAAAGGACTACGGTAATCACCACAAATAAAAAGGTATTTTGAAAACCAACACAAAGATCCATTCTTTTCTGATATTGTGATAACACAGCCAGGTCAGAATTTAAGGACCTTCTTCACTACCGGTCCTTATTTCTCAAATAGATCCTTCACATCAGTATGGCTATATAGAGCTGAAAACAGGCTCTAACCTGAGACGGAATAAATAAATGTATTTATAAATAAGCAAAACAGGACAGTATCATTGTTGCATATCTTGCCCACCTCAGAAACCATGGTGTCAAATGCTCCCATTAACCCAGACACACAGGTAGGTGAGAGGATCATGCTAGTAATGTAACACCAAATCTGGGTATACATCATGATACTGTATTAAGTCACAGCTACCTCATGCACACATCTCAGTTGAAGAAATGGGAAAAAGGGAAGCCAGACAACTTTAGGATGTGTTTGTTGATGGAGAAGATGACAGCAAGGACTAGAGCAAAGAGTCCAGAATACAGGTGCTATATTGCTGGAAAACCCATATGGACACAAAAAATACTGCAGCTCTGCATGCTGATAATATGTGCCAAAATGGGGTTTGTAGGTCAGTTGCCAGATACATTGCAATCAGTTGGGTTAAGCTTCTTACCTGACCTGGGTGTAAATTGAATTCAATCCTCTTAGCATCTGATTCAAGGCAGGGATACTTGGATTTAAAGCCTCTCAGAGTGGGTATTTTATCTATATTTTCTGCATCACAGATGAATGCTTCAACCACCAAGCTTTTGGAAAAATCAACCCTGACTCCAACCCTAAAAAGAGTTTTTTCAGCCAAATATAGCCAATTTGGGCTTTTTTCACAAATACCATTTAAATGACTGAAAGCATATTGCTAAACTTACACAGATTATCTTTCTTTGTTCTAACTTTTACTAAACACTTTATATTCACATATAATTTAAATCCCAGTTTAATTTCTGATAAAACAAAATGGTAATTCAAAACTGGGGGAGTGAGGGGGGTGGGGTTCGAAGAATCATGCTTCCAAACATGACCCTTATCTTAGCACTGCAAGTCCTGCTTTGTTATGCTGAAGAGTGCTAAAGCCCTTGCATAGTAATACCACCAAAAAAACACACTCAGAAGAATAAGCCAGAACTAGTCAGGAAGCACTATTCATTAAAAAGCCTGCAAATCATAACTCAGCGCCTGGAGCAGCACAAGGGATGCTGACTTATAAGCTCCCAAGTCCCTCTTCTGGAAGGAAACAAGTGCTCAGGCTGCACCGCCTTTTGTCTCCTTTCAGAGGGCTGTCGTACACCCGCACAACCCTTCCAAGTGCTGCTTATTACCTACTGCTTCCAGTGACAGATTTAGACAGAAATAAAAGGCTGGTTTCAAGATTTCAGAGATAATTAATACATTATGGTTCATGTCTCACTGACACCTCCACTCAGATTCACACTTGGTCCTCAAATCACCTGAAAACACAGGCAGGCAAGTAGGAACCATGTGTAAAACCACTGAGTGAGAGCTTTAATTGTGTCTTTTCTAACCATCCAATTTAAGAGACAGTTTCCAATTTGCAACAGGATCCCATTATCAGACTCTCTGCAGTGAACTAAAGTCTCAATGCTGAAATAAAAGCTGTAGTGCCATTCACAATAAAGACTACCTCCTTTCCCTAGAAGATCACTGTACCAATTTTCTTGGAATACTTTAGATATTCTCCAGACTTCCAAATATTGTCTCTAAGTAAGAAAAATCATACCTATGTTCTATTCTCCATTAAATTTCCTCTACTGATGGAGTTTCCACCTTTTCACTTCTGCATTCTGTGAATCACACACAAGACAGGGTGTCCACAATACTGATTAGCAATATTTCTGATGTAAAACAAATTCACAGCTGCCTCACAGCTAGCTGAGACTTTTGGACTAGAGAGAGAGAAAATTTGATAAAACATATTTTCCACTTTTATTTTTTTTAAAGAGTTTGATTCATCAAAGCTCAAACATCTGATGGGAAACTTGACCCTATCAGTAGGAGATTTCTTCGGGAAAAAAATCTTAGAAGCAAAACACAAATCTTATCTTACTGATAAAGACCTCAGAATGGTCAATGGCTTAAAAACCATGGCACTGTGACTGCTCAGATACAGGAGACTGCAGAATCTCATATACTTAAAGCAAACTCAGGACTTCAACTTGCATTGAAGTGGCTACTGGTTACTATAGGATAGTACTCCTATTTTTGCACTTCATTTCAGAGTGATACTTCTAAAGATTTCAAAAGGAAAAGCAATTCTTTTCAAACCAGCTGTTTGTCTGAGTAGACCTTGAGGTGCTAATCACAGAATCATCATAGAATCATAGAATTGTTTGGGGTGGAACAGATCTTAATCATCTAGTTACTGTACCCCAGCTGTGGGCAAGGACACATTTCATTGAACCAGGTTGCTCAGGGCCCCATCCAACCTAGCCTTGATATTAGCTCCAAACCTATACAATTATTTGTAAATGTCTTGAGCATTAGTGTTAAGATGATATTCAAGCAGGCTGCTCCTTGGTTAGAAGGGGAAGCTGCTGCAATACTCATGTCTTCTCCCAAAACTTTGAAGAAAATCGGTATCTAAAGGAATCTGAGGATATTGATATTGACCATATAATTAAAAAGTCTTTTAAAAAGTGGGTGAGAGACAACTAGGACAGCTTCTATGTAGCTAAATGTTGACTAAAATTGAATTGAATCTCCATACCTTTTAAGACTTACCCATCCCTAGTTGCTATTCAAAGCTAAACCTTCCCCTTCTGCCCTATATACAGAGCAACTCTAATGAAGAATCACACTTGAACAAAGAGCACATTTACTTTGTGATCCCCAGAAAAAGAGTCACCAAGGAGCCTACCATCAATAAGAAGTCCAGTGCTGGGAATACAGCTAACCCATCCTGTGCTATACAAGGTTGAAATTGTTGCTAAATAATGCTGTATACTGCTTAGAAGCAGATTTCCTTCCACTAGAACCTGTAAAAGGCACAGGTGCTAGGGCATATGGTTCAGTTAATGGGGATAACCACTGGATTTTGCATTTAACCTTCAGTGTTGCAGAATCATAGATCTTCAGCTCTAGTACATCTCTAGTCCTACAAATACTTTTGCAAGAAAAAAATGAAAGCAGAGCAAGCAAAAGAAGGGAAAAAGAGAAAAAAAAAGATAAAAGGAAAAAGAGAAAGCAAGCCAGAGCAAGAACCTGAGGATGAGAAAAACCATCTCAATAAATCAGCTGAGCAACATTCCTGGAAATGTACAGCATATATCTCAGGTTAATGGCAACTTTTATAAGAGCAAGCAGTAAGCACTGAGAGAGAGCTACGTCCACTGAGGGGTATTCTTTCTATGAAATGACAACTACAGAGTCAAAGACACCTCTCCAAGCCAGCTGAGTTCACAACAATGAAGTATGTTCTTGCCAGATTCTTTGTTGCTTAGAGGTCATACCAAAACCTTTTCCTTGCATCCATATCAAAGCCAAGCTTCACAAATGCTCATCATAGTCAACTGTCCTGGACAAACCTGCAAGAGCAGGACCCAGCCAGGAAACATAAAAAAAAAAGGTTGAAATACATAGCTTAATTACTGATAAAGTTACATGAAATTACATCTTTACTGTAGAAAGGAAATGGTGGAAGATAATTTTACATATAAATTTAGAATGAAAATAGTAAAGAAGGAGAGAAATCCTAATTCCCTCATATGACTTACAGGCAAGTATTTCCTTAGTTTTCATGAGCATGATGCTGTATATTCTGTATTTCCTTAGGTGAAAATTTACCACCAGAGGTGTTTCAAAATTTCCCTTTTGCAATAATTTATTCACCATTTGCAATCTGCTAAGCAATTTTCCAAATTAACTCTTCCCAGATTTTGGCACTCTTAAAAAAATCCACTGCACTTCCCATAGCACCAAAGCCTGGCAGAAAAAGAGCAAATTTATTACAAGAGCAAATTTATCCAAATAACCTGACACTGGAAAAGAAATAAACAAATACAGAAATAAGAAAGTGGCAAGAGAAATTTAATATTCCCAGGACTTCAGTGCAAGACTAGAAGACAAACAGGTTTGCCTTAGTAAGTGCTGTGTTCTAGAGTCCAAACTATGTCTCTGACCATTCCCAGGCAGTCATTCTGTGAGCTATGGCGATCCCAAATCCTGAACAGTAAGCAGTATTTTGATATAAACTCACGTATCCCTGACATGTTTTTCATGTAAAGAGCAGCCTATAAAACAACACATTACACTGAAGGGATCAAACAGTCCTCACCATGTCAACAGGTGAAAAAACTACAAGCTCATCCATCTGCTAGGAGAAAAGGCAGATGTAAAACTTCAAAGGAGGTCACCTCCCAGGACTGAATCAAAGCCAGAAATAGAGAGACAAAAGGGATAGGAATCATCACAGTACCTATCAAATCCACATATTTCTACATGCTAACCAGTGTCTCAGCAACTGCTGACTTCAGTGACAAGTTATTATTATTTTGTTTATTGAAGTGAAGATACCCATCAGCTAATCATCTCTTCCCTTCACTGCCTCCCAATATGTTCCATCCTTATGTTCCAGATCAGAGGAACTTGCAGTCTGTGGGCTTGCAGCTTACAATTACAAAATTATTGAATAGACCATATTCAATTACATAACTGCTCTTCATCATCTTGTGATTTTTTTTTTTATTTTGAGAGAAGGAATGAAAGAAAGGAAAGCTCAGTCATTAAGCTGCACTCTCATTTACACCATCACATGCTCCATGGATGCTACTGCTGAAGTGAATTTTAAAGGGCTCCCCTTCTTCATTTCCATGCTTTGGTTCTTACTTCAGAGACACAGCAGCATGACACTGGGGAAAAAAGCGAAGATTCAGGCTACAGTCTGCATTTAAAAGTCTTCTTTCATTCTATCACCTAGAAAGAGAAGAAAACAGCTTCTGCTGTGTTACTCATTTACTTCTTAGTGTTTGACTTCACTGGTTCAGATTATAATTGCTTACAGTTCATAAATAGGGACTTCCATGACCAACTAACTTTAAAGGGTCATATTGTGTCATCAGTGTGCTGCAAAAGGCAGGAAACTTCCTTAATTTCTCAGATGTTTTCAGCACTTTTCCCAACAGGCTCTCCTCAAAAACCAATTAGCATAAATACTGCCTTGTATTAAGACTTTGGTAAAAATTGCACAGAGTAACACTCTTTTCCATAAGACATCCTTTCAAGCAAATCCTCCCAGCTCAAATCTCAAGAAGGAAATCTGTCCACAGCCCTTGGGAAACTGAGTTGTTATGCTCACAAGGGGATTTGCTTTAATTTTAATAGAGATTTGAAGTTGGCTACGATGTCTTTCTGTACAAACTCAGGTTGCCAAGCCAGATCTGACCAGAGTGCTCATTTACGTCATGGCTCAAGCCCCACCCTGTCAAGTCAATACCTTTTATGAAACACCTTTCTTATTGATTGCTCTGAAACTTGTATTCCCAGCCAGAGATACTCCTTGTGGTCAAGCAGAATCCTGAATCATTCTGCATGGAGTAGACAGCACTACTGGCATTCCTGAAGCAAACTATGCAAACACAGATATCAAAGATGACAGCTAAGGACAAAAGACTTTTGAGATTACAGCACTAAATATTAGTCTCGCTGTCTCTGCTTAGCCATTTCTTGTATAGCAGGCATATGAGCACTGTTAGGAGCCAGAAACTGAGCAAAAGAGGCAGCACACAGAGCTGCTATGGGGGCTAATTTTTAAAATCTCTTTAAAAGAAGAAATGGAATACAGACATGAAACATAAAATACTGATCACCCCCTCTGACTTCTCAGTCAATTCTATTTCCATAAGTATATCAAGTGCCAGTGTTCAACATCTTTATGTTACCTCAGTTGCAAACTTACTGTACAAAGTTTACAACTGTTTCCAAAAGGCATGTGAAATGTGGCTTTTATTCTGCACTGTAACTTGACCCCAAGTTACATCCATCCTGAGAACCTGAAAGCCCCAAGGAGGTGGCTTTTCTTTCCTATTGCTATAGTCATACCTGCAGGAAAATAATCCTACACTAGGAACTCAAGTGTGCTTAGTGTTAGAGTCTGGGAAGCTTAACCAGAGAACAGCCAGGTGCCTGGAAAATGCAAGATCTCTAGCAAAGAATCTGAATTTTGCATTTCACAACCTGAAATAGTAATGAAGACAATGGTTATTTATCTAGTGTATTGCAACAAAAGTGAGGTTTAAGTTTGATCTGTAATTAAAAGTTTGTCTGCCACTCTCATAAAAGCTTGCCTTTTTAAAAGCAGTATAGTCTAAATTCAGAGGATTCAAGTACAAACATATTGTCACTCCTGAATCTGATGAATGTCTTTTATGTTTCTATATTACAGCATCATTTAACATCACCCTCCTTTTATTTCATTTGTGGGAAACCTTAATGTCCTCAAGGAAGTCTGTCCCCTTTTCCACCAGAGAGGCAAAACCTCAGATTTTACCTTTATTGCCCAGCTCTCTCCCAACCAGGAGTAGAAAGGAGCACCTCTGCTCTCTCAAAAAAGCTCCAGCATTTTATTTTCTTCTGAGGTCTATTTGCTGGAAGTGCTCCCAGTACTGCCAGTACCATAGGTTATGGTGAGAAGCACTAGTAAATCACAGTGCTTGCTTGGAGGCAAGCAAACCTGACACAGGGCCATAAAAACAAAGCATCTGCCTGCACACAGCTCCTGTATGGAAATGAAGGGGAAAGGGGCAGAGGCACAATCCAAAGCACTTCCTCCAAGCTGCTTTATTTAGCACATGATAGTGGGTCTAACTTCCTCTTAACAGCTCCACACCAACACATACCTCATTGCCAGATTTAAATAAATGTAAAAGGGAGGAAGTGAAGTAATTGTGTATTAAAAGTAGTTTCATTTATTACATCAGGCTCTCCTGGGAATTTGAAATTATTAATTCCCTAAGCACCTGATTTATGAACAGCATCTACTTTCTCTAGACAGGATCACTTTTCTTAGGAAAGATGGACCACTGGCAGTAGTTGGCAGTGGGGGAGTGAGGGATATTTAGAATTCTAAACAAGGGAACCTGATCTGGGAAATGTGCCCATCAGGCCACACAGCTGAGAAACCTAAGCCATCATCTACTGCATAACAAGATCATGGCCAAGGAAAGAGATTACAGTGGTTGTGAAAGGAATCCCACTAAAAACCATGCTGCCTGTCACAGTACCCTGCCCATGTTCCTCTAAGTACCTCATTGTTTGCAGGGAGTGGGGCTGGGGTGCAAGAAGAGCCCTGCCTTGATCTGTATTTCTATTGCCCACACCAATGATATAGGCTTCTAATTTGGGTCAGGGCAAATGACAGAGCAACACTTTGAGTAATTCAGGGAAGCAGGCTGGCAAGGCTGCTGTCATTCCCAAAATGAGCCATTCAAGCTCACAGCCTGGCAACAAGTAGCCTGAATACAAAACACCTTGCTCAGTTCCAGTGGAAGGTACAGGAAGGAATGCTACCCCCTCAACCCCTCTAACAGCTGGATTTTTTGGGAAGCATCACTGGTAGCATATTAATAACTCCTTACAGTAATACGTTGGAGTCTGAGACACAGAGTGTATGCCCTTGTTTCTGATACCTAACTCTAAGATCCAGAAAAACACTGAATTTCATATAATATGGAATTAATGAGCATGTTTTCATGGTGATACATGAAAACAACTGTTAAAATTAGATAGAGAAAGCTAAAAGTGTAAGTGTGTAGATTATAGAGTTTTCTTAAGTCACTGGGTGAAAAAGTTAGTTTAGAAAGCAGAAGACAAGACGGAGGATTTAGAATGTTGTTTCTTTTCCTTCTTTCTTCTTCATGTTCTTCTTCTAGAGGTTTTTGGGTAATAATAAGTGATTGGTTAGAAAATGCTGCAGTGCAGCACACAGGTGATGGGTCATTGGGTCATAAAGAAAAATAATATACATGTCTATTGTTGATTGGAAAAGAATAAGGATAAAAAAACTGCATTGTTCGAGGCCATATTGTGCTTTTAAAGCCAAAGTGAGCCACAAGGCCTTGTTGTACCATCAGAAGAAATGTACCAGATTGCAGCGATTTAAACTTGTGCAGCTAGTCCAGAGAGACCTGCCAAGTTTTGTAATGACCTTCCAATAAACACGAGAAACAAGATTCTAACAAGCTCGTGAGTTTTCTTCAAATCTAGAGAACTGAGATAAGTGGGACTCCCCATGAGGGAGGATCCCAAAAGGAGCTCAGCTCAGAGGAGACTGAGAAATCCAGGAGGAGAAAGAAAAGTTACATAACAAAGGAAGGTAAATGCTTAGGTGCACAGAGCACAGAGGGAAGAGCGTGTATCTCTGTGTGCATGTGCATAAAAGGAGCCAGATTTTTCATACTTGCTAAATTCTTTGACATTTAGTTTTGAGCAGGAGACTTTCCACAATGCCAAGAATCATAAAGGAACAATTTGCTGCTGTATGTTACCATTGATATCTTAGCATGAATGAAAACTGCACCATTGGTGAGGAAAAGAGCAGCTATTTGTAACAAGGAGCACCATGGAAACTGAAATATCATTTACCAAGAAAGGCTCTTCTTCTGAAGGAATTCAAAATGAGAAAAATGGTAACTGTAGATGCCTTAAAGCATTAACATTTTTAAAGATACAAAAAGGTGTAAATGAAATTAAAAGGAGATGTCTTACCAATACTGCATTTCCATGAAGGTAGCTATCTGGCAGATAAATTGGTTTTTTGCAGAAAGGAGGGAAATTATGGCCTTGCTAAGGACAGCCCAGCAGACTGCCTACAGATGTGGGACAGCCCATATAGCAAACTGAAAGAACTGTATTTCTGACATAGAACAGAAATCCAGAAAACTCCAAATGTGATCTTAAATTTGCAGCACACAGCTTAACAGTCCTCATTGTAAACCTCTTCTTCCATGTATCTAACGTAAACCTATCTGGTTTATAATCATTACTCCTTTTTCCATAGATTGCAACAGATCCTGCTAAAAATTTGTTGGGGGTTAGGTGTCGTTCTTTTAGTTACCTGTGGAATTTTTACCCATTAGTTGCGAGGGGGGGGGACCTAACTGCGGGTACTTGGTGGATACTTGAAGAAGACAAAGAGTTCGTCTGGGCCCAGGGGGGGAAGGGGTCAAGAAAAGGGGAGGGAGGGGACAGTTTGGTGGGTTTCTTCAGCTTCGGAGAAGGACACTTTGGGAGCTGTTGCGGTGGAGAGAAGGGAATTTCGCCATCACCCAGATGGAGCTGCTGCTTCTTCTCCTTCTTCCCTCTTCCTTGCTGGGCCTCACACCCCCTGTCCTGCCGGGACGTGTGGCAGTGCCAGCCACCGCCGCGGAGCTGCTGATACACCTCATCCACCAGCCCAGGATCTCAGCTCATCCCTGCTGTTCCAGCCGACTGTTCCTCAGAGCCCTGCAGGAGCACCGGGACTGACTGCCCGAGGGGTTTGTGAAAACAAAACCTCTCCTCCATCCCGTCTCAGCTGAGAGAACTGTCCCGGGGTCCCTGGTTCTGTTTCCTTGCTAATGCTGTAGTTATTGTTGTTTGTGTGCCTTGTTATACACACTAGTAAAGAACTGTTATTCCTATCCCCAGATCTCTGCCTGAAAGCCCCTTGAGCTCAGAATTATAATAATTCGGAGGGAGGGGGTCTACATTTTTCGTTCCAAGGGAGGCTCCTGCCCTCCCTAGCAGACACCTGTCTTCCAAAACCAAGACAAAATTCTGTTTTCATTTTTCTTGCAGGCCCCCATTTAAAAACATCAGCTCTGTGGAACAGGACAAATCTCTTGTTAGTTTAGCAATAGTGCTTGCAAGACATTTTTTCAGTAACAAAAATAAGCACAAAACAAATAGCAGGATCTGGGCCTCTGTGGGAAAAATTATGTTTTTAAGAGCAGAGAAAATATGTAATGCACCGTGCTCCATGGTCATTCTAGTAAAGCATTGTGACTCTGTCAACAACCTGCAACTAAGAAAAAACTTCTCTTCATGGCTTTCACAATCACCAAGCAAGAATCCTAAAGCATTTCTGCTTATTTTCACATCCATTGAAATATTTCTCCCTTAGACTCACAAGCAGTTTATTCTCTGATGGGAGTTTTGCCCTAGGAAAAGGAATTCCACAGTCTTCTATTTTCCTTGTGGATAAATCTTTACTTTTATCTGGTTGTGCTTAGCAACTGTTTTTTCCTGTAATAAACAGATATGATAAACTAGAAATGTCTGTCATTCCTCTACAGTGTTGGATAAATGTAAATTTTCTTTCCTTTAAAATATCCCCACATAGAAGTTACACTTCTTGTCATATCAGAGTGCTATTCATTATCCATTCTCTATGGAGGAGGTCTCTAAACTGCTGTTAGACATTTTCAAATGATGATATCAAAACTGTTCTTGTAAGGGATTTTTAATTCCATCACACTTCAAAAAATTAAATATTATTATATAGTCTACTTTTTCACAATAAACAAAACATAATGAGAAGGTGAAGATGCAAATAACAGCACTTGTTCAACAGCAAGTGTTACAAGTGAATGAGGATTGACATAATAAACCACAGCACCACAACTTGTGAAATGCAGATTATTCACTTCACAGCACCCATGAAGTGTTAATAATCTTATATAAATCCTCTTAGTTTACATTTCATGGATATAGCCTGTACTGTAATTTAAATTACTAAAAACCCTAATGGTCACTTAGTTAACAACAGTTGTTCCATAAATAAAATATCACTATCACTATGTGTTTAAAATTCCAAGATATTCACAGCCAAATATCAACATGTAAGCTACACTGTAAGTGACCAGAACCTGGTCCCAGAACATCTGCACACCCATAAGCACTCACATAAAATAGCCACCATGCAGGAAAGGGGTTTGCAGGGGATTAAGAATCTTAGCATTCACTAGCTAAGATCAACGCTCTTCTGATGGAAATTCTGGTGTAACACAAGAAAGGATGTATTCATCTACAGAAAAGACGTACAAAGCCACATTGTCTTGTTTTGATATGACTATTACATATCTTAAATACAACCCAGCAAGCTGACTGCCTATTAAAGATGAACAATCATATAAGAGAACCCCATTTAATGTCTCATACAAAAAGACAGTATCAGAGTAAGTTATTGTGCTGGCTGAACTAAGTGGAACATATTCCTTTCCTTGTGTGCAATAATACCATTGTTACTGGAATTTTGACCGTGCTGTTCTAAAGAATAACTATTCATGGTGGCATGGCACATGTTAATGACTCTTTGTGCATTATAAAACTCCAATCTGATGTGCATGACTGCAATAAAGAGCATATGGCCCTTGCAATTTTTGTTGCCCATTGCTTTGTTTGTATTTTATTCTCTGATTTTATATATTATCACAGTAAAAAATGCTGTCTCTTACTTTCTCTGACAGTCATCTCACCACCTCTGTCAGATGATGCCAGCCAGCATCAGCCTAATGGTGCTCCAGTAAAAGATTTACTGTTAATGGCAAGCAAGATGCTGCTACTTGTGCTGGTATAACACCCTGCTCACCTAAAACTGCCTTAGCACTCTGCTCTTCCTCAGTTTTGAGGCTCAGCATTAAAGAGAAAAGGAAATAAAAAGTGACAGAAGAGGGACATCCCCCTTTGGCTCCAGAAGAGGATACACCACATACAGATCACAACATTGCACTATGAATTAAAGTAGTTGTTGCTGCCCTGTATAACTAACCATATGTAGTGGGGGTGGTTTGCTTTCACAAATACCTGGATAAACGGATGTGAGACCTTTTTCTATACCCAGGCTATAAACCAACACTGACAGTACCCGTGAGAAAAGGTTGATCTACAACTTCATAAGGAATTTCATGGTTTTGACTGGGGTTTACAGTGAGATTTCAGTGCTATTTGAAACACAGATTTAAATCTCAGACCAAAACATTAGCGTGAGTGCTCTGAGTCACCTCCACAAGAGCTAATGCTGTTGGTAAATACAGAAATAAGAGCTCAAACATCAGACAAAAACAGGTTCCGCTTTTAAAGTGGGAAGACCCTGGGAGAGGTTTGCCTACAATGCAGAGCAGCACTCACACCAGAAGTTCTATAAAACATGCTTGCTCTTACAAAGAGTGCAACACCCCTAGTACCCAAGACAAGAGATGTGTGCAGCAACTGTTCTGAACCACCTCAGTTGGACTTGTCACCCCAGTGAATTTATTAATTTTTCTATCTACCCCTAATACACTGTTGCCCATCTCTTTTCCAGTAATTTCAGTCAGGCCTCGTGCTTATGAACCACCAAAAGAGAATGAAAATGTCTAATGGAACCTTCCCTGTGGCCAAGAGAAGAGCTGCTCAGCTCTGAGAAACCTATCATCTCTCCACTAAAATGCACTCTTTTCTACAGCTCTGGACCTTCAGCAAAACATCAGTCTTGTAAGGGATTTTTATTCCCACCATGAAAATTCTGCAGAGCAGCTCAGGTTCCCCATAACAAGGATACTGCCACCCTTCTGTACAGGTACTGCTATGTCCCTCAGTGAAACAGATGTTAGAACAGTTTTGTACAAGTTTCAGCTGGTGAAAATGAAGGAAAATCAAGGGCAATGAAAACTTTAAAGGTTACGATGTTTTGTGTTGCATTACATTACCCTGCTGGTAAATTACAATAAAGATTACAGTTTTTCCAGCTACCCAGACAGTAGATAAACATTTGTTTTACTTTCTTAGGAGAGCTGATTCATAGTAACCATGACTCACATAAACAAACAGAAATTATTTAAAAAACCAACAAGTAAAACCAGCAACAGGAAAGAAAACAAACCTTACACTCAGCAGGTTATCACACTGGCAAACAAGATCAGCCATGAGGGCTAGAAAGGGACAATCTGCTGTGCAGTGGAACAACACCATGCACCACACATTGAATAGCCACTGAGGGAACAGACAGGGCCAGCATGTGGTCTTGTCACATCCTCACACCTTGGAGACACCAAAGCTCCATGAAACAGAGTGGCTGCAGGACCCTCTGCAGCAGCCAGACACAGCCTTGGCACCTGGGACACACTTTCTCCACTCTGAAGCAGGAAGGAGGGCAGGAAGCTCCAGCTGAGCTCCCCGGTCTTTGCTTCCTCAAAAGAGGTGCCACAGGTTTGGCAGAAGAAAACCTGATTGGGGGCTTGTATCCTAAGTGTCTATTTTCATGTAGATGTTTACCCCTTCTGTGTACACTGCAAGCAAAACCTCACCTATACCTGGTCATGGCATCTTTGATTGCCACCAATGAATTAACAAAAGCAGTAACATGTAAAAAGATTGTAATAGTACAATAGTTTTGGTTGGAAGCTACCTTAAAGACCACCTAATTCCAACCCTCTGCCATGGACACAGACACCTTCCCTTTGACCAGTTTGCTCAATCCTCATCCCCTCAGAAAACATTAGCCCAGACACAATTTCTCCACTGGCCCTGGATAAAAAAAGAAATAAGGACATGCATCACAGCAGCCCAGGCATCTGCATGTCCACTCACCCAGTGAGTTTGCAGGAACCTCTCCCACCCATCTCTCTTGCAGTAAGATCCTGCCCCAATGATGCATTTTTAGAACTATCAAATAGTTCTAACAAATAAACTTCAAAAAAATTCAGTTGTCTCCAGAATTGTGAAGGAATTCATCCAGTCATTTTCATTTCAAGCTGGTTCTTTTATCTTAAGCCATAGAATCTACATAAACAGAAACAAACGTATCATAGCAATGGCTTCTGAAGTATTGCCTTAATGTAGATGCTGCCTTAGAGGGGGACAATCCTGCAGGCAGCATGCACTCCCATGATGTTTTACCATCCTCCCTCCCAACAGCACACACAGAACAACCACTATTAACCCAGTGTCCTGGGTTAGTATATAGCAGTATGGTATTACACTTTCTGCCCTTGCAATTTATCTTTTTCCTTCCATCCTACACCTATGTTTGCTGAATAGATATGATTTTGCAGGTAGCTGACTATCTTCCTGATTTCTAACTAATGTCTTGGTGGTATCCTTATTACATTTTTGAGACATAAAAGGAGTTAGAATCAGATTCTGTATCAGACAATTAGGGGAGAAAGAGCAGAGGTAGCACTATTAATTTCAACACACATATCCACAAATAGAACCCAGCAGAGCAATGCTGCGTCTATCTGTGCATCTATAGCACTCATTTTTATTCTGCCATTTTCCCACTCACTCTTCTCCAACACCCAATGCCAGGTGTCTGCTATAAGTTAAGTCTGTATGAAATAATAATTTGGTTTATAAAAATCAAACAAATACATAGAAAAAGATGAGTATTGTGTTTCTTTAGTGTGCCCTCAAAGTTTAGGTATGAAAACTGCATTGCCTAGTCCTGAATATTAAGCCTTCAGCTTAACTTTCATGTGAGAAGAAGTACTTTGTACAATCAATATAAATGTTAGAAAAGGCAATTATACAAGTGACCTTGCCTGGCTTCATTCGATAGTGAATCATTAGTCTTCTCAACTGCAGTTTTATAAGACATCCTTATTGTCTTAATTAATGATCAAGGTACATCTTTGAAATCTTTAGAGACACTATAGATTACATCAGTCTCTTTTCTAATTTACACATATTGACTGGCTTATCAGTTCAAACCCTGCCACTTCACTGCAGTCAATTTCTAAACAGAACATCACTTTTTTTTTCTTTTTTCTTTTTTTTTTACATGAAATAGAAAGATAATGAAGTGGAAGTAGGAGATACAAAGACCTGAAGACAAGTGAACCAATTCAAATGCTAAATTTGGGTAGAAAGCAGCTGCCAATGACAAAGATACAGCACCCATGGGTCATCTCTTTATGGTGTAGAAATTCGCCACAGGACTCAGCAGTGATAAAAGCAACCAAAAAAGTGGGGTAGCAAAAAAAAAAAAAAAGTAAGCAACTGCCCACAAGAAAAGGAAAAATAAATAAAAATATCTAATAATATGTGCTGTATGTCATGTACACATCTCTGAACATCGTAGACTGTAACAGCATCCATTAGGTCAGTCCCTAACTAAATGCCTAAGGAAAACATGCAGCCTCTGGAAAGAAGTAGGTACACACAGTCGCTGTCTCTGCCTGTCTCAGAGGAAAGGAACAGTGCCCAATGAAATCTGTTATCCCTCCTGCTGAAGCCTTTGCTCCCTTTGATCACCCCGATGACAGGCAATTCATGCAATGAGTCATCTTCCCAGACCCTCTGCTGCCTGCATCTATTGCTCTGGTGAATTCAGAGCACAGCTCAGACACAAAGTGCTGAGTGAAAAGGTTGCTGAGTCACAAAGTTGCTGTCAAACACAGGGCAGGGGTTTTGCAGTGTTTTTCTGCATACATCTGGATCCCTCCAGACTCAGACTGCACAGAACACTGTGCTTTCTAGCTGTGCTCTCTATTCCTTCTCTCTTGTGACACAGCACTGCTGTTAAGTAGGACCCAATGCAGCTATGGGGCAGTGGACACTCAGGTGTGGTGGGAGGAATTTGTGTTCAATGGCCAAGAATAAGGAAAATAAGAACAGAAGGACCAAATCTGTATCCTCAGTTGATTATACTATATATGGTAGCTACTATGTTGAAACTCTCAAAAATTACAGGGCCAAAGAAATGTCTTCACTACAAGACTACAGGATAATCCACAATATCAAATCCAAAAATCCAGTCCAATGTAACTGAAGCTAACAAAAAACTTTAACTTTCTTGGTTAAAGAAACCTATTATTTGGATTTTAGTCTGGGTTACCATTTCCAATTCCATTCTGACCCTTTCTCCATTTTAACTCAAGCTGATAACACAGTTAAAAACACAGTTTCACTTCTTTCCCTGGTTGGAAATATTGTTTGGATTCAGTGACTCCCAACAAATCCTATCACAGACTCCAATTAGGGCTCACAAGCAAGTCGCAACCCTTGAATCATTTACATGTATCACATGCAATGTGAATGTAAAAGTGACTCAATCACATTTTTTGTCAGCAGAACCAAGAGATTGTCAAGGTTAGGGCATTTATGGCACAGCTCCTGTGGAGTGGGATGGAGAGTTGTCTTAGGCTACAATGTAAGATGTAACCAAAAGTATGTATTCTATTACCACCTGTTAAAGCCAGGTAGGGCAGTGTTCTTTATCTCTTCCATGACCCATCCTCCCTCCAGGGTGATATCTTCTGTTAATGGGCCATTGAGTCTCACTGCAGGACTGATTAAAAATGGCATCATCCCATTGTGAGATGCTCCACCCTGGGGGAGGAAACAAGCATTCCTACCTGGATATAATCTAATCTTTGGAACACCACAAGCAGCCTTATCCACTGAAATCACAGGAGCTACATAACCACCACTAGACCTTCAGAGGAAGACCAGACCCTTCTACAAGATCACCAACAGAATGACATCTATCACTTCAAAATGATTGCAGCCACCATTTAATTGGACTACTACCACCATCCTGACCAACAGGATGTCAGGTTGTACCCTGACTCTGTCAGGTTGAGCCAGTGTTCTTTGCGTTTATTTTAATTTTCTGATAAAATTGTAGTTCTGAGTTGGAGCCTCTCACTGATTGCTTTCAAACTAGTACAAAAGTGAAAAGAGGAAAGGTTGGAGCCAGAATTCAGGAATGTTCAAGGTCAGGTTGGATGGGGCCCTGAGAAGCCTGGTCTAAAATCTCCCAAATTAGGCATGAAAAAAGAAAATAAACAAAGGCAAAGCAACTCAGACTATTTGGATCCCGCTCATAAGAGAATTTCCAAATTCCAGCAAGAGTGGCATCCTTCAACTTAAAAGGAATAAAAGAAATTTATGAAGGAAAAAAAGTTTACATACTGAGATTTCATAAATCTGAATTATTAAAAACACGCATCCAAGACTGAAATACTTAGTTACAGAAATGAATTATTAGTAATTTCTAAAAGAAACAATAAGTAATGAGCTGAAGATTTGAGTCATGCAAATAGTAAGGAGCTAATAAGGTTAATGAGAAAACAGAAGTAAAGATCATTTTATTAACCATAGTCTCACGCTGGTGAGTCAATTCCCCTGAGAGGTAGTAATTGTCTACTTGTTCCTCTCAAACACACACAAATACTACTGAATTGTATTCTTAAATGCTTTCCATACATTTTACAAATAGCAAAACCCATGCTTGGTTTCATGAAAGTACATTTCAGCTAGTAAGTTAATTTTTTTCTGTATTTGGCAGATTCAGCTCCCCATTAAAGGATTTTATAGATCTGTGAACACAGATTTATCACTTACAGAGGGAACAAATAAACTGTAGAAATTAATTGAATTCACCAGGTTTGGATGCTTCATCCGAGATGCCTCCCAGATAACTGAAAGAATTTTAGCAGACTGTAATGCTGTTAGATGTCAAATTTAGAAATTATAAAACTTCTATTAAAGTGACATAAAAATCGCTGTGGGGAGGCTAATTAGAACATCCTCAATCTAAGCTGAAGGATAAGTATTCAAGTGCAAAAAATACCAAGACACGAATAATATATAGAGGAAAAATGCAAATGCTCACTTAAGTGACCTGGATTTTCCTTTAAAGTAAACTGATGAATTCACATGAGCAAATGCACTTTACAAAATACTGGAAAGATTAGCATTTGTCTCTTTTGATTATCTTCAGATAAAATATCACTATGTAATCCTATAACTTCTGCACTGAATATTTGGCACTGTAGCCTGACACGAAGAAAATGGAGTCAAATGTATCTTTTAAGAATAAGTACACTATAATGACACAAGAAATATTTCAAACTTCAGGCAGATGAATCTTTCTAGTGTCTAAGAGTACTGATATTAATATTCCTCCTCAGAGTAAATCTTGTCATTAAATTATAAGATAACAAAAAAGAAATGCAAGAAGCAGAGAGGCAGAAATATCAAAGGCTTGCATTCTCTCAATTAACACAAAAAATATTTTTTAGTCTTTTGATTACTGGGAATCTGATCCCTAATCAGTGGCTAGATTGACAATGAGCAATAGTGCAATTCAAGTTTCTGACTGACTTTGATAGAGGGTTGCATTTTAATGTGAAGCGCCAAAAATCAGACGGCTAAAAATAACAAGGGAGCTAGAAGAGTTGTAGCAACTTAGCCACCATTCTACTTCCATCCATCTGCATCTCTATAAAGCTCAGACAGACTGAAGATAACACCCCTAATACTTTATTTCGCTCTCTCAGTCTTCACAGATGCAAAGTTGACTCTATAATCAGAATGAGTGGGTGGCACATTAGCTAGACATGACACTCACATTATTTAAAAGCAGTATAAAAATAGATTATATCAAACGTTTTGATATCCTAATTTTACAAAATGTCAGATGACATCAAGCTCTGGTGACTTGCTATACAGCTACTGTTTCTTGGTGCTTTGGAAAAGAAGGAATAAATGAAGTGAGAAGAACACTGGAAAAATCTAATAGAAAAACTGACTAATCTTAGACCCCAAGGTCATAGCAAAGCAATTAATTTCTTGGTTTTTCAACAGCACAAGACATGATTTATCTATCAGAGACCACACTTATAAACACTATACATCTCAATAATATGTTCTTCGCACTGTGTAACTTTTTAAACAATGATAGATTGCCTGGGCTGGACCACAGTTATTTTACAAACGGAAATGAAATATTTGCAAATGAAATGGTTCAATAACGGGGGGGAGGGAAATGTAAAAAAAAAAGTGGAAAAAAAGAAAGGATTTGAGACAAACTTTGAAGAATTCAAGATTTTAGAGAAGATGAGGCCTTAATTAAAAATAAGCCCCATTAAATCTAATGAAAATAAATAGATGGACCTTGCTAAAATTTAAGGTAGATAAAGAGGATTTGATAAAATTAGAGGTTAATCATTGGCTAATAACCAATTGTCTGTCAACTTTATGCTTGTTCATCTGGGATTATAATGAGAAACAAAGAATCTGGTAAGGAACTTCAAAAACATAAGACAATTGCAAATCAGCAACCCACTGAAGATATGAAACTGGGAGTTCAGCCAAGGGTTCATTTGTCACTTTGCATTGAAAAGGTAGAAACGTCAGAACAAGGAAGAGCCATATCCCTTCCTCCCCTTTGTGACCCCTACTCATAAAAGGACCACCGATCCATTTCAAGGAACAAACTACGCATGCTTAATTGCTTTTTTCTCAATTAGCATAGGAAGTGGAAAGTGGATGGCAACTGGGTTATGAATATGCATTTGTATTCAATATTTCTGTAAATAAAAAGCCTGTATTCACCTGTATTCGGGGCCATGTGCATTAAGGGGAGACCCAGCACTGCCCAGCGCTGTCACGGGGTCCCTGGTTCTGTTTTGTTGTTAATGCTGTAGTTATTGTGGTCTGTTTGCCTTGTTATACACACTAGTAAAAAACTGTTATTTCTATCCCCAGATCTCTGCCTGACAGCCCCTTGATTTCAAAATTATAATAATTCAGAGGGAGGGAGTCTACGTTTTCATTCCAAAGGAGACTCCTGCCCTCCCTAGCAGACACCCGTCTTCCAAAACCAAAACACACTCTGTAACCCCGAAATGTCTTTGTCCATTTCAGTTGGATATTGATACTTGATCATATCCATATTTTGGTAAATCAGATTATGCCAAATAGTATATATAATATATATAATAGTACTTAACTGCAACTGAAAAGTAATCTATGCTGTAAAATGCTTTCAGAATCCACGTCCTTTGAAATTCTATCATTTTTATCCAACAAATGTAAAATAATTCCTAAATTCAACAACACCAACAAAAGTCTACACTGCCAAAGAAATAAAATTATTTAGTAAAATAAGGGCTATAAATTAACATCTCTCAAGTTGTCCCCTTGACAAGACTACTTTGAAACTAGTAAGGAATTTGAGTCTAAGTTTCCCTCCCCTTTCAGTGAAATATTTTCTCCTTCTTCCAACACAAGCCTAATCTTCAGAACTTGAAGAATTCAGGCCAACCATCTAATCATAGTTAGGATGGAGCACAATTTTGTTAAAATGGTATTCTCTTTAGCCAGCATCTGACATAACCTGACTGACTTTGACAAGGCTCTGAAGATGTTGCTGTGATGTGAAAATACTGCTGTGACATCTTGTCTGGAGGCTACCAAAATTCTTGATCAACTATAACACTGATCCTGAACTCTGCTCAACCTAGAAACGGAAGAGGGAAGTGCCCTTCAGGCATGAGCTGCTTTAAGGGTCTTGATTGAAAAAACTCAGCTTGTTTTTTGAGAGTACATAGTGGGTGCTCAAGAATACAGATGAAATCAAAGATTAAGTACAAGAAATGAGTCTAAACATTCAACATGAATGATTTCTAGTCCTCTGAATTTCCTGCTTCAGACAACATGGCTCCTGTCAATTTTCAAGTTGACAAACTCTCTGAGACCTGGTCGTCCCTTCATTCACCTATTATTTAATAATGCATTACAGTAAGACCTCAGTTTTAAACTGATCCTTATAGTGTAAGAAAATAAAAAAGATCAAAGCTCCATGTGATGTAGGTGCACAAGTTTGTTTTGGTGAAGCTCTGCTTCAAGGATTATTTAGGTATTTTATTTGAAACAATTGCTATTGATCCAGCCTGTACATTCAAAGCATAATTTTCAAAAAAAGGAAAATGAATTTGTTGTTTAAAAATTAGACACCAAAAGGGGGTTTAGTGAGAGGCGGAACAGCTACTTCTACGTCTTATGATTATTTGGGTTATAATAATGTCCTTACACAAAAGAAGGAACGGTGGCATTTCCAAAGTGAGAATTCAACATTACTTCCAAAATCCTGTTCAAAAAGTAATGACATTCACTTTGAGATGTTTAAGTCTGTTTTTCTCCTTTCTGTAATGCAAAGGGTGCTTGCTCCCTGATTTGCTCATTCCCGACTGTCTCTGTTTCAGCTCTCCCCCTCTAGGGTTTCATATTGCCTCGGTACCCCAGTGCCTAAGACCCATAGTATTTATCCTACTTATGTGTCTTGGGTTGAAATGCAAGATGTAACCAAAAGTATGTATTCTATTACCATCTATTAAAGCCAGGTGGGGCAGTGTTCTTTACCTCTTCCATGACCCATCCTCCCTCCAGGGGGATCTCTTCTGTTAATGGGGCATTGAGTCTCACTGCAGGACTGATAAAATGACATCTTCCCATATTGAGATGCTCCACCCAGGGGGAGGAGCCAAGCATTTCTACCTGTATATCTTTGAAGACTTAAAACAGCACAAGCAGCCTTTTTCCACTGGATTCACAGAGGAGAGACCGGTCCCATCTACACCACCACTGGACCTTCAGAGGAAAACTACATCCTTCTACAGAATCATTGCTTCTACAGAACCACACTGTCACTCCAGGAGGACTGCAGCCATCATTTAATTGGACTGCTACCAACACCCAGACCAACAGGGGATCAGGTTGTATTCTCACTCTGACAGTGGGCTGTTTTTTTGTTAGTTTTCTTTTTTTGTACTACTGCATTTTTATTTTAATTTCCTTAGTAAAGACCTGTTATTCCTATTCCCATATCTTTGCCTGAGAGCACCTCGATTTCGAGATTATAATATTTTGAAGGGGGGGTTGGGGGGGTGGTGGCTTACATTTTTATTTATTTCAGTGGAGGTTTCTGCCTTCCTTAGCAGACATCTGTCTTTTTCGAAGCAAGACAGCATGGAATTTATTGCACCCAGGCAGGCAGTTGCACCTCCACAGATTCCCACAGCATCCAAAGCCCTTCCTGCCTCTACAAACAACCACTTGGAGCACAAAGGGGACTGGGCAAGGACACAAGCATCCCCCTTTCCCTGCCTCTCTCCTGCATTCCCAATGACACATGCCATACTCCAAAAGGTTTTCCTGGTGCTATACACCACAGAAAGAAATGCAATCCCTGTCTGGGAAACTTAATGCCTAATAGCAGATGCTTCTGCCTTCCAATGCATCTCAGGATATGTTCTAGGGCCCACCTCCACAGAATGTTTTGGGTTGGAAGGGACCTTGAAGATCATCTTGTTCCAATGTTGTTGCCATAGGCAGGGACACCTTCTACCAGACCAGGTTGCTCAAAGCCCTATCCCTATTCTCTGCTAGAGCATTCCTGCCATCCATTTGCTATAAACCTGGCACATCCCTTTGCTACGCTCACCAGGGGTTTGCAACCTGCTGGTTCACACAGGCATGGAGCTGATCATTTACCTCAGTTATTTAGAAAGCTGTCGCAGACCTGGAAATGCACAACTGTGACTGATTCTCAGGCAAATATTTACTTTGGCAGGTTCAAGGCAGAAGACCTCACTGTGCTCACCCTCTTTTGCTGTAAGTAATTTGCATTCATCCTAATCATTGACAAACATTACAAATTGCATACCTGGAGCTGTTACAAGCTCCAAGTGGTTAAAGCCTGTACTTTCCTCTTCCTTTTTAAAATAAGCTACATCATACCTACAAAGAAATACAGTATAGTAGAATCACAGAATTGTTCGGTTTGGGAGGGACCAACCAGAGTTGTAGCTCTAAGTCCCCTGCCCATGGACAGGGTCACCTTCCACTAGGCCAGGTGGCTCAGTGCAACCTTTAACATAAGGCTCACAGCAAGAATGAAAGACTGCATTTTAATTTTTAAAAAACTGAATAAATAAAAAATTAAAAACTAGTTGAGTCTTAATATATGCCTACAACAGCAGAACAATTAGTGGCTCATCTAACATTTGCACTGGATTTAGTGGGAGCTGAGGCAGTTGTCACTGAGATTAATCCACACTATTCACTTGCTCTGTAGCTTTGGGAACAATGATTGTGCAGGCCTTGGTTCAGGACATCTTTCCAACAGAGCCATTCACAGGTGGCAAGCAGATAAAAAAATATGTTCCAATTTTTTCTTTTAATTGCTTATTTCAGCTCAAAGGAGTCCAGAATCCCCATTTACAGGTGATGCAGAGGTCTCTGTCAGCACAGACAGTAACAACCCAACAAGCCTCACCCTCACCTGCCACTTATTTAGCAATTTTTAAAATCCCACTCTCTTCTATTCTATATAATACCTTTGCACAGAAATTGTAAAAACTGGGCATCTATTCATCCTCTCAAAGTGCAGCCTCAAGAGGAAGACTGATGAAGGGAAGCTTTAAGAGCCTTGTGATAACAGTGCACATATTATCACAATAACATGTTATTATATAACATGTTAGCAATACTGAGCTGTTTCATTTCCAGTACCATCCTGGAATACACTAAACCAGCCAGGGTATGTGGTTTGCCCTCCAGTACTACATCCTCACTAGCAGCACAAATAACTTCAGCAGTTCTCCAAGGATAACCTGGAGAACAGAGAAATTCTTTCAAGGTGGTAAAAGATAGCCTTCCTCCCTCACATCCCAGCTGCAATTTGTTGGAGTCTGAAACACAGAGTGTGTACCCTTGTTTCTGATGCCTAGCTCTGACATCCAGAAGAACACTGAATTTCATACAACGTGAAATTTATGGGCATGTTTTTGTAGTGTTAAATGAAAACAACTGTTAAAGTTAGATAGGAAAGTCAAAAGTGTGTGTAGATTAGAGAATTTTCTTAAGTCACTGGGTGAAAAACTTAGTTTAGAGTTTAAGCTAGTTTAGAAAGAAGACAAGATGGAGGATTTAGACCGTTGTTTCTTTTCCTTCTTTCTTCTTCATGTTCTTCTTCTAGAGGTTTTTGGGTAATAGTAAGTGAATGGATAGAAAATGCTGCAGTGCAGCACACTGGTGATGGGTCATTGGGTCATAAAGAAAAATAATATATGTGTCTATTGTTAATTGGCTAAGAATAAGTATAAATATAAAAGAACTGCATAGTTCAGAGCCATTTTGTGCCTACAAGGATAAAGTGAGCCGTAAGAGCAAGACGAATTAAACTTGTGCAGAAAGTCTGGAGAGATCTGCTAAGTTTTGTGATAACATCCTAATAAACACAAGAAACAAGATCCTAACGAGCTTTGGAGTTTTCGTCCTGACCCAGAGAATTGCGATAAGCGGCACTCCCTGTGAGGGAGTATCCTCAGGGAGCTCAGCTCAGAGAAGCTGAGAAATCCAGGAGTGAAGAGAAGTGCAGAAGCAGCACAGAAGAAAGAGAAAGAAAATAAACAGAATTTAAAAGTTATAGCAATGGAAAAAAAACCCATCAGAATTGAACCAGCACCACTTCTCTTAGCTGAGCTATATCATGCTTTAAGGGGTGCTTAGGTTTTAAAAAAGAGAGGAACTATGTTTTTCTGTCCTATGCAGCAGAGAGCAAAATGTTCAAAAATAGGCACTCGTCTGGCTCAAATCACAAAAAAACTCAACATATATCAAAACAATTATAATGAAAATTACCAAGAATTCCAGTTAAAAGAACTGCAGACACAGAAGTGTATGAGAAGTCCCAAAGGATGTAGACATCTGCATGTTTAAAAAGATCACGCTGTATTGATGGTAACTGCATTATAATTTACAAATTATATTGCTTCTAGCTGAATTTGATCACACCACCAAGACTCCTAACCTATCTCCCCAGAATTTCCTGAAGTAATAGATGTCCTGGACCAGAATCCCTTCACTCCTACACTTAGTTTCACATTTAAAATCCGTCTGTCATACAGCAATTTTTCAAAAGTAAAAAAATGTGTAGGTTGTCTTTTGGTTTTAATGTCTGCCTCTCATGATTTTATAAAAAGCACAGATCCTTGGTAGTTAAACCCCAGATCATCCAGCTTGGGTTCATGTGTGTCCCAGGCCAGGGAATCTTTAGCCAGCTGATCTCCACTGACACAAATCACTTAGAAGCATAGAAGCCTTCAGGTTTGAAAAGACCTCTAAGACCTTACAGTCCAACCATTAAACCAGCACTGCAAAGTCCACCACTAAACCAGGTCCCCAAGTACATCTATGTTGCTAAAGGACACAAAATGATTCACATGAACGTCCCTCAGTGTTAGAGCAGGAAAAAGCCACTTTATTCTCTGACTCCATTGTTTATAGATTCTTGACAATGACCAGCGATTGGACAATCAAGTTACCACCTTCTCAAGCACACTGGTCATGTGAAATGTCCATCAAAAGAAGTTTCTTAGAAGGAATAAACAAGTTATGTTTATAGAACTTTCATGGGAAAGTAACTAAAACTATGAAAACATTATCAGAAGGTTTTAATTTTTCAGGGTGACACATCTACACATTTTAAATACATCCAGAGTCATGTTTTACTAAACCACAACTCCTAAAATGGTGTTTTATCAGAACCAAATATTTTTTTATCAGTGAAAAAGCCATTTGTACATAGGTACCTGCCATAATGATTACTCATAAATATTAATGCAGTATTTTCTACCTGCATCTGTCTGGTCTCAGATTCCAGTCACACAATTCTCACTCTGCATATCCTGAT
This sequence comes from Pseudopodoces humilis, assembly GCF_049639895.1. NCBI lineage: Eukaryota > Metazoa > Chordata > Aves > Passeriformes > Paridae > Pseudopodoces > Pseudopodoces humilis. Next base: position 61,939,962 of record NC_142205.1, on the reverse strand, counting down.
CACATCAAAGAAACTGATAACACACAACCCATCTCCAAGTCACTGAAACAATGGAAATCTGCCAGTCATTCTACCAGCCTCATGTTTTATTATCCATTTCCTTATAATGATTTTCAGACCTCTGAAACAGCACCAGGTTTGGTTCAAACTTTGAAGAAACTAACAAAAACCTTCTGTATGCTCTGAATCAATGGCTTGGGGTTTTCTTTCCCCATATGTCTCAGATTCATATTATCCCAGTGTACAGTGCTGGGGGTCCTTTTAAAATAAAAAATAACTTGGTACCCAGCCAGCTATCTTATTTTTAAAACCCAAGTAAATTATATTTAGCCATTAATTTCTTTATCAAGTAAATAGTTTATTTTCCTGAAAGAAAACAAATTGATCTGAAAACGATTATTTTATTTTCTCTAACTTTTAGAAAACGTTAGTAGCTTTTTATTACTGGCCCCACATACCAAAATATATCTACCAAAATAGATGGAACAAATCAAACTCTCCCTAACAAAGTAACTTTTCTTTCTATGTTTTACAGGCAAGTGATGTGAGAGTATTTATCTCTGGTTGGAAACAGGCTTGGACCCATATCCCATGTTCGGTTTAATTAGATTGGATACTATGTGATGTGTATTCAAGATCCTGCATTTCTGAGACAACTAAAATAAGTAGAACTAACTATTTGATTAATATTTAAACACAGCAAAACTGACAAGTATTGCAGCAGGTAAGTTTCTTGGGCAAGATTTCCCTGACAGGATATCAGTAACTTCCACTGAAAGGAGCCACTGATAGTTACTTGTATGCTGAGGGGGAGAACCGGAGCCCTAGAGATCTACTCAATTTTCTGTTTTCTATGCACATAAAAGCAGAATATATAATAAGGTCACAAAAGACCAAAAATAGCAAATCTTCAAGCATTTGCAATTCAAATAGATACCAGATCTGCTGGAAGGCAAGCAGCTTGACCAGCATACAGAACTTCTGAAGATCACTACTTTTACAACATTTTAAATTCCGCTACCATTTTTCAAAAGTCAAGCAAAACATTAAGTACATACTTTTCAGGGTTTTCCACTTCTTCGGTAACAAAATTGAGGTAAAACCTAGAAAATAGTTATAAAATGTATTATAAGATTTATTCTTATATTCTTAATTTTTATTCTGTATTTCTTTCACTAAGAATCAAGAAGATGCTTTTATTTAATCACTGCTGTTAATTACAGTAGGCTTTGCAGGCCCATGTTTGGATTAAGGAGAGAGTGATATTTAACCTTCCCTGATCTCCACACTCAGGAAGGAATTTCTCAGAAAACACAACAAAGCAGGAAAAGAAAGAGACAATAACTATGTAAAGTCAGTGTGTAATTACTTTTTTCTCCTGACATACTAGGGAGGTAATGGCTTACTCTAATTATATACATACACACACATGCACCCTTCAAATTTTGTATTCCATTTTTGTTTGCTGCCTTTTGCAGTTTCAGATTATATTGGCAAGAAGTCTTGTAAGAGTACTCAGCAAGGGCTTCTTAACAATACAAATAACTGAAGCCTTAGAAAAACCCCTCCTAAACCAAGAACTTGTATAGAATCTCAGACACAGGCTGCTAGCCCTGCACGCTCTTGGACAACCTCCAGTACAGATTGCACTCCTGATCATATTCCAGTAGCATTCAAGAGATAGCTCTGTATGGGAATTCATAGGAACTGCTCAGCAGGCACAGCCCTGCATACAAAGCAACCATAAGCCTCAAGGTCACTGAACCCTCTGTCCTACATTTATTAGCACTAGGTCTGTGCCTGACTGGATCACAATTGTTCCTGGCTTGGAGACAGGCCTAGAGTCAGATCTTGTCTAATTAAACAGAGCAGTCAATACAGTGCCTATGCTGGTCTTCTGCTCTTGTGCAGAAAGACAAATGGCACCTGAGCCAGCAGTGCTGCACTGAATAAACAACAGGTAACTGATCTGACAGAAAGTCTGGGAGCTTTGCCCCATCTCAAGTCTTGGGGCAGAACTGGGTTAGCAGAACAACTTAATGCTGGCTGATGGCTTTTTAAAAATAGTGATTTTGTGACTGAACGTGAAATTCTTTGCCACCTTATCCAAAAACATCAGTACTTGTCTTTCAAGTTCCTAGTGCATAGAGCACAGAAGACTGATACATGGAGGAAACGTCTGTACAGTGAGAGTGGTGGAGCACTGAAACTGGTTGCTCAAGGAAGTGGTGGATGCTGCATCCCTGGAAATGTTCAAAGCCAGGCTGCATGGGGCTTTTAGCAACCTGGTCTAGTAGGAAGTATCCCTACCCTTGGCAAGGGGCTGAAACAAAATTATCTTTAAGGTCCCTTCAACACAAACTGTTTATGATAGCCCAGCATCAGTCCTTTCATTGATGCAAAGACATGGTTCCTTGCATTCTTTTCTCCACTTGTCCTTTTCCAGACAGCATTCTATATACCTAATAGTCTACACTTGTTCTTGGTAGGATGAACCCACACACAGAAGATATACCGCTTTTCTTTTCTTCTTCAAAGTGGTATCATTAAAAGTCAGCAGTTAAAAGCTAACAGTCTTTTGAGCTATGCATAAAATTCTACCTGCATCATCAACACTTGCTACACTCCTTCACATCCAGCTGATTATATTGATTTAGCCCCATGAAACTGATAGTGCAAGGATATTGACACTTCACTTAATGGTCTGCTCCTCCATGTTCTGAGGTGAGGAATTTAGGTGATGACAAAGAAAAATTGACAGCTGGGAAGAACCACTAGCCAAAATAGGTCTTTTGCCTGCTAACTTCTTTTATAAGTGGCAAATAAGGACCTTGAAATAAAAGTCAGAAGGTGTAAAGAGAAAAAAAAAAGATATTTTTTTATTGAAAGGCTTTGAACCATTATGTGAAAAATGGTAAAGATATATGGAAAAAATAACAGTATTTTGATGAAGCATTTTGCAGACAAGAAATTCTGAATATTAAAGAGCTTTTAAAATTGCTTTCATACAAAAACTTAGGTTAATACTTAAAAAGTGAGAAACCATTACATGTATGGATATGAGAGACAAAAGCAGTTATAGAAGAGAGGGGGAAGTAGAGATGGTCCACATGATCAATTCCATTTCTATGAGGCTTCAAAATGCCAGGCTCTTTTCATATATATCTATTGCAGATAAAGGCTTTGGACTCTCTTGGGTTTCTTCCCCTGCTGCCATTTAATATATAAAGTTCTGTTCATACTTCAGTATACAGATTTATAATGCTCCTGCAACCAGGGAATTACAGATGGGTAGAGAACTCCAATGCTCAGCCCATTGTCCCTCCAAATTGAATAAATAAACCCCTTATCTTGCAGCCCTCGTTTTTTGCGCAAGGTAAAGAACCTGGCTGCCTATGAGCCTATGGAAAGCAAAGGGAAGACCTGCAGACAAAGCTATCTCAAAATAAGCCCACTCTGTGCACTGTAGTCTGTCTTCTTCCTCCAACACTGCTGCGGCAAAAGCCCTTTGGCACTACAATGTGGAGCCCTCATGAGCATGAATAAATTGTACAGGCAGATTCAAGAAGTGGCAGCACCTTACAAAGCAGTTGCTGTGTACTTTGGAGGGGAAAGAGAGAAAGAACTTGAAAGTTCTAAGCAGAATACCTGAAGGTAGATTCCCATACTTCTGCTCACAGTCAATCACACTTGACTTTTGTGGAAGCCAGTTGCACTTCTTTTAAGTTTCAAATCTCTCAGAGCAAGAAGTGTAAAAATCTAGAGATTTTTATTCTGTTTTGTGGTCCACACCAATCTCACTGATTCTTACTTGCCAAATACTTCTTGTACAAAGCAAGGCTAAGGGCCACACAACTTTGTAACAGAGTAACAGATTTATTTTTTATGTAATTACTGACTAAAAAAAATTAAAGCTTTAGTTTATTCTTTTTTATTATTTTATTAAAGTATTTAATGAAAAATGAAGAATATTCCTTTATTGTGGTTTGATTATTTTGGTTGTCAGTGCATATTTATATAATTGTACACTGAAAAGAAATATCTTTCCTTTGCAGAGCTGCTTGCACAATGACCACTGAGCATATGGAACAGTAGTGAGAACTACCCTAGTTGTATGATGTAGCTTGGCAGAAGATGTAGAATGTGATACTCACAGCTTCATAAAATAAATGTCTTTGTTAGAGCATACTAGTGTTTGTTTTCAGGATAAATATATATAACTTTTATCCACTTACCAGCCTGAATAGGCATACATTCCTGAATAGAAAGCAAGTGGTAATCCCATAATACTGGCATCATTCCCTGCAAAGGCATTTTTAAAGTGCTGTGTTTCTCCTGTAAAATCAACAAAAAAAATGTTGAAAAATAAGCTTTTTGGTCATAACTACTTTTAAAAAAAAATATAACACATCATGGAACATTTATTCAGCCAACTGTTCACTGACATCAAGTTCTGCCCTTGACCTTAAATTCTGACCCAATCCTTGCAGCCATAATCTGCCAACAAAAAGGCTTTGTGGCATCTGGATTCATGCAGTAGGAGAATTTGACCTATTCGTTTGTTTCAAAGCATTCTGAGCTTGATGACACTCACTGCTCTGTCATTTCCAGCAGTGACTTACATCAGCTTACATGAAAGAGCAAAATGAGCTCAGTAGTTTTTGATGTGGAAAATTTCACTTGTTCAACATTTTAATCAGAAGGAACTTTGCTGGCATTTCATTCAGAAGCAACATTTATAAGATAAATAAACCCAAAATCTTAAAACATTTCTACTATTGAAAAATTAGTTTAGTAGCTCCCAACCATGATAATCAATACTGTACTAATAGTACATCAATTAAGAATTATCTACATATCTATAAGTGCAAATATGCAAGACTTTTGTTACGCTCTTATTCATTTACTAAGTGCTTTATGTCCCCACCATATCCCAAATTTCCTGAGAAGCAATGATCCTCCACAGATATGGAGCAGGAAGAAAATTAATTCAGAGTTAAATTAGCAATGAGTCACATCCTCTACCCTTTACTCCGTTTACGACTGAGCCCTCAGTCAAAATTCCCATTGAAGCATAGACTTTTTGGTTAAGGGAGAAACTGTGGCCAGAGGAAGGTCCCAGTGGAGAATCGGGGACACTAGTTGAGCTACTTCAGGGCAACAATCCCCAACCAAACCTGAGTTTGACATGCTCCAAAGGTCTACGAAAAGTGGGGCAGATAGGAACCGAGAGAAATTTTGCACATTTCATGTGTCATCTGCAACAGGAAATGGCATTGCAAATGCCAGAAAGAAAGGGAAAAACAAGAAAACAAAAACAGTGAATCAGCAGAGTGCTACACAGGAAAACTTTTATTTCAGAGTCTATATTAACCACAGAGAGCCATCTGTCCCTGAGGAAACAGAGCTTACTATAACACTGACTAACACAAGACTTCACTTGGGGGGGAGGGTTTGTGAGCATCAGAAAAGTGTATCCCCTGGGACATAACCAAAAGCTGTGATAGTTTTCGTTAGGTAAAATCTGTCACCAATACAGTCAAGAGTGCTCCCTCCCTACTCTGCCTCCTATGCTTAATGGCTGCTTATGCTCTGTGTAGCTGTTGTAAGGAGGATGACCTGGGGCTTGTCACCATCTCACACCTGCTTCTCAGGGTATAAAAAAAGTTTCTACAGGCAGCTGAGCACGTGTCAGTGAAAAGAGGGCCTTTACAAGGGCATGTACTGACAGGACAAGGGGAAACTGCTATAAACTGACAGAGGGCACATCTAGATTAGATATTAGGAAAAATTCTTCCCTGTGACAGTAATGAGGCACTGGAACAGATTTTTCAGAGAAGCTGGGGATGTTCTGAAAGTGTTCAAGGTTTTGGATGGGCCTTTGAGAAACATGGCCTAGTGGAAGAGGTTTTGAGTTAGATGATCTTTAAGGTCCCTTTCAACCCAAACCACCATATGATTTTGTGATTCTGTGAATTGTAAGCCCCCTCTACCAGCACACACATGTACCATGGCTAGGGACTAGCACAGTCAGAGGAGACATCCTGCCTGGACTGGGCACATACTCTGGGGAGGTGTATGCACATCTGCCTTTAAATCCCATCCTGCCCCTTTCACAAAGTTCAAGCCAAAGACAGATTACAGAGAAGAGCAGTCTATTTGCTCCTTTGAAAAGCAAGTCTGATTGGAATAGTCTTATTGGCATGCTGAAGGAAATACCAGTTCATTCCAATGTAGTTCCACTCTAATCAATGACATGACAGTACTGAACCTCAATTAAGCAAGCACAAACTAATTAGAGATTTTGCTGCTGTAAGCATTATGTGGTAGAGGCAAGTGGGGAAAGACTGTGGAGGGTATAAATAAGATAAAAGCTCTCTAAAAGCATTTACTTTTCATTTCGTACCTTTAATTAGCTGGATAACTCCAGGGACTATAATTATCAGAATTGCTACAAGCTTACAAAAGGTAAGGAACATCTGAATGCGGGCACTCCAGCTGACACTTGTGCTATTCAGGACCATCACCAGTGCTGTGAAGGGATAAAGAAAAGTCAGAAAGAAATAATTTTCACAGAATTCTTTGCCAGCAGAGAGGACATACAAACAACAGATCCTGATGCATTAAAGGAAATACACACTGATAACTTCTCCAGCTCTTGTCCTCCCACTTCTCTCATCCCCCTTCAAGGCTTGAGCTAAGCCTCTATAACTCACCCACTGCCCTGACCATCCATCTGTCCCGACACACCAAATTACAGCTTCATTAACCCATAACTGTCAGCTGCTAATAGACAACTGACTGGCAGGACCCTGTTTCAGAGGAAAGAAATTAATTGCCCAACTCTTGTCACTCCAGATTTCTTTGTCTGTGCTGCTTTGAGTGGAGATTTGTATTTTTCATAAAACAATAACAATTAATAACCATATTAAACTTTCTCACCCTTGTTTAGGCCACACATGAATTTGTAACTGCTTTACCTCTGCTCCTCTTTTCCATGTTGTCCCCCCTTTTTGCTGTACCACAAGAGATGCAGGAGGGCCAGAGTGCAAGTGCTGTGCCCACCCTTTCTAGCAATCAGTAAAGAAACAGAGACGTTTTACTTATTGAAAACAAAGCCCAGGTCTGCAGCTCACCAGCATGTGGAGAGGTCAGAGAAGGGTTTTTTTCATCCTGCCTGGTCAGCTCACATCTCCTTCTGGGTCAGGGACAGCATCTTCTAGCATTTCCTACAGCACTGACTGACAGGAGGAGGGCAGTTCTTGTCATTTTAGTGCCACTTATTCTAGTCTACTTAAACAGAAGGAGTTCAGATATTAAAAACAAAATTAAAATTTCCCTAAAGAATGGAAAATGGGAGCCATTTTATTAGATAAAAAATCTCTTTCCCCTGCTGCTTCAGGGAAACATGGTCAAGCATATTCTTCTCTTTCTTGCCATCATATGGAGCTAATGAAGTAGCTCCTCATCTCAATCCTCCTGTCATTCAAGCTCTCTCAAGAGTACCAGTTTATGTAAATCATCAAAATCATCAGCCACATCACAGATCTCGAGACACACAAAAACACAATTTGCTAGTTTGTAGGAGCTAGCATTGTAAATCTAGCATGGCACAGGCTTTCTGGAAAAAAAACTCCACTGATTTATCTCAAGTCTTTTATACAGTTTCTCTTTACCAGTGAGGTTAAAAAATATTAAAAAAATCTTCTCATTTCAACTGAAAGTAGTTTGAGTTTAATGGAACAGGGAGAAAATTCTAAGTCCCATTGAATTTTTAATATATTTTTAAATAAAATAAAAATTCCAGGGGGAAAAAAAAACATTTTTCCACATTTTTTATTTGGGAGAGAGACAGTCCCACTCTCAAATAAGCTATTTACAAGTCAATATATACTCACAACATCACCTAACACAATTTTTTCACCAGAAAAGGATCTTGAAGATCAAACTCTTTACTCAGTTCTGTATCTCACCATATTTCAGAGCTGAAGTGTTCTGAAATCACAATGAAATCACTTGGACTTCCGCAAAGTTTCACTTGAGACCCAAATATTTTTTTTTTTGCTTTTCTACTTCCTTGTATACCTGGATTTGAAAGGGAACAAAAAATACCAGGGCCCTGATTCATTGCTCTATTGTTCCAATATTACACTGACATATCTTGACTAATTTAAATTTTGAAAGATCCCTTTAGGTTGCTGATGAATATTAGTGCTGTTTGAGCCTCCCATTCTTTTCCTGAGGCTTGATTACCAGTAAGACTAACAACTGTCATTTAAGCAAAATATATTTAAAATATTAATTTCACTGAAAGTGTTTAAGTTATAAAAAAATCCAGTGCCATAGTCAAGCACTTGCTTATTTTAATTTTCCTAGAAGACTCAGGGTATCATACTTTTATTCTGTAGAAAGGGAAGCCCAGGCATGGACCAGAGCACAAGAAAATTTCAAGGAGGATTTCTTTCATGTAAGAGAATCTGCAATTTGATATCCTGCTTACCCAGAGTTTAAGCTGACTGCAGCAATCAGTCTGTCACCTTACACACGTCAGATTGGTAATATGAGTGGAGAGAGCTCCTCCAGGTTTTCTAATGCATTGGTTTCACCTTCCTGATACACATATGAGAATGTTACTGGATAGTAAGGCCTCAAACACTTCAGAAAGGGGGCAGCCACAACTCCTCTGGGCAACCTGTGCCAGTGTCTTACCACCTACATCAGAAAAATTTATTCCATGTATCAAATCTAAACCAGCCCTTTTACGGTATGAAGCCATTTCCCCTCATCCTATTGTCACAGTTTAAGCACAAATGGAAATTAAACCTGGCAGCTGCTTGCTCAACTCCCCCCTTTCACCTGCCACCCATCGGTGAATGAGAAGAGCCAATGTAAAACTTGTGGGTTGAGATAAGAACAGTTTAATAATTGAAAACAAAGTAAAATACAGTAATAACGGTAAATAAATAATAATAACGAAAAGGGAAAAAAGCAAGTGCTGCACAATATAATTGCTCACCACCCACTGAACAGAGCCAGACCCCTCATTCCCAAACCCAGATCAGATGTCCTTCCATTTAAATCTTCACAGTTTATATGCTGGGCATGATGTTCTATGGTGTGGAGTATCTCTTTGGTCAGTTCAGATCACCTGTCCTGGCTATGTCCCCTCCCAGTTTCTTTTGTTAACCTCCTCACTAGCAAAGCATGGAGGCAGGGAAAAAATGTCCTTGACTATTGATAAACCAGACTTAGCCAAAAAAAACCAACATCAGTATGTTACCAACACCATTCTCATTCCAAATCCAAAACAAGCAAATCCTTGCTGTTCTTCTCTGTAACAGCTACTGAGAAGAAATTAACTCTGACCTGGCTGAAACCAGGACACCTATCACTGCTTGCCCTTGTAAAAGTCCCTTGATACAAATGTCCTTTGATGGTCCTTCATAAGAATAAGTGCAGAGTTGGAGGACTGTTCTAGTAGTAATTCAGGCTGCAGGGCTGAGACTTAAGTGCTTACAAGTGCTTGAAAAATTTCAGACCAGTTTTACATTTTTTTTTAATTTTATTTTATTGTACTTATTAAGCTATAAGAGTTTATAGCCTTCTTTATAATATAATATTATATAATATACATTATTGCTTATTATATACTATTAATAATAGTAGTACTATTTCATAATAATAAATTTAGTCTTAATGGTTCTATGTGCATGACACTTGTCTAGAAATGTGGGGCTTTCACTAGTATCATGTACCAGCATAGTACTGGTTGTGTTAGTAACTGGGTAGTGAAAGGCAATGGGGAAGTCGAGTCATGAAGAAAACTGCTAAAAATCAAGAAAAGATGATGACAGCTGTGCCAGGATTCAAAAAGGACATTATATTCTGGGACTATGGCCATTAGTCTTCAGAACAGGGCCTATTGGAGATATTTAGAGAAATTGATTGCAGACACATTGATATGGGATCACAGCAAATATCAGAAGGAACAGCAGTTTCTCAGAAAAAGGACAGTGAAAGGAGGACTCAGGTCTAACTTTTCTAACTAAAAGTCAGACATTAAGTGTGGCTGCATCCTCAATGAAGAGACAGTTAGCTCCAGAGGATGAGTAACAATACCTCTGTGAGACGCCTATCCCAGATGAGATTGTTTACCTTCAGGAAGTTCCTCTTTCCTCTTTCTCCACTGACTCTATGGGGAACATAGATTACCTAAATACATTGATAAAAACAAGATAAATCCTAACCAAGAGGAGTGTGGAGGAAGAACAAAATGGGGTTCATAAACAGTCAAACACAATGGAAACACCAACATGTTTTTCACAATCTCTTTCCTTCCCACAGACACACAACTATAGATGAATAACAAAACCTAATGGGAGAAGCAGCAGTGTGCATTACATCCTGTCTTACTTTTCAGAATATCTGTACCATTGCCTCAGCAGGAGACCAAGAAAACTGCTCTCCCATAACTTGTCAGACTTTTAGGGTCAAGGCATTCAAAAAACGCCAAAAAATACCCTCAATTTGCAGACCCTGATGAGCCAATTAAAAGTCACAGGAAGCACAAAAGCACCTATCAGAGCATATTTGCAATAGCATATCAGAGCATATCCCTGCAAGCCAATAGATATTTTAATGTAAATTGTTTGTCTGATAACTGTCAGCAGTAGAGAGTGGCATCTACAACATCTGCCTCAATGAAGGGGAAAAAAGGCATCTAATTATAGACTCATAGACCAATAAAACTTGGGGCTGGAGCATTTTCTAAAAAGCACTGATAGACCTGTACAGCTAATCTCAGTTTTCAAGCATAACTTTACCTCTAACAGCCAAAGTTTGGGGTATTTGAATTTTTTTACAGACTTCCCAAAAAAAAAGAGAGGGAAGTTATATATTATTGCAGTGTAAAAGGCCCAAAATATGAATTAGTGAAAAAACTCAAGTGAGGTGGTGTTTTTCAGTATCCGTTTTTAATGGCTGAAACCTGTTTATCTGCTTTCTGGTACAGAGGCCATGTGAAAAGTTTGGCACAGGCTCAGTTCCTATTGGGGCTACATATTGATAGAGGAGTTTGATATCTTTGCACAGTGCATTTTGTCACTTCCTGTTACCATTATATGTAAGTTTACAATTAGGAAAATAATTAATATATATAAATAAAGCAAGAGATGATTATAGGGCCTTTTTTGCAATGATAGGCATGGTGATAGGATGTTTATTTATGTCAAGAAACAATAAATATGAAGGAGTCTACCAACTTTCACTTCAGGAGGAAAATGAATTTTAAACTCATTCTCCTAAAAAGACTCCCTTCAGTATCAGAACAAAGATGGACAACATCTCTTTGCTTTGTGTCCTGGAGCTATTTTGTCCTGCTGGAACTGAGTGGGGAGTTAGAAGTGCTAGTCTCCTGTTTGCATTTTCTGCAGCTGTCCTTCCCTGTTGTCCTGGGGTGACTTTATGATACTGGTATCCCCAATCGTCTGGTTTATGTTATATATTAAGTTCTGCACCTTTAAGACTGGCTTTGAGAGCAAGAGAGGGGGAAGAAGAAGCGCGCAGTTTGTGTTAAGGAAAAACATCACTCCCACACATCCCGCTCCTGGACTGTGGTGTCTGCAGCACGGACAGACAGCGGGACAGAGCTTCTCTCTGGCTTTTAGTTAGTTCTAGCTAGCTGAGGCAGAGGAGTTCCCTGGACCTTTGTTTTTTTCCCAATTTTCTTGGATCTGTGCAAGCCTGCTCTGAACTGAACACCCAGCCAAACCCTGGGAGCTCACGCCTGTGGCCCACTGGGGCCTGGGCCTCGGCACTTTCCAGCGCCGGAGGGACTGATAAGAACCTGAGCGAGCCGAGCTACACCACATGAAAAGGACTTTTTTTTTTTCTCCCTCCTAGATTTGCCATCCCATCGAACAGCAAGAGGTTTTATTATTTAATATTACTCAATTTCTGTTAAATAAACAGCTTTTTCCACTTCTCTCTACAGAATTTTTTCTTTTCCTGGACCAGTTAGTGGGGAGGGGCATTTCCCTGGGGAAATCCCCATTTAGAGTTTTCCTTCCTAATTTGCCCTAAACTAAGACACCTGTGTTGAAGCACATCCAGCTTCTCTCTCCCCTACCTGTCAATTTATTTTCATAAAATTGTAGTAATTATATCCTGCCTCTGGAAGTGTTCAAGGCCAGGTTGGATGGGGCTTTAAGCAATCTGATCTAGTGGGAAATGTCCCTGCCCATAACAGGATGATCTTTAATGTCCTTTCCAACCTAAACCATTTTATGATTCTACAAAATGTATACTGTAATAAAAATCTTTGAGATGTCTGCTCTTCTTTCACATACAGTTAAATTAACCAAGTTGAGAAAGTTTACTGACTTTTTCTGACAAACTTATATCTGCATATCCAGTATTTGATCTAGGTTCTTCTCATCAAGATTTGCTTAAGAAACACCAAGTGAATTTAAGTGATTTCTAAGTTTGAAAAAAAAAAAAAAGGAAGGTTTTGCCTCAGAAAGCTGTGGCATCTGAAAAGGGACTCCACGCAAGCATCCTTCTCTCTACTGAGACACTGAAATGTTTGGAGATTTTGGTTGGTTGGTGGTGTTAAAAAAAGAAAAACCATAATAAAGGCAACTAAAAACAAAAGCAGCATATTGGAGAACATAAAATTTTCTTTTACAGATTGTTCAAGATTGCTCTGAACAGGTGATTTTGAGGGGAATTTCGTGCCCAGCATATGTCTTTTTCCTATAAATAATAAAGCAAGAACAGAGATTTTTTAAATGTCACCATGTCCAGTAGTTGCATTTTAACTCTCATCTGATCTACATCTCCTCTGCACTATCATTCCTTTTTCACTGAAGAGGCACAGAGGAGAAATGGTGGAGAGTAGAATGGCTGTAGCCCTTTACAAGGAATATTTTTTGGTGGCTGGTAGAGAAGCAATAGTATTTGCCACTCCCCAAAATAATCCTGGTTGCATCCATCTCAGTCAACCTTTTAATAATAGGCTTAAGATGGTTAAATAGAGATTCAGGTGGGGAGAAAAAAGAAAAAAAGGAAAGAGAAAAGCTGTACTGTGACAAGGATAGAAAAAACTGGACTACAATACTAGTGATGTTTTAAAAAACTCTCACACTGCAGATTTTAAGGCTAGTTTAGACAAACATTTCTAAGAAATTGTTTAGATAACACTGATTGTGTTTGGGATCAGGGGATTACCTGGATATTTTTCAAAATTCCTACCTCTTCTTTCTCGTACAAAAAGAAATGACAAGGTAAAACAATAGAACAAAGTCTTACCCAAGGAGAGAGTTCAGTGGTGCATCCCACTGCCTTTCCCTGTGCAATAAAGACATATACACGACCAGTGCTCTCTCATCAGGCAAGGAAGGAAAAGGGACCAGACATGGGTAAGAAAAAAGGCGTGTCATTTCACTTCTTGATTAACTAAAAATTTGAAGTGATACTACTTTTTGCACCATTATATTGGATTGTAAGATCTTCAGGGCTCCAGAGTGTCTGCTCAGCTCACCAACTTAATCTTACTTATTGCTCTGCCTACATGCCCAATACCAAACTTTCATAACAATTACCACCACAGCAGCTGATTCTTACCCTACAAGGATTAACAGCCAGACACTCTGTGATCACTGAGCTTAAGTGCAGCAGAAGTTCTAAGAACTACTACAAATAAAACTCCACTGTAGAGCATACTGCAAAGAATAAAGTCTCAGTCTGATATATCACTGTTTTTCTCAGTGTCATCCCATTCACCACTACAAGTTTTCTACAAGAATCCCTCCTTTCAGTGAAATGCCAGTTCATCCCACCTGTTCCATACAGACCCACTCTGTACAGGACTGTCTGCTGTGACCTCCCTTCTCCCTTTAGGCTGTGATTATTTCAGCCTAATTCCACCTCCCCTGCAAAGCTACTTATTTGTTCAATTATTTTGCCAAGCTCTGGCTTATCACACAGATTTTCACTTAAATTAAAAGCAATAAAAACATATTTCAAATTGTTCACCTATTGTGCTTGACTCACAAGCAATTAACAAAACACTTTGATGCAGTCCTCACTTAACATTCCTTCTGTCTCAGTGACCTTAACATTACTGAACATGTTTCACTCTTGCACTAAAATGTTTTAGACAGATGTAGCTGTAAAAAATCATTGACTTCAAAATTAAACCCCTAATTCAATTACTCCTATGAAACCCATAGTTTATGCATAATTAAGTTAGAAAGGAATGCAGTCACATATGTTTTTAACACTCCAACCAGAAAGGAAATCTTATCAAGTGAGCTCCCACAAAAAGCCACAGTAACCTGGAGACTGGAAATTTCAATGTAAATTGAACTCCTTGCCCTGAAGAAAGAGTCATCTGAACCTATTATTGTGCAAACCTGAAGGGGTCTCCTGTAGGCCTTTGATCATTTTGCATGTCTTAATTCCTTTTTCCAGTCTTTTTGTTTCTGATATGTGCACTGAGCAAATTGAAAGGAACAATCTGTTACTAATTACTCAGGTCTACTCTGCACTCCTTCCCAGCACAGCTGAATTCCAAAGTGTGCCCACAGGGAGTATCCTCACCAGTGACCAGACAGACAGGGAAACAAGCCTCTAATGCTACAAGCTCTAGAGTGCCATTCTCATAGTCTTTTGTGCCTTCCCATTTCATGCATCCTCCATACCAGCCCAGGTACACTGTAAAGCCATTGCTCTCATGGTAGTGCCCCTCTTTCCACTGCAAATATTGGCTTTCTGTAACCCTAAATGACCCCTTTTACACTAACTACAAAGTTAGCAAGTGTAGGACAACAAGCCAGCAACAACCATGCACCAGGCTGAATGCTCTGCTCCCAAAATTTGCTTCCTGCTTTCTGAACTACAAGCGCCTCAACAAGGATTATTGCCAGGATGGAAAGAGTGGGACTGGGGAAGATGACCTCATGTTGTCTGTCTGCACTCAAGAGAACTACATTTCTTCATGGCATCATACTTGGCATTTAACTGCCTCCTAAATCTAAGGTAGTGCAAAACACTTAAAGCAGGTAATCTTTCTTGCATATCTCTGGCATTACCTCACCATCTCTTAGAGACTGAAATTGCTTCTACAAAAAGAAAATTTGGACATTAATTCAAGTGGCAACAGAATCAGCCTTGACAATAGATTTTCCCTGCCACGGATAAAGTCTGCTGTTCTTTTTGTTCCTGTGTTTGTTCACAAACACCCACACCCAGGCAAAATGTCACACAGGTGCCCCTGGCACTGGATGCATGGTAATTAATGATTTACATTAAACAATTACCTGCTCATTTTTTTCAATTTATATAATCTTTACCTTTCCCTGAAACCTAAAATTGGATACTTACTGATGCCGACAGCTGTAATAAGTTTAACTGCAAGTTCTGGGATTTCACACTGCATAAAGAAAGGTTCCAAGATATAGCGTCCAAATGCCAATGATATCACTGCTGTGGCAGCAGGGCTAGAGTGGAAAAAAAAACCAAGGTCACAAAATTAATCTGCAATAGTACACAGCTATTATTCTTATTGGATCACACTATAACTTCATTATCCGAGACCTGTGAACCTTAATTTTGGCACTTTCTTTGAGCTTTGCTGACATGTACCACAGTTTCTGAATGCAGCACTCCTCAGTGATTCTGATCTGACAGCAACACTTCTTACCAGGTTGTCTCTTACAACTTCCATGCTGCAAAGCAGTCATAATCAAAACCAAAAAGTATCAATAGAAATCTTCATTCACTCACTTGAAGTGAACATAGCCAGTAATCAGATTACATTGGCAACACCCTGCACAAAAGTCAGTGGATTTTAGTGGCCATATATATCTCACCCCTCAGAGACACAAGCAAATTAATTTCATTCAAGCTGAGCATTCTGGTTTACTAAATTAAGTATCCAAAACCTACCCAGGTATTTTAATAAATTCTGAGACAGTCCAAATGGGATTTTCTAAAATACAAACAGAATTTGTTCCTTTTATTGACTAAGGATTTCCTAGCACTACAAGTGAAAGCAAAAATCCCTGTAGTATACCATAGAATACCATAAAACAAAGGAATATGAAGAAAGACATAATGTTTCTTCATTTGGCCAGCTAGTGTTTTTCATAGTAAGAGTTAAGTTTTCCAACACCCAAAAAGCTGTTGCATTTACAAATTTGAAATGCTCATAATATTCATACAGCCCTTCTATTTGAGAGAAGCTAACTGTTTGACAGAAGCCTTAGCACTGACACATATTAGTAGCAAATTAGCCTGTGTCCGCAGGTTACTGTTCATGTTCCATTTAGAAGGACATTTTCACCCTCATTAGGACAGCTGGTGGCATCTGTGGTTTATTGCATATACACTGTAGGACAACAGGCACATGATTCTCAAAGAATTTCTGAGTTGAACAAGAATTCATCCAAATTTCTTGGGAAAAAACCTGCCACACCTCACTTCACAGAATTTTGATAAAAATTCTATGGAACAGGGTAGAAATTCTGCAGAGACGTTGTTGTTCTCCATTAAACGATAAAAGAATTTTCCACAAGGGAGTTGCACCATGGAAACAAAACCCACTTTCTCTGTGTTATGACTCAACTCAGAAGTCACACACTGTGTTGGACCAAGCTGCAGAACAGCACAGAACAGAATAATCTTCCTCAGTAAGTTTCTGCATGGACAAGCAAGGGCTGCTGCATGTGCATTTCCCAAGCATGGGGATGTTCCTCTCACTGGCCAGCAAATGGCTTTGCAAATTTTGTCTGGATTTTCACAGACATTTACTGCAATACTTCTAGTGTCAGGAGATCACCAGGCATCTGGTTTTTAAGTACTGCATGCAGCCTTCCATAAGTAGTTTTGGAGTGCTCTAGATCAGATGAAAGATCACATATTTGGAGTTGTCCAAGACTTCTTTTCCTCAGTCCCAGCTTCTTTCCCCATAACTTGGACTTTGACCTCCCATTTCAAGGAAAAGCCTTTTTATAAAAGCAGTCACTGCTATCCACACCACTGTTTCTAAAAACAGAGCTCCTAAATTACACCTCTAATAGCTCTACCTCCGACATTACCATGACTCTCCCTCTCCATGGGGGAGATGTTGCTGGCAATGCTGTCAATTAGTGGAGGTAGAAGTTCAAAGAATGGAGCAGTATTCAAAAGACACACAGATGGGATGTTTATTGACATAGCTTATTGGCGGACTCAGTGTTGAGTAAATGGTTGGACTCCTTGTTCTTGGTGGTCTTTTCCAACCTTACTCATTCTGTTTTTCCTTTTGACTACAGTACTATAGGCAGGCTGGCAGGCCTCAATAGCTGTGTGTTCTGGAGCAGGTAGAAAGTGCATAACCAGCTTCCACAGAAGGGCAAGGATACAGGAAGACACCAGATGAGGCCCAGGCACAGGGTCCCAGCACATACCACAGGCAAGTCAGGCACCTGGCAGCACACTCCTCCTGTCTTTGTTTAGCAACTACCAAGTGAAGCTCTACAGACAATGCATTCACACTGCTGTCTTCACTTGTTTGAAAAATAGTTGTTGGAGGTTTTTTAAATGTATATAAATATATATAAAATACAACCTGGCTTTGGGAGAGAAAAAGGTTCACAGTTGCACTGGGTGAGAAGCAGTGCAGTGTAAGGCAGAACTATTCAGTAAGTGGGCAGAGTAGTTAAGTGTGCTCTCCACTGTCAAGTAGCAGCTTTACAGAGATACATGAGAGCAAGAAATGTCTGTTTTGGTTGTTACTCCTCCACCAGCCTATAAGTGTAATAATCCTGCAATCTTTCATAAGAAAAACCAGCCTAGCTGAGATGTGTGTCTGCAACTTCATCTGCTGAAAACAAAAAATAAACATATATGAGGTCTCAAGTTCTTTGATAGAAGCAGTCAGTTTCCTGATGCAGGAGTCAGCTATAAAACTCTACACAGAGTTTCAGCAGTGCTGCTCTGATCATTGCAAGTTACAACATGTATGCCTTCCTCGCTGCCTCTTAGACTGGGTGATTAAAGAAACCACTGATGTTCTCTCCCATGCAACATGACTATTTTCTGGGTGTGGGGCAGATGACGATTACTAGAAGCATTTTCACAACACTCCTGGGACACCGTCATATGTAAAAAAAATAATTATTTTGTGAAGAAAGGAATTTACAATGCCTGGTTTTGTTATGGGTGTTTGTGCCTAAATTAATAAGTTGCCTCTGTCACACAAAGTGTAGATTAAGAGGGGGATTTCTAATATTGTTCCTGTTTGTTGATTCTCTGATGTGACATGATATAGCTGTTCACACCACTGTGAAAACATAGGTCTCAATCCACTTCCTGATTGTCCTTTTTGGCAGAAGTTTCATACAGATGAGACATCTGCCCTTTCATCACGTTTGATGGAAATTACGCAGTTAATTCAAAGGTTACATTTTGGTGGGGAGGTTGTGTTGGACCATCTGACATACAAAATTATTTCCCCTGGAAACAACATAAGGATTTATAGATTCATTATGACTCAGCACCATCAGCACTTTTAAACTCAACAGTCCATGCTAGAACCTGTCAGTGTTATGTAAACATAGTCATGATTTGAAATGAGGCTTGTGCCTCATTTGTGACTAATCTGCTGATTGCGGAACAGAGGGGAAAGAAGTGCTAACCAGCCTGAGTTGGGGATGGAGCATTCCCAAGGACATTTTATATAAGTGAGTTGCCCTGTTCTACATATATCAAGATCTCCAAAGTCAGCAAAATTGCAAAAATAAAAGGAGAGGCTACACATGAGTTTGCTATGTTGATCCATTTACATTATGAAAGTTTATATTATATTATTCAACATCTTCATATTGTAATTCTTCTGCACAAGGTCAAAGGCTGCACACCAAGGCAATACAATGGACATTTTAGGTATGTGAAGGTAATGTTTCATTATTTGGTTAGTTAGTGTTTTTCAAAGTAAGAATCAAGTTCCCCAACACCCCACAAAAACAAAAAATCAGGGCCCAATCTGACATATAAAGCATACACAGTGCCCTTAACTCTAAAAACTACTGGACAATAGTTTCACCAGGTGTTATTCCTGTATCCAGAGACAACAGGAATTGTTCCAGAAGGTAGTGCTAAGACTGCGAAAAGGTAAAGGTGACTTCCCCTTTCTGTACTCTATCTAGGTATGGCAAACAACATTATTAGTGGCATCAATGGACTATCAATAGTAAGCTTAGCAAAATTAAGGCAAGTAATTGGATTTTTGTGGCAGGGAGTTTTCTTATTTCCCCAATATACACGTCTCCTTGAACATTTCAAAGCTGATGAGTAGAACAGCATTTTTAAACCCTCTGAAGCAATCATAGTAAAAGAACACAGTTAATTGACCAAAATATCTTTGATTTTTTTTGCCCAACATATAGAAGAGATTTTTCTTTATGACTGACAAGTGCATTGCCATCAGAAACAGTCATGATGCACTTACCGAATGATGAGTAGTTCAACCCAGACCCTCACAAATGCAGGTAACGGGCCAAAGGCCTCCAGGATATAGGTGTAGTGACCACCGGATTTCTTAATGCATGTTCCTAGCTCAGCATAGCAGAGGGCACCTGTGAGAATTCAACAGGGCCAACATGAGAGATATCCAGAAATACCTATCAAATAATTTATAGCCTAAACAACAGAGCTGCTATGGTATCATAACTACTTTTTATATATTTTAATTTTTTTCCAATGAATTTTGCAAGTTTTAATTCATTCAGCTAGACATGTAGTAAACTAAACCATTTATCCACTTATATTTAAAGCCACTGGACAAGCTATTTGCAGTAAGTGTTGTTACTACTATGCATCTTGTGAAGAGGGACAAGAAAGTGGGTTGTTATACTAGACACGTTACTTCCCAGGTAGCCAGACTGCATCGCTAAATGAAAGATTTCTGACACACTTGTTATCAAAGGTTGATTTACTCCTCTCAGCCTTAGAGATGCCTGGCTCAAACTCTAAAGGTCTAAAAACTGTATTACCTCACCTCAGCCATGGCTAAAAGCAATCAAATGGCCCAAATTTGGAAGCAGGATCTTCAGATTAAGAATTTTACTCAACGATACTCCTAACATTTTACATATAAAACTCAGGGGGTGACATAGTCACAGCTTTTCAACACTGGTGGAGTGTTTTTGTGTACTACAAATGCAGTGAAAAGTCAGGAACCATCAATTAGTTACAAAGCTGGGGATTCACAGCTTCACAGGTGGACCACATCAATAGTGTTCCACAACTAAAAAACATAGGCAGCCCTTTTGGAAGACGGCTCTGAGGAGCCAGTAATGAACAGTAATAAAGTTTGTTAGCACTGCATCACACAGAGTTAAGATCAGAAACATGCATTAACTCATTTCAGCTCTCTTCCCTGCACATCTTTATGTCACACACTTTTAGATAAGAACTACAGTAGTCAAAACCACATCACATGTAAAAGCCAATTAAAGCTGTACCACATGATGACAAATTCTCCAGCTTTATTAATTTGTTTTGTTTGAGGCTTTGCAAAAATGTGGCAACTTTTATCTGCTATTCTTTAGCTTACCTGAAGATGTGTTTAAAGGAACCCTTACAGCCACACCAAAGAAAGCTGTTTATGCATTTTCTTTTGCCAGCCTCTTTTTTTGAGGTTCAGGATGAAATGAAATTGTGTTTTAATATATGTTATAAACGCAGCCTCAGCAAGACCTTACGCGATCTCTACATGTGATTTAACTATAACTAAGTCATGCAGGGAACTAAAAAAAAAAAAAAATTAAAAAAAAGGCAAGAACAACCAAAAAGCAAACAAACTGTAACAGGTACATCCTGAGAACAAGATACTATCTTTTGCTGTGCCAAATTACACAGTTCTTCCCATCTAGAAGTCTAGAAAATTGCCTAAAAAAATCTGTCTGATAAAGGAGTGGGGGTTATTTTGGTTTTCTTGTTTTGGTTTGGCTTCTTCGTGAAGCTTTTTTTTTTTTTTGTAGAAGCTTCACTACACAGCCAGAAGATTACTACTACTAAAGTTACAGCCATAAATTCAGTGCTTAAGCAAATTCTGGGTTAAGCAACTCAAAAGCCCAAGGTCTTTTGACAGGGTTACAAATAGCATCTGAGGTTTTTCTTGATAGGGGAATTTTGTTGCAGGCAGAACTTCCACACTTGTACAAGAGATTATGCTGCACGTTGTACCCATACATTTACGATTTCACCCAGATGGGTCCAAACTTACTAGGACTGTTTGTTTGGCCTGGGTTGGTTTAGCCTGTAAAGAATATTTCTTTTAAGGTCAGAGCCCATTTACAAGGTGGCGTTTGCATGTTCCGCCTATTAAGTAGACACTTAGTTCCTCTTTGTCCTCTTCACTCCTGCCAGTAAACAAGTAGTTTCCTTTTTAAATAAAGCCAATATTCATGTTAGTTCTTCAGTTTCTTTGAGATTAACTCTATTAAACAGGTCAATGAACCCTCTGTCCCACAGAGGCCAGAGTAGGGTTTTCCACTCTGAATGAGGGTTTTGTGTACAGAACAACTTAACTGGACTTCTTCAGAATTCAACACTCTTCAAGAACACAAAGAATTAGCAAAAACTCCCACAAAAAGCAGGCTAGCAATAAAACTCCCAGGGTAAATTTGCTTCCATCACAGTTTTTTGTAGCCCAGTTTTTCAAAGCAACTTCATGAGCAAGGAAGGAAGAAAAGAGCTGGGAAAAGGGGTTATTAGTATTATTGTTTTTCTCCCCTTCATGCCAATACATCTTACATACAGTGGGAATTATTCCTCTCAGACTTTGCTGTAGCCTCTAGGGAACTAGGTTGAGCTGTCTAAACATTTCAGTGGTGCTCATGCATCATGCTCATCCCACAGCCAGGGGCTTTACAAGCAAACCATAAATACATCTCACAACAGGAGAAAAATATACATACAGCACGTTCTACAGGGAAAAACGCACATTTGGTTTTCCTGTTCCTTTAGGGACCCACAAAAAAAAAAAAGCTTCCAACTTTCACCAGCTGGTGCCACGAGTGGGGGGACAGGGCTTGCAAATCTTTGCACCCTCCACAAAACTATCATGCAGCACAAACCGTCTGTAGTTCCATTGGTGCTCAAGCTCTGCACTCTGACTTCCTACCCAATCATAAAATCAGAGAAATAATCACAATAATTCACCAGCTGCCCCTCTAGACCAATTAGAAACTTTTCAGGGACTTACCAAAAAGTGAGAGGATACCACATACTGTCCACACAGTCAAGGACATGCCCACGCTGCCTGTGTTCTTCAGGATGCCTTTGGGAGAGATGAAGATGCCAGCTCCAATGATAGTGCCAATTATGATGGATATCCCCCTCATAAGTGTCACTTTCTTCTTCAGCATAACTTTTCCCTCCTGGGCTGGCTGTTTGCTGTCCATAGAGGACAACTTGCCATTAGCTTGTCCCTGCAAGTAGCTTCCATTAGAGACCATGGGCACAGCAGCTTTCCTAAACATGCTACAGTGCCACCAACACACTGCTGGCAAGCACAGGCAGAAAAGTTTTCAGCAGAAACCGAAGGGGATTTTTCCTCTCCTCTATGCAGACAACTACTTTGTCTCTTCCTCTGTCTTGTCTTATCTTTCCAGCTGCTCCTACACACAGGTAACAAGCTCTTAAAGAGTATGTGAGCCCTTCCTGTGATCCAAGCTCAGCTCAGAAACACCTGCGTTTTCACACTGTGGTACTGCCCTATCATTGGAAACCAGCTCAGCTTCCGCATGGACTTGTATTTAAGCTCTTGTCATACCAAGTTACTCTAGCTGAGTGATGATGCAAATTCTCCAGGTTTGCATCAGCCATTTGAGAAACCGCTGGCATTACTCAGCATTTCTCTTTTTTTTTTTTTTTCCCCTTTTCCTTTTTAAACCGTACGGGCATGTTGTACAACTGGCCTGGGGGTGGTGAGAAGAACAAAGCACTTGCAAGCAGCTCGACCTAAACCTCGCCAGTCAATGCAAGCGTATCACCCTCGACACCCCGAGACGCACTCCCAACTTTTTTAAAGCAGCTCAGAGCCAGAAACAAAAGCCTGCCTAAACACAAAGCTTGTCAGAGTATAAGGGGAAAAGAAATCAAACAGGATACGTCATTCCTGGGTCTAATCCAATTTCATTCTCGAAAAACTCTCAACAAAAGTTAAGTTTGCGGGGGCTGAACTGCTAGTGTCTTAGTTGATCAGCCTCTCCCACGTCCATGTTACTAATCTGGAAATCTCTGCAGGGACCGGGAACCACCATAAAGGATCCATACAGCCCCACTGTTACCCTGAGTTACTTAGCAACGCACCCCAGTCAGCCTAATGAGCACACAGGCATTATTTCCACGCAACAGGCATTTTCACAGGTGCAGCTGTTTTCCGGGATGTCAGGAAACAGCACCACCACTTTTTTGTTAAAATACACTGCAAAGGTTTACAGCCACCTTGCATGTGTGACCGGGCAGTAGCAGGGCAACACCCCAGACCACAGGGTCTCCAGCACCTCAAGAATCAGAAGGGGATTTTTTGTGTTATCTCTGACCAGATAAAGAGGTAAATCAGGTGCACAAATACATTTGCTTCACCTGACCATTCGAATTCAAACTGAGCAATTAGTGTTAAAAAGAGGTGTGTTCTCCTAAAACAGAGCAAAAATCAACAGCCTTCAAGCACTTTTGACCTAATCAAGGGAAAGCCTTTATAATATATGCTAAAGGGGAAAAATTCTTCGTGGTATAACTATTGCAGCTGCTAATAGCTTCAGATTAGATCACTGTAGTGAGACATTATTGCTACAGTTACTGCTCTTACAGGTATTTTTTAATCAGCACCTAGGTTTGGGAGTAAAAATAAGATCAGTTAAACCATTTTATCCTTCAAAAACCAGGCACTGAGCTCACAGCACAACTGTGTTTTCAAATCTGTGTGAGAAAGAACAAATCCTGGACTACCAACATGCTGCAGCTGTAAAATCTCAGTGTTTTTAAAGCCTCATATTTTCATTTATAACACACCTGAAATAGTTGGCACTGAGATAAAAGAAGGCATTAAAAAAGCTTATCTCGTTTACATGCACATAGGTAAAAAGCAAAGTCATTGTAGCTTTTGACTGACTACACGGCAGTCGGTTTTCTGAATATATCCCACTTCTGCTTCTACCTACTGATGTGCTCAGTAGATGATCCTTCACTTCCCTGTACAGCAGCCCACATGTGACTGCACAGACTGATTGCAGGCAGAGCCTTCCCTGTCACCCCACAGCCCAAACCAAGCCAATTTTCATGGCACTGGCTACAAATAAACCCAGGATTAGGTAGCATGTTGTGCCAAGTTGTTTTCTCTTGATGCCCGTTCCATAGGCTGTCCTGCAGTAAGATTAGGCAACTGGATCAAATCAAACCCGCAAAAAGCATTAACCAGAGAACTGAATTGGGCTGGTGACCTTTATTTTAATTTTCGAAGGCTTTTTATTGAAGAAACACATGACATCTTCAAATACCTGATACTTTAAGGTAGACATTTTTAGCTAATGTTTACCCTTTATTTACATAGGAAGTTGGTTCTAAGATCGAACCAAAAGCTCAATAACCAGATGACCCCGAGGCAGCTTCCTGCAAGCCAGCTGTCTTCAACAACCAGCCAGTACAAATGCTGGGCAGTCTAATGGCTTTCAATCATTTCATTTAATTACTAGGCAGAAGACTACATGTTTCCCCTTTGGGCATAGCAATTAACACTCTCCCTCACAGGAAAAAGGGTACTTGCTTCTTCAGTGGTATGGGAATAGCATGCATACAAATCTTGTGAAATTCCCAGGGAAATTTATAAGGTAGGACCAGAGGACGGCTGGATGGAGAAAATTCCTTTTCTTAACTCCTGGCAGCTTTCCATTTGTAGCCTTCCCAGGGAGTATGTTTGTGTACAATGCTTCTCAATGGTATCCACTAAAAACAAGAAAAATAGGAGCTTTTCTCCTTTGAGTTCCAGCCTTACTTCAAATTATTAGTTCCACTGAAGGCAAGGAATATTTATTTGGTGTTGGGGGATTATTTGTTATATTCTGGGAATTTCATGAGCATTATCTGTCAACTGAGCCCAGTCCTGAGAAGGTCATGAAGCTAGAACATAACTCTCTCCTGACCCCACTTACAGTATACTCACAAAATCTCTTCTGATTATTTGTATCTCACCAGCCATTTTTACTTCAATTATTCATCTCAGAGCAAGGACCACTATACAAACACAACAAACATTGCTCAGTGTCCAACACAGCAAACAATGCTCAGTATCCAACACTCAGAACAGCCCCATTCTTCCATAAAAAAATCACTCTAAAAGCAGAAAAGGTAAAATGTGCAATTTTCTTTAGACTGATGAAATTATTCGAAGCAATGTTTCTAAAAAACATGTTCTGAAAACAAACTTTCATCCTCTAATGGCATCTGGCATTGTGCATAGCCTTTTTATTGTTTCTCTCTGGTTGTTTTTTTTTTCCAATTCATAGACATTTTCTCCTGAACAAACATTTTAGAGAATAACTGAGATCATCACTGTGAAAGAGTTTCCTTTTGAATCTCACCACCAGCCCTGATTAATCTATTCACTGCCTGATCCAAACAAAAATCCTTACCAGAAAAGCCTACAAGTCCCACACCTATACCCTGCAAAGAGCTAAAGCATCAGCCAGAAGATTCAGCAACCCAGACTGGTTGCCTGAATGCCACCAGTGGCCTGTCACAGTGTGAATAACCTTCCTGCCAGCTGCACCTCTCTTCTCAGTGCTTGAGAATCACAGGGAATAACAATACCTCAGTACCTCAGCCTGAACACACCTGACATGGTGTTACCCCCATTTATCACACTAATAGAGTTTTTGCCAACATCAGGACACAGCTGTATCTTTCCAAAGAAGCTACAATTTTCATATTTCCCCTGGGGAATGCTACAAAACACACACAAAGCATTCACCTTCATGGTAATGCTAAAACAAATGCAGCAAAGAGAAGGACCTAAAGTTCAATCCTGAACTTGAGTTCCCAATTCTCAAGCCCACAAAAAACATAATTTTAGATGCAGAAATTTTTCCAGGCATTTGTCTATCAGCTTTTTGCATCGAACAAATCCAAAGAGTCACAAGCCAAGCCTTCAGCCACACATTGCCATGGTGACTGGAGACATGGGGAAAAAAAGAGGAAGTACAGCAAGACTGGAGAGCTGAGGAAAGCCCCAGACTCTTACACGTGGGTGGCATGGCATGAAAAATGTTGTTTAGAAAACTGATCGGAGTCTTCTGTGTATAATGCCAAGTTGTTTGTGAGCTTCAGAAAGCAGCCTTGTAGAAAGGCAGTAGTCTGGTTTCAAATATCAAAGGATGGGAAAACACCTAAAAGTATTTGTTTCATGTAGATAATCTAGCATTGAGAAGATTTGAGTAAGGAATTTAGCTCCTATTGCAGTGTTGAAAAAGAATTTAACTAGTTGAGGGCCGGGGGAGGGTGGGGGTGGGAATCTACAAGCATTTGAAAACTAAGGTGTCACTGAGAATACATCATCATGAAGTAAAAATCTCAGCAGATTGGGACAGATTTTTAAAGTTTTAATGCAAACATAGAACTCAGAGAATATCAAAATACTTTGTTATCACTACTACAGGTCAAATCTTTAGTTACAAATGGAACTGCTGAGAATATTGGAGGTTGTGTTATTTTCAGTATTAATATTCAGTATTACAAATTACTCAATTATTTTGCATTCCACTTTGTGCTGGATACAAACATATTCAGCAGCAAAAGGAAAAATGAGAAGGAATGAAATGCACATCCAGCTCACAGATTTTTAAAATAAGATAAAACCTCTGTAAGAAATCCAAAAGCAATTCAAATACTTTTTTTTTGTATTCTCAGTCAAAAGCTTCCAATAAAATGCAGGAAGCAAATAAAATTCTGATATCAAGAAGACTGCAGGCAACAGCAGCTTAGAAAGCAAATGCTTCTGAAAGTTTCCCTGTCTTCAATTTGCTGATAGCTGCCAGTCAATTTTCAGCTGGAAAAGAAGGAAAGAAAAAAGGATTTTAGAAATCCCTCCTATTTTTTCTCACTATTAAAGTTCTGTTTCAAAAGACATGATGAACTTGGCTGAATGGTTTAATTGTTTAATGGGTCTTTTTTAAGCAGACAGGAATCATTAGCACCTGGTATCAAGCATGAAAGCTCCACATGAGAGAAAGCAAATTCTCACTGAAGCCCTGTGGATGTGAAAATATGAGTGTATTTTATACCACCTAATTTTTCATATTCAGGATATATGTAATCATAACCTAAGGAATGCTGTACATAAATATTCTTGTGCTTTCTGTGTTTGCATTTCTCATTAGCAGAATGAGACAACAACTTTCAGAGTCCCCATGTTATTTTTCCAAAGCTTTTGGATGCAAACACTGAGATAACCCATGGCACTCAAGAAATCAAGACCTCAGGGTAAATTTCCATTAAAACTGCATGTGCCAGATACCTGGCATGATGGCAGGACTGCTGGCAGCTTCAGCAAGTCAGGATTTTACTTCAGATGACTCAAGTTAGGCTGGGCATGTGAAGAGAATTAATTGGCGCTTCAGAAAAAAAAAAATCTTTGAAAAACTCAAATAGAGACAGGATTAGCACTGAGAATGTTTTCTATACCATTTCCCCATTTTTTGTGGGAGGATTCTTCACAATAGATAAAAAACTTGTAATGTGAAGAAAACATACAACTGCAGAGATTGTCAAATTTATCCTTGGCTTTAGCAGCTCCATAATCACTTTTATCATATTTTTCATACAATTTCTACAGTATCATCATCCATTTGCATTACTCTTCTATTTGATCAGGTGCTGAACTTTCTGTGAATCACAGTTTCCCACTATGAATCATATCTTTCTTTTTTTAAAAGGGTTAATGATACTTATCCCAGTTCACAGGTGTGACTGGTAGATTCAGATGCTGAATTTTGTTATGAAAAGAATCTATGCAAAATCTTGGAGAGGAGAATTCAAGAACTTAAGCAAAGTTTTAATTTACTGACCACTAAGTAGGGAAATCTTTCAGATCCCTTGTCTTAATCTGAAGCCCAGTTCCTTACTTCCACCCTTAACAGAAGGTCACCTGTCTATCCCACCAGATTAAACAAGCTCATTCCCCTTCTGCTGCATCCAGTTTGGACTAGAGAATATATACAAAGTTATTTGATTTTTCTTAAGCAGAAAAACTACACCCTTACCCAAGAATAATTGTAATGGGAATTGTAGATCCCATTTTGTTCTCATTCCTTTCTCAATTGCCACATGCAGCAATACTCACACTTCTTCCTTTTTGGTCCATTTAATGTAGATTTTTTTGTCTGGAGACCAAACAAAGCTTGGTTGGGGCACTGTGCAGGTCATGAATGCAGCAAGGTCAGGCTTCAGTCAATGAGCTGTGGGGTGGTCAGGGCTTCTTTAGTAGCAATGGCACAGCACCTCCATCTACAGAGATGGACAGAAGCATCTCAGTTAAGGGTTGAAGCAGTGACAGAGTTTACCACAAGAAGGGATTTAACCTGCAGATAAGCAAAAGCATGTCCACACCCAGAAATGTTTCAGTGGTGACTGGCAGTCAATCACTCACACAGTCATAGCAGTTTAGCACTGAAGTGCACAGCCTGTGGATCCTACAGGGAATCATTTTATTGGCATCTAAATACACATACTTTATCTTCTTGAAGTATTAATAACTTCATCAGAAAAACCACATGCTTGGAGCACCGCCAAAGTGCTTCAGCAGTTTGTACTAGTGCAGCTCCGTATGTTATTCCCACACTTCAATAAAGAGGAGCATTTTACTGCTGAGGTCAGCTGTAACAGTGCTTGTTGCTGCTACCAGTCCAAAGCATCTCTTGAGAAACCCGCTCCGGTTGGCGCAGACAGTCACTGTATCCAAAACTCCCACACACACCCCACAGATAGGTCAGTGAAGAAAGAGGAAGGGTCTCCTGTATGGTATTCCTGAGAGGTTTAGTCAGCCTCTGGTTTTACTTTGAAAATAGAGTTCCTATTTTCCACATTCACAATCTAGTCCTCAGCGGCACTACCTATTCAAGCATAGTAGTTTTACAATGTTTTGTGACATTTAGTAGTAGGATTAAGAAGCCAATGTATGGCAGATGGACACTATGTGGGCTTGATAGAGTATTTCTGAGTTGCTTCTTCTAGACTTTAAAATTCCGTGCAAAACAGCAACCATGCCAGAAATATGCCCTCTTCCCCCTCCCCACATTTGTGAAGAGGTACCATTTACCCAGATCCTGAGAAGCTCAGTCTCCAGGACAACAGAAAGTACTGACATGGATTTCTAAGCACATTTCAAACTCATGCTTCACATATAAACTTAGAAACAGTCAACAGCTCCACTCTGTGTATAATGCACCACTTCCAGATTTTTCAATCTAGTCGGAAGATTAAGAGAGGAGGCTTTCCTATGAAATGTTTCTACTTTTATCATAGGCTGTTCTACAACAAAATGGACATTAACCTCAGAGTTTTATTCTTCTTCATTAACCTTGCTTGCATTTCAAAGAGGAGAGTTGAGAGGACTCTTTAAGAAAGCACAATTTGAGGGCTCTTGCCTTAAATAAATTAATATAATCAGTATTGTTCACATTTTTCTAGAGGCTGCAGGGCCCTAACAGTCCCCTCACAGGGGATGGTTGCAGAGAAGGATTCAATAGGATAAAAGACTCTCACTCATCTTTAACACACATACACAGCTGAAATCTGGAGCTAATATACAGAGTAGAAAACATATCTAGTCAGCTGTCTCTATAGCTAAAGCAAATCCTTCTCAGTGCATAACCTGTCCCACACTGAAATGGCCCTCCCCTTGAGTATGCAACCCTGAATATATAGATACCTCCTGTACTGAGTACTCACCTGTGGAATCAAAATACAGATTGTACTTGAGTTAAAACAGCACACCAATTTAACTGTGGTCATTTTCAAGTAGCACAACACCTCCCTGTAAAAGATACTCTGTGGTAGACAGAAGGGTTGCAGAGAGGGAGTATAGACAGATGCTGCACTCTAAATCATGTGAACACTTACTGCAGAATAGGTCAAAATACCACAGAAATTTAAGTTGGGGAAAACTTGAGCTGCTCCTGTTTCAATTTTTCTTCAGGTTACACAATGTAGGCTTTTATTTGTTCTTAATTTAAACAAGAAATAAATGTTTACTTGGATAGGAGTATAGGTTAAGCAGAGAGATTACATTAATCCTCTGAGTACACCTTTTGTTAATAATTATCTTCAGTAATTATAAAATAATTATAAAACCCTTCAGAGAAAGTAAGGAAAATAGCCCAGTTCAGTTTCCTGAAAATAACGTATATTCAAATGTCACTAGAGCACACGAAGTATTGCGAGGTATTGCGAGGGTTCCCAGAAATCACACACACAGCAGCTGCTTTTTGTGAGGCAAAATAAAGTCTTTATTGCAGGCTTTCAGAACCCTATTTATAAGCTGTTCTGGTCAGATCATCCTGATTGGTAGAAGGTACAACACCGTCCTCATCCCATTGGTGGGACAAGAGAGACAACACTCTTAAAACACCTGTGCTGTGTCTTGTTTTGGGAAAGTAATGCCTTATTTACACAAATAATCCTCGAGTGAGAAAAGGTTCTCAAGATTTTCCCTTGGGAACAGTCAGTCCCTGAGAGCTTGAAATTCTCTCAGGTTCAGAAATCATGTCTACATTTAAAGGCCTCTACTCAGACATGATAGCAATGAATCTGCTACATAAGGATATCTTGCCATTAATTGTTGCTTTATTTTAGTTTTTGATCTTTATTTCTCACCCTTTTTTTCCACCTGAAAGCATGCATTCAGTAAAGTCTGAACTAAAGTAGGAGCCATTCCCATTTGAATTTCCTCTTACTTTCCATATTTTTTCATGCCCCTTTCCAGGTGGCAGTGAATGCCCCAAGTCTCAGTGAATCTTCATGAATAATGTATAATTCACTCTTTGATCCAGATACCCATCATTATCCCAGATAGCTCAACTAAACCTTCACCAAACAAAGCAGCTTAATCCAGATCTTTCTCTGTCCTGCCTGCCCCTCAGGCTATGCCAGTTCTGCACATTGGAGGAGGAAAACATGACCAGACAGCTGAGCCAGCTTTGTGTGTCCACACCAGTGCACAGACAAGCAGGAATATTGCTGAGGAGACAGCAGTTCCCAGATTGCCTTTTGGAATTGGTGCTGCTCCTGCTTTCCAGAGCAGAGTCAATTCAGAGTCCAAAGACAGGAATTTCTATTTTTCTCAAAGCAGAGCAAGAATAAGCAATATCATTAAAATACAAACTACTCTATTAGAGGTAATTAGGGAGTAATTTCTCTGATTCTCCTCCACCACTGGTCCTCCCCTTCCAAATGGGAAAGGCTTCATTGCTTCTTTATCATGAAGAGAGAATAGAAGAGGCAGTAATCCAGAAATTCCAACAAATCCCATAACCAGAGTAGGGAGCTTTTTGAAATGCTCTCCTCTTTGTATGGACAGCCTTGCTATCCTTCACAAAATGGAGGATGTCACCATGAAGCACAGTGTAAAGGACTGAAAGGTCAAAGTAGTAAAGAATTTTATTTTCTATAATGTATTTCTCATTATATTTCCAATACTGCTTCTCCTGACAAGAGCTATTCTGAACACACTGGGCAACAAAATAGAAATTCCAACTCCTGACAACTGTTCTGTCAAAAAAATTGGAAATGAGAAACGATGCTCTCACAGTCCATCTTTCTAACTCTCCCTTCATCTCCCCATGAAGAGTACAAAGACCAGTTTTTCTGTAAGTGTTCCCTTTCCTTTTGGTTTCTGCATGGCAGCCATGTATTCGGGAACCTATGCAAATTTCAGAGATCCTTTTATATACACTCTTTTATTTTTATCTTCTGAGCTTATTCTACCTTATCTATCCAGATATGCAAAATCCATTGCTATAAATTTCAGGATCTCCTAATAAGTGACTTCATCTTGGGGTAAGACTCATACATTTTTACTTCCACTTGCATGATCTTGCATTTAATTCCTCTTCTTCCCTTCTGATAATTAATTACTCGGGAGTGTGAAGAGCAAAGGGAAGGGTGAAGAGAAAAGCCAGGAATTGTGCCAACTTCAGGTTTGAAAAAGTAGTTTTCATCTCTATTTTGACAGCAAAGTTTTGCATTAGTTGTTTTGCATTCCTTAACTGTATCTGTTAGTTACTACATTTTGTTTATAAGGGAAAATTGTCAGAGTATGCAAAAGTAATTCCAAAGATAAAAAGCAGGAATGGTTTAGCCTCTATGTTCTGGATTTTTGTATGTGTGTTGGCAGTTTCTGTAATTGAAGTAGCAGATTCATAGCTCAGCACCACAAAATACATAATGAGCTGTAACAACTAAAGTTTGCTGGGTTAAAAGGAAATCTGTCACTATTTTGTTCTGAAAATAAGTCCTGAAAGGACAAAAAATAAAAATTAAAAAATCTGTGAACAAAACCATACACACACTGCTTTGTTTCTTCCACGAAAATTTATATCCAGGTGCTCAACTGTCACCCAGAGAGTGAAATTTTGGCACACCAGGGAGTGTGCAACTATGAATGAACTTCTTGTTCCTTCCTCTGCAACTTGCTGACAGACTACTCTATATATTTTAACAGAGAATGGATGATGTGCCCTTGTCCCTGTTCAGGAATTAAAAAAGTATCTATATGGCAATACTCATCACATTGAGGAAAGGATGTTTTTTTTCCTTGGGACAAGACAGATGTGCAGTTTAAACCTCTCAGTTACTACAATATCCTTCTTACCTACGTGCCAGCTGAACCAGTCAGACTTGCACAGTAGCCTGATAACAAAGTGCAGCACATCTCTGGTATTTGAAATTAAGTCATGTCTTTACAGTCATGCTCAGTACTTAACTTTCTCTGCATGGCTTTTCTTCTTCCATGCTCCTCTTCTGATCTCAAATTACAGAAATTTATTTGCATTCATGGCTGTTTCCATTCATATATTGTCTCTTTATAAGTTTTGTCTTTCATTTAGCACCTGCTTTAAGGGTCATCTAAGTGCAGTAAGATACTGCTTTACTGTTAATTCATCTTAAAATATAATTTCAAATACAACTCAACCTTTGCACTGAGTTTTATTATTTGCCATCAAAAATTTAGTGGCAGTAGGATTTGTGGACCAGGTCCCCAGACTTCTCAAGGTTATATTCTCAAGATGCTTTTCCTCTGTTTTTGATGACTCACTTTCCAGGATGCTTTTGAATCACTCTCATTGGAACATTTTACAAGGAAAAACTAAATTTCTTTCGAATGTACACACACGTGAATTTTAGAGATGACCTTTTCAGTTGATAGAGAAGCAGTACATGAAACTAGAGATACCATACTTACATTTAAAAAACACAGTTTTAAAATTGTCACTGAATTCATTAATACTAGTTAGGATCTGGAAATAAATTAGGAAGAAGAAAGAGTCTGTCAGCACGAATAAAAAGGTTTCATTAAGAGTTATAGCTTGGTAAGACAAAATACACCCTCGTACTTAATTCCTGACATATCATCTCACAACCATCAGATAAAATACATCTTTTCATATCTATTTTCCAAGTTTTACCATTCATTCCATTTTTATAGGTTTACCAGGTTTACTGACAATCAATCTGAAGCATTTATACACAGAAAAACCCAAGTGCTCATAATTGATGAGATTTGAGAAAAGATACATTATTTGATTGGTGTTTCCAGACAGTTACACATTTCATTTCTCATAATATGAAAGGAATCATACAACATCAAATTTCAGTATAATATATATTCAGTATAAAATCAGTATAAGTGTGTTAAAAATTTAGGCAAAATAAAGATATTACGATAGCAACAAAGGGATTAAAATAAACTTCACCTGAGCTCAGCATAAAATACCATTTGAAGCAGACAGCTATTCTGTTCAGTTCTTATTCATAGATAATGCATAAAAAAATTAATGGTGAAATAAAAAACCCAAACCTGATCATTTTCTTTCTTTCTAGGTTGTTCTTTCCTCTGAATTAGGAAAGGTAATAGTTTCATTTTCATGTCTAAAACCACTGTCACACAGTTAATCCATACAGTTAGACCATATGAGCCATTTTATTAGTGTTCTCTGTCAGCCCACATTTCCTGATAATATATTTAAGATCCCATGCAGTAAAGAAAAACTGCAATAACCCTGTGTCTGTAGCTCTGTAAAATCCAGCTCCTCGAGACAACCAAAATTAATCTGGATAAGTACTGAAAATAACAATATATGAGCCTACTTCAACTTTGACAACATAAAATAATCTATTGTACTACACCTTCTTTTATTTTTCTTTAATTTGTTACCCCTATAGTCATTCAAGAGGGAAAGCTTTCAGCATTATGTTTTGCTGTGTCCTTTCAGGAATTTTAGCAACTCCTCTGAACTACTTTAACAGCCAAAATCCAGGGCATGGTTTTTTTGGCACACACTACAAATTATTAAATTCAACTTCAAAAATAAAAATTCTGTTCAAGTCTCTTTTCAAAAATGGCATTAAAATCCACACATCAATTTCTGACATGTCATTTTGAACCAGTAGTCCTGGAACAGACTAACTGATATATATAGAAGTAGGCTTAGTATTTATCATTTGGTCCAAGTCACTGAGCAGTACCATTATGCCAGTCTAGAGAGGCAGAGTGACACTGAGAGAGACTAGAAACTGCTCAGAGATTTTTAAAGGTTCTTATGACTGTCACTAAGCTCAATGCTTTACAACAGATTGAAAAATGTGAGAGGTTTTCCAGCTGAGGTCACATGTGTCTTAAAGAGGATTAAAACATGAACAGCCAACTAAGAAATGCCAGGGTTTCTTCTTTCCATTTTTTAAAGCCTCCTTTCTTTTCTATCCTATAATATTTTTTTATAAAAACAATTTTTTAATTTTTTTTTCCTTCTATTCTATATATTTTCCCCCTTTTGATACAGCACATAAGGAAAGTATGAGTCATTAAATAGATGCATCTAGCACAACAAAACTCTGTGCTACAGACTCTGAGTGCCAAGTGAATTTCATTCAAAGCAGAGAGTACTAAAACACATAACCAGTGAAACAGTTCAGGATCTCAGTTGCTTGTTTACACGTTATCAGTGCATATTATATTACTGGCTTTTCACAAATATTATAATGAATGTTATGTATAACATTAGAAAACTTTGTTGTATTAATATAGTTTCTTTCATTTCTGTTATTGATGAAATTTAGAAATAGTGGTATAATACATATGTATGTTAGGCTATAACATATTAAAGCACAAACTACTTTTTGTTTATATAACCCAGAGACTGAAAAGATAATCAGAGACCCCCCTGCATTCTTAAGATTATCTGGTCCTCCAAGACCTCCAAGAGGAAGATTTATTGCATCCTTACCAGAAGATAGAAAACCCAGTGGTGCCAAGAAGATTGATCTATTGGGAAGGGGGCAAGGTAAAAACTAAACAAAGGGACATCAAAAAATTTAAGAAGAATGTATGAATATGTATGAGAATTTATAGATATGTAGCAGGGTTCTGTTTTTAAGGGACAATCCTTTGTTAGTAAGGTGTGCTCTCTTAGCTGAATGCAGAGACAACCGGCCGTATCTGTATACTTTATTTTTATCTCCTAATTGTCTTTCTATCAAACTTTTAAACTCTATAAAAAACATGTGAACCTCGTTTTTCACACACATTTCAGTTGTGGCATGCTTATATTTCCATTCTCTACTGTCCCCATTCTGTGTATCAGCAAAACCTGTTCAGGCTTAAAAACACTTTTTGCTTAGCATCCAAAGTCTTTGCAGGCAGAAATAAAATAGAAATGCTTTGGATGAATCACACTAAAAGGCAGCCTTCAAAGTGACACCTTCATCAAAGCAGAAAGCAGCACCCTTGTGCAACCTCATTCCATCAGCTGGACAACTTTCACCTACATCTCCAAAATATTGAAAGCATCACAGTTTGGCCCAGTTCTACAATTATTGCTCACACACAATTAACTGAGTTGGCTGAGTATGGCAAGGAAATCAGAGGAACAAACATTGTAACTAGCAGATGTCACCATTTTTGAAGATCTGAGTAGTTTAATCAATAGTGTCATACTTATTCATGTTGAAGCCTTTCCATGGTAACCTGATGTTCTCTTGGTGCATTCTCAACTAAAGGCTAAGAGAAAGAAAAAATAGCAACTTTTATTTTTTGGTGGAGAAAAGTGAGACAATAGGTTAATACTGAGCTGGTATTGTTCACTTTTCTCTTCTAGGATCATCTCTGTTCGTAACAATTAAGTCATTTCTTGTTTCTTCATTAACTGCAGTACACTAGCTTAAAGTCATCATAGCATCTCATTATAGCAGTTCTTCAAAGCCTGGCAAATTGGATTCCCCAGCAAACACCATCCTATAAGAAAAAACACCAACCTATAAGAAAAAAGCTTGCCTCCAGCTGCAGTCCCAAGAGCTCTTGACACAAAAATTGCATCTGAATTACCCCTATTTTAATTGCCGGAACATTACCAGGAATTTGCATCGGTCCTTTTGAGACATACTTAACTCTGGAGAAAAACAAAACAAAAAAAATGCTTTCCAGATTTCTGCTTAAAATGTATTTTATTTTAGACTATGCACTCATATTAAAACTCCACAATATCCTGCTCTTAAATTTGTTTCCTTTAAGTTTAGAGGGAAGTTGTCCTGGGGTGACTTTATGATACTGGTATCCCAAATCCTCTGGTTTATGTTACATATTAAGTTCTGCACCTTTGAGACTGGCTTTGAGAGCAAGAGAGGGGGAAGAAGAAGCGCGCAGTTTGTGTTAAGGAAAAACATCACTCTCACACATCCCGCTCCTGGACTGTGGTGTCTGCAGCACGGACAGACAGCGGGACAGAGCTTCTCTCTGGCTTTTAGTTAGTTCTAGCTAGCTGAGGCAGAGGAGTTCCCTGGACCTTTGTTTGTTTTTTCCCTTTTTTCTTGGATCTGTGCAAGCCTGCTCTGGACTGAACACCCAGCCAAACCCCGGGAGCTCACGCCTGTGGCCCACCGGGGCCTGGGCCTCGGCACTTTCCAGCGCCGGAGGGACTGATAAGAACCTGAGCGAGCCGAGCTACACCACATGAAAAGGACTTTTCTTCCTAGATTTGCCATCCCATCAAACAGCGAGAGGTTTTATTATTTAGTATTATTCAATTTCTGTTAAAGAAACAGCTTTTTCCACTTCTCTCCAAGGAATTTTTTTCCTTTCCCAGACCAGTTAGTGGGGAGGGGTCATTTCCCTGGGGAAACCCCCATTTGGAGTCTTCCTCCCAAATTTGCCCTAAACTAGGACAGAAGTTTTCTTAGATGTAGTTTTCAACCACTTTAAGGAAACATGAAAAAAGAGGAATAAAAAACCAAATCTTGATCTTTACCAGTATCTACCATAGGACCTTTCCCCCTCATTAACACTGTTGAATATCATTCACAAAGGAATTTGACATCTATATGCACTTAAACTATAAACATCTCAACATCTCCTTTTTAAATTCCTCAGGAAGTAGTGGTCAGGCTTAAATGCTAAAGAAGAGGAAGATAAACTTCTTGATGGGACCTCTGAAAGACAGATTATAGCACATTTCACTATTACATTAAGTTTTCTCCAGGTGGTAACAAAAAACAAAAAAAAACCCCAAACAAACAAAAAACAACAACAGAAAAAACCACAAAAAACAACAAGAACAACAAAGGTAAAGGAGAATTCTGAGCCTCTTACACTATTCATTTAGGTCAGAAAACTATGTAGTGCTTAAATATTTCAAACTAAGTCCTCCAGAAAAACCTTGAACAAGTAGTATTTCACTGATTTGGTATTTCACTCTCAAATTCAAAGCTTGGATGAGCCAATCTGAGGCGTAGACAGGAAGAAGTGGTACATTAGTACAGTGAGAGACTGATCTCACTGTAACTGTAAATTAACAGATTAATGCTTTAGTGTAATACCTTCCTCTCTTGTCCTCTCTGCAAGTGAACTATATATGGACCAATTCTGTCCTCAGATCAGGCTCCAAAATTTGGATGTCATAGTAAAATAAGCAGTATTTTTCTCTACTGTAGTTGTTTCATTTCTTATAAGACTTTCTTCATTCAATTGCTTACACCAGAGAATCTATCTATTTGGACACTGATGAGCACACAATACCCTTTAAGAGATAGTTGTTGGGTGTGCTTAAAGCTTGAACTATTTGAATTCAGTTCACATAGACACCTTCAGCTCCTTACTCAGGTAGTTTTCTACACATAAGAATCATTTAATCAGATTATCAGCCATGAACTTTTAAAATATATATCCAATAACAAATTAAATAACAACAAAAAATGAGACATTTTATGGATGAAAGTAAATTTAACAGTTCCTCATTTTGAAGCTACTGATGTCTGTACATTTAAACAGCTAAATCTACTGTTACTCCTAATATGTGGGTAAGAAAAATTCAGGTTTATGCTCTCTTGGAAGAAGGCAAGGATGAAGGTCCATAAGCAGCTTCTTTCATCCAGTTATTCATAGGAATGGCTACTTGACAATCTTTGTCATGAACCATCAAGAAAATGCTGAAACTGGTGATATAAACCACCTCTTCAGCAAAAGTGACCCTACCAGCTGGCAGCAGTAACCAGGAACACCATTAATTTATTTAACGTACCACACAAGCTGTATGAAAGGAAAGGGAAGTAATCAGTACTGACGCTGCTCCTCAGCTGCACCGGAGCTGTGGGCTAGCTCTGTGACGCCACTCCGGCACGGGCAGCGGCCAGGAGCGGGGAACCGCAGGGGAAAGGCAATCCCACTGTGGAACCTACAGAGCTCCGACCCCTGCCGGGCTCTGCTAATTCAGGCGTCATGGATGACGATGAAAGGATGGAGGAGGCTCAGTCTGCTGTACTTCCCAGGAACAAGTTTATTAGGGTGAGGGAACAGAGGCAAGGGTTCTGGCTGGGATGACGGAACAGGAGAGAGAGCCCCGAGCACCTCTGCGCATCGGGTTTTATTCAGGGGTGGGCACAATTCAGGGTCCAATCAGGGATCATGGAAGGAGGAGTAAGGGGAGGAGATTACAATATCGGGGACCAATGGGGATACAAAGAGGGCGGGATAACAACATAGTAACCAATAACGTATCGAAGAAGGGATTAAATACACAGAAGGAGCTGGAAGGAGAGGTGGGGTTTACAATGATGGATGGGGGAGATGGGGCAGGGTAATGACAACTGACGGGAACTTTCAGGAAAAAGGGGAGGGGTTAACAATATTGACAACTAGGGCTAAACCATTACACAACAACAGGGTGGGGAACAAGAACGTACCAATTAATTTTAACATATACTTAACAAAATTAAATAAACGAACTGCAACACAGTACGTTTACCTTCAGCACAGCATTGCAGAAAGAAATACCTATACAAGTCTATGTGATTTAACAATGCTTACTCCAAAAGCTCATCCAGTGAAATAATCATTGACTAAACTCAGCACATAGCTGCAGAGACACTGATCATTGACTTTACATGACTATCAAGAATTGATTTTGGTTTGAATAGAAAGCAGTCCACCCTCCTTTGTCTGTTGGCTTCAGTTAGGCCCATTTTCAATAAGTAAGTTGCTCATATTGCTTTTCTCGTAAATTTCATCATTATCTTGCGCTTGTGGCATCATTTTTGTTGTGAACATCATTACATCTTAGTGAACTGTAAATGGCAAAAGAGGCTTCTTTTAGAGTACGTCAGATTTTCTAATGCAAAATTGTAATTTTCTCAAAACCTCTCTAATGTGAGTAACAAGCAAAAGTGAATTCTTCACTCTGCTTTTAAAATGAGGAACACTTATTAGCCTCCAAATGACTGTAGACCATAGGAGGAGGATCCTTCAACTTCTCTTTCCACCACCTTCTTGCATTTAC
The DNA here is from genome assembly GCF_049639895.1 of Pseudopodoces humilis. NCBI lineage: Eukaryota > Metazoa > Chordata > Aves > Passeriformes > Paridae > Pseudopodoces > Pseudopodoces humilis. Next base: position 61,899,877 of record NC_142205.1, on the reverse strand, counting down.
AGCCAACATCTCCAGTCCCACTGCCTACCCAGTGACTCCTTTACTTTATTTTATTCCACTAGGTATTTTTCTAGGTATTTCACTAGGTATATTTCAGTAGTATTAAGAATCTTCTTATCATTTAAGTTGGAAAAGGTCTCTAAGGTCACCAGTCCAACAATCCAGCACTTCCATCTTCATCTTTAAACCATGTCACTCACTAAGTGCCACACCTAGATGTTTTCTGAACACTTCCAGGGAGGGTTCACCGTTTCCCTGGGCAGCCTGTTCCAATTCCAGTTACTTCCTGTGAAGAAATTTATCTTAATATCCAATTTAAACCTCCCTGGTACAATTTGAGGCCATTTCTTCTTGTCCTATCATGTTACCCAGGGGAAGAGACCAACTTCCTTCCACCTGGCTACAATTTTCCATTCCTCTCCCCCAAGCCTCCTTTTCTCCAGACTGAACACCCCCACCTCCCTCAGCCATTCCTCACCTATCATGTGCTCCAGACACTTACCCAGCTCCGTTGTCCTTCCCTGGGCATGTTCCAGCACCTCAGTGTCTTTCTTGAGGCAAAGAGCTCAAAATTCAACATAGAATTTGAGGTTGCAAATCCTTTAAGGCAGGGATTGGGTTTTTAATTTACAAATATAAACCAATCAACACAACAGAAATTCCTCAGACTGCTCTGTACGCAGGCACACACAGGCATCTTCTCATCCCAGTATACATGTTCCTGTGGCAACTTCCAGTGCAAGTGTTCATCCCAGCTCTTCACTGATTTGGCAGACATCTTCCCATCTATCATAGAAACACACCAAGAAAACTCGGTCAGTTCTCAAAACCCAGCTGGACCCGAGGCTATGGAAAACAAAGCCATAAAATTTCTTCTCTGGCTCTACTAATGGACCCTAACCAAAGACTTCCTCATAACATGGAAAGCTGAGCAAGACCAGCACTTCTTCACTAAAATTGGTGCAATATGCTATGTAAAGAGTGGTGACCACTAAAAGCCTGCACCACCTTCTGTCTCTTCCCTCAAATATTTTGCAAAAGGGGCTCTTTAGGCCACTGTAATTCCTGTACTTTTGAGAGGAATTACTGTTCTTTTGAGAGGACACTGTCCATACAATGTTTTCAATTAGCCACCCACTGGTGGCTGAGAGAACACATCAGCCCAAGTATGAATAACAAAATCCCCAGTGTAGAAGAAGACTCACTAAGAGCCGAGTATTTTTGCAGGCTTAGGATATGTAATTTGTCTTTTTTTTGTACTGGAAATATTCTGCACCTCTGCTAGATAACATCTCCACCTCTACCATGTTAAAATCATGACATATGCAAATGTACGGTACCCTTGCCATTCCACTGCTGGCAAGATCAGCAGCTCAGCAACTCTGGCTTTTAATTTCTCATTTACATCTTCTTTTACAAGAAACAGAAACCCTGCCTGGAGAAAGTGGATTCACTACAGTATTTCTCCTTTTCTTCTTTCAGGTATGGATCATTGGAGGCAGAGGTTAGACTGGGCTCATAAAAAGATTCAGAATATATAGAGTGTGCTCCAAGAACTGTCTTGTTTTCAACCTTTGCCCTGTTCTGAGTTAACATGAAAACTGTAGTGAATAATTTTTTAGAACTTGGAAAAGATAATGCCTAAGGCATCTCTAATCAACTCACTGGTGAGGCACATATAATTCTGCTGAGTTCTACATGGCAAGTAAGTTATGTAGAATTTTAATACAGCAATTACCATCTGCCAATTCAAGATAATGATTAGCTAATGATCCACTTAAGATGCATGTGTAAGTGCATCAATGAGTGCAAGCTACAGGAGAAAAGGCAACAGAATGAGGTGTTTGCCAGATGAACTACCCCTTCACTTCAAGGTGGATAAAAATACAGTGTATCCACTACAAAGCTTCAACAAGCTTTGTAAACAAAGCTTGTAAACAAAGCTTCAGCATCAGGTAATAGTGGCACAAGAAACACAAGAACCACCAACTGATATAAGAACTCCTAGCCTTAAACTGAATCCAGTAGTCTGACAAATAGATTGGCATAGGCATATCTTCGGGCACAGAAAACATTAATAACCAAAGAAACAAACACAGGGAGAAGTGGAAAGGAGACTTTTGGAAGGCATGAATAATTCAGGGAAAAGAGGAACTTGAAAACATGTAATTTTCCTTTTTTCTACTCGTATTTCTGACCTATCCCTTCAGTCCTCAGATTTTAAGGCATATCTGTATAATCCTTCTGGACCATAAAAGGTTCTCACAACAAAAGGTGATGTAGCTCCTCTGCTTATCTAGCATTACACAGCCCAGCTTTAAACCAGAGTCAGAAGTCACTGGCTATCTTTAAGCTTCATCTCTCTAGGAAAAGCTTTTCCCATGGTCGCTAACTCTCAGAGGAAGTAGTTGTGTATACTCTAGTGTATGTCAAGACATTGTTATGCTAGATCAAATCTATGGCAAGCTTCTCTCTAGCTACACAAAAGTATCACTATGTACTATTATTACAAAGTGATTGACAAAATTTGGCAGAAATACTTTTTTAAGGAAAAAAAATGCAAGCTACCTTTGGTGGTGAAAGAAACCCAAAACAAAATTACCCATAAAAGCATGGTAAGGCATAATTTGCTCATACTTGGTACTACTGGGCCATGGGAACATAAAAGGAATCACAGCAGAAACAACTGATTGCTACATACCTTTGATCCAGCCAAGGGAGCAGGTTTGAAAAGTCCAGCTTTCTAATGAGTTTCACACCAGCACGTATTCAGCACATCTATTCAGAAAAACAAGAGGTGACAATGAAAAACATTGTAATGTATCAGAAAACTGCAGGGTTTTCACCTAGGGGTAGATGCTGTGATAAATTTGTTTCCATTAATCCTCTCTGCTTTCGTCTTAAGAGTATGTCCACAAAATTCTGATATTTTATAAGGCATATATAAGTATATATAAAAACACAACTCCACACTACTTAAGATTAGTAGGATGACAACCACTGAACCTTTAGAAAGCATGAAAATTTCTTCCTAAGAATTCTCACTAGAAATTTCTGAATAATTAGTGGTTAAGTGAGAAATGGTGTAAAACAGAAAATGGAACAGTAGTACAAATTATAAGAAAAATCCCAAAGTCAAAGTAGTACTAAACTATAAGGCAATCACACACCAACACAAGCTGAGACAACTTAGCAGCTTACTCTTCAGGTTTTTACCAAATGACTTTGTAGAACAGATCTTCTCCTTAAAGCTTGGTTCGTCCTGTGTTTAAGGTCTACTTTAAAACCAACACACAAAACAGGCCAGCGGTGGAACTCTACAATCCAATGCATACCTTCTGTACTGCTCCTCTGCAGAAAACTGTCTGTATGTGTAGAGAATATTTTAACAGAAGGTGGCCATGATATTTTAGTAAAAGCCCGTCTGTACAAACCAGCCTTTGGTATAAGTGGCGATATTAGAGGCTAATGTCCTTGAAACTCTCTTGAAGCAGAGAGAATGAAAGAAAGCAATATCCTTGTGTATGGGATAAAAAATGTAAACCTATGTGTATTAGCCAATAGTAACCTGCTAAGCCTGCAGACACTGTATTCAGCTATTCTTTAAACTAGCAAAGATATTCACGTGAAAATGAAAATACTAATCTTAAGATGTAGAAGTGAAACTAAAGAATGCATGTACAATATTATTTAGTTATCCATAAATATAATCAGTGATCCTGTAGCACCTTAATTTTGATTTTCAGTATATTTAAATATGTGATGGACAAAGAACTGCTAACAGCAAAGTTGGAAGAGGTAGAAATGCTTCCTCCTGGAACACAAATCTTGACCTGATATGCAGTGATAGGCAATTTCCAGAAAAAGCAGCCAAGTATGGATCATTTGTCATGGGAAAGTGAGGAACATACCATAATATGCTTCAACCTTTTAAAATGTCCATCTCCATGCTTACTCATACATATTGAGAAACCGCTCAGGCTATTCACAGAAGTATAGTGAATGCCGTTTATTTCTATCTTTAGCACACCTTTTATAGGGTTTTACAGTGTCTGCCTGAGCAGTTTCCCAATATGTATGAGTAAGCATGGGGGTTTTCAGTCTTCTTTTGGTGGCCTTTTGGCGAAGGCTTCTCCTCTTCCTCATTGTCCTCTGGATAACCTTACAGGTTTGCATGTGCATACTAAGCGTTGTGTTATGTAAGTCTACTAATTAGTCTGATACTTACTGATTTTTAGGCCTGATGCCTAAAGTCGTTCTAATTTTGTCCATCTCAAGGCCGTGTTCATCTTGGGACATCACTTATCTTCCAAACTACATCCTGTACCTCAATTTTAACATGTAACATCTGTAAAGGGGTGCATCTGCCTTGTAACACTGATTCTTTTGATTGCTTCTAATAATAACTTTAATAACAGTTACAATTTAGTTAGCACAAATCAATTCCATTTATTACACTAGGATGGATTTTCTTTTCCCCTTATTAGTTTCATGGCCAGGCTGCTGTGGTAATTGAGAATTCATCTTCTTTTGACATTCATAAAACTCTTTGTTTATTGTTCAAACTGAGTTTTGTTTCCATTATCCAGTTCATTTTACAGATTTTGATCTATTAGCAGCCTGGAGAGCCTTGTTTAATTCTTCTACATGTTAGGATCAAAGAAGAGAACTACTTAAAAAGGAAAATTGGGAGTAAAAAGAAGGTTCAAGATGGGAGGGTTGGGAAGGGTGGAAGCAGCACAACAACAATAATCACCATTAAACACATATTTCATCAGCAAGCAGTGTTATTGAGGTATTATTCCAAAGAGGATTCTCTTACCCCAGTAGTTCTGCCTTTCCTTACTTGGTCTGGAAGATAGTTTCTAACTGTATTTTCACAAGGCACTTGCAGATCTAAATTTCCTGTGTAATAACTTCAGGTTGTATTGTGACCAATAAGAATCGTCACATTACAGATCTGTCTAAAATCAGAAATTATTTATGCCAGACTCCCCTCTTTCCCCCATTTTCACTGAAAAATTTGCCCCAGTTTACAGTGTTACAAGACTAAATGCTTATGTGCAAAGACAGAAAATAATGTTGGAGCCAGGGAAGCAATAGATTTGCAGGTTTTATTTGACTATGATACAATTAATTTGAAAACCGGCATAAAATTACACATTATTTCTCTGAAAACTAAATAAAGTTATTTGCTTTGACTGCACAAAGGCACAAATGATCATGCTGGCCAAGGACTTAAACCCCCTCAGTGGCAGACAATTGTTCTTGGCCATACTTAACTATTGCATAGATATAAGGTGACTTCTGTCCTTTGTTCTGTACCATAACTTTTGTATTTTTATCAGCTCAAGCAGCTGACATTTTTTAAGACAGATTTGATACAACATGGAACCGAAGAACCCATAAACAACTTCTCAAAACATTGTTGTGATACTTTCATCCTTGTTCACTCACACATCCTAAAAAAAAGGACTTTTTTCAGTAGATTTCTCTGACGAAAATAAAGAGCGAATGTAGCGGTATTTTATCTGAGAACTATTTACTGATAAAGAAGGGTAAGTGTTCCTACCGAAGTGGGACAGAAAAGAGAGCCAAGAGGGGAAAAGAGAGACTGAAAAAGAAACAGAAGACTGAGACAGATGGTTACCGCTGCACCCCGGCCTCTCTGTTAGCGTCGGCTCGGCAGATGGAGCATGTGTGTCGCAAGCTACGATGTGTCTGCGTGGCTCCTGTAGCGGGCTGGCGCGATTTCCAAACCGTGGGCGGCTGTATGTCCCTGCCTTCCCGGAGAACAGGTTGCTGTGGTCGCGGGCGCAGTCCTGGAACAGCTGCGGGTTGCCAAAGTCGGGGCGCGGCGGCTGCGGGCCACTGCCGGAGGCGCTGCTGCAGGCTGGTGCTGCTGCGGTGCTGGCAGCGGGGCTGCTACCGCAGGCAATGCAGGAAACGTGTCGGTGGCAGTGACGGCGGCAGCTGGTGCAGCCAGCGTCGGCTCAGTCGGGGAAACAGCATCGTACTGGGCTGTCACGGCGACAAGCTCCCTCAGGGAAGCAGGACTGCAGAGAGGGAAAGGCGAGGGGAGGAAGGAGGCCGAGCGGACCCTTCGGATGAGTCCCTACTCCCTCCAAGAAACCCCCAAAAAATGGCGCTCAGTTGAGTCACAGTGTGGTTTTTACTTGCCGAGGCTTCTTCCATAGCCCAATTCGGTGGGCATTTTTCCCAGGCATCCGGGGCTCTGCTTTTATGGCAAGTGGGGGGTCGCTTGCAGCCTGAACATGGAAGCTTTTTCTGCCTTGATTGACACTTCAGGAGGAGTCTCCAAGGGGACTCCAAGGGCTACCAGCAAGTTTACAGAGCCTATAGGAATCTTTCACTTCATGTATTGTCGCTCAGGAAACACAGCTTCTGAGCTTACTGACGTAGTTTTCTAAAGACTTTCCCAGGACAGTAACTGTAAACATAGATATGTGTACATTCTTTCTAATACCTGTCTTGTGATGGACATCTGTCACGGCCAGTGTAGTTGGGAAAGTGTTATCCTGACCATCCAATCCCTGGCCGTGGTCAGAAACCTATAAATTGTGAGAGAAGAAATAAAGCTCTCTTTTCCTTTCACCACACCTCCAGCTGTGTCCGTGTGACCTATTGGTCTCCAGCAGCAACAATGTATAACATGTTGAGGTATAAATAAAAATCAGATTGGTCCCTCTCACAGGTGTAGGTGTCTACTGCAGTTAAGTACCCGAATCACTTCTATTTAACCTCTTTTACTGCCTGTAAACTATAAGCTTGCAAAAACATTCCTTGTGGCAGTACTACTGATACTGCATTCTTCATTACAGTCCATTGGCACTGGGGCACTCAATATATCGTCTTAGAAAAACGTGAGATTTCCTCCTCGTGCCCTTGTATAATGCAACATACCAAAAAGGCAGCAGATCTCAGTAGATGGAGGCGAGACTGACCTCTAGGTTGAATGTATTTGTTTCTCGATTTTATGTATTTAATGGACAAGACTGGGACAGATCTCATTGCAAAGTGGAGCAAGGCATAATTTAAAGAATCAGAATGCAACTTCCATGGCCATGGTCCAACTGTATCCAAACCCCAACAAAAGAGAATCCAGGCACATGGACTAGACAGCTGTTGTGGCATGTTCCCTCAGGCATTTGGAAAGGGGATCCATGACTCCAAGGCACACTGGACTCAGACCCTCAGTGGGAATGAGGTACAAAAGTTTTATTTGCCAACCAAATAACAATACAGAAAGCACAGTACTAGGAGCGTGGCTCTATCCTAGGGGCTCATGCACAAAATGGTGTCTCTGGCATTTATACACCTGCATGAGCTACATGAATATTTATGATCAGCATACATATTTTTTTACATATTTTTTGACTCCGCCCAAAGTCTGCCAGTTGACCCTCCTCCATCATCTGTTGGTGGAGACCTTCTTACAACTTGATTGGAGGTGAGGTGAGGTGTTAGCATGCCAATGGCAAGCTTCCCCCATCCCCAGCCATCCCATGCAAGGGGCACATATACACACCCTTGCCACACTACAAGTTAAATTGTCTCTGACAACATTGACAACCAGAGTTGTCTGATGGAAACAACATGGATGAGGTAAGAGAGGATTAAAGAGGTCCAAAAAGGGGTCCAAAACCAAACTAAAACAACAGAGTCACATATTGAAAGAACTTTAAACCTTAATAAACCTCTTTAACACCAAAAATCATCTGTGAGATGATTTTTACCTCATTTACCTCAATTACCTCATGACCCATCCATAACACCCAACAAAAGGGAATCCAAGCAGCTGGACTAGACAGCAGTTGTGGCAGGTTCCCCCAGGCATGTGGAAAGGGGATCCATGAGTCCAAGGCACACTGGAGAGTTCCTCTGCAAGTCATCTACATGCCACTGCTTATAACATCCAAAGTTAATTTTTGGCCCAGAATTAACTGTCATTCCTGTGAAGAGTGAGGAAGAAATAAGAAGAAAGAAAAATTAGAATTTAGAAAACAGAATTATTTTATCTAACTATTGAAGTTTCAGGAGGATCTGGCAAAAATTACCAGCAAAGGCACTTGCTTGAATGTTATAATTAGTTATTGTAATACTTGGATTTCTGCTACAATTTATCTGTTTTAGTTATAAGATTGTAATTGTTTACATTAATTATTGTAGGTTTTTAATTGTATATATGGAAAATTTATAATAGCTTACTGGCTATGCAGGCCAGTGGGCTGATTAACAAAGAACCTGCAACTCTCCTTTGGAGGGAAAGTTCCTAGATGAGCTCCTTTTGTTGGGGCAAAAAAAGGAGTTGCCCCCAGCATGCCTTGCAGCCCATGTAAATTTTATGTACCCCATTGGTCCTTCCCCTTTGCTCCTCCCCTGAACCCTCAGTTGACTAGTCCTGATGTTCCTATATAAACCTCTGTTTCCCTCTGACTACTTGGAGTCTTTTGTCCTGACACCTTTGTGGTAGCTAGAGTTCTCCTTGTTTGTGGACCAAGAGTGCCAGAACATCACTCTAGGCTCCTGTTCCTCTTTCCATGTTGCCTGGATGTTGCTGGAAGAGCTGCAGTCACTCAGCCGTGTTTTTCAGGGCTCAAAGCTGAGATCATTCTGGCAGGGCACGGAGAGTCTGTGTACCTGAGAGTGTCCTTCTAAGCATGCTTCTCTGGGAAGGCTGCAGCATCCAGACCACTGCCCAGGCCATGACAACTGGCAACCATAAAATGGGGAAGCAAGGTCTATGGTAGAAGCTCACTTGTAAACACGAATTTTAAGGTATGCTGGGCACTGCAAATTGTATAATCAAAATAGCCTAAGCAAGTAGCAGAAAAACTCCAAAAGAAGTACCAGGCTCCAAGAGGCATCAGAAGAGAACATCATGAGACCACCCTAAACTGCTGACGTCTGCAGAGCAGGATTGTGGTTAGCGGCCTAAAATAAGAAATTTGCGAAGTCATCCTGAATAATGATTATTGAAAGTATAAAAGGACCACTTGTTAAGGAAGTGTGTGTTCTGGCCTTTGCCAGGCACCCAGGCCCGCAATTTTTGCTTTATGTGTATGCATCCTTTATAATCGTTTATTAAGGTCTTCAAAATTTAAGAGGAGTGGGCTGTGTTTCTCCCATTGAATTACAAAGAACATCAGTGAAATAGAATTGTTAAGCTTCCAAAATTGCTTTCATTCCATCTACGCCAAAGAAAACACATGGTGCTCAACACTTCTAATTTTCAATCACAGTTAGCCTACCTTGATCCCATAGTCTATTATTATTTTTTATTTCATTTTTTCCTTCTCACTGTACCAAGCAGATATATTAGTTCTCCATTTTTAACATGCCTTCATCCTGCGTGATCTAGATTCCAAAGGCCAAACTGAGAACTTCTATTACAAGTACCAGTTGGATCTTCTTACTGCTTCTATTAACAGAGAACAGTTGATCATTCGTTAGTGATGTGTTTTCAGCTTGAGACCCTGCTGCTGTTTTTCATCTAAGAGGCAATTCAACCTCTTAGACATTTTCATGCCTCTTTTATTTTGGCCTCTTAGACTTCTTTTACGTTGCCCAGAGCCAAAAGGTCAATACACTGGAGCTGCATTATAACACAAGTAAGACAGATGCAAATCTTATTCCACAGCTTTCATACACGCTGAAAGACTTCCCCACAGCATTTTTCTTTAGGTGGAACGATTTATGACCAATCCATATACATGCTTTCAAAGACAGTGAAGGGAAAGACAGACCAAATATTCTGTTTACAGAATAAGAGTGTATTCAGAAATAGCTATTATAGTAATTAATGTTCACTTATCCTGTAGGCGTAGATGTAATACACATGAAAATCAGGGTTACTAGTCAGGGTTTGTATCAAATTATTTTTAATACCATGCCTTCGTGGTCCATTTTTTATATAACTCTGGCTGTAGGCCTGGTTTTACTTAAGAAGAGCACAAAATTGTTAGCAGTTAAAAAGAGGTATTATACTTTAAAAGATGGGAAACAAAGAAAGGCCAACATTTTCAAGCAAGCCTTGAATGTTGAACCTGTGAATGTTCATATTCACAGCTTACGGCTCCTCAGGCTACTACTTCTCCTGGTTTCATGTCCATTCTGAATTTCCCAAAAACATATTAATTATATGTCAACATTTAAGTTTAGATGACTAACAGCACATCACATAAGGTAGTGTTGGATTGCACGAAATAGAAATTCCCCTGAGTTTCCTCAGGGAGAAAAAGAAATCTAAAGACTGAATTAAAATCTTTAGAGAAACTTGAACATGTTAAACCATAAGTATAAAGTAAAAGTTTTAGTTTTAAGTAAGTTTTAATATAGCTTAAATACCTTAAGTGCCTGTGTTAACTAGTGAAAAGCCATACTATCCAGTTTAAAGTTCAGTGATAATACCCTTCACAGGTTCAACTTAACTCTAGACATAATGAAAATATAGTTTACATTTTCAGATAGAACAGATAGAATTACTCACATAGCAGATAATACCCTATACGTAAGATTTAGGTAAAGAGAATATTGCTTTCGCATGTTAGAATTAAGTTTGGATTAGTGTAAAAAATGTTGTTTTAGAAACATGTTTTTAGTTGATTGGATGATTTATGAATTTAATCCCCTGTACTGGGGATCAGAATCCCACCTTCATTCTCCATCTTCACCTTCATCCTTACACCTTCATCCACCCATCGATCCATCGCTCCAGCGGACCAAGGAAGGGCAGCAGCTCCATCATCACCAAATGCTTCTATGGCCTGGGACAACAGAACTCCACACCGAAAAGCCACTGCCCCAGATATCAGGACCTTGTGCCCGTGAGCTGCTGCTCAGAGCTCTGGACTTTGCACCAAAACTTTTAGTAAGGACTTTAATTTTCTAAACATTTTGCCTTTGAGACTGATGCTTTTATACAATAAAAACCTTTCTAGCAAACATCAACTCTCTCTCTTTGAGACCTGGAAATATTATCAGAATCACCACTGAAACTCGACAAGGTAGAATTAATTATATTCAACTATATATTGTATCATAGGTTCTGCTAAACAGATGGCAGAGGAAAAGGCATTTTGAGTGCCATGGCCATTTAACATTTTTCACATATCTACCTTTAAAATGAAATCAGTTGTGTCCCTGACATTCATCCTTTTTTTCACTGCTTGGAAATGGAGTGTAGCCATTTATTCACATGTAGACACACATCAGAGGGTCTACATTTGAGCAAATGAATCCCAGCCAAAATGGTAAAATTCCACTGCTCCACAGAGGGCTGGGTCAATGTGAGGTCCCTGAGCTGGCAGTGACCAAGCTGTACAGAGAACCATAGAGCAAAATTAGTCAGGAACACAAGAGTGGCAGAGCGCTGCACTCAAGACAGTAAATTCTGCTTTCCAGACAGTTCTGCTGAAGCCATCTCCACAAGGAATGCTTCTCCAGATAAAAAAATGGCATCATATTCCCATTTGTTGAATATAAACAATCCAAAACCATTTAGCTTCAAGTGAGGCCCAGTAATACACTATTTATAGTGACTAATTGCTGCCAGAATGCTTTTAGGCATATAGTCAAATTTCAATTATATTTTAAACGTCTAGGGGAAAAAGGTTATTATTCACAACTAAAAAATATTATTCACTAAAAAAATATTCAACAATAAAAAGTAGATAAATTTTCATTAAAATGTAGAATTGGATTTTAAAAACCTGGAACAAAGCTTGTATTTCAGTATGTCTGGGTAGTTAAGGGTAAATATTTTTTTCATTTTTTTAAGAATCTTGGCAGCTTGTTAACTTCATAACTATAGATCATTATACTTCATTTCTAAAATAGAGGTCTGCAATCCTACATACCACTTTATGAAAACACAGGTTAGTTCACAAGACCTCACATTTAAAGGCTTCAGTAAAGAATAAAAAAAATCTACCAAAAACTTTCCTGCTATAAAGGTCCCAATTAATAAATATTGAAAAGTAACAAATCACCCTCTAACAGTATATAATTAAAACCTTTCAAATAAAAGGATTACTTAACCATTTGAGAAAGGAACTGCTGTTATGTTTGGTTGTGATTTCAAAGGAAAATATTTTGAAATTTGTTACTTCTACAGAAAATGTTTTGCTGATGTTCTCTCTCTGACATTTATGAGATTCATTTCCATCTCCTTTAGGCACTAATGCATATAGGAATTAAGTTATTAAGAAAGACTTACTTGAGGATCATTACTGCAGATCTTATTTTTTTCTTTTTTTAAGAAGTACCTGACATTTGAGGTTAAAATTCAATAACAGGTGAGAAAAAACAGTTCTCTGCATTTGTTTCCTCTATTTAAGGGTGTATCCATTTCCAGGAATATATTTTGGATGTAACTTCATGTGAAATCAGAATGCATGTACTTTGAGAGTACTGTAACAAACTGTAACAAATTCATTGGAAGTTAAAATCCCTTCGGAAGTTCATCACTCTTGCAGTTATGTCAAGACTTTCCTCAGAAAATTAACTTCATGTCAGTAGTTTCCAAAGCAAGTGTTGATCACTCTGCAAACAGTACTACATCTATAGCAACTGCCAGTCCTGTAAATTTATCCTTGGGCATCAGAACTCAAACATACAAGTCATGTATTTTGTTCCCAGAACACCACCACGGATTGAACATTCTTGTTGTGTCCTGAGGAAGGACACAGTTGTCCTCATCAAGGTCTGACGTCACACATCATATAATGCCTGATCCTTCAGATGTCCACTAGGATTGACTACTTCTATGTGTAAGGATTAAATTTCAAGAAGTAATGAGAAATGGGGGAGAATAATGGGATGAATTGGAGAACAGGAAAATGCATTAAACTTCCTGCCCATAGCCTACATGCTCAGCAGGGGCTGGCTGTCTTCATTTTGCTTAGTTCATTCTGCTCTCACAGAGGAGCTGGGCGTGACCACACTTACAGACTTGTATGGTCCCTTCTGGAAGTGTACTCCTTCAGCTATTAAATACCATAGCTAAGTATAACATTTGTTCTGGGAAAAAAACCTCACCTGGCAGGAGCAGCAATTTTACTTCTTTATAGATCTCATGACTTTATAATTATCAGAGCTATAGCAAACAAACTCCTGCCCTACAACACAAGGCACCCAACATGTCATTGCTCAGCAAAACACTCAGGGTTAGGAACATTATAAACAAATAAATGCATAGTTCTATAACAGCTTTAGCTCATCTACTTTAGAATTAATCATATATTACTCATTTGTTTTGTATCTGCAAGCATTGCAGGGGGATAAAGAATATCGTCTATAGAAAATTAAGGTCATTAGAAACCTGAAAATTCTTTTAGACAAGAAATTTTATTTTATTGCAGCTGTTTCACATGTGGGATTTTCTTTCTTACATGAACAATACATGATAGAATAGTTTTCTTAAAATTAAAGAAATCAATTACTCTTATCCGTAGTTATATGATCTTCTCAATTTCTTTAAAATATGGATGATCGGCCTAAGATGTAGTTCAGTATGTCCAACTTATGGACCATATTTTATAATAGGATCCATTCAAACCCAGGAAACATTAAAAAAAAAAGCAAATATTTGTCTGTTTCTGTTCCTTCTGTCTTAATTTTCTGAACTTGCCGCATCTATAAAAGGTAAGAAGCTAGAAAATACAGCAGGTGAATTTTTTTATAATTATAATAGGAAATATGCCGCAGCAAGTCAAGCATTAAGCACTTTATGGATTTTCTTTTTCTTTAGGTAATTCCATTGCTCTGGAGTACACAGAGGATTTTGGTTTTATTAAGAAGAGCAATTAATTTTGCTGTTTGGATCACTGATGACATATTATCAAGTTTGATGATTTTGTTATTATTTATGTATCTTTTATTGCCCATTAATACCTTCAAGAAAACAGAGTTCAAATAATTTAACATCTTATTTTAATAGAGGAACAATGTCATTGCCTAATCAGGACTACATAGATACAAACATCTGAGCGAAATTTTTCCAAACTTCTAAAACAGGGTTTAGTTGAAAGATGATCAAAGTTTTGACATACTTCTCCTTTTACCAGTATGTTCTTAATAAGGCACATAACAGGACTGCCACCTGGCCAGCACATTTTTGAGATGGGCATGGTATCTGCATGCAGCAAAAGCTTCTAGTCAGTGAGTGACAGCAGATATTGCAGCCACTCATCCCTAAAGTAAACACATTTTCAGTTAATACCTGCAAATGCTCTGCTAACAGGAACTTCCAAAATCCGTATTATAATGGCTTCAACATGCTTTATTGATCCATTTTATTTCTTTATTGGAACATGGTTAGAAGCAGCTGGTATGTTTTATATAATGCCCTGACTTTCCTCTAAGCTTGGCAAAATCTCAGGCACAGCTGAAAGTCTGGATGTCACATTAGAACAGAGTTTGAAAAGGCTTTTGAAAAATAGTTCTCTGGCTAAAGGCCACTGAATGCTGTTTAAATTAGATAAAGGGACTGGGAATTAAGATTATTCATCTTTGTCTGTTTTCCTGCTTCACAGAATGTGAGAACAATTAATGAGGCCAAGAGTTTATAGTATTTATTGGTTCAAAGTGCTTAGCAGAAATACCCATTTTATTTCCAAGACACCACAACAGACTGAACAGGTTTGCTGTTCTGCCTGCACAGGATATCATCTTTGAAAAATCTTCATGATTTTTGAAAGCACTATGTTCCCAACTTCTTTCCTGAAGAAAACAAACACAATCCAAATTTCTCCTGCTTGATTATCTTGGAATCATAGAATAGCTTGGGTTAGAAGAGAGTTTTAAAGGTCACCTGTTGTGGTGCATCTAAAAATCATGGTATGTCCCTAAGGAAAAAGTCACCCTCAGTCTGTGTAATGTAAGTCCCTACCTGAAAACCTTTTCCTTTCCCTTCCCATTGGCTGTAACTTCCCTGTGTCGCCTGATCACCCCCGTCCCCTGGTATAAGAGATAAGACCCACGGCATTTCAGCCTCTTTCTTGCCCCGGATGGATGACATGCAATAAACCCGGTATTATTCCAAGCAAGTTTGGGCCTCCTGCGTCTAGATAGTTTTAGTCTGTGTTGCATCCAGAGCAGGACTCTCACCACAGGGGCTAGAACAGAGGGGTCCCCTGGGAGCAGATTGCATCAGTCACCTAGTCCAGCTTCTCAGCAATGAGCTGGGGCACCTTTCACTAGACCACGTTGCTTAATGCCCCATCCAACCTGGCCTTGAACACTTTCAGGGATGGGTCATCCACAACTTTTCTGGGAAATCTGTGCCAGTGTTTTATGACCTTCATCATAAAAATGTTTTCCAAATATCTAATCTAAGCCTGTCCTCTTTCAATTTAAAGCCCAAAGTTGGATGGCTCTGTGCACACTGCCTGGGTCTCACACTAATGTATGCGCTTGTTGGAGAAAGAGAGGCAGGAGCTGCAGAATTCAATGTTACTGTAATGCTTCCCTGGGGCACACACTCAGAATAAGAGATCAGAATGAGAAAAAGCATGAAGCACAAGAAATAACAAAGTTTCAAAGGTGATAATGAAAACATTTGGTTGACAAATTCACTTACAGCCCCTCTGTAACAGTTCTTACGGAAGAAGCTGAAAAACTCATCTGTATGACCAGGCTTTGCAGGAGTACCTCTCGCAGTTCTGCATTCTGCATCCCAAGTGATCCTTTACTCCTGAAATCCCATTTCTATACATAAAACACCTGCATGCAACATAGTTGAACCTAGTATGTAGTCTAAACGTATCTTAAATAAAATCCTGAAGTATGCAAACAGATACATTTAATCAGGTAAATAAATTTCTATCTTACTTGAATTTGGGAAGTTGATCAAGAAAAATACAAACATAATTAACAAATGTTAGCAACTTCTTTACCAATACAGACCTTGTCTGTGACTGAAATTTCTCAGATGCTGGCAAGACTTTTCAGATGATCAGGATTTCTCAGCCCGTAATCTGCAAGACATCCAGAAATCATTAATTTATCACTTTTAATAAAACAACATAGAGACTCCTACAGATAAAAGCAAGACACCAAACAAACTCAAATTACAGTTAAATTTTTAAAGTTAAAGTTAAGTGTACAGAGTCCAGAACAGACTGCAAATTTTTGTCCATGACAGCTGATCCTTAGATTGAGTACTGGGATACCTTAAAACTGGGTGACCAGGCCAACCTTGTAGCATTTGGATGGCTCACTGGTGCCTGCAGCTGAATGAGCACTGTCTTTAAGATATGAACAGGGAAAAGATTTCCTGAAACACATTAGAAAACTGCAGTGCCAACGCAGTAAGGTGGGGAATATGTCAGAAAAACTGAAAAAGCAGAAAGGAAAAGCATTTCAAACTACAGCCCTTCGTCTCCATATGGTGAGGGCTGGAGAAAGCACTGCAGAGCTCAGGCTCATTTGATAGGAAGGGTTTGCTTTTGCAGTAAGCAAATATAGTCTGTGCCCATATGTCAAGCAAAGCTAGAACCTTTGATCCTGTAAACCTCAACATCACTGAGAACAATGAGCAGCAACTCCTCGGTCCAGGAAGGACATTTTAATGAGGTTTAATGATTTTAACGTGTGACCACAGGGCTCTGGCAGACATGCAACAGCCGACGAAAATTAGATAGCTGAAGCTGCTGCCACTCCCTGCCTTTCTCCCCCACCTGCTTAACAGATGCTGCTGCCTCAAGGCAGGGATGTCTGATCCAATCATGAATCAACTCCTAACTCATCCTACTTCAGCATATTAAAGTAACCTGACATCAAAGTCAGTTGACAAAGTTGGTATGGAGCACATATAGGCAGTAACAGACCTAGCAATGTGATGCAAATTCACCTCTGCATTCCTTACAAAGCCTGAGCTGACATCTGAAAGAGAAGAAAGGTAGCAGTTCATCCTGGAAGCAAGCCCCAGCAGAAGGGAGCGGTTTGGCTCTTTATCTACCTGCAAATTTCTTCCAGGCTTCAAATAGATCAGCAGTTTGGGGAAGAATTCACAGGCACAGAGAGATTTAAGTTCTACAGAGATGTGAGATGCTGAGTCCTTCCTTTAAGCACAAACTCAGCCCTAAACATGTGTCCTTTTATACTATAATTCTGTGTTTTAGTGGGTTGCCACGGCTAATCAGAAATAATAAATGTAATGCTTACTAATTGATATCCACGCATCACCTAGAGGTCCAATAACCACCTTCTAGATAAGTTATTTTTGCATTATATTTCAACTATAAATTCACAGATTATTTAAATTATTATGAGGACATTTAAAATACTTGCTTCAGTAGGGGTTTGTTTTTCAATTTGAGTTTGTGAGTGTGTACATGAGGTCTTCTTTATGCATCCAAGAGTTTGGTCAAAGTTTGCATGATAATATGCACAGTTTCCTCTGCCTGTATTGACTACTAACTCCTCCTTCAGCACAGACCCTTCTTTTAGTCTTTCCTTTCTAATCATTGCCCATGGGACTGTATTTTTATAAGTAGCTTCCTTCAGGAGTCAGCCTGGACAGTTAGAGACAGGATACTGCCAGAAAACTAATCAATAATACAATGTAATTAAATTGGCACTCAGGGTGCTTTATATTTAAATCTAATTGAAAAACTAAAACCACAAAGGTTAGAGGATGTGGATCTAGCAATGTCTGTATAAATCCTAAACAGATCCAACATCATTATGAAAATATACCCAAATGAACATTAATGTATAGAAAACAGCTAAAGAAGCTGTGCTTCATGTCTGGAAAGTTTTCCAGACTGAGTTTTGCAACTTCTTCTCTGAGCTCCTATTTCGGGCTTGAATGGCCAGACTTTGGAAGAGGGCAGACTACAGGGGTGGCTTTCTGTGAGAAGTTGCAGAGGCTTTCCCCATGTCTGACAGAAACAGTGCCAGCTGGCTCCAGGATAATTCTATGACTGGGAGAGGAGGGGAAGGGAGCTGTAAGAGGGACAGCTCTGAAGACACCAAAGTCAGTGAAGGAGGAGGAGCAGGAGGTTCTCCAGGTACCAGAGCTGGTAGAGCACCACAGGCTGCTCCTGTGGTGCAGCCATGGTGAAGCAGCTGTGCCCCTGCAGCCCATGGAGGTCCACGGGGATGCAGAGATCCACCTGCAGCTTGTGGAGGAGACCAGGGCGAAGCAGGTGGATAACCAAAGAATGCTGGTGACCCCATGGGAAGCTTGTGTCAGAGTAGATTTCTATGGGCCCATGGACAGAGGAGCCCACATTAGAGCAGATCTTCTGGTGGGACTTGTGACTCTGTGGAGGACCTGCGCTGAGTAGCCGGTTCCTGAAGGACTTCACCCCATGGAAGAGTGACCCACATTGGAACAGTTAGTGAAGAACTAGCCCATGGGAAGAGCTCACTTTGGAGAAGTTCATGGAGAACACTTTCCCATGGGAGGGACACAGGGCAAGGACTCCTATCCCTGAGCAGCAGCAGGAAGAATGTGTGATGAGCAGACCATAGCCCCTACTCCTTGTCTCCCTGCTCAGCTTGTAGGGGAGGAGGCAGAGCATGGGGAGAAAGGAGGGTTGGGGGGAGGATGTTTTTAAGATTTTATTTCTCATTGTCCTGGTCTGATTTGATTGGTAATAAATGCAACTAATTTCCCCAAGTCAAGTCTGTATTGCCTGTCACAGTAATCAGTGATTGATTTCTCCTTGTCTTTATCTCAGCTCATGAATCCTTTGTTATATTTTCTATCCTCTCTTGAGTTGTGGAGGGGACCTGTTGTCCAGCCAAAGTCAACCCACTACACTCCTTTGACACTGGTAGCTCTTGGGAACCACACTGAGTTTGACTGACCACTGCCTTGTGAAACATTTCAGCACCTGAAACAGGTTGATGTGGAACAAATAAAAACTTCTTCACTTCCATCCTGCCTGAAAACTCCCTGTGCTTTTAAATGGGTGAGTTGCAGCCATTCTCCCAGAATTTCTACTCCCAGGCCCAAGGAGGTGTCAATAGTTCCCTTGAACTCTATAAAGAAACTTTAGACTCACTTCTGTCTCAGTATGAATCAAACTGAAAAAATAGTTTTGTAGCTATCCCAGGCACTGTATCCCTGCTGAGCTCTAACAGGAATATTCTGAAGGCAAGATGCTCTTCTTAACTCATATCTATCTGAGTAACAGCCAAAAAAGTAACCCTAGACTTCAAACAAAGCTTGGGGGAAGCATTAGGAAAGGAACATCATCCAGCAAAACTAGGATAATCCTGCAATTATTATTCTGATCTGGAATTTCCAGCAGGTTGACAGCTACCTTTCAAAAAACACTGTTGAATCAGGTAGTCATCTGCTTCCTAAAGAGAAAGAAAAAAAAAACAAACCTCAACAAGCTATGCTTAGATGCAATGGCACGAGAAAATTTCTAGCTGTCATCACCAAATATTTCTCCAGAGAAAGATTTTGTGTTTATATTTATCTGATCCCTTCTTGGATCAAGCAGGGGTTTGTGCTGGTTAGTTGATTGGTTATGGGCTTCTGCTCCCACTTTGTTTCTCGTATATTGTGGACTAGCCTTGTTTGTAATTCAGATGCAAACCACAGCACTATGCCAAAACTCAGCATTTCAGGGATCTGCCTTTAGCCATAACTATATGCTCAGGTTTGTGCTCTCCACTTTCAAGGGCAGTAGCTGCTATAAATTACCAAAGATAGAAAAAAGAACAAGTCACAAAACAACAGCAGCATTCTTGAAGGGGCACCAAGCAAGATACAAGTTTTCCCACTGACATTTTCTTCCCTGACCAGGAGGTAAAAACAATGACTGGAAAAAAGATAGCATACCGGGAAAAATGCTTCCATGAATAATGCAAGAGAAGAGCAGTGTGTGGACAAGTAATGCAGGAAAAACACACCAAGAAGACCAGTAGAATACAGGAGTCATGCAAGAAATGAACAGATGATAGTCAGAGAAATTATTTTCTAAATAAAATGCAATTTTGTTAACTAAGCATCCTTCCGAGTGGTAACTTCTGCTCCCTTCAGAGAAGGTATTCCCTTCAGAGGTAGAAAATACAGATCTACTGATGTTCTTATTTTGTTATTAACATAAGTCAGTGCTTTGATGATCTTGCCAGGTGACTTTCCTTAAGGGCCCCCAACTTGTGCAGTCAAAACAGACAACTTAAGAAAAAGGAAAAGAGAAAAAAAAAGGGGACCATCTGATCCATGTTACTCAGGCAGATCTGGAGCAGTGGATTCCCTGTCTGTAGCAGCAGCACAAGCAGTGGCAGTTCAGCAAATGGTGCCACCCATCTCATGCAGTATTCCCAAACAATTTTTCCAGCCTGATTCAGTCTTTGGTCTGAAGATAACAGATAGATACTGAAGATAATTAACAGATATATACTGATACTACCAAACATATTCATGCAGGATTTCTGAAGGAAGCTCATGTCCGCTGACAAGATCAATTTCAGTGGTAGATGAGAAAAGAGTATATCCCACCATTCCCTACAAAGACCTACAAAGAACTGAGTCCTGTACAAAACAAGTACTATTTCATTCTCATAGGTAATATTGGCACATAACAACTTTGTGTCTTGTTTGGTTGTTAGCTGTACATCTTGGTTTCTTTTCTTTGAACAGTGACATGAAAGCCTTGGTAGTGGAAATCCAAAAGCTCCTAAAGCAAGTAGTAGAGGCTAAATGAAAAAACACATTCTCCAGACACAACTGCACTTCAAATTCACTGTAGCAGAGACTTGGAAATTTACCATTTGAAAGGTGTGGATTCCTGATTTCTAAAACTAATTCCATCAGCAGCATTCTGACCAAGAAAATGCCTTCCTACAAAACACACATAAATGTAAGGTTCTAGAACTGCCAGGTATTAGTGAATTGGAAACCTGTTCCATTTTCTTAAAGCTAACTATTCTCTGACCCTTCTCTTACAGTACTGTAAATCAGGAATAACTTAAGTGAATTCCCATGAGTTTACAGCCATCTAAGACAGAGACAGCGTGGAGGTAATCTTCATTGCTGAACAACTCCATCTCCTACCCTTACAAAATAAAAAGCAGTTTCAGGTGTCTTTTGTCTTCTTAACAAAAATATACTCACAAAGAGAGTATATTCAATCACTGTCTTTAAGTACATAGAAAAAAATTAAAGTTATTTTAGAACTGCCTTTGGTGAGGTAGGTAAGTAGGTAGGTAGGTAGGTAGGAAAAGTAGCCTCAACAGTGTATCCTTCCTTGTGAGCTCTGTAGTACTGAGGGAGATAACAGAAGTTTCCATTTCCTAATACTCTTTCTAATTCTGACCCCAATCTTGTGATTTCAGTTGATCTCCATTGCAGGCTACTGAAATAAAGATTAATGGGACTTTAGGTGGGGCTTACTAAAAATAGCTGTTATTTCATCAAGAGCTATCATAAAAGATGTATTGGGTCAGAAGCCTATCGTGCTGTAATTGATGATGAATTGTTGATAATTGAAGAACAAAGCAAGTTTCTTCCTTGCAATTTGTCTGAGGTGTAAGCATGAAAACTGAAGAGAGAAAAGGAACACTTTTTAAAAAAATTAAACATATTAGAAACAATTATACTTACTTTAAGGATATAACCACTTCAAAAGTGATAAGAAATTAACATGAATATGACAATATGTACAAATCAATTGTGTTGCTTTGTCTGCAAGATCCCCATGTCAACATGCCGAGAAGCTTTCCTGCATTTTGTATTGCTTCTTTCTTTGAAATGTCAAACATTTTCCTCAAAAGCACAAGGTCTATAGAACAGAGGCAGGTAAGATGCTCATAACCAAACTAATTCATTTATAGCAATTTTAAGCCATATCCCAAGACCTTTGGAACCTCATTGGTTCCATTTATACATAGACAAATCCACTGTATGGTAAGGCACAAACCCAAAATTTTCTGGACTAAGCGTTCTCAACCAGCGATGTTCCTACTGCACTCCCTCTTCTGACAGTGAAATATCCGAAGAGAAAAGATGAAGGAAGAGATGGTGCCAGCCAAGGAGCCAATGGACATTAATCCATCACCCTTAAAGAGGAAGGAACAGTTTTGCATAAAGCTGAGCTTCTTTCTAACCATCGGGATACTTCATCTCTATCAGAGCCCTACCAATGAGAACAACTCAGGCTACAAAGACAATGAGTTTTGCTAGACTTGGCATGTATAAGCTCCAACTACCTTGGGGTTACAAATCCAAAGCAATGAGGAAGCCAAGCTGTGGGCAAGTAAAAGTGGTTTTCCTGTGGCCTAAAGACTCCCTGAAAAGCACACACAGAGATAGGCAATAGAGCACCCAAGGTTCTACAAACATGTTGTTATGATCTGGTTTAAACCCAGGAGAGCAAAGAAAATTAAGACTCCTTATATAAAACAGAAAGAACTTTGAAGGTTCAAAAAAAACCCTAAAAATTCGTGATTAAAACTAAACAAGGTTAGATATTGGTACCAAAAAAAATTGGTAAATTTTATTTAATAATAAAAGAGACAGAGAGAAATGTCTTGGGGATGTTTATTATCCCATCTTGGTTTTGGGGTTTTGATCTGTTTTGTTTTGTGCCCAGGTATGGTAGCTGTCTCCACTCCCCATCCTCCCTAGCTCCAGGGCTATCACAATGAATGGGAGCCAGGCCAGTGTTCCCAGAGGGAACTGGGGGCAGTGTGAGAGGCAGCCACTCTCTTCCAGCAGAGGTGGCTTGACTGGAATCACACAGCTGGTATCTTGGATCAGAGATCCTGCTGTTTCTGTGGGTTTTGCCTGTTTATCTTTGTTGGTTTTTTTTTTTTTCTTCAGTACTGTGACTGAGCTTGCTGGCTTGGATTTTTTTGTTGCTCTGCTGTCAGGAAACCCAGAGCCAGAGTGTTCTTCTCCAGGACCCAGGAGCACCCCACTTTCCCACCAGGAACTGCCTCCCTCCGCATAGCCCAGACCCAGGTTCCACCCAGCACAGGTGAGAAATCATGAGGCACCCTTTCCTTGCTGTATTTGAAAGCCAAGCAGCTGCTGCCCAACCCTCGCCATATCTCTGCCATTTTCTCCAAGTTTGTGCTGCACTGTAGCTTTTTACCTTCTGCCTGGCAGGAGATCCTGCCATTCCAGTTTGCTTCTTATGAGGTTCCTGCTACAGCTCCTTCTTCTATCCAGAGGGAGCACAGGGATCAGCTTTACGAACCATAGAGATTCATAAAGGAATCCCTTCCTGCCAGCTTCTTCTGCCATCATCCACATGAAGAAATGCAGCCAAACTCATGCCACAGCCCTCCCTGCAGCTGCGAGGGAATCATTGCACCTGCCCTGCCCAGCCAGGAGCCACCAGCACCCCTGCCAGCTGTGCCCAGAACTGCACCAAGGGGGAAAGTGCTTAATGAGTGGGAAGAGACTGTTCATTGGGCTTGTCTGTTCTTGGTTGTTGTCTTCTTGATGGTGAGAGTCCCTCGTCTCAATGCCACACTGCACCATGCCGAAGAGTATAGAATCCAGTGGATTAATATACTTTTTGGGCTGGTGGGAATGCCCATGTTCTTCCCTTGCAGGGGGCCAGTTTGACACTGTCCCTTGCAACACTGTGGATCTCTTGCAGCATGCATAGTGCTCTGCTGCATGGTATGGGGACCCCTTCAGGGGACCTTTGGTGGGCAATAACATCCCCTTCTGCTGTGGATAAGCTTTTGCCAAGGCGAAGGGTCCCTCAGCTGAGCTGGACTGCACAGCAGAGGATGGGCATTCACTGCACCTCTGACCAGAAGTCTTTCCAACACACTAAAGCCTCTCTCTCTCCCCCACCCTTTGTTGTGCGAGTCTGCGCAGACCTGGCAACTGATAGCCCTGGCTGTGGTCTCCACCCTGAAGGTGCTAAGCCTGATTCCTGTGTGAATGCACTCTTTTCTCCCCAGACCTGAGTTTACTTTATCTTATCTCCATCAGTGAGGAGTCCAGGCCACAGTTAGAAAGCCTATTCAAGGTGTGGTGGTCTTCTCTGCAGGTTTTGTAATACAGTTTTTGCTAGGCAAAAGTCCTTCGTGAAAGCATTTAAGTCATAAACAGTAACATTTCAGTCTCTGACACATGTCAATTTAATTATGGACTGGTATGCATTTTTGATTGCTTATTTAATGAATGAGTGAATTCAAGCTGGTGTTAAAGCACACTGTGTCTTGAATGTTATGCTATACTGTGAGATTTTATTCACACCATTTGAGTAATAAAACTGACAGAAATCAAAGTTTATCTGAGCACAAACAAGGGAATTATACAGTGCCAATTTGTGCAGTAATTCTAATGGGGCCAGTTATTCATTTTCTCTTCTCACACAAACTGATACCCTTAAAAAAGAAAAAAATGTGAGATGCAGGAAGGACAAGCCAATGAATACTGATGTACCTACCTTTAAAGCACCTAACCCAGCAAAGAGGGTGGCAGGGTACAAAGGAGGTCTGCACTCCTTCACAAGCCCATATCTGTGCATATCTGTGTCAGTGTGAGCAGCTGCTCTGTGCTGGGGACCGGGGACTAGTAAGGGTAGCTGGGGAAGAGTATGATAGCAGCTCTGCAGGCTCTTTGCAAAGGAAATGGAGGCCAAGAACAGCCTCATCTACCACCCCAGTACACATCTGTGAATATTAAGCCTATACCTGGACTATGGTGAAACACACCATAGAATCCTAGAATGGTTCAAGCTGGAGAAGGACCTTGAAGACCATGTCTTTCCAACCCCCCTGCTGTGGACAGGGACACCTTCAACTAGACCAAGTTGCTCAGGGCTCCATTCAACTTGGCCTTAAACTTACAGATTCCATCTCTCCCAGTCCACTTTTCCCATCTCATGCATACCTACCCAAGTTTGACACACTGATATAAAAGATAAAAGAATCAGAAGAGGCCATGGTTTGCTCAAGACTGTTTAACACAATTGTCACTTAGAATCAGCTGAGACTCTTGCCAACTTCACATCTTGAATTTTCTTTGAAAACCAAATAAAGAAACTTTGCATAAGTGAATGATTAAAGAGAAACACCAGATTATTGTTTGTATGACACCTTCTTTTATTAAGGTGATCTCCAAATGAAGGGTGGACTCATAACTGAGTGATCAGAACAGCACACTACTGAGCACCAAATTATTCAGAATCTAAATGCATCTATTTAATATCTGAAAGATTATCTCAATTTATAAAACACAAACAGTGGGAATGATCAGAGTAATTGTCTCACAAGCATAGGAGCTTTCTGTTCCTGTAATCAACTAACCAGGAAAAGCATCTGACAAAGCAAACAGGGAAGATTAAATTGTTTGCTGCCATGGGCAGAAGATAAAAAGCAGAAGTTATTTCTGTGCCTCCAGTTGCACAGGTTAAGTTCAGTTCCAGAACACAGACCGTCTTGTCAATTCCTGCCTTATAAATTCATTAGTCAGCCTTTTCCCCTCCTGAAACAATCCCTTTCCTCAAATGCATTTTAAAAACAATTTTTTCTTCGGATAGATCCCTTTTTATTGTATTGTCTAGGCACTAGGGAGGAGCTAAGCTTATATTTTCAGGCTTTTCCATGCAACAGAGATTAACCAAGAGATCTAAAAGACGTTCTTCTCTTTTTCTAATAAAAAATTAGGGTCTTCCCTCCAGAAGTCAGGGCTTCTAGAGAACTGTGTTGGCACAGTTAACTAGTGCCAATATTTCATGTTGGCGCTATTTAGATGTGGAGGGCGGAGAGCCAACCATTGGGGTGGCCCCTCTCCCCTGGAGGAGAAGCCCTTAGGATTCAGCTTGCCACCCTCCCCCTGGGGGAGAAACCCTCATTTATAGCCCTCGCCGTTGTGGTGGGCAAAAGAAGTCACCTCCTGGCATGCTTGCAGCCCACATAAATTCTAGGTATCTCCTTGGTTCTTCCCCTTTGCCCTGCCCCAGCCCTCAGGGATAAAAACTTCTGTTTTCTCTGTATCCCTAGCTTTTGTTATGGGATTTCTTGGAGGAATGAGCTGACTTAAAATGTCCTGAGAGATCTATTGTGAAAGTTCAGTCTCTTTCTTCAGTGTCACCGCAGAGAGCTGAAATTTCACTCCAAAGGCCTCCTAAGGGCTCAGAGCTAGAATTGCAAATGCAGCTGCAAAGGTTTCCAGACTTCCAGAATGTCCTTTTCTCAGTGCATCACTCAGATAGTTGCAGCACCTGACTGCTACACCCAGCTGTGTCAGTTAACAGCTCATAAAATTCTCAGATGTGATGGAAAGAAACCAGTCGTGGAAGTTACTTTTGACACAAGATGTCATTATGATTGACATTTACCATAAGCACTAATTAATTTATAGTTTTTTAAGTTCTTATATGAATCCATGTTTGAAACACAAGAAATTGGTTATTCTGTATGACAGAGAAAAATGTGGAGAACTGAAGAGAATTGCATCCTTAAGGGAGTTTGGCACAAGCCAGTCAGAACCAGCCAAAACAAATATGAGTACCATTCAAAACCTCTAAAGTCAAACATGATCTATTGGCCTCATTGCTGGCACAAAGAGTAAATCTCCATAGCCCGAAATATTGGTTTTATAAATACAAAAATACTGATTAATATTCATCATTTAGATTAGCTCAGGAAGTTCAGTGCTGAGACAGCATTTCTTCATTGTTGTCTGATTTACCCTTTCTTTAAAAAAAAAAGGTAATACTATAGCTCACAAATTAACAGGCAAGGAAGCTTTGATTATCCTTAACTGAAACTAAAAAGTACAAAGCAGCCTTGTTCATCTGCACTCACTAGAAAATTTCAGCCATCCCAACCCAGTTCCATTTTGTGGCTATAGTTCATATCTGTAGGGTACCCTGAACCTCTGAACTTCTCAAAACTTGTACTTTGTATCAGAGAAAAAGCAAAATAATGAAGAAAATATGCCCAGTAGAAACACATAAAAATTGAACTTGTAAGATTTTACTTTTTATGCTATTTTTGTATGCATTAATGTGTTTTCACCTGTGCCCAGAAGCAGCACTTCTTCAAGAAACACCATAAGCCAAGGTAATTGTGTTTGAAAACTTTGATTTCAAATTAAACTCTAATGGAAACTTTTGCTTTACCTATGTATTTAGATTATCTAATTTCCTCCAAAACCAGCGTTTTAAGTTCACTCCTCTACTCTGCTTCCCTGTGTTAGTGAAAGAAAGCAGTTTGTGAAATATGCATGGACAACATTATTTAAAAATATCAATTACTATATCATTCCTCTGACAAGACGGATATACCTGTATCTGGTGTCCCATATGGTCCTGGACTTTAAAGTTAGACTCAATGGATAGAAACAGAACAAAGAATTGAAGGGGCTGTAAAACAGATCAGGAGAATCACATATTTGAATCAGAGAAGTCCCAAATTCCAACAATCATAATGCTATACACAGAGAAGATAAAGGGAAAACATCAGAACAAGTAGATGGAATACTGTTGCTGAGAGTTCCTACCTTTGTCAGCTGTCATTTGACTTACAAGATCAATCTTTCTTTTTTTCCCCAAAAAATGCTGTATTATATTTACAATATATTCAGACTTAAGAGGGACAGACTCCCTCCAAAATTTAATCAAGTTTACTTCACTTGTTCTCCTAAAGGAAAGATATCTTTCCTCCATAACTCTGTTTATTATTTCCCTCCATTTTTCAATTTGAAGTCATCTAAGCATGTCATTGAAATTCCATACCCTTATTTTTAAATGACGGATGTGTCCTTTATTTTTTGAGAAGATTTGTAGTAAATTGTGTTCTACAGAATAGCTTTATATGACTGGATATCTCACCGACAATCTAAAAGATATCTTAAACTGCCTATCTAAAAATGCACTTCAAACTGAGAAGGATATATAGTCCATAATTTTGAGCAGCTACTAAACTCTTATGCAAACCTCTTTGCAGAATGGGGACTTCAAACTATAAAGAAAGAGAGCATTGATTTTAATCTCCTAGGAATTTGTTTAAAAAAACCACCAACACATAATTAGAAATTCTAAGTTATTCAGAACCCAGATTTCTCAGGGAATAGAGAAAACCCCACCTTTCTTTTAATCTCCACTATAGATTCTACTTCTTAATAATTTGCCATGAAGAAATGGAAATTAATTAAAGACAACCTTCAATACTGGGAGAGAAGAAAATTTAACAAAAGGTATGAATTCTGAAAGAATACTGAAAAGGGAAGAACAAACTTTTCTTCTGTTTTAATTTAATTAAAAAGTTCTTTGCTTTTTCCTAAAAAAAAAAAGTAGAAAAAATACTTTGAAAAATTATAATATAGATAATTATAATTTAACCACCATCCAAAACCCCAATGTATTACTTAGTGAACTGCATTTCAGGTAGTGACTGTTTAGCTGGGGATTTATCATACCCTCCATTAACTTGCCTAAAATTAACAATGGAACATATTTTATTGATTTGCCTAGAGTGAAAGGTTAGTTCCAGACCACTCTTTGCTGTGGTCTCATTATAATTCCTGAAATAAAAATACATAACACCTTTCTTTCTGTAAAGGTGTTCTTCCCTGTCCTAGGATGTCCATCTCCCATTGCTGTACTGCTGTTCCCTACTGGAATGTTTTGCACACAGGTGGTGATTATATCACCATGCACAGGTCTGGCAGCAGTTTACAATGTAGGGTAAGTGTTTCTTATACCTCTCCTTCATTATGAAAGATCTGTAGTAAGATTTGCTTCACACACACAAGAAAAAAAAAAAAAGTAAATTATGTGATCTAGAAAGCCAAGAAGTTTGAATGTCAGTTTGGGATGATGTATCAACCCACCCTAAATAACTCTTTAAAAGAAAATCTCTATTTTAAAAGACTGTTCATGGGGATGTCCAGTTTACTGCTTCTGTGTCATGGAATTCCCATTTCAATATCATGCTCCAGTCTGTGGCTGCTCATTGCAACACATCCCTCCGGTACCTCCCTCCTGAAATGGAAGGACATATAAACCAAATTTTAGCATATTAAATAATCCAGCTATTTTATCTTTACTGGGACTTGAGTTCATTTTCCAGAATTCAAAGCACATCCTATTAAAGACCTAGCCCTCTTGGAAATGAGGCCCAAATAGCCCCATCACAGCTGTCATTCACCCAAGTACTCAGCACATACCATCCCCTAAAACAGGTCCAGTTCATGAAGGAATAGTACAGAGATCAGCCTGACTTGGTGTCAATAAAGAGGCATAATCCAAATTTTTTGTGTACCAGCAATTTTCTGCTTTCTTGTGCCTAACCTGTAGCTATCACCATGCTTCACAATTAAGACCTTTTTATTATTTCATCAACTCCAAATATAATTATTGCTTCCTTAGGCTCCTGTATTTTCTTACTTTTTATCTTACAGGCTAATGATCTATTAACTAGTATTAAATTCTTTGCTCTCCTAATTGCCTATTTTCAAATAATAAATTGTGGAGGAAGGTGGCTACCTTTGCATTTTCTTTGTATATTTAAAAAGAAGAAAGAATTGATACATTAGAAATGAAAGGCTCAAATCCCAACATAGCTTGAGTCATACTTATAAGTCACATATATATTTCATCCACAATATTAAAATATTTAATAAAATTTCTGCAGTATTTATTTTTTCTTTCCTTTCCAGTATCAGTTACTTTCATTCCAAAGCCTATGAGTTTTTGTGATTTTCACATCAAACATTCAAAGCATCCTGAAAATTTCATACTGCCATCATGTTACATTAAAAAAAAAAAAGGGAAAAAATATTATTGAATCCACTGATATTTTTTCCATGCCAGTATGCCTGTACAAAATGAAATCCAAATGACAGACAGCTGACCAGGTTACCAGTTAGAGATGAGTTCAGCTGTGTGATGCAGGGGCTACACAGATTATAAACTTCAGAATATAAACTTTCCAAAAGTTAAAAAGACTCTACTGATAAGATTCTTCCTGGAGAGATTTTAGTGAAGTTAGACATTAAACATGTAAACATATCATGCGTATCATATTCATTTATGCCTAACACTTATTTATCAAGATAGGCAGAAAAATAAAGCGCAAAATAACTGGTAGGATTTTAAGACAACCTGAAAACTTTAATTACAAATTTCAAAAATCCTAAAATAACCTTCATTTTAGGGAAAAAAAACCTTTAAACATAACTTTAAATTTCCCTTTGTATGACAGTTAATTACTAACAAAAATATCTTCATCTGTCAGCAATTAACAGTAAGTGAATGTAACCTTCCACAAGCTTAATTACAAGATGCTTCATCTCTAACTAATGACAAAGGATGATAAACACTTGTATTGCTTCTACCACCCACTTCGTCCTTTAATCCATCAGTGTGACAAATGTCACTGAATAAACATCTTTATATGCCTACATTCCCAGTAGCATATAACATTTTCCAATCAAGAGAAGTGCCCTGTAATCATACTTGATGATCAGTCTGAATCATGGACTTACGACTCTTCCATAGTACCTGCTGTGAGGGAAACTCTTAGTGAAAAATAAGCACTTTTTTAAGCAATGCCTTGTTCACATACTTACACTCACATTTTCTAAGTGGCTAACACTAAAACCAGATAACATTAATATTTCATACATTACCTATTAAACTGAGAAAAGCACATCCAATTCACTTAGAAACTCCAAATTTACTATAGTTACTGGGGGTCACAAAATCAGGGGTGCCAATGAAAAAACATGCTCCTTGTCCATCTCCTCACGCTCCATTAATTTAGATTTTTGAGGGGTTTTTAATGGATTCCTTCCCTCTACACAAGCATTCTAGTCCATGTTCTACAGTTTTTGTGGACTGCCCCTTTAGAGCGCATTTCCTTTAAAGAAGGAAAGAGCTTGAAGATACAGTTCTTCCAAACAGAGGTAGGTATTGCACAAAGGCAATGGATAATAATTATTTTAAAAAATTATTCCACTCCAGCCTCAGTGAATGAATTAAAATTTCACTAAGAGTTAAGTGATTCCAATATGAATTCAAGTTTGGGCAGAGCATCAGGTAATCACCAAAAGCAGGAGGTCACCACGTTCTGCCCTTATACTTCTGCAACAGTTTTTCAAGTCACATCACCTCTTCCCTTTAAGCCAAAGCCAGATGTAATCCTCTTTTTACTGCCATGGCAAATAATAAAAGAGAGGCCATTTAGTCTTTAATTTAAGGCTTATAACAGAGAACGTTTTAATGGAAGTTAAATTAACTATTGATATTTATCACAATAAATTGTTCCATACCTCTGACCTGCAAGACAATAGCAGGATAATAAAGACTTCAGGACATGACTGAACTGGGAGAAGAAACCAAGTAAGCAGCCTGTGTAATATGAAAACTCTTGTTTTACAGACACAGAAAATCCAGTGGTGACTATTTTATCTTTGAGACATATTCACACACAAGCAAGCCAAACATTCACATCTGTTCATTTCATGAGTATATGCAAAATATACTTTTAGTCTCTTTTTAAAAAAGTCTTTTTAAAGGAAGCTGAATTGCTATTGACCATTACAGCATACAAAACAGACAGAATGATCTTTATGAGCATAATGCTTAAAAACTTCCAGGATCAAAGCCTAACTTCAAAAATAATCTACAATATGAAGGATTTATGGTTCAAAAATTAGGCAGGATATTATAAAGGAGATCTGAGATAATAAGAGACAGTCTTTTTGACTTATTGGTTTGTTCCAGTTATATTGAGAAAAACTGGAATATTGCAGCTTTCCTTTCAAAATAATTTTGAATGCTAGCTATTAATAAAACATTGCAGGCAGTCAGGTCTATATTCATCCAATGTAATTTAACTGTATTTTGCATCAGATAACTGTAAATGCATTTTTTGTATATTAATAAAAGGATAATACCACAGCATGTAATTGCTAAGTCTCCACTCCAGAATTTTGTAATTAAAATGCTGGTATAGTATCAACATGACAGAGCTTGTGCAGCCCAGGAGCAAAAATATGTTAATAAATACTCTCTGTCTACAGCCCCTGTGGCTTTGCATACCTGCAGTAAGCCTCATCTAGTAGCAGGAATCAACTCTGGACTTTATAACCAGATCCTTGCCCGAAACTTATTCTGAAGTTATGAGTGTAAATTGGCTTTAACATCACAGGGCAGGATAACTCTGGCATGTCAAGCCAAACATTAGCTGACTTTTTCACAAGAATATTTTCCTAAGTAAAGGAAGAAGAAGAGACAGATTAGCACCAAATCCTGTGTTTAGGCACCAAGCAGCATTTATTTAAATATACCTTTTTTTGCAGGTAGGAGAGGGTTTTGCGTTGTGCAGACAGTAGGACAATGAACCAAATCACACAGCCTTCCTCTCTCTGGAATTCTACTGAATTTAAGAGAAGGTTTGCCTCTTTAAAGCTCAAGGCTCTGATATTTCCAACACCCAGCAGTTGATCATTGTGTCTCTCTTGAAGCTTCATTAATTGCTCATATAATGTAACTTTTTTCCTGGCTTTTGTAACAACTCCTTTTCATGTGTGTCTCATCTTTATTACTTAAATCAAGCTATTGGAAACAGCATTGTCCTTCCCTGGCAACTTCTATAGATTAAGTAAATGTTGCATGAAAATGTGTTTATCTGTTTAAAATTTGTTGCCTTTAATGTCAATATCCCTTTGTACTTTTATAATGAGAAGAACAAAAATCTAAGAATCTGACTGAGCTTCACCAACCTGGTTTATCTTTCATACAGAACTAACATCTTTTACTTTATCCACCTTCCTTAAGTAGACCAGGCAAGCCTTAGAAATATCTGTTTGGTGGTCACTCAGTCTCTAACAGTTTCCATCTGTGAGGGTCATATTTACTTCTTTTCCACAATTTTGAACTATCTATTCCTATGCTCTGGTCTATTTTAATCACTTCCTAAGGTATTGGTCGTGTCTCTGTGTCTTGGGTTGCAATGCAAGATGTAACCAAAAGTATGTACTCTATTACCATCTGTTAAAACCAGGTAGGACAGTGTTCTTTATCTCTTCCAGACCCATACTCCCTTCAGGGGGAGATCTGTTAATGGGCCATTGAGTCTCACTGCATGACTGATAAAATTACATCATCCTGTTGTGAGATGCACCACTCAGGAGGAGGAGACAAGCATTCCTCCATGGATATAAGCTGAGATTTGGAACACTGTCATCAGCCTTTCTCCACTGGATTCCCAGAGGAAAACAGGACCCATCTACACCACCACTGGATCTCCAGAGGAAAACTACACCCTTTCACAGGATCATTGCATCAACAGAACCACATCTGTCACTCCAGGAGGACTGCAGCCACCAATCAATCAGACTGCTACCAACACCCTGACTAACAGGGTGTCAGGCTGTATTCTGACTTTGTCAGTGGGTTTAGTTTTTTGGGGTTTTTTTGGGTTTTATTTGTACTACTGCATTTTTATTTCAATTTTCCTAGAACGAAGAACTAAGAACTGTTTTTTCTAATCCCTTCTTTGCCTGAGAGCCCTTTGATTTCAAGATTATAATAATTTGGAGTGGAGGGGTGGTTTACATTTTTCCATTTCAAGGGAGGTTTCTGCCTTCCCTAGCAGACAGAAACCTGTCATTTCAAACCAAGACAGGTTTTGGCGCCCAAGTTAGGACTCAAGAACATAGAGAGAAAAAGGGTGAGAAAAGGAATAATAAGTTCTTGAGTAACCTAATTTTTTTGTACAGAAACCTTGCTAGGTGACACAACATAGTCTAGCTTACCCTGGTTTGGGTGGCACATGGTCATTGATATATTTCTCCCATTTGCAGGCTCTTATCTAAGCATGAGCACCATAACCAAGGCTACTGTGGCTGTTACCCAGTTTGCCTTATGAGTTAATAAGGTGAGAAATTTGTGTGAAGCATGGACAGAAACTCTCCAACTAGTTAAATTTAGAAAGTGTATGTTTATTACAATGCCAGACATATGGGGAGTAACCTCCCAAAGGTATGTGCAAAATTAGCGGAGCCCCTATTCTCCATTTATCCACAAAAATCTTACATACCCAATATGGCTACACATATGCCTTACCTGGCCCCACCTACACCTACTTCATATTAAAATGAGTTCAAAGTCCTTTCACACTTGCTCAATCCTTTGTTCAAAATGGGTCGGTGGGTTTCAAAATGGGTCAGTGGTCTCTTAAGATGAAGTCAGGGATGTTTTCCTCATGGTAAACTTTTCACCTTGGTCTCGTTGGCAGGTTCTCTGGTCTCTTGGCCATAGTCCAAGCTCCCCAGCCTGGTTCTGGCTGCTTTTGGGGCCCAGGTGCAGTTACTGTTTCTTCATCTTTACAATGCCCTATCCTCCTGTGGTGGTTTTAAAGCACTAGCTAAAAATCACCAGAAAACTTACTTATTTCTTGCTGTGAGATATGGATCAGGAGAAGGGCAAAAGAGGCTCAAAACTTAAAATAAATAAAAAAAGTTTATTAATAGAAGTACAAGAATAAGAAATCAGAATAAAACTTCTAAAAACCCTTCCTCCCCACCATCCAACATTTTCCTTGTTCAACTGACAACATAGAGACAAAACCTGGTGGTTAAAACAGTACCAACTATACAATAGTCTTTTCATCAGTCTTTGTAGACAAAGGAGTTTTCTTTTGTCATTCCATGGAGAGTTCTCCACAAGAAAACAGTTTTCTCATTGCTTTTCATTCCCATGATGTCAGCTGCCCAGAAAACTCTGCCATCAGGCCCTCCTCCCATTTTCACACCACTCTGAGGTGTATTCATGGTCCATGAACTCTAGAGGTATTATTTTAAGGATGAGTTATTCAAAGGCAAAGGTTCTTTTCATCTGTCTCTGTGATCATCTCTGGGAACAGAGGATTTCTCTTTTCCTCCCTGGGACCAAGGATCTTCATCAACTCTCACTTCTCTCTCTCTGTTTCAGCATTTCATGGGATCACAACTACTCCACCATTTGCTCAGCTTCATCAATGGATACCTTTGCTCAGATCTACACTTTGAAATGTTTAATTCCTCACAAAATACTCTTTCATTAATTAAAGGAGTTTTTCAG
The DNA here is from genome assembly GCF_049639895.1 of Pseudopodoces humilis. Taxonomy (NCBI): domain Eukaryota; kingdom Metazoa; phylum Chordata; class Aves; order Passeriformes; family Paridae; genus Pseudopodoces; species Pseudopodoces humilis. The sequence goes on along the minus strand of NC_142205.1, from coordinate 61,864,844 downwards.
AACATTATTGTCCATTTCCATGGCCTTAGCAAAAGAATATTTCAGCTTATTAAAGCATCTTCTCATTCTCTTCTCATCTGATGCTTGATCCCTTCTTTCACTGACTTTGATGGTTTATGTTGTTTCTTTACATGTTAATCACTTTCGCATTCCTCTCTCTGGAAAAAAGATTAAATCTGCAGGTTGCATCTGGGTAGTGAAATTTTTAAAATCTGACTCAAGGCGTGGCAGGTATTCATGGTGCAGATTTCAGCTCGGCAGCGCCTAGGGCCATGGCCCCCCTGGGAAAAGCCTCAGCCACTCCACTGGAACAAGACCCAGGGGCCTCCTGGGAGAGCCACAGCAGAGCCTGGCCACGGCCCAGAGAGAAAGCACCACAGGCTCCATTCCCCGCCGGGCCACACGGGCCTGGGGGTGGAAACGGGAGCCTGCTGGAGTTCTTTTACCTTTCAAAGCCAGAAAGAAAGAGAGACAGAATCTCCTTGGCTTAGGGTTAAAAGGTGTTATTCACAGAGTTGATCTCCCTTTTTAATGGTTGAAAAAACCTGTCAATTTTCAGAAATGGCCAGCTATTGGCCAGGTCTCAAGCAGAGAAGAAACTCCCAGAAGCCTCCAGCAGCCTCTCTCAGAGTCCTAATTTCTGTCGGTGTTTCTCACTTTTTTCTTAAATGCCAATCCATCACACCTCCCCAACCTGCTTCTACAAATACAACAAAGTCAAGCAAATGATACATTGTCTTAGTCATAACTAGCTCTATCTGCTAATTATTTACCCTTCTACATTGCATCTACTCTGCTTATTAAACTTTAATTATTATATATTGCTTCTATCCTAGCTAAACTCTTAACTCCTTGGCTCCTTTAAACCCTTGATTCACAGGATTTTTAACTTCCTCTGGAAGGCAGGCCTATGGATTCAGAGCTATCACACACTAATTGTATGTTTTTGGGATTACTTTAATAATGGTACCTACTGTGAGGAAATGACACCAGGGGAAATCTTCTCCCAACCCTTCACCCAGCTCTTTGGGCCTACCCCACTAATTTTTGAAGGGTTCAAATCTTCTCTAAATGCTAATGGTATCATACAGTGGCTAGTGTTGCTGGTGTGCCTGTTCTACTTAGCATTCAGAGATAAGTGGAAATTGAGTTGGATAACCACACTGATAGCTACCCCCAGAGAACAGGGATGCTGCCCCACAGCCTATCTCATCAGGCCAAAGCTTATCTGGCTCTATCACTTCAGCCTGCAACAGGAGCAGGTCACACCCCAGGAGCAGGATGATCTGAGATGCGACTAGAGTACTCGCTCTAGAGCTTTTGGCTGTCAGTCTGAGCTCTGAGGAGGCAGGAACGAGAGGGAGATTTTTTGCATGGGATAACAAAGGATTTATTGCTCTGGGGAATCTTGGGGGCAAAAGACAGAAAATGAAAACATGCAACAGCTGAAATAGGGAGGCGGTTCAAAGGGAGGGTACAAAGCATCAGCTAATCAGAGATATCCTGGGGAGGGTAAAATGCAGGGTTCACAAAATCATCATCCAATGAGGGTGGTAAGGGGGGTAAGTTGGGTCACATGGAGTAATCAAGCGTCGAAGTTTAGGGGATTTCCGAAGTGGAATTCCAAGCATGTGGTGGGCTTAAGACAGATTGACAGAGACTCAGGGTAGATTGACAACATGGGGTGGGAGGGTCTCATTTGGACCAAACCATCAACTTAGGCAATAAGAGAACATACCATTAGCAAGGAACACGCTGCAACAACAGCCTACCTCAGAAATTAACTACCCCAGAGTGGGTGGGAGTTCTGGTGAGGGAGATACGTGAGATGGGCCAGACGCTAAGGGAGTGCATTTACACAGCTGTTGGGAAACCCTCCCCCTGCCTCAAAGAGGGAGAGTCTGATGGTGCAGCAGTGGAACACGCAGATGTTACAACCGTCCAGGTTCCAGCTGAACCACAAGGGCAGTCACAGCCAGCAGCTGTTGCCCCTGTGGAAACGAGGAAGTCTAAGATGAAATCAGAGCACCCAGTTAACAAGGATAAGAAAGGAGGGCCCTCACAACCCACAGGGGAGCCAGGGGTTGAGATCACTGAGTCCTTGATGCATGAGAGCCACCATAATCTGCAAAAAGACATTGTGAGGTGGAGGTGTGAGGCTTATACGACCTGGTTACTTCGGGTCTGGGACCTTATGGGTACAGGCGTGCAGCTGGATGGTGGTGAGGCAAGGAATTAGGGACCCTTGACCCAAGACTCAGGTGTGAATCAGGTATTCGTAAGGGAGCCAGGGCCCCTTTCCCTCTGGGAGCGGCTTTTGATGAGTGTAACAGAGAGGCTTGTCCATAGAGAGAATGCAGGAGTACAATCATAGAATGAGCTGGAAGACCCTTGTGGAAGGAATCCAACAGCTGAGAGAAGTGGTGGTATTGGAGGTCCTTTTTGAGAGGGTTGGACAGCATGATAATGACCCTGACAAAGTCAGGTGCACTGGGCAGATGTTGTGGAATCTGGCAAGTCTAGGGCCAGCTCAATACACTACATTCATTGAAACAATTAATGCCAATGACAACCAAGAGACAGTGGGTTCTGTCGCCAACAAGCTTAGAAATTTCGAGTATGATCAATGGCCCAATGCAGGCTCATCTCTCTGCTGTGATTAAGGAACTCAAAGAAGAGTTTAAAGAGGAGATGAGGGAGGAGATGAAGAAGATCAATGCAGCACCAGTGCAATTCACAGGCCCAAAAGTCAGCCCAACATCCCTCAGCTAGAGAGAGAGGGAGCTGAGCTGTGGTTCTTTCTGCATGACCATGGGGAAGACATAGGAAAATGGGATGGGAAACCCACTTCTGCCCTGGCAGCACAGGTGCATCAACTCAAAGAGGGAAACACTAACCAAAAAAGTTGCACTCAACCTCCTATGACCAAACTGCCATAAATTACAGCAGAGAGGATGATCTGTCAGACCCCTTGAAGGAACCTCTAGCATGTATGCCCAGGGGGGAGGGGATAATCAGTGCTAAAAGGGGCCCTGCCTCTAGCCAGGAAGAGACATGGGAAAACCAGGTCTTTTAGACAGTGTGGATCCAATGGCCTGGCACATCAGAACCACAAAAATACAAAGATTTAGTTGATACTGGTGCACAGTGTACCCTAATGCCATCAGAACGTGGAGACAGAACCTGTTTCCATTGCTGGGGTGACGGGGTGATCGCAGCAATTTACTCTGTTGGAAGCTGAGGTGAGCCTGACTCGGAAGGAGTGGCAGAAACATCCCATTGTGACTGGCCCAGAGGCCCCTTGTATTCTGGGCATAGACTTCCTTCAAAATGGCTATTACAAAGACCCAAAAGGACTCAGGTGGGCTTTTGGAATAGCTGCTGTGGAGGCAGAGGACACCTGTTGGAGTCTGAGATACAGATTGAGTGCCCTTGTTTCTAATACTTAGTTATAGGATTCAAAAAAACACTGAATTTCATATAATATGAAATTCATGAGCATGTTTTCATGGGGATACATGAAAACAAATGCTAAAGTTAGATAGGAAAAATGTAAGTGTGTAGATTAGAAAGTTTTTTAAATCACTGGGTGAAAAAGTAGTTTAGAGAACAAGAGACAAGATGGAGGATTTAGGGTGTTGTCTCTTGTCCTTCTTCTTTCTTCTTCATGTTCTTCTCTTAGGGGTTTCTGGGTAGTAGTAGGTGATTGGGTAGAAAATGCCGCAGTGCAGCGCACAGGTGTTGGGTCATTGGGTCACTAATAAAAATAACTTAGCTGGCACCTGTTAATTGGGCAAATGGACATATAAAAGACCTTGAAGAAGATCTTTGTTAGCCATTTTACCCCTTTTCTATCTTAGTGCACGTAGCTCTTTTTACCTTGTAATGCTGATAAGAAAAAATAAACAACTGAGACCAAACAAGAGAAAACTAGCCTCTGTCTCATCAATCTTCAGTTCAAAGGGAAAAAGAACCCAAATCCAAAAGTCCTTAATGAGACAGACACTAAGCAATTGAACACCTTGCCTGGACTATCAGAGAACCCATCTGCAGTAGGACTCCTGAAGGTGGAAGAACAGCGAGTACCAATTGCCACCTCAACAGCGCACTGCCGGCAGTATAGGACAAATCGAGATGCTGTGATCCCCATCCACAAGATGATCCGAGAACTGGAGAGCCAAGGGGTGATCAGCAAAACCCACTCACCCTTCAACAGCCCCATCTGGCCTGTGCGCAAGTCTGACAGAGAAGGGAGATTGACTGTGGACTATCGTGCTTTGAATTAAGTGACTCCACCTCTGAGCGCTGCCATGCCGGACATGCTGGAGCTCCAGTATGAACTGGAGTCCAAGGCAGCGAAGTGGTACGCCACTATTGACATTGCCAATGCATTTTTCTCCATTCCCCTGGCAGCAGAATGCAGGCCTCAGTTTGCCTTCACATGCAGGGGAGTGCAGACACCTGGAACCGACTGGGGTTGAAGCACAGTCCCACCATCTGCCATGGACTGATCCAGGCTGCATTGGAAAAGGGTGAGGCTCCAGAACATCTGCAGTACATTGATGACCTCATTGTGTGAGGGAACATGACAGTGGAAATATTTGAAAAAGGAGAGAGGCTCATCCAGATTCTATTGGAAGCCGGCTTAGCCATCAAGAAGAGCAAAGTCAGAGGACCTGCTTGAGGTCCTGCGGATAAAGTGGGAAGATGGATGGCAACAGATTCCTACTGAGGTCATCAATAAGATCACTGTGTTGTCTCCACCGACCAGCAAGAAGGAAATGCAAGATTTCTTAGGCGCCATAGGTTTTTGGAGGATGCACATTCCTGACTACAGTCAGATTGTGAGCCCTCTCTACCTGGTTACCCACAAGTAGAATGATTTCCCGTGGGGCCCTGAACAGCAACAAGCCTTTTCCCAGATCAAGCAGGAGATCACTCATGCGGTAGTCCTTGGCCCAGTCAGGACAGGACCAGACGTGAAGAACGTGCTCTACTCTGCAGCTGGGAACAACGGCTTGTCCTGGAACTTCTGGCAGAAAGTGCTTGGTGAGACTCGAGGCCGACCACTGGGATTCTGAGCCAAAATTACAGAGGGTATGAAGCCAACTACACTCCCACAGAGAAGGAATATTGGTGCCCATTTCTCTTATATACAGGTTGTCTTTTTTACACTAATAAGGCAAAAATGTAGCCAATGATTACAGCTTCTCTGCCAAAAGTTATTTATCACTCTCAAGTGCCTGTTGGCTTTGGGGTTATAAAAAAGTGTTGTTTACCTAATGAAGGAGTAGCTTATGTCAGTAGTTTTCAACACAGATTTAATTTTTAAAAATCCAATACTTTCACAATATTTGCTGTTCTCTGTTAAAGACAGATATCATATTTATATTTTTGCCTTAAACGTACTCCAGTGTTTAAGGTATAGCCTAAAAGATCAGTAAAGTTGGTCTAGCAGTGAGCCCAGCACTGAAGTTCAGGGTGGAAATGGTGTCAGCAGTAGCAGCTGCTCCTTGGCCTGACCACTGGATTGATAGCTGTTCATAGCTGTCTGTGTGGATCTGAAGTTCCTTGGCACTGGCCAATTTTCAAAATGCCAGAAGACTTTCTAAGCAGTAATAAAATAAAACTGTTATATACAAATATATAAATTTTTAAATTTTAAAACTTTCTTTAATTTTTTTTTTATTCCTCTCCTCAGAAGGGGATTTGGAAGGGTATTTTTGAATCAGCCAATCCAGAAACACAATCACATCTCTTAGAGATCCCACAGCTGGAGAATATCAGATGTTCATCACCTGATGACTGGTCACTTGTAAGAACAGAACCTTAGCTATGGAACAATCTGCCAAGATCTCACTAGACTCTATCACACTTTATCCTCAGAGACCAAACTCCACACAACAAGCAAAATATAGTATTCTATAAAAAGGAAATGAAAGATGCTGACCTCATTATACTGTTAGTACTCATGGCCCTTCCTCACATCTAATTGTGTAAAGTATTTCAAATACTTCAGTAAGGGCTTCTTTTGAAATATCATGGATTGTATTAGATTTGCAATAGATGATGAAAGGTAAATGCCTAAAGAGAAAAAAAATTAAATTAGACACAGGTGCCCAGCACCTGCCTGGGGACTGAGAGCATATATTATTGGGGCAGTAGACAGCAAGGCAACATCCAAACACCTCCAACAGGATGAGATGTGTATGACTTACTGTACCAAAACCACTTTTCTTCTCTCCTACATCCTTGCTTTGTTGAGGTTTCAGGGGCAGAAAATCAAGGCACTTGGATTAGGAATAAGCAGTGGCATCCTTAGGCCAGTTTGACTGTGCACATCATGAGTAAAGAGATTGCAGAGAGCACGTTTTAAAGTATGCAGAGTGACATTTTAAAGTATTTTTACATACACTTTTTAAACTCATAGAATATTATTTTTCTTTGGGGGAAAAAAAAGTGTGTTGGACAGCTAGGAATGAAACAGAAGTTGATTTGTGATTTCCTACCTGCTAACAGGTCTTGGGTTTTTTTAATAAATATTCATAAACCATTAAAGAACCCTTTGTAGAGCTAAGAGAGGTATTCTGGGATTTGTATATGAAAAACAGATTTGGACTCCACAGAAAACAGAAGAGACCTATCAGCGTGCTGTCTATTGCAGCTGTAATCTTCATTTTTGTTTCTGGAAAAGAAAAAAGACATCAGCCTTTTGTGGGTATGAAATTGTTGCTCAGAAACGAAGTATCAGAGTAATGAAACTTGGCTTTCTGGGGCAAGTTCACGCTGACACAGCAAGATGTGTGTAGAGGTTTCCTTTAAATCATATAAGCACAGTGAAATAGTGTTGATGACCTGAATTAGCTCTGGATCAGCAAAAGGCATCTACATACATGGTGCATCGAATGAGGCAGTCACTTCCTAGAAGAATGTTCAGGGGAGAAGCTGCACCAGGATGATTTACCAGGCAGTTTAACTGTTTCTACCAGTGCCACTTTGGAAGCTTCATCAGTGGTTTGGTGGTATCCAGTTTATGCCAATACTTGAAACTCTTAATCAGCACAACCTAAAAACATATCCACTAAACATACAAAATTCAGCGAGAACACAAACACTAATGATCTAGTAATCATTTCTGCACAACCACCACCATAACAATGGATAAATCTATATTATTTTTTTGGACTAGTGAAAATTAAGAATATCTTGCCATCTCTCCTTGCCTTGCAATGAATAACTATATTTTGCTTTATTTTTTCTGAACAGGCTGGAAAATTACTTTGTGGCAACATTTTGTCATTTACATCTCACCTCTTTAGAAACACTCCATTGACCAGATTTTACCTGCAAATATCGAGTTAAGATTACAAAAAAATAAAAACAACAAAACAACATAACCATGGTCATTAAAGCCATCCAACCTGGGGAGAAACAGATTTCTTGAGAGTTATTTTAATGAGGAAGGGTACAACAGGGGAAAAATATTTTGTAAAGTTAAAGCATGTTTGCTGCTAAATAACCTCTTTGCATAATCAGGACTTGCAAAGTGGCAAAATGCATTAGTTAGGTCCATGTGATTATCAGTCTGGCAGTATTGCTCTCACAGCTCATCAGTAGCTTTACTAATTTGGACTTTGCAAAGCAGAGACATCTGACCTTGCTTTAGCCAGTTCAGATTATTGTTTACCCTTCTGAACTCTCACTGCTTGCTTATTTCCTTCCTTTCCTTTCTGGCGCACTCCTTCCTGAGATATTCTGCTCCATCTGAAATTATTTCTAGTAATCAACATCAAATTATTAGCACCTCTCTGCTCACTTACTGATGAACACACACAAAAAAAAGATGAAAGATCTTTCAACAGGTATATTTTTCTGCTCATACTTTTAATTCTCTACAATACCAAAATGAGTGCAGGATGCATAGAAAAGGAGCCAGGAAGCAATTATAAGTTCCAAGTAGCAAAAAAATGGAAATTATCTTTCCTCAGCAAATACTAACAAGGGAAAACAGTGTTGAATGGAAACAGTGTCACAAATGTTGCTTGGAAAAACAGAAGTAAGATTTTCTAGATACTGTCTTGTCCATTATAGCTCTGTGGTTAAATGCCCTTAAAATGACAAGTAACAGGATAAAAGAGTTTAGCAAGTACACATGACTTTGTGATGGTGATGAAGCAGCAACTAATAAGCATAAAAAGGAGTTCTAAGTATTAAGAGAAAATATTATAAATTTAAATATTTTCCAAAGCAATTAATCAAACAGAATTGCTTCATAATGTGTAGAACTTATAGAGGACAAAGAACTCATATATTAATAATTTTTTTCCATTTGACATCAGAATTATTCTCTATATATCTCCTAGCAATAACTGCCATGCTACAGAAATAAAAATTATGAATAAAAATTACCTGTAGATAAACCCCAATCAGCCTGATGCCAGTTACAGCAAAAATGTATCTATGATTTTAAAAAGACATTAATAAATGTATTAGGGACAGGGATACACAGTGAATTAAGCAAATTAGTGGGAAAATTAAATTTATAAATACAAAAGAAGGCTAATTACAGTGTTAGAAAGAATTATGTGGCAGAGCCTATGGTGACAGGGAACTTCATAGTCCTTGAGATCCCTTTTTGTCCTGCATTTCTAATCTTTCTTGTTGCAGTAGAGATGGACATGACCCTCCAAGATTCAAGTGGCCATAGCAATCTTTATTGTTCACAGCTCATATTTATATGGCTCTCAAAAATCGTACATTCAATCCCAATTGGCTAGTAACTTGCTACCACCCAGTTTACTGGCCAAGAATTGCCTGTGTACATGCTTGCCAAAGATGGGCCAGCATCCATTCCCTGCAGTTAAGTCCTTCTGCTTTTCAGTGCTTTCTTCCTTAAAAATGTTTACTTCTTCTTCTCACAAGTACAAGCTGATCAAGTCAAGGTCAGGGTTACTTGTGTCTGTGAGCCCTTCAGGCTAGCTGTTAGCTGTCACACTTTCTAGTGTACATATGGATGCTAACTCTGAAACAGAGAGCTGTAGAAGTTGCAGGCCGCATAGCTTCTCAGTCTTGCCTGAGAAGGTGGCCTGGGAAATTCATGGGGAGGATTAAAAACAATCCTCAGAGACAGAAAACGGCTTTGCAGGTGCTGTTTGTCTGTCCCTTGTTTTCTTTGCAGGAGAAGGTTGAGGGGTGTGTGCCCCACTGACCAATGATGGTGATGTAGTAGCTTGCTAACCAATAAGAGTTTCCTTTCTGTACTTTCCACGTATCAGTCTATAAAAAAGACCTGAAGTAATAAACTACGAGAAATTCTCCTGATTGACTCCTTAGAGAGTCTGTGTTGCTCTTCTCACCGTTCCTAATAGAGCGACATGTACAAATTTCACTGCTGCATAAATATCTCAATGATCTGTTTAATTTCTCATGTAATGAAACTGGTTTACAGCTGATGCAAATAATTTTCAAAGGAAAGTACAAGCATTACACTTTGCTCACCACTCCATTCCTTCCTCTGATTTATCTTGTTTCCTCTGCTCCTTGATCTGTCATTTTAGCTACCAGAAATTCAGTTAGCCAAGGAAGCTAAGTAAATCTTTCATGGACCTTGTAGCTTAGTTGACCAACCAACCAACTTGATGTCAATGAGTTAATCTTCACTTGTTCCCTAGACCAAGGCATATTTTCAGATACTACGCCCATGCCTGAGAATATTGTTGCGGTAGTGAAGCTTGATGTGGATCTCTGCAGGAAAAACAGATTTAAAAAAAAATTAATCCATCCCCTCTGCTCTCCAGTAATATCCAAAAAAGCTAATTCTAATTCTAGCTAACACCTTGATACAGAATTCAAGTGCAACAAGTTGTACTTCACTCACATTTCAGTGATAAAGAAACCACTTAATCTAAAATGCTTCACTTGCACTCTATCAGTTTCTCTAACAAATAACTCAGAACAAATCACTCTGCTTTTCAGACATTTGCCTATACATTTTTTGAGTATTCAATAGATTAATTTCTAGTGGGGGAAATGTTTTCCTAAACTGTATATCCACAAACATGTATCCACAAAATAAATCTTGTGATGATGGTGAAAAGAAAATTAAGTGCAGGCTGGAGATAAAATGATAGAATAGTTTGGGTTGAAAGGAAACTTAAAAATTATCAGGGACACATTCCTCTGACCAGGTTGCTCAGAGCCCCATCCAACCTGGCCTTGAACACCTCCAGAGATGGGCATAGGTAATATGGTATACAAAACTACTTACTATTCAGAGTGGGGATTTTAAAACATAATCAGTGCTCTGTATACCAGTTCATGTTTATTGTCCTGAATGCTGTCAGATGATGCTGTTGGGTGAGTGAATTGGTCCAGAAGCGTCCCTCTCCACGGAGACCCAGACACAGGTGTTACTGGGCAATTGTTTTACTGTGCTCCTTGGATTGCAAGTTCTTTAAAGTATCATAGAACTTGCTGAATGACAAGCACATTGTGGCTACTTCATTTGCCACTGAAGAGCAGAATTAAGGTTATGGGGTGCATTTGTAGCATGTTTTAACCTCAGATTTAATTTCTTTTGTACCTGAAGTTGCATCATTTAAACTCACATCTATATAATTTATAATGGATTTTGTTTAGAATACTTAAACCTAGACATACAACTTTGTTTTATGTCTTAGAGTTAGATCTGGGACATAAGCCAACCTAAGAGGTTTTGAACCGATATTTCTAGGGTGCTGATCCTAAGCCTATTGACCTACCTTATTTGCAAGAGGCTTCAGGTCAGGCTTACAGCTGCAATATTTCAGTAACCTCACCAGAGACAGCTCAGGAAATAAGGGATTTGAAGGCTGCCAGGGATCTAGCTTTGGCTGAGGAAACTGCACACACAAATTCAAGCCAGCTCAGGTGGGCCTTCATAAAAGAGAAGATGGAAAATATCAGCAGAAAAAATAAGTGACTACCTTACAAGATACATCCTTACAACCAACTGAACCCAAGTAGGATGAAAGACCTCTTGCTTGTATCTGAAAATATGGATGTAATTCAATTAGACATAATACAACCAAGTTTTAGATTATCAAGACATTTCAACCCCCCAGTTGGGATCCAGATAAGTCAGTCCTTCCTGTACTTTCTCCCTGTGATTCCTCTGTTTCTGCTCTTCTGAGCAAAATGGTGACTCTTCACTTTCTGCTTCTCTTCTCTGTGCTCACATTATCCATTACTTTGTAGCTGCAACTTTTTCTCCTCCTATAGAGAGCAGGATTTTGAAGTATAGTGGAAAGAGTCTAGTTCCCCTTTGTCCCCTAGTGTCCCACTGCCATCTGTGACCAGGTGTAACCATGTGCCATCGTGACTGATTGTCTCACACCTCCACCTTCCCACTCTTACCAGGCCATGGAAGGGTACTTGGCATGGAATGGAAACCAATTTTGGTTTCCAGGAAACCAATTGCACCAAATCTCCCATAAACCTGCTTGAAAAGAGTTCCAAAAAAAGAGGGCATTGCCAGAAGGACAAAAGAAAAAAAAAAAAGGAACCCTAATAACCCTAGCCACGTGCAGTTTCCTGTCATGGATGACATTAATAAATAAGGATTTGCATGTCATTTAATTTTCACCAAATACAGCACCTAGTGCAGACACCCCTGACCTTTCACCAGGATATTAACTTCAGAGAGAAATAGTTCTTTGATACCACGTCTTGATACAACAGAGAAAATTTCATATTTTTCTTGTCATATTGTTTGTTGAAATTTTTTGCCCATGAATGCAACTTATATCTATTGATTTTGTAGGAAATAAGTGAATGTGTCTTTATTGTATTGTCAGAAAACAGCCATTTCAAGGTATGTTCAGTGGTTTAGATGGATTACAAGAAATAATTTATTGTCTTACTCAAATTCAGATGGCCCAGATAAAGAACAGTCTTACTTTAATGACAAATCGGCACACTGAAAACATTGTGAGTGAAGATGCCTAAGATAAATCTTTATCTTAATTTTATCCAGTGACACTACATTATGTCATTCATTATATTGTATGCATGCAAATTTAATCTATGCTACTTTACAGTATGTGCACATGACACATTTCAGATTTGTCTCAAGGCACTTCCTGTGTTATTATGGAATATATATTTCTTTGTAATTTATTGTATATGTCATTCATTTTAGGGTAAGAATTATAAGTTTTGGATGGACATTTATTTTAATGTTTTACCAATAAAAATTATAAAGATATAATTTTCTTAACAAACATTTAGCAACATAAATCTTCAGCATTTTAAAACCTGAAAACACTCTTCTTTGGAGAAATATGAATCTGTAGTGTTGTCACATTCCACTAAGGGTAAATGTGAGGAGTTCTTTTAGAACTAGATGGTCAGGAACAAAATTAAGCCAAACTAGGCAAACCTCATCTCTGAGAACCGTTTATTGGTAACAAAAAAGAAAAAGGAATTGCCCAAAGGAAAGAGGGCTTGAAAAGACAAAAAAAAAAAAGAAGGAAAATGGAAAAGGAATGGCAGGGAGGAGAGAGAAAGAGGAGACAGAGAGAAAAAGCAGGCGTTACTGCCAGCGGATTAGGGTGTGCTATCAATGTCCACACAACAGGTGGACATGAGGAGTACAGTGTCTCCTACTGACAGCCTGTTCCATGTAAGGTGCTGTTGAGGTAAAGTCTCCCCAGAGATAAAGCTTTCTCCCACGTTCTAGTTGACTCCTGTACATGGCACATGCGCACCCCCTCTCCCACGTGCCTCTGACAATCTGTATTGAGACAAACCAAAACTAAATTGGCTCCTCACAAGTCTTTAGAACAAGATACAACTGCCAGTGTATCTGATTCAGCATCATCTCACAGCACAAAAAAAAAAAAGCAAAAAAAACCCACCAAAATCTTTACCTTTTTATAGAGCTTTCTGTTTCAAAAAGTTTAAAATATTAGCAGCCAAAAGAAGATGAAAATATCAATTTTCTCCTGCTTTCCCTTAGCCTTTCTATGATGATTTTATACATAGTTCTGATGAAAAAAGTGAAGACTCGTCTCAAATATTTTTTATGAAGCCTAGGAGAAAATATATTAATGTTTTCAGCTCTGTGAGAAGTATTTGACACAATAATTTCGTAATTAATTTAACATATATTTGGCTTATATTTATCTTTCTGGAGAAACCACAAGTTGTCTTTTTTTGTTGTTAAATATTCATTCCACAACAGCAGATTCTACTCATCAAGGAGTTTAGATAAGACCATCAAGGTCCTTTGGTACAGGGGAATTTGACTTTTTGTTAGTATTGCACCAAGAAGAATGCCCTCCTAATCTGTCAGGCAAATAAAAGTGATATATAGAGAGAACCCTAGGCTAGAAGCAACTTTAAAAATCATCTAGTTTCAATTGCCCTTCCATGGTCAGGGATGCCACCCACTAGATCAGGTTGCTCAGGGCCCCATCCAACCTTCCAGGGATTGGGGATAATATGTATCTTCCACTAGTGGGAGAAATATATATAGTGTTGTTATTATTACAGATATCTTCCACTATATTTTTCTCCGTATCCATAGATGGATAGACCTTGAACATATATTTTAACATACATAAAACTCATTTGAGTTAAGCTCCTTGTATTTAAGTGAATGTAATACAAAGTGCATCATGTGCTTTACCCTTCCACTTGAAGAACAATACAGCATAAGCAAGTGTAATGTCATGAAATAGTGAACCAAATCCCTTCATTGTGCCAAAGGTAGATCACATTTGCTATTAATAGCAGAAATCTGGCTTTTATAATGCTTTTCATAAAGAAGAAACCAAAATGCTAGTCGGCTTTAGAGCAATGACAGCAGTCAAGCCCGAGTGTGTTGGACTCACCCTGTTCAGGGTAGAAATGTGAGAAAGCAAAGGCACCAGCTGTGAAAAACAACCTCATACAACCAGAGCAATTTTTACGCAACTGGGATGTTGTGCACAGTACAGGCCAAGGAGTAAGAACAAATAATTCTTTTGCCTCTGGACATTTTTTCCTGCATCAGAAGGACCCTATAATCAAGCAGAATTTAGTTACAATGCACTCAAAAAAGACATGAAGAGCTAAAGCATAGACCAAAAATAAATGCCAGCACCATCGTCCTGAGCTGATGTTGGTCCCTCTATCAATATCAAAGTTTTTGTAATAAGTAGGTTTGCTCTCCATAAAAAATATTCAGAATTCACCCAAAAGGAGGAATGGGAGAGATACCTCATTCTGAAAACCTTTTGGTGAATGATCATTTTTAGAAAATGTACTTGCCAACCTTGTCCTAGGGTTGTCTGTGAGCAAGAACAAAACCCCAGGCAGTTCATCAGGAAAGGAAAAATATTAGCTCTACAGCTACCATTATTACAGGCACAACCTGGTACTAAGGTTATCCAGTGATTCAGGAGGATGTGTCAGACAAGGGATTCTTTTCAACTCTTGCTTGCTGTCATCTCTCTAGAGAAATTATGTCTGTAATTCCTTATCCAGCCCCCTATCCATTCCCCATCTTTATGAACATCTGTCATGGTGCTAAAAGAGTTCATATGTGTTTTTCATATAATTCCAGGTCCTGACTGGTCTGACTTCTCTTTAGCACCCACACTGGGGACCTTTCCTACATCAGAAGAAAACTACTGCAAAGAAATTTCAAAAGCAAGTATGCACATTACAAGACTAACTGGGGGAAACTCAAGAAAATGTGAATCACTATTCTGAAGTCTTCCCTAAATCCAGTGATGAGTGATGACCAGAGCATCTTCAGCCATCATATGACCATGCTGCTAGCCTTGCCAAGACTGAGCTCAACCACTCAAAAAGGATTTCCAAGGGCATTTATCACTTATGTTAAGTCATCAGGGATAGAATATTAATCCCTAGAAAATAATAAACTGTGCTGTCCTGTCAAATCTTTATTTCAGCAGCCAGTAGCACTGTGCCATAAAATCTCAGGAGGATTTGAAATGCAGCGTGGTGTGACACTGATAGCTCAGTTCTTTTCCTCAGGACAGACATTAACGAAAGAGAGACTGCTTTTGTGTTTGGGCTTCAGATGTTTATACTTCCTTATCTATACTACATATTTACAGACAGTGAAGAGCTATATACATTAGACTAGCATGCTACAAAATGGAGAGTGAAGTATCTCTCCAAGGTCTTTTAAGTGTCAATATACCCAATAATAAATGCCAAGTAACTTATTTTCACTTATAGCCCAATAATTAAACACCTGTGTTCTGCAATGTGAATTCTTCCATACAATCCCCTAATATTACCCAAAAACCCTTAGACGAAGAAGAAGAAGAAGGAGAAAGGGACAACACCCTAAATCCTCCATCTTGTCTCTTATTTACTAATATAGTTTAAACCCTAAACTCTAACTTTCTACCCAGTGACTTAATATAAATCTGTCTAACTTTACACACTTACATTCTCAGTTCTATCTATTAATTTTGGAAGTCTTTTCCATGGCCTCAGGTCAAACACAGTGTTTTCTTGTGGGTCTGTGCCTGGCAGCACAGAAAGCATGAAATTCTCTGTGTCTAGGATTACAGCAGAAACTGTCCTCTCAGCAACTATGAATATTTTGCTTCACTGTGAGAGAGTGACTAGTATAGTTTATATGAGCTAAGTCAAACCAGCAAACTTAAGGACTTCTGTGGACTAGATGCCAGAGAGGAGTATATTCTCTGGAACTGAAACTTTGCCCATTTGAATGCTATTAAAAAAAAAACAAACAAAAGAGCCCCCCAAAACAAACACAAAACAAACAAACAAAAAAAACCCCAAATCCCCAAAACACAACAAAAAAGCAAAAAAAAATGCTCAAACAACCCTCCACCCATGACTTTACCTGCTTCTTTGAAGTGTTGATTTAGTCCTTTCAATCTTTCGATCAGTGACCCAAAACATACAGTAAAAACAAAGTGGTAGAAAGTACAATAAAGAGATGGAGGCCTTGGAAGTATTAGACAAATACCTTTTCATGGAAAACACATTTTTTACAGAGATTAAGGGATATGATCTGAAGAGAGATGCTAGTCAGCACAATGCATCTGTCTTTTTGCTAAGTCTCAAAGAACAGCATCATCAGTCCAGCTCACAAAAAGTAAAATGGAAACAACCTGATCCAGTTCTACAGAGAAAGATCAAGGCAGGGGTGGGGGCAGAGATACGATGTCATTCACAAATAACAGAAAAGATTAATAGTCATCTCCAACTTTCAAAGCTCTGTAGCTTCTTAGAACAAGCATTAGAAAGACAAATATTCTTCTGCTTAATTGCTGAGTAACTTAAAAACCAAAGTAATTGCAATTCTTTTTTCCTAATTAGCAACAAGAATAGAAGTTGTTGTAGGGCAACATTAACATCTTGATATATATGACAAAACAAAAGTCACTCTTGCTTCCAGAAATTGGGAAACGTGAAAATTGTTACAATGAGCACAGAAGAGAGAGACTGTCATGCACTGAAGCTTCTTTGGGAAAATTTTAACAATAACAAATATTTTCTTGTGTGATCTTCCAGTAGGCTAATTTTCACAGCTTGTCACTGAGCAAACTCCAGTCTCCAAGCACATCCAATGCAAAAGGAGAATTTTCCTTGGAGAAAGGTAGGATATTCTCCTCTATGTGCTGAGAGACACAGTACCTTTGAATAATCTGAGGGTCACATTCCTGAACTGCTTTGAGTTGGTTTCTAGGCTAGAACCCAAGTGACTTGTAGGGAAGAATCAATCAAGCACCACGTCAGTTATTGCATCCCGCCGGAGCTTATCTGGCTCTATCACTTCGGCCTGCGACAGGAGTGGGTCACACCCCAGGAGCAGGATGACCCGAGGTGTGACTAGAGCACTTGCTCTACGGCTTTTTGGCTGTCAGTCTGAGCTCTGAGGAGACAAGGACGAGAGGGAGGTCTTTTGCATGGGATAATAGAGGATTTATTGCTCTGGGGAATCTTGGGGGCAAAAGACAGAAAATGTGAGCATGCAACAGCTGAAATAGGGAGGTGGTTCAAAGGGAGGGTACAAAGCATCAGCTAATCAGAGATATCCTGGGGAGGGTAAAATGCAGGGTTCACAAAATCGTTATCCAATGAGGGAGGTAAGGGGGGAAAATTGGGTCACATGGACTAATCAAGCGTCGAAGTTTAGGGGATTTCCGAAGTGGAATTCCAAGCATGTGGTGGGCTTAAGACAGATTGACAGGAGACTCAGGGTAGATTGACAACATGGGGTGGGAGGGTCTCATTTGGACCAAACCATCATCTTAGGTAATAACAGAACATACCATTAGCAAGAAACATACTGCAACATCTCCCCGTTTTCTGTTTAAAAAGGAGAGTTTTGGCATTGAGGAATAGATTCTGATCAGGAGAACACATTTCTCCACCAGGACTGCTGTGTGGATACTTCTACATGATTGACTTCAACATGGTAAACATTAACTAGAAACATCTGACATATCATTGGGAAAAAGAACAGTCAGGGATAATCTGACACAATCAATTTGGGGATCAGGTTTTCCAGTTCTTTGGTGCTGGCGCCTCAGGAGGGAAACTACAGTTACCTCTTTGGTGGACTGACCTGATCGTGGTACAGGCTTGGGGATGTGCGGTTTGACCCACTTTTGAGGGACCCATCTCAACCCAGAGGGCGTGGACACGCAAGAGTACCCCCGACCCCAAGTGATTAACTCAAATGGGCCCTCTACTTTTGCTGTCTCAGGACTTTTTATTAAAACTGGGGGCGTGTTCTCTCAATTTCAACTGTGTGTTACTGCTGAAATGCCGAACAACAGGCAGGTTCAGGTGTTCAAATGAGCAGTTTAGAAAATTTGTGGTAAACAGTGCTTTACAGAGTTTGATCTGTGGTGGATCACTGGTGGTATTGCTCTGCTGCTGCTCTAGGACTCTCTTGAGCGACAGATGTGTTCGCTCAATGATTGCTTGACCTGTGGGGGAGTAAGGGATGCCTGTTTTATGGTTTACTCCCCATTTCTGCAGGAACTCCTGGAAGGCCTTGGAGGTATATGTGGGACCCTTATATGTTTTAATCTCTTTAGGGATCCCCAATACAGAGAAGGCCTGCACTAGGTGTTTTTGTGCATCTGTGGTCTTCTCCCCTGTGTGGGCAGAAGCACAGACTGCTCCAGAGAAAGTATCCACTGAAACGTGAACATACCTCAGCCTGCCGAATTGTGGGACGTGAGTCACGTCCATCTGCCACACCTCACAGCTGTTGAGGTCTCTTGGATTTACACCAGCACTCAAGGTTGGTACTGCATACCTTTGGCAACTGGGACATGTAGCTACGATGGCTTTGGCCTGTTCCCGCTTTAGACTGAATTGGCGTACCAGGCCAGGCACATTTTGATGGAATTGTTGATGGCTCAGCTTTGCCTGCTGAAAGATGTCTGGCAGGTTGACCATCTCAGCCGGGGCAGCCAGGGCGTCTGCTCTTCTGTTCCCCTCTGCAATGAAACCTGGCAGGTCAGTGTGTGACCTGACATGCATCACATAGAAAGGTTGCTCTCGGTGGGAAACAAGATAAACTAATTTTGAGAGTAACTTAAACAGGCTAGGATTAGAGACCTCCTTTAAAACAGCATTTTTGGCTCTAGACACTACTCCTGCAACATAGGCCGAATCAGTGACCAGATAAAAAGGTTCAGAAAGCCTCTCAAAGGCTCTGACAACTGCATCTAACTCAATAATTTGAGGGGAGCCCTCAACCTCTTTTACATCTGTCTCCCATTTCTGAGTCTGAGGATCCTTCCAAGTCATCACTGACTTGTGGGATGCTCCAGATGCATCTGTGAAAACTGTCACAGCATTGAGTGACCTCTGACTTTGTTTTTCCTTGGGGACTAATTTAAATGCCGAATTAAATAATTTATGTCCAGGATTATGAATTGAAATTTGTCCTGGGTAGCTATCTAGAGCAAATTGGAGTGTCTCATTTTCCCTAAGTAACTGCTCCAGAACCACTTTGTTAACTTACCTGACATTAGGGTAAGTGGTAGATGGATGCATGAGAAGTCACACCCCGCCAGTTCTCACATTCTTGCACTGACCTTCCGGATCAACTGAGCTATTATCTCTTGTGGCCTGGTGATACTTTTGGACCGCTGGTGACTGAGGAATACCCACTCTATGATCAAGAGTGGATCCTTCTGACCTTGATCCCACTGGAAAATCAAGCCATGGAGGTGTGGCAATCTTCCCAAAACAATAAACTTAAATGGCAAGTCTGGCAGGCAGCGATGAGCTTGTTTTATTGCCATCATCTCTTGAGCTTTCTCCAGAGCTAGCATGGCCTCTTGGGTTAGGACCCTAGGAGAACTCAGTTCCTCTCCCCTTTTCAATAAATCGAAAAGGGGGGCTAGGTCTTCTGTTGTTAAGCCCAGCCAGGGTCTGACCAAATTTAAGGACCCACACAGCTGGTGGAGATCAGCTAAGGTTTTTGGGTTGTTTCTGATCATCACTTTTTGAGGAGTAATGGTCCTCTTGCTAATTTGGAGCCCCAGATATCTCCAAGGGGGCACCCGTTGAACTTTGTCCTTTTGGAGTTCAAATCCTGCAGTAATCAAAACATTGACAACTAGGTCAAGAGCATGCTGTAGTATATCATCATTGGGGGCACACACCAGCACATCATCCATATAGTGCAGGATGATGGTTTCTCTTGCTTTGGCACGCACTGGGGACCGCAGTGAAGCAACGTACCACTGGCAGATACTGGGACTGTTTTTCATGCCTTGCGGCAAGGTTTGCCAATGGTAGAGCTTCATTGGAGCTTCTTGATTGATGGAGGGAATTGAGAAGGCAAACCGTGGGGCATCAGCAGGGTCAAGGGGAATCTGGAAGAAACAGTCTTTTATAGCAATAATGGCCAAATTCCAATTTTGGGGGAGCATCGACGGGGAGGGCATTCCTGGTTGAAGAGACCCCATGTCTTCAATGACTTTGTTAATTTCTCTAAGGTCCTGGATGAGTCGCCACTTGTCTTTTCCCGGCTTCCTGATAACAAAGACCGGGGAATTCCAAGGGCTGGTGGTTGGCACAATGTTGCCTTTTGCTAACTGCTCTTCTACCAATTCATTGAGCACCTTCAATTTTTGTTTATTCAGCGGCCACTGATCTACCCATACTGGGTGTTCTGTTTTCCAGCTCAGCTTCTGTGCAGGCCGCTCATCAGCAGCCGCTATGAAAAATCCCATAGGGTTTTTGGGATTTTAATTTTCACTCCCCATTGGGACATGGCGTCTCTCCCGCACAGAGCAACTTTATAGTCTAAAATGAATGGGCGTAAGCTGGCCAATTGCCAATCTGGCCCTTCAATTTGGACAATGCTCTTAGATTGTTTGGCAAATTGGGCACCTCCAATACCCTGTACTTTACCTACCACGGGTTTCAATTCCCAATGTGACGGCCATCTGGTGGTTGGCATGATTGTCACATCTGCCCCTGTGTCCAACACTCCATCAAGGTGAAGGTAATATTCACCTCGCTGGAGTCCACACCCCATCCAAGGCTTGTCTGATCCAATGACTTCTGCCCAGTAGACACCTGGTGAAGAATCGTCCACTGGCATCTCATGTGGCGTCGGAATCGCCTGGGCGATGATTTGGCCCTGTGGCATAAAGAAGGATGGGTGGACACAATGCACCGTGAGAATGAGTGCCTCTGGCTCTGATGTTATAATTGCTGGAGAGATTTCAGTCTCCTGGGGTGTGTGCTTGGTGTCCCCAATAATGACATACTTACAGTCCAGTCCAGAAAATAAGCCTTTGTCAAGTGGTCAACTGACACAACCTGCCAGCTGTCTGTACTAAAGAATCTGTTTTGTGTCACAACTAGCTTAAAGGGAGCTTGTGGATTCCAAACTTTCTCTGGGCCTCTATTCTGACCTGCTTCATTTTTGTCTACACGCATCGCAGGCCCGCGCTTCCCATCTAGTTTTTTGGAAGTGGTTGTCCCCCTCCCCCCTGAGAACTTATTGGTTTATTTTGCAGAAGCTGCCTCTTTGGGCAAACTTTTGCTATGTGTCCCTCCTGCCCACAGTTAAAACACAGAAAAGACTGTTGGTGTATTTTTTGAGTAGCAGCAGCAGCTGTTTTCTCCATTCTGTCTTCTTTTCCTCGAGGCTCTGGGATGATCATTCTCTTTGTGCAGGCTTCGATGATCAAGTCGAGGGTCGGTGGTGGCTCAAAGGGCAGGCCTAGGATGATCTTCTTGCAGACATCATTAGCATTTGCTTGGGCTACTTCCATTATTATCTGTTCCTGTAGTTGCCGACTCTCAACCTGCCTCTCCACTTCCACTCGGAGCCTTTCAACAAAATCTATAAAAGCCTCAGAGGGAAACTGTTTAATATTCACATAACTTTGCTTAGGTTCTTTTGTGGGCGTAAGGATAAAGGCCTTCTCTGCAGCTCTCTTTACCTGTTCCAGCACAGGCTGTGGTATTTTTTCAGCGATGCAGAGGCCTCCCTGCTGCATGAATAGAAGGTCGAGACCTCACCTGTTCTGCAAAACAACTTCAGAGAGCGAGGAGACTGATTTTTCTAGAAAGAATATGGATTTCTCAATCTTCTGTAGATCTTTATTTACAGTCATTTGTAGCTGAGAGAGACTCTGACTCTGGGTTACCAGGGCGGAGACACCCGTGGCTGCACCGGTCGCTCCCAAGCCAAGCAGCATTGCTATTGACAGTCCTGTCAACAGCTCTCTTTTCTGAGGGCGGCCTGCTCGCTCAAGGTACTGGTTCACTTCTTCTTTGGAGTGGTATAGGACCCTGGGAATGATAACAGCTAATACACAAAAGTCAACAGAGGAGTTAAAGCTTGGGGTATAAATGCAGGGGCTTAGCCCACTGCTTCAGGTGTTATAACTATAAACAACACAATTACTATAAGCAGTTTACCATGTAAATGACACCATACTTGCAAACTCACTAAAAGCTAAAACTTTAACGTTAAATGAACTTTCAAAGATGCTTACACTACTTCTTGAAGGGGAAATACTTATATTTTATACTAACATAACAATTACTACACAGGCTAAATACTTTACCTTAAGCTATTATCTAACTACTTTTAACACACATGTTCTGGTATATACGTAGTCTAAGCGTGAAAACAATTTGCTGAAAGGGTAAACACACAATTACAATTTGCTTTATATATAGTTAGATGGAGTCTCTACACTTCTTAGATCTTCTATAAAATTTCTCTAACATGATTCAGTCCTGGATCGTTCACTGCTCCCGTGATGTCAGCTGGCAGCTGATCGGTGACTGAGGACTTTGATGTTCAAGTTGTTCTTCACATCCTTCTAAATCTTAAAACAAATGATAACTGAAAAATTGATAGAGACATAACATCATAATAACAACATAAAACTTCTGTTGGCAACTGTCTATACAGTGTTCAGACACAACTGTGTCCTGACAGGTCCACTTTTGATCCATGTCTAGAGTTTTAAGGCTGTGTGATGACATCTCTGTTCACTGGATCTCATGTGTTCAGAGGCAGACAGTCTGGTTAGACAGACAGGTGACTTTTCTGAATCTGCCAACAAAACACAGACACTTCTCTCCTTGAAGTTAATGAATTACACTAATCAAATTGCTTTTAGGGCATAATTTTCCCCCGTTTTCTTAAAAAATAAAAATGAGATGTACTTTTGTTATACACATCAATATTAACACAAAACCATATGCACAATTAATAAAAACTCAACAGTTAAAAATTAATTAAATTATAAACATTATTAATAACATATGTAATATAAAAGTACTGTTAATTATTAAAACACTGTACCAGCATCCCATAGTTAATAAACAAACAAAACCAAAAAATTATCAGTGAAGGATTGGATAATCACCTCCAGAAATGATTCTCCAAGCCCACTTCAAAATTGATCCAGCTGTCATATCAATAGGGCCAAATCGCTGAGTCAAAAGTGACTCAAATACTGATTTGGGACAGAAAACATCTGAATCTGTTGACAAACATTCTGTCCAGGTAAAGTTAAGGCTTGGCCAGGGCCTGGCTTTAAACTGGAAAGATTTAAACTGGAAAGAACATATTTCTAAAACAAAATTCTTAATAGTAACACTATGAAATGCTTACAGCACAGCAAACTGTTGAAATGCATTTGTATAAAGCAAGTAATCAGAAACTTTAGGTACTAGACTAATTTAATCATTCAGCAGTTGGTTTAATTTGAAGCCTCCCCTATGGCAGCTGATCCTCAGCAAAGGTACATCTTCTTAAAATTCTGGAAACACTGTTATTAAATCTTTTTTCTGTAGGGTAGATCATATGATCCTTCAACTTAACTTTAAAGAAATGCATCCTGCAAAAATTAACTGTAACTACAGTAATAATACTTAATGATCACTCCATATCATATAATATTACATTATCAGTAGATGTACAGAGAAGATGACATTTTTAAAACCTTCATATATTGAGAATACTGAAACAAAACAAAAATCTTTTAAGTTTCTTGGGATGTATAAATATTATTATTTTCCATGCCATTTTATAAAAACAAAACCAGCAAATATTGTTAGAAATACAACATCTATATATATTTCACTATAAAATATCTATAAACTTTTAAATTTATTTTTGAAGGCACTTCATTTAATAGAAACTTATTTTTAAATCTCAGTCTTGGTTACAACAATTTGCTGATTTATAAACAATACAATTTACAAAGCTTCTAATTTTTGAATTGTCCAATTAAAACTCTCTTTTTTTTATCCCTCTCCGAAATGTCCAGCTTATTGAGAGACCGCCAGCTTATTCACCAGTCTTCACAGAAGTAAACGTGAACACCGTTTATTTCTATCTTTAGCACACCTTTTATAGGGTTCTACAGGGTCTGCAGGCAGAGCAAGCTACTATTGGCAAACCCACACAGTTTACATTTTTTCTCCTACACACAAGAATATTGTTTTGCTTTACTCTCTCTTCTGCAGGCAAGTTTCAAGGATTTTAGCCCTTAATATCACAACTTATTTCAAAGGCTGGTTTGTGCATACAGTCCTTTACTAATATATAAAATATATCAACACCAGCTTTCTGTTGTTTCTCTTTTGTTTTGTTGCTTTGCTTTCAGCGGTTTTATCGAAGTTGCTGTTATTTGTTTCACCGGTGGTTACCATGGCAACAGCATTTCTGGCTGCTGTGTGCTGCCACGTGTGTGTGTTTTGCTAAACCCATCCGCGCCGGACTGGTTTTAAATCTGAGAAAAAACTCTAAAAACTACAACTGCATAAACTCATAATTACTTAAAACACAAAATTAACTCCAAAAGGGTATATAAACACCTTTTAAAAACTTAATAAATCATGACTTTGTAACAAACTGGGTATTATCCTGGCGCTTCTTCTTAGAGAGGGAGTGGGAGGGGGGGGGTGTGAACCGCTCGCTCTGCTTTTGTAGCTCTGCTCCCATCCCCCTTCACATTTTTTACTGTTTTTTCTTCTGAGGACTCGGGCTCTGACCCTTCACCACTCGTATCTCGATCAGAGTCAGAGCTCGACTGGCTGGCTACTTCCTGTTTCCCGTGCCTTTTTCTTGGGCTCCGGCCCCGCCTGCCACCCCTGTGGGCAGGCTGTTCCCTCCCTCCTGGTTCTCCACGCCTTTCGTTCCACCCTGTACTCTGCCTTTCACCCCACCTTTCACTCCATCTTCTGCTCCCCCCTCCTCCCTTTGCATTCCAATCTCTGTGCCTCTGTACCCATCCCCCGCGTCTTATCTCTTTCACTTCAGTTTCTCTTTCTTCTTCACATTCCTTTTCTCTCCCATCCCCCTGACTACGTTCCTCTTTCAATGCCAGCCTTTGTTCTTTGTTTTCACTTAAGATACTTATTTCTCGCTGTATGTCTTTTTGCTCAGCACCATTTTTAGACACCAGGGAGGATGTTTCTCTCCGGGCTTTTCCCATGGCACTCCTGGCTTTTTCTGTTAACTTTCTCCAAAAGTCTCTTGCTTTTTGTTGTTTCTCCCAGAGCACACAAGGATTTTGGGACCGAGGGGACTCCCGACCCACACCCGGCTCAGCCAAGCTTCTCCCGTCTGGGGGCTGTAAAGCTCTGACCCCAAATTTCAGGGTAGCCAACATACAGTTCCTTGTTGCTCCCCAAATTCCTTTGGCAAGCGTTTTAGTACATCTGTCCCACACCTTAGGGTGGATAAACCTTACAAGCTGATTTACAACCTCAACAGCCCAAAGCCTTGCGATAGCAAGCGAATTAGTTTTACAACTTAATTGCAATCTGACCTTTATCAGTGATTCCATCTTCCTTCTGGGCCCAGGATTTCTCTCGCCAAGATCAGTCCAGCTATCTTGGCCGCTGCTCCTGATCCAGAGAATCCTTGCTTTCTGGGTTTTTTCCCGCTTTTCCTCCCGGGTTTCGGCACCATTTGTGGGTTTTCAAGCAAGGCAAGCACCCTGAATAGAAGCCAGCACGGTGGCTCTCCTCGCCACACGGACCATATCCCACAGCATCAATGTGATGGATGGCGAATATGGAGATTTATTGCAGGGGAATTTAACATTTTATAGCCTAGGGTCATTGTGTTACTCCCTTCTGCTTTCATCATCATTAGGTGCTATTGGCTAATTGCAGGAGACTTTACTATCCTAACAGAGAGGGGGGTCTGCTAACTTTCCATAACATCCCAATATCTTCCGATCGCAAGCCCTTAAACTACAACACAGACTCTCTTGTGGAGTCGAACTGGAGAAGTTTCTCCTCGGTTTATTACCTCAGGTCTTTTTTTATAGGCTGATACGTGAAAAGTACAGAAAAGAAAACTCTTATTGGTTAGTAAACCAACACATCACCATCATTGGTCAGTGGGGTTCACCACCCCTCGACTTTCTCTTGCAAGAAAACAAGGAACAGACAAACAGCACCTGCAAGGCTGCTTTCTATCTCTGAGGATTGTTTTAATTCCTCCTTATGAATTCTCAGGCCACTTTCCCAGGCAAGACTGAGAAAGCTATGTGGCCTGCAATTTCCACGGGCACCATGCTCCCTGCATCAGAGTTAGCATCCATACAAAATTACCACTTTTGTTAATTATTTTGGAGAATGGACCTCAACTTCATACCATAATTTTTCAATGGAATCCTGAATGATCAGTTCCTTTGCTAATTCTGGAATGGGGTTTTTTACCACATTAATCAGGAAAAACTATTACCACCAAACCAGAGATGATAGCTCAACTCATCACAAGGGGCAGGTCGTATTTAATTTCTCTTGCAGGAAAATATTTTTTCACTATATTTTTACCAGTAACTATTCTGTATTTAAATTGGCTGTTACAACAATCAGAGAATTTGCAACTTGCTCTTGAGAATTTTACTGGGCAAATTTCAATTCATTACCCTAAACACAAATTGTTACACTTATTTTCTAATTTAATCCCCAAGCTGTTAAGAAGTGAGGTACCCCTCAATGCAATCATTGTCTTTACTGATGGATCAGGACAGTCTCTTAAATCAGTTGTTGTCTGGCAAGATCCAGTAACACACACTTGGAGTTTGGATATTGAAACTGTAGAAAGTTGTCTCCAAATAGTTGATGTAGTCACAGTTGTTAAAGCTTTTTCAAGGTTTACATGTCCTTTTAATTTGGTAACTGATTCTGCTTATGTTGCAGAAATTGTTGAAAGAGCTGAAAATACATTTCTAAAGACAGTTGCTAATGATCAGTTATACACTTTGCTTAAAACTTTGATTTTCATTCTTTCTTATCTTGTCATGCACGTGTGTTCACACACCTCACTACCAGGATTCCTAGCAGAAGGAAATGCGCAAGCTAATATCCTTACGATGGCCATACAAGTTACACTTCCCAACATCTTTGAGCAAGCACAATTTAGTCACTCCTTTTTTCATCAAAATGCCACTGCACTGATTCATATGTTCAGTATCACAATGGACGGGCCAAAGCAATTGTCACCACATGCCCCAGTTTTCAAAAGTATTCTCTACCCTCCGTGGAGGCAGGAGCCAACCCTCAGAGACTCCATAGTCTTCAAATTTGGCAAAGGGACGTTACGCACTATTCATCTTTTGGCAGCTTTAAATATCTTCATGTCTCCATTGATACTTTCTCAGGAGCAATATTTGCCTCTGCACATGTCAGAGAAGCAGCCAAAGATGCCATCAAACACTTCTTATAGGCTTTCACAACTTTGGGCATCCCTTGGGAAATTAAAACAGATAATGGTCCAGCTTACACCTCACAAAAAATACAGCAATTCTTTAACTTATGGGGAATCACATAATATATGCATTCCACATTCTGCCACAGGCCAAACAGTTATCGAGAGAGCCCATGGATCTCTCAAATGCCTGCTGGAACAACAGAAAGGGGAAGTAGAAACATCATCCACAGTAGAGAGGCTTGCTAAAAGCTATATATGTATTTAACTTTCTGAACAACTCATTTATGGAGCCAAATCCACCAATTATTAGATGTTTTTCCAACACAATACATGCACAATTAAAAGAAAGCCCCCCACTTTTAATCAAAGACCTAGAAACAAACCAAATTTTGGGGCCATTTCCACTGATTACCTGGAGGAGGGGATATGCTTGTGTTTCCACAGGTAAAGGACCTCGGTGGATACCAGCAAAGAACATGAAACCACACCTGTAACCACTGAACGAATATCTACAAGAGGAACCCCAGGGAGAATCCCAAAGAGGAAGAAGGAAGTACAATAACTCTTGTTTTATTGCTTATTATGCTTTATTATTTATTGACTATTCAACAGTTGTTAAGTTCTGTAGCCTTATTTCACAGGTCTGTTGCAGATTACCATCCAAGACATGGCCTTCAAAGGACTCCTGCTCACCATATCTGGCTTGCTTGAGATCCTGATCCTCGCTAAGGGTTGGATAGTTCTGCAGCCAAAGCAAAATGTAGAGGTAACTTTAGTCAACATAACACAGCAGGAAACCCTGTATCTTTCTGTTGCCAGCCCAGATAACCCCTTTTCAACCTGTTTAGAAGGACTGCCAACGGATGCATGGCCAATAACAGAGGATACCATCCATGTTATGTACGATAAGAGTCCTGATGGCAAATGCGATCATAACCCCACACATGTCTGGGACTATTGGACCCTTGATCTTCCTCATGCACCATTAGAACCTCAGGAGTTAGAGCTCCTTGGTTCTGTCAAGATGGATTATTTCATTAAGTTTCAATTTAAGGAAAGGAGTCAATCAGTAATGTGGGATGGTCTCAAGCTCCAATATATAGATTAGAATCTTCCCCTCATCACCCTGCATATAACAATGAAAGTTTGTGGTGCAACTATACCTCATCCCACCCCTCTTGGTCTCATGATACCTCTCAGCAGTTGCCACCAGGAAGATTCCTTATTTGTGGGGACAGAGGCTGGCCAGCCATTCCATTGCATATAAAGGGTGGACCATGTAGCTAGGGGAGACAATCTACTAAAACCCAATATTGTAATGATTCATAATAAAAAGAATAGACAAAAAAGATTTATCCACCAATTTGAATTTGAATCTAAAAACAAAATTACTTATTGGAATAAAGGAAGAAGAATAGCAGCTTCAATATTGGCACCTTGGGTTGCTACAGCAAAAACACTAAAGCAATTGGACAGTTTAGGGTGTTGTCTGAGTAAGCAAACCATTTGCATTAAGTGCCCTCCAGAAACATGGTAACATGATAACAAAATCTATATATTGTCGTGTTTACCCCATTACCGCGTGTTTGGTGATTCTTCTATATGGTGTACAGGTTATTTTTTTATTAGGGCTTATTAAAATTGGTTTTTGGGCAACCTTAAGTCTATCCCGCTTCTTTTGCTAGCAAACACCTTTCTAAAGGTCTCTTTTTGTACGGAGGATATGCATGTTCCCACACATATACAGGATGCCACTTCTTTTCTATTTCTAAATATTTATCTGCCAGTCTGGTGGTGTTCATTGTATAGAACAAAAAATGATGCATAAATTAGCAAAACTAAGGTTACCATCACCTCAGCAGTCTTGTCTTGCCAACACAAGCTGTGTGAAATATATTCATTCTGTGTGTTCTGAGAACAGCAATTTTATTTGGGTAGTCTGCTATGAGAGCTAAGAAAAAATATGGCAGTTGAGTGATGCAGCATGGTCCCGCTGTCAGTAAAGAATTAACTTTCTCCAAGTTTCATTCTCAGTCCCTACTTGTAAGATTACTTTATTTGTGGAATAAGAAGTGAAACAGAGCACAGAGAAGGTTCCAGTGCCACCTCAAACAATACACTGAATATTATTGCTAAAACATTTATGCCCTCATTATGCTACTTGCTAGTATAATAACTTGTTTGCCGTATCTGTATAATGAAAAAACATTCCTACATTCCTGATCAAGCCAATCTCATCCTCTTGAACTCAACATGTGGGCAAACTTAAGTGATACCAGATCCAAAATGATACCCAAATACTCTCATAATTCCAAAACTGCTCTGATCAATGGCAATGAGAGGATGGGGTATGAAATTTTCTATACTTGAGCAAATGTTGTTTAAAGGCTATAAAATCCCATGAGAATCTTAATAAAACTGGGCATTATATACTGGCTTTCAAGCACAACTCTGATCTCATCAGAACTTAGAGAATCACAGCAAAACCAAAGTAAATATTTAGCACAAATCCAGTCAAGTTCTTAACATTTAAAACAAGGTTTTAAGTTTAGTGTCTTGATCGTTGGCAAAGTTGCAGCAAAATTTGATATATTTGCAAAATTGCATAAGATACTATGGGATAAAATCTGAAAACAAAAAGTAGCTACTGGCCCTTTATAATGGTGTTTTTTCTAAAAATTAAATTGTTTCAATTGTTTCAGTGAGAACATCCTACCAAGATGAGACAACAGTAGCTTTCAAAGATATTTTCTTCTGGTATTTTGGACATTCAGCATGGTTTTGAAGTTTGAATGCAAAGCATTAACATAGGGAGGGAAAGAAAACACCCCGCATCTCAGTGGGGAACATCACACTGACTTGGTGGAACAATATAAATACCATGATGACCTCACATTCTTATTGGAGGCAGAGATCTAAAAACATCTCCATCTGTTTTACAAACCCGGTAATATTTACAGGAAAGATGGGCAGCGAAAGAATATGAAATAAGTGCACATTAGAAAAGAAATTTCTGCACAAATTTTTATTTTATTGATACCTGAAAATATAAGAATGGCTGTATGCACATCATGAACACAAACAGAAAAACCTACCAAGCACCTAAGATTAACCTGTTATTGGATGACGTTTAAAATTTATTCCTTCTTATGACTAATAAAGTTCACAGCATACCCATCTCTAACACTTCAACTTTCAGTCTGTGAAGCTTTGTCAACATAACACAGGTTTTATTACTAAAGATTTATATACAGACCCTTAAAATTCCAGATCAAGCCAGAAAAACTACATTTTAAATTTTTTTTTATATCACCTCTTCAAAAGCCACAGGCCCTCAGCTAACAGGAGACAATCACCAACACCCCACAGCAGCCACAGCTGTTTAAGCATAAGGTAGTGGATGAATTCTGCAGTCCTGCCTTGCCCATCATCAGAGCAACTGGAGTCACTCGGGTGTGCCATGACTCCTTGCCCATACGCTGTCTGGCATTTCATTCCCAAGGAAACCACAGCATAGGGAGGGGAACACATCAGGTGTAGGTGTTTGGAAACAGTTCTCTGTTGCAGTGGGGTTCCAAGACCTCTCTTTCCCGGTTTGGCCAGGTCAAGTGTGGCAGAATAAATCAGGACAGGTACAATGGAGAGCCTCAAAGATAGGTTATTAGTGTTCACAGAGACCACATGGTCCAGGGGGCTGCTTGCAAAGATCCAGAGGCATGAAAAATTTCACAATGTAAAGGGGTATCTGAGGGCAAAGGTCCAATCACAAATGTGGACCAGGGACATGACCTATTATGGAATGACTCCATCAGCATCCCTCCAGCACCCAGCCTCCCAAGGCACCAGGTCCACTCCCTCTGTGACAGGAATCTGGTCCAAGGCACCATCCACCCCAGCCAATTTGGTTCCCACAGTTCTCTGGCACCAAACATCAGCTATAGGCTCTATCTTTTTTCTGTTGAAGGCCAGTTGCAACTCAGGTTTCACCCCACAGCACCCACACATTCACAGTGTTATGACTTCAAACTCCTCTGACCAGGTCTTCTGCACTGGGGGTGAGGTGAGAGAGAGATGCCACAAGGCTCCTTTTTAGCAAGGTCTTAGCAAGAAAGTCTAACAAGTGGCTAAAATATCTAGTCTGAAAAGATTGAACAAAAAAAATATAGGCAACAAGTAGTTCTCATGACCCTTCCAACACTGGAAACCCCACATTCATGTGGCATCACACACATTCTGCATGGATGATTGTCTTGGTTTAAAAGACAGGTGTCTGCTAAGGAAGGCAGGAAAATCCCTTGAAATGGAAAATGTAAATCCCCTCCCTCTGAATTATTATAATTTTGAAATTCAGGGGCTCTCATGCAAAGATATGGGGATAAGAATAACAGTTCTTTACTAGGAAAATTAAAATAAAAATGCAGTAGTGCAAAAAACACTGACAGAGTTAGAATACAACCTGACACCCTGTTGGCCAGGGTGTTGATAGCAGTCCAATTAAATGGTGGCCGCAGCCCTCCTGGAGTGACAGATGTGGTTCTGTTGAAGTAATGATCCTGTAGAAGGGCAGTTTTCCTCTGACGGTGGTGGTGTAGATGAGTCTGCTTTTCCTCTGGGAATCCAGTGGAAAAAGTCTGACTGTGGTGTTCCAAATCTCAGATTTTTATCCAGGTAGAAATGCTTGGCTCTTCCCCCTGGGTGGAGCATCTGGGATGATGTAATTTTATCAGTCATGCAGTGACGCTGGGTGGCAAATTAACAGAAGATCTCCCCCTGCAGGGAGGATGGGTTGTGGAAGAGATAAAGAACACTGCCACACCTGGGTTTAACAGATGGTGATAGAGTACGTACTTCTGGTATTGCAGCCTAAGACAATGATGCAGTGTCATCTGTGCAGAAGTTCCCCCTTTCTGCATATATATTTCTCCTATAATTTTCTTACAAGAAAACAATCCTCTTCAACATTTCTGCTGTCAAACAGAAAGAATGTTGGCTTGAGAACTCACTGTTGCACTGTTACAAAAAGGCAAGGCCTGACAGCTAGATGCGAGTGGAAGATGCCCAGAGGCTCCTCTGCTGCCGTGAGTAGGCTAAGATGATGCTGAAGCAAATTGCTTATAAATTCACAAAATTGTCACAGTGCATCTAGTCTATAGATGCCAGATAAATTTGGCCATATCAGACCCCCAAACTCAATCAGTCTAGAAGAAAAACAAGTCCTCAGATATGGAAAGGATAGGCTGGTTTCAAACCTACACAGGGGACCCTCAGCCAATCCCATTTGATCCTATCTGCAGACATATCACTGGCCAGAGATTGATCAACCAATCAGCTGTCCAAGCCCAAGAATTTTGAATCCCCTTTAAAAAGAGCTGCCATAATAATCTCTTTGCTGTTTGTCTCATGATCATCAGACTCGAGTCGTGAATCTGTCTCCAACCCATGACCACACGTGACACAGAATCATTTAGGCTGGAGAAGATCCTTAGGAACATTGAATCCAGCTGTAAACCTAGCACTTCCAAGTTCACTGATGCTCCATCTAAAAGTACCCCCTACATATTATCCTCCTATCTGGAAAAAAGAAAGGAAAGAAATCCAGGGGTGTTTCAACCATTATGGTGGGGGGAATAGAGGCAGGCAAGGACAGCTCAACCACAGTTGTCAGGCAGAAAGAGATGGGAACACTGCTAAACACATCTCAGGGAAGGCTGAGAGCCATGGGCTTTGACAGAGACAATTAGTAACTTTCAAGAAGAGGGCTCTGAAGCTGGATTACCACAAGAGAGGGTCATACAACAAAACACCAGGAGCTAGCCCAGCAATTTTCCCTTTCATACTTGGCGGGGAACCACCCACACTTTGCCCCACACCACAGTGTTCCATATGTACTGGGCCTCATGTACTTTCAAGTACACAGCAGAGGAGATAGGAAGGCCAGTGCCAAGGGTAACATTAACCCATCTGAGAGAGCCTGGACCTTAGAAACACAGCAAGTCTACAGCCACCCAAGTAAAAAAGAGCAGTCAGGAGAGACAAATGTCAAAGATGTTAATTTTTCTTCACTTGCATGTTCATTCTTAATTGAAGGTTGCAATTCTTGCTAATTTCTGAAGTTTTTCATTTTCATTTCACAAACATGGGACTACTAATATTAGGTAAATCCAGAGGCACTAGGCGTTATTTTAACTCTAAGATCATAGAAAGCCATTTTCAATGCAAAGCATGTTACAAGGAATAGAAAAGTAACTTACTATACTAAAAACAGTGAGAGGGAGAAAAAAAAATCTCTTTGCAAGAGTTTGGATTCCTGCTGCTATGAAAAAATGAAGCATAAAAGGAGCTGTAAGATTTATCCTTTGAAAAAATTCTGGGCTGCAAAAACACTGAAAAGGGGGAAAAGCAAATACATGGCCTGTTTTCCCTTAGTATTACAAATATTTTCATACTAATGCAGTATTGGACAACACACTTCAGCATTCCATGATTTTGCATCAAAGCATGGAAAGGAGGTCTCTGCTTTTTCTATCAGAGAATACATCAGCCTCAACTTCTACAGTGGTCAGCTTCAAGGTGATATGTGATCAACATTAGCATCCTGATGTCACTGTGTCACTGGTGCACGCATCTGATAACTGCTACTCGATAACAAAACTTGGAGCAACACAATTTTGCAGTGCAGATCTCTTTCCCCTGAAGTATTTAGATTAGAAGTATTCCTAATAACTTCTGTAGGACGTATATAGGAATGGAACCAGCACAAGTGAACATAAAATGTAAGATATAATGCAAATATTGGTGGTCACAAAATGCAGAAGATAAAGCTGATGTGTTGCACTATCTCTATTCATTATAGAAAATACTATACACTAAAGTATAATGTTCTAAACCAGCATAGTTTTGCCTCTTGACAAAAGCCTACAGAAAGCCTGCACTTTTTCAGGAAAACATTAATAGTAGCTGAAAAGTGAATCCTAGCCACATTTCTGCTTCCGGGTGTAAGTCCTGCATCCTTTTTTTCTACTGAAGAGTAAAATTCAAAGCACACAGTCAATTAAATACAATACTGGCTCCTATGGCCTTCTTCCTTTGAAATATCTGTCTGCAGGGCCATCAAAGAAAGCGACTGTTTTTGTTGTTGGTGTGGCAGATGTAACAAATTCTGTTCTTCTGAAATATTCTAAAAGCTCACAAAAGGTCATAAGAGTATGTGTAAGAGCTGGATGTGAGGACAACATCAGCCTATCTTGCTGCAACTCCTGCAGGTGAGGCAGGATGGGCTGTGAAGGGGATATACTGTTTGTAATTTAGCAGAAAGAAGACTGGAACGGTCCCAAGTGTGGCTGAAGGATGAAGGCGTATATAGATATTTACAAGCTCTTAAGAAAGCACAGGTTTGGTAGAGACTGTACCAGAGGGCTTGAAACCAAGACATTCATGTGGCTTTCAGAGATGCAAAGTTGCTTTATTTCTCTGCTGCAGCAGGAGCCCTTTGCCTATTTTCATGCCAGTTCACAGTGTTGACACAGGGACTGGAATACTAATATTGAGGGAAAGACCAGAATCTGATTTCTGTATTGTTCTTTTTTTTGTAAAAAATAAAAAAAAAAAAAGGAAAAAAATTATTTTCCACAATTTTCACGAAATCTTTTCTAAGCTCAAAGTGTTACACTAAAGCACTAAAGAGGATCCTTACTTTGCCAAAGCTGTAAGTTCAGGTGGACAAAACTGAGAACAGAACAACAACACATGGTAGTCTAATTTAATAAATTAATTAATCTAAATTAATAACAGATTTGTTTTCTTCATTTTTGTCAAAAAAACAATGCAGTAAAAGGCTGACTACATACCTCTGTGCTAGGTGCTCTCTGTTAGACTCTTAGTTATAATATCTGATGGCAGAAATCTAAAGATATATCTCTTTAAAAATCTGAATACATCTATATGTCTGGTCATGACCTGCTTAGCTTGTTAACAGAGCCTGAATCATTGTATCGATAATGGTTTAAATGAGTATTTTTTTCTCAGATAAATGAAACCTGTTAAATATAATGACAGGTTTTCCTCTGAGGATTTGAAACTGATATACATCTTACACGCTAGAAGTAGTCATCATATACCACTTTTAACAAGAGTCACACTAATTGCTTATGTAGGGCAAAACAAACAGGGATTTTAAAAAACAAAACAAAAACAACAAAATACAAAGAAAGAAAAGCAGATTACAGGCTTAGACTTGAGGTGGAATCCAAGCTCCTGCTCTGACAATAAAAAGTAATACAACTCCATGGCTGAGTAAAACCACAAATAGAAATAACCTGAACATCAGATATTAAAAACACTTTTTAAAAGCACCTTACTTGAAAATATATATGGCCCCAGCACAGGGGAACAGATTCCCTCCGATTTTTAATGGAAAAATGAAGCTAATATCCATTAGGTTTTGCTAAAATACCACCCCATTCTAAGGATCTGTTTCTCCCGAAACATACTAGATCTTAATTTCTTCAATTTATTTAATGCATGCCTTTTGCACTACTAGTGCTCTCCTGTTGTAGAAGTATGAACATTTTGGAGGGTGCTGAGCTATAGAATAAAGTTCAGGAGGCAAACACGCAGCAGGGCCATTACCTTAATTCCTGGGAGCTGCATCAATTCAAGTCAATTGAGGACTTCACCAGGACAGCCTGCACTGTATTCAACCCCCAAGTGAAAATCTGCCATTCCTTTGAAGCCAAAGGCAGAAAGAAACTACTGAAAATCCAGATTTCTTCACTTATGAAAGAGCTAGGTTAGAAAAACATGCTAACTCCTGAGTTGGAAAATCACTGCTGTTTATATGGGTGGCTTTTATAGACATATTAAATCCAAAAGCTGGTTTCCCTTCAAATATCTCTGTCCTGTCTACCTTATTTCTTGCTATTTCCAGCAGGTTTAGATCACCCTTAATCCACCCTGCAATTTCCCCTGGAACTTCCCCATAAAGCAGGTCCTGAAAACTACTGAGAAGTCATAGGACACAAAGTACAAGTCACACAAGACTTTGCCCACCAATGATAGCTGAACCTTCAAACAAGTCTGAGAGGGATCTCACAGCTTCCTCACAGGAGGTCAAATCCTTCACAGGAGGTCAAATCCACTGCTGGAGTAAGTTCCACATCAGCAACATCTAGCCTGGTTATTTCCATTCATGACAATATTTGGTTTCAATTCCTGTCACCCTTGTGGCTGACAGGGACTGTTTACCAGCTGGATGCTGCTCCAGCTGCTTACCAGCTTACCAGCTGCTCTTGGCCCAGGTTTCAAAGTTTTCCCTTGAGACAGTCACTTCTCAGAGTGGCTACACAAATCAGTAACAGGAGAGAAAGCAGCAGCACAACAACACAAGTAAGGAGAGCAATGAAAGGTTCATGGCATGGAACAGAACTGTCTCTGATGGATGGTAGATTTACAAGGACTCATGCTTTGCTTCAAATTAACCCATACTCTTGCTTCTTCTGCCCGTTTCTTTAATTGTAGGGAAGAGAAGCATGCCCCCTTGATTTTAGTATACTCCAGTTCTCTCTATTTGTCCTCATTCCATTTGAAATCTCCAGCTCCTTCCCATGAGTTATCCCATGCCCAGGAGGACAAGGCAATCAGTGCACACTGGTGCCACTGGAGATGGTAGCCAACTAATAGACATTGTCCTAGCCATGTGTGTCCTCTCCTCTTTTCTACTGCTTTTCAGGTGACAGGCTTCTTTGAGAGAATGATAAAAACCGCTAGAAAATACAGCTGCTTCTCCTGCTTCAAACCAGTCTAGTGAAAAGTGTCCCTTTCCATGGTGGAAACTAGGTGGTTTTTAAGGTCCCTCCCAACCCAAATCCTTCTGTGATTCTAGGTCCTAAACAGATCCCAGTGCTTGCAAGCCAAGCAACTAATTACTAAAAAAACTTGCTTTAGAGTTGTGTCTGTACAAGGCAAATAAATGGTCACCAGAGTCAGGGGTACAAATCTGTGCATTTAGTATGTTGTGTGAAAACTGTGCTACATGGCCCATTCTACTGCTCCCCCCTAAAAATTACCAAAAACAGAACAAAAAACCAAACCTTTCATTTGCAGCTGAAGAAATGAAAAGTAAAGGATGAGTCTGATACCAAAGGATTAAGTAAGAAGAAGCACTGGGTGCCTATTTAAAAGAGTGTCCTCAAATGCAGTACATCAAGAGAGTATAATCTGAAGAAAATTCTGTATTTGTGCCATGTAAAGAAATCTTCTGGCTGGGCATACGTATATACGTAGACTGCGATATTACTGTGTTTTCTGCATTCTAATAGCTTCTGTTTAGGAAGTGACAAATAGAGTGGATTTGATAGAGGGCACTGGAAGTGGAACAGTCTATAACCCACACTGCTATCCAATTCACATCACAGCTTTTTCCTTAAACAGAGATTACAAGAGAAAAGCAAAGAAAGACAACTTTGTAATTTGAATTTCAAATGTAATACAGTGAGTGGCAGAAGTTAATAACATACATTTTACAGCACAGTAATTGCATGACAAGCACTTCAATGTCTTTTCAGAATTGCTTTTCCTGCTTGCACCTAACCCCCTTTCCTTGCCTTCAGGTGCACCAGCACTTCTTCCAGATTTTTCTTTTTTCCCATATTTTATCAAATTAATATCACTCCTTCCCTCCTTAGAACTTCCCTTCCTAATCCTTGGCTGCAGTTATCCATCCAAACAGTCTGTCAGATGGATTTTGTTTTTCCTCTCTGAGGCAAAGAAAGACTTTGTTTTCTTTGTTTTCTTTGTTTTCTTCCTCTTCTTTCTCTGGCCATACAGACAACACTGAAAGCCAAAGCCATTGCATAGTCTAAAAGAGATCTTGTACAAACAACTGTCAGATATATTTTCATGGATATTTCTTCTATCATTGCCTTAAAGTCATGTTATCTTTTCACTTTTCCAGCCTTTCATCAGATGTTTTAACTGCTTTTCCCTTTGAGTCAGAGCAGATTTGTAGGCCACATGCAAACACTGAGTTAGGGAAAGAAAAGGGGATACTATGACTGGGTGTGCCTTCCTGAAGCCACTGTGGAATTAATCCGGACCCAGTAAAAGCAGGTTTAGAAGCAAATGTCTTTCAAACTGGGGAAAGTTCAAGGACTATATTTAGTGCTTAAGTTTAATGCCACATCTGAAAGGATTTACAAGAAAAAAATATTTCTGAGAATCTAGAATCTTCATGCATGCAAACAAGATCCTAATATAGCTTTCCATCAGCTTCCAGGGAGCAGCATGCTTGAATCCAGTTCAGACACTTACCTACACATACACTCATCTGCTGCCTGTTAATACTCACAATTAAAGCATTTTTTTCACCAACAGCAGTACCTGAGTGCAATACACAAATATATTCTGTTTTATGATAAAGAAGTAAGCCAAGATAGCTATAAAGAGCAGCTTACATTAGTTCCAATGCTGTTTTAATCACTTCAAACACAGCCTCAATCTTCTCACTTCATAAGACTGCCAATAGTCTGGAGCTACTCCAGATTTAGTAATTAAGTAGAGAAAGGCACTCTTTCAGAAAGAGAAGTACTCTGGCTTCCTGTGATGAAACTACAAAATCATCCACACTGAGTCATCACATATAACAGTGGAAGTTGGCCTTTGATTTTGCAAACTCAAAGATGTTGAAACGTCAGTTTTCAGAAATTACCACATGTCCCTGTTGTGAATAAGTTACCTCAACATGGCTACAAATGGTTTGGTGACTGCAGGATGCAGATCAGTTAACTGCACAGCCTCATACTGAGACAAGTCATAAGACTAAAACTTGAAATGGGGAAGTGGCAAAAACTGAAGAATATTCTTCTCCTACTTAGGCACACCCAAAGAGATTCATGGCTGAATCTTAGAGGTACAAATTAAAACTAATTTAAAGAAGAGGAGGCAAAAGAGAGCATGACAGCTCAACAAAAGCCACAAGATACACTCCACTGTGCCCACTCTCACCAGACAGCCCATTTCCCACCCCAACATACACTGCAGTTTTATCCAGCAATGCTGCACCACCCCGGCAAGATGCAGCAACCTGGATAATTGTGGACCTTAGCTTTACTGACACAGATTAAAAAATATTTAAATACTGTAGAACAAAGTGTAACTACCATACCATGATTTAGGATGAAAAGGAGAAGAGATACCAACAGAAAATACTGTGTTGTAATACTTTATTTATTCACAATGTAATTATCCAAACTGAACTTAATGTAAACATCAGAGTTAATAAACTTCCTACTGTGAAAAGTTCTAAGAAAATTTAGTAACAACAGGTGATTAGGACCACAGCTTAAGTCTCACACTAGAGTAGCTCAGAGGTCTTTGCTTCTAGATTGCTGCTAAACATTGATGAAAAAGTTTTTAGCCACAACCTCAAACAACATTTTATTGATGTGCATTTTAATGCTTATAGAGCTGCCAAGGAGCTTTAGCACTGAAGTACCACAACACCATGGGATTAGGAGTTTGCATCAGTGTAATGCATCTACTACAAAGAGAAAACAATTTTTAGTAAAAATTCAGGACAACTGTCTTGATATATATTGTATGTCAGCATTTTTGTATGTAACCCAGTCTTCAGGACAATAAACTGCTTTTCTTCAAGAGCAGAAGTGTAGTAAAACATTTTAACAGAGTAAAGGCATGATATTTTAGTAAAAGCCTGTCTGCACAAGCCAGCCTTTGGCATAGGCAACAATATTAAAGGTAGTGTCCTTGAAACTCTCATGAGCAGCAAGAATGAAAGAAAAACAATAGCCTTGTATTCTGGGGAAAGAATGTAAACCATGTGTATTAACCAACAGTAGCTTGCTAAGACCGCAGACCCTGTTGGACCCTATAAAAGTGTGCTAAAGATAGAAATAAATAACATTTGCCATACTTCTGTGAAGACTCGGCTGAATAATCTGGCGGTTTCTCAATACAGAAGCCATATGCAGTGTGAGGTGGGTGGTCATGCTAACTCCAAGATGCAAATTGCATTCAGGCCAAAAACTGCATTATATATAGGACTTTAAAACTGTCTTCAGACTAGCTACTATACTTTGTTCATTTCACTATCTATTTGGAGGGATGCAAGAATTGCCCATATGCAATACTACTGTCTAAATTATATTACAAATTGTCGCATTCCACTATGGGGAACTGCAAGGAGTTCTTATAAAACTGATGGTCTAGGACAAAATTAAGTCAAACAAGACAATACTCTGTATTGTCAATGAGACAATACTGTATCTGAAAACTGTTTATTGGTAACAAAAAGCAAGTTGCCCTACTGAACAAAAGGAGGAAGGAAAATGAAAAAGGATTGGGGGGGGGGAGTGAGAGAGAGAGGAGACAGAGAGAAAAAGCAGGTTGTTATCACCAAGAGATTGGGATTGCCATCAACATCCAAGTGGCAGCGAGTGTGTGAACGCTGCCTGCCAGAGAGCCTGCACAGCTCTTGGAGAGGCGTGGCTCCACAGGCACAGCTCCTCTCTTGACAGGTGGCCGGACACAAGGCAAGTGGGCACTCTGGCGGAAGGTGCAGTAGCCTGGACAAGGTTGTGACAGGGATCGTGGTGGCGAGCTGGATTGGTGAAGAAGAGTTAGAGGCAGGAAGGAACACAGGGACGAAGCAGGCAATGTGTCAGACAGAAATACAGGCAGGCAGGACAGGTGGCAGCTGGGACAGATGAAGGGATAGGGTAGGACACAGGCCACACATGAGGCTCGGAAGTCAGCTGGTGTTCCACCAAGCACCCAGCAAAAGGGAGGGTGAGTAAGTAAGGGCTAGCAAGGGCCAGCGAGGGCAGAAAAGCCAAAAAGCAGGCTGGGGCCAGGGAATAAAGGACACAAAACAGGCTAGAAACAGGGTAAGAAGCTGAAAAGGTCCCAGAGTTTGTGACACATTTACTTTTATGCCCCCTGTCTCCTCCCAAGGTCTTCCTGCTGACCACTGGCCCAGTCCAATGTTCCACTGCAGTCCATTGGTGGAGACACTTTGCCATCTGACTGGCAAAACCTCTCTGGAGGGTACAGGGGGCTTGGTGCTCTCCTGCTGAGTGCCTTTCCCACATGAGATATGAAATGGTTGCCTGTCGCTGTTGGACATGAAATAAGAAGCATGGGTTCAATACAGCAGCAGAAAGATGGTCATCAGAAGGGTTTTTTTTTTTTCACCTTTCAGCTCCTTTTTAAAAGATGTTCAGATACAGGTTTAACATGATTGGTAAAGGGAACAGCACCTCTCTAGTCCCACTGGTGGAACAAGAGAAAACACACTCATCACAGCTGTACAATATTGTTTTGAGAACTATAAGTTATTTACAAAAATAGTCCTTGAGAGAGAAATGTTCTCAAGAAACTTTCCCTTGGGAAGAGATCAGCCACTAACAGGATGAAAACTCTCTCAGACTCAGAAAATCAGGTCCACATTTGCCAGGAAAAGCCTCCCCAGAGACAAGACTTTCTCCCATCTTCTAGTTGCCTTCTGCAAGTGGCAGATGTGCAACCCCTCCCCAACATGCCTCTGACAAACAGTGTTGAGACAGATCAGAATTAAATTGGCTTGCCACACATATTCCAGAGGTTTTAAATGAAGACAGAAGTGTTCAAGGTCACTCCAAGAAAGTAATGAGAAGATATTTAAAATAACATATCCATCCTCTTGTGGAGAGCTGCCAAAAGAGGTACACACCAACAGCTGAGTAGCAGCCCTTCCACTCTCCTCAGCCCAGCAACACCTGGGGAAAGAGATAAATGCCAACAACTGGGGCCTGCCCTTCTGTCCCAGTCAATTATGCAAACTCTTCAGAAATCTTAAAAGAGTTTTGATCTTGTTTCAACACCCTTCTCACCAGCCCCATGCAGGCAGACAAACCAACCCATCTCCTGCATGCCTCTACTAAGCCTCACAAGCCCTTTTTTTGTGCTTCTGACTGTGTTGCCTGTAGCCTCATGTTTTGACTTTGGAGACTTGCCCCATAACCACCCTCTGTACAGTTTTAGTGCTTCATTAAACGGTTTCTTCATCTTCAGTAAGTGCTTTTACAAACCAAAAATTGTATTTTTAAAAAGCATATACCAGGTTTGAAAGTTAGCACAATGTGACACCTCATCCTTGATATCTAATGCAACTGAAGGACAAAAAAGATCTTCATACATTATCAGAATGCTCTTCTCACTGCTTTTCTTTGTTTCTAAATCTATTTAGTGAAAAAAATTTAAAATGTTACAATGTCAATTGTTTAGTGATACACCACCAAAAATCAAAATCACATTTTCCCCAAAATGTGGATATTTATAATCAGAAGCATAATGACTTACAACAATTGATCTGGGAGTAAGAAAGAGTAATGAGAAAATTTGTATTTTAAACATTGAGTGTTTCTCTTACAGTAAGTTTGTCTTTCAGCAGCTGGTCTTAGCAGAATTGTCTCTGCACAACTTTGTGACCCAAAGCCACCCAAAATACAATGGGAACAAAGCAGTTAT
The DNA here is from genome assembly GCF_049639895.1 of Pseudopodoces humilis. Classification (NCBI taxonomy): domain Eukaryota; kingdom Metazoa; phylum Chordata; class Aves; order Passeriformes; family Paridae; genus Pseudopodoces; species Pseudopodoces humilis. The sequence goes on along the minus strand of NC_142205.1, from coordinate 61,822,108 downwards.
GTATATATCTCTCCCATTCCTGCCCTGTGCTGTAGTTTTTTTTAACCAAATGGAGGAAAGGTATGCATGCAAAATGGGGTCATATGCACTCACAGTTCAGAAAACTGGGGTTGAACATCTAGGTCACTGAGCACAAAAACAAATTTCAGCCATAGACATAGTTGTTTCATCTGTGTACAGAGTGTGCCTCACCCCCAATGAAGCTCAGCCATGACTGAGGTGGTTCTCTCATCTCTCTATTAAAGCACTTTTTGTCAAGAGAATAAAAGAAAAATGTCCCAGAACTATAAGAACTGCAAGGAGCTCATCTATATGGTGGGACTTAGTTTAGAGTAACAAGAAGTTGTTCACCAGAGTAGTTAATGCATAAATGCTGACCTTACACTCAGACTCCCACCCCAGACTGGCCATGAAGATGACGCCCAGCTGTAAACACCTAGTGTTTATTAGCACAGTGTTGGACTGAGGGACCCTTGTTCTTTTTTAGGGGGAGAATCCTACACTTGAAACTCAGTTTCTATATAAGCAGGGAAGGTACCAGACCTCCATCACAACCTCAGTGCTGCTCTGCATAGGGCTTTGGTTACAATGTAGTAAAGGAATATGGGGGGGGGTCGGTCTGGAAGTAAAATTTGGCAATTTGTGCTTATTAATACAGTGCCTTCTGCTGCTGCGGGTAATGCAGGTAAATAAGCTCACAGAGAATGTATTAACTGATTGGGGATTAATATTTCAATACCTTTAAGAATTTTACTTCTACCAAAGCCTCTTTTAGAATATGAAGTTGTCCTGGTTTGAAAGACAGGTGTCTGCCTGTTGAGGCTTAGGTGTTCTTTTAGTTCTGGCTTACCTGAATTTTTACCCATTAGTTGCAGGGAAAACCTGATTGCTGGTACTTAGTGAGTGCTTGAGAAACACAAAGAGTTTGGCTGGGCCCAGGGGGAAGGGGGGGGGGCAGGAAAAAGGGAGGGCAGGGGCAGTTTTGGATGGTTTCTTTGGCCTCAGAGAGGGACACTTGGCTGGGAGCTGTTGCTGTGGAGAGAAGGGATGTTCGCCATCATCCAGATGGAGCTGCTGCTGCATCTTCTCCTTCTTCCTTCTTCATTGGTGGGCCTTCGCACCTCCTGTCCTGCCAGGACACGCCAGTGCCGCTGCCGTGGAGCTGCTGATACACCTCAGCCACCGGTCCAGGATCTCAGCTCATCCCTGCTGTTCCAGCTGAGTGTTCCTCAGAGCCCTGCAGAAGCACCGGGACTGCCCACCCGAGGGGGTTTGTGAAGCAAAGCTTCTCTCCTCCATCCTTTTCCCGTCTCAGCCAAGAAGGCTGTCATGGGGCCCCTGGTTCTGTTTTCTTGTTAATGCTGTAGTTATTGTTGTTTGTGTGCCTTGTTATACATACTAGTAAAGAACTGTTATTCCTATCCCCAGATCTCTGCCTGAGAGCCCCTTGATTTCAGAATTATAATAATTCTGAGGGAATGGGTCTACATTTTCATTCCAAGAGAGGCTTCTGCCCTCCCTAGCAGACACCTGTCTTCTAAAACCAAGACACTGCCAAGGAAGGTGGGAACCTCCCTTGGGATCCCCTTCCCTCTAAATTACTATAACTTTGAAATTACAGGGCTTTCAGGCAAAGATATGGGAAAAGGAATTACAGTTATTTACTTGTATCTATCTATATATACATATATATATATATATAGGTAGATATAGATACCTCAAGATAAACAAACAACCACAATGGCGGCAAGAGCAGAGCCAGAAACCCAACCGCAGCCTTCTCTGGGCTGTCAGGCGCTTTCCCCTTCGGTGCAGTTCCGGGCACAGCCGGCAGGGGCGCTGGTGGCTCCCAGCTGGGCAGGACAGGCGCGATGATTCCCCCGCGCCGGCAGGGGGCGCTGTGGCACGAGCGCAGGCACCTCTCCACATGGTCATAGCGGCTGGGCTGGCGGGAGAGAGGAGAGAAGGCGCTTTCCTTTGCAAACCCATCTGGAGCAGCCAGTTTCAGTGCCACTTGGAAGCTGAATGGATTGCAGCAGGAAACCTCGGAGCAGCAGGATGGAACAGCAGAGGTGGGCACACTCAGGGTGACAAACGAAGAATAGGAAAGACTTTGGAGCCATGCCAGAAGCTGAGGGGTGTCCAGGCAGGCATGGGATGTTGGCTTAAACTATAGCAAAAAGCCCTGCAGCAGCATCAGAAAACAGCAGGGCTGGGCAGCAGCAGATGGGCCACCACAGGCAGCTGCTGCATGCAGCTGGGAGACTCTCCCTCCAGGAAGGGGGAGAGATTCATGGTCCCAGGTTTTCCCTTGAGGCACCTGAGCAGTTGTTGAGAGTCCTTCCCAGTGAGGCTGGGTATTGAAAAGGTCTCAGTTCAACAGTTGGTCTTAAGAACAAAGGCTCATGCATGACAGGAGAAGCAGTAAAGGGCTGATTTCTGCGGTGTCAGTAAATTCTGCCCTGCAGTAGCACCAGCCCAACCTTCCCTCTCCAGTCCCGAGAGCCAAAGAGAGTGGGGGATGAGCCTAGCCCCCAGTCCCCAATGAAAATCTCAGGGTACCTCTGCCTTTCCTAAGAGAAGCCCCACAGGTAAGAGACTGCAGCCAGCTTCACCCCTCCTCCCACCCTGGCCACGTACTTTGTGTCTCTTAAATACCCATAGTTCTTGTCTCTTAGGCAAGAAATGGGATAAAAATTCCCAAAGAGAGAGAAAAAAAGAAAAAAAAAGAACAAAGCCTATTTTCCAACAGAAATATATGTTTATTTAAATGACTGGGATTTGCTGATACACAAACTTGTGCAAAACTTTGGAAAACGGCCCCACCAAACTCAGACATTAATATGAGTTTACAAAGTTTTCTGCAGTGTAAAAGACATCTTTGTAAAGGAAGGCTCATCCTGAGCCTGAGTTGGTTTGGGTACTAATAAATTCAGATGGAGGAATGGCACAGAGATGCAAAGGGAAGTGTTGGCGAGATAGCACGTTAGGATACAGCAAATGAAGTGATGAGGGAGAAGATGCAAAACCTTATGTTTTGAGCATGCATTTGAGGAGGCTGTTATGGGGAGGAAAATTTGTTATGTCTAAATTCTTTACATTCACATTTGCCCAAGACTAAAGCAACCAATTCCAGAAACAAACAGGTGTGTTAATTCTAAGCATCCCCTAACAGCCAACAGAAGCACAAATGTGCTTATTCTTTGTCCCAGAGGGCCACTGGTAGCTTCACCATGAAGGTCTAAGGACCCTGCTCAGACTGAGACACAGCCAGCCAGACGGCCCCCTTTCCCACCCATGAAGCTCCATGCCGAAATCTGTTGGGAAGGTAGAATTAGAAATAAATTATAAATATGACTCCTTAGCCAGAAAGGCTAAGGAAGAAATACAAATGATAGCACGGTTTGAATAATTCAAAGAAACCGGGCTGGTATGCCAGAACACATTCTTTCCTGCAATAAAACCAAGCTGAGACCCCTCTTCCTAGCCTTATAAGGAAAGCTCTGAAGGACCCTGAGATAACTAAAAATATGCAAAAATAGCGATTTCTATAGGTTGCACACAAATGTTACTGTATTAGTATACTTAGAAAGATTGGTTAGTGAAGGAATAGAATATTCAAATATATAGGTTATATAAGTAATTGTAAAAGAGAGTTCTCTCTCTTGGTCTCTCTTACTACGCTCTCTTGTTTCTCTTAGTTCTCTTTGTCTCTCTTGTTTCTCTTGGTCTCTCAGTCTCTCTTAGCCCTCTTGCCTCACGCTTTCTGCATTCTTGACTCTCTTGCTACTCTTTTTCCCCCAGCTCTCTCACTTCTGTTCTGTTACTCTCTTTCTTAGCAATCTTAAGTCTTAAACTCATGTATTCATATTTTACTTCCTTTTGTATTGTTCTCTCTGAGCCCACTTTGAGAAATCCTGTCCCACTCTAATTCTAGAGCAGTGCAAGAGGTGTCATTCTGTCTTTGATCTAATACTCACATCTACTGCCTCACTGCAGGTCTGCAGCTGCTTCATCTGAGATCCAGTACAAGGGAGATCCAGCTTGCTGGTCCCCACATCTGCTTCTCAGCCTTACAGGATGAGCTGGAGTACAGTATTCACCGAACAGATGTAAATACAAACCATCAGTATCGCAAAGGGATTGATAGTCAAAAATACCTACATCCTTTAGATATGACAAAACCATCTTTTTAATGAAAGTGGAGTGAATGTGAAGTGCCTGAATGTGAGGTGAAGAACCCACAAAAAGCAAGCTGCAAAGGGAAGTTTCTTCATGCGGGAGACAAGACATATGTCATGTTGGCCCCACAGTCTTCCTCCTAGCCAGCTTCCCAGGCATCCGCCATAGGTAAACAGCCGCAAACCATAAAATTCCTTTTAGAACAAGCAAAACCCCAAGTCCCAAAAAGCTGACATTTTTCAACCAAGGAGAATGCAGGAGCAGACCATAGGGTGTCTGGACAATTACAAAAAGATATTTCTGGCTTCTGGCACAAAGAGATAGAAGTCCCAATCATGTGTACTTGAAAAGCTAAAGCAGATATGGGAAACCTAAGCATGCTGGTACTTTACAGAAATTCCACTTCTGGTCACGGGAGATGCAGGGAGCATGAGAACCGAGCACTCCCATAGCAGAGGACTGGTGCCTTTCCTGAAAGTCATACTGGCATATTATACCACTAAATTACTTCAGTACAAAGGGACATCAAATCAGCAAAGCTATTCTGTAAGTAGGTTTGAGGCAAAATTATGCTCACTTCAAAAAGGAAAAAAAATTCAGACTATAATCCTGAAGCTATTCCATGGAAAGGAACTACTTTATATAGGCTTAGGATTTTCCACATCAAAGTAAGGCAGTTTTTAAAGATACTAATAAACAACCTCATGCTTTTTGATACACAGGGCAATAGGAAGATACAGCAGTGAATGAACTTGCAGCAGCATTCTGTCACCGTGAATCACCCAAGACATGAGAACAAAGACCTGTGCAAAATGTGTCAGTACATAAACAAGTTCAAAAAAGGTACATCCAGAAAATGCAAACATAGGATGGTGCATTTTCTCATGTCCAGCACAAAAATCTATATCCACTAATAAGCACTAAAGCAGATGAGAAAACATGATCTTGGACTAAGATGTCTGATTGTCCCAGAGACTCTCTACTCTTCCCATGGCCTTCCAAGCTTCATTTAAACCATTTATTTTACTGTAGCCCTGAGTGCTCAATGGTCTGGAAAATTGCACCATAAATAAGATGGCTGCCGCTCTCTACTTGTACAGAAATACTTCCTGTGATGGCCACAGAAATGAATAAAGCTTTCATTGTCTGCAGTGTTTCTATTTCCCTAATGCTGCTTAGGATTTGTGGAAAGATCAGTCCTTGGTGAGATGTGAACTTGGCTAAACAAGTACTTACAGGACCATTTGGAAAAGCTTTTGTGTAGCTGCATTTCCTTTGTTTAACCTCAGGAAGAACTGCAAGTCCCAAATCTGACAATACACCTCTATTAATATTTGGATAATTAGGTTTTTTTTATTAGCAAAAAAGTACAGACAGTCAGAAGGAGATTTTGTGAGCTCAGAATAAAAATAGTAGTGAGCATTTATTCATCTCTAGGTCTATTTGCTTTGGATAGTTTTTCATTGATTTTACTGGAGCTCTTCCAGTTCTATCAGCTTAAAAAGTTTTTAACAAAGAAAGGTACTGCTTTGTCAGATGGGGTGCTTCCAAGGTTTCAAAGCAAGAAGCTCCCTTTAACTTTTGTGTCAAGCCAATAAATAAAAGGGATTATTAAGGAGGGCAGAATTCTACCGTTACCAGTCTAGATCTGTATAATCACACATCCCCAGGGAGTGTGATTATACACAGGCTCCACTTCTGTTGCCTTTTTCCACACCTGGAAATGAAACTTGAGATAATTTTAGTAAGAAAGTAATATAAGAGTGGATCTTTCTTTGAAGGCATTCAAGGGCAGTTATGGAAAGTCCACAACAGCCCACCCCCTCCAGGGACGAATACATTTCTATAGGTTTTTAGGAAATTAACATAATTAATAAAAAGCACCAATTAGGAGGACAAGTGGTGATGCAGTTCCCCCGCCGGTCAAGCCCCTTCTCTAGAGTCCCTCCCCTGACACTAGTTGTACTTTGTCCATGAAAATATACCTCAAAGAGTTTTCTCAGCCTTGGTTCCCAGGAATAACCAAGATAACATTGGGGCCTTGCACACCCTGGGACTTGAAGCTCTTGAATTTGTTTTGTCTTTCTGCTTAAAGAAAGGCCATGGAAAAGTAGTGGGGATACTAGCTACTAATACAGTAGGCTACGGAGTTACAAATATGTGTGTGATAAGAACAGAGAGTATACAAAAGAAAAAAGGTGAAAACCAAATGGTATCAGGTCTGCCACATACACACTGAACTGTGTCCTGGTCTCCTAGGTTAGCAGCACCACCCTGAGTTGTGGGGGCCAACAAGGTGGCCAGCACTGTAGACCTTCTCCCCTGGAGCAAGAGTCCATAGGCTTTTGTTAACCACTCTTACCTGGAGAGAAAGCCCTGAGGCCACAGCTTGCCACACTCCCCCGGGGGGAGAAACCATAGCTAATAGGCTTTTGTGGTGAGTCAAAAGGAGTAGCCCCCAGCTTGCCTTGCAGCCCATGCAAATTTTGTGTACCCCATGCAGATTTTATGTATCCCATTGGTCCTTCCCCTTTGCTCTGTCCCTGAACCCTCAGTTGACTAGTCCTGATCCTCCTATATAAACCCCTGCTCACTCTAAATCACCCACTTGTTGGGGGTTAGGTGTCCTTTTTGTTTTAGTTCTGGCTTCCCGTGGAATTTTTACCCATTAGTTGCGGGGACAACCTAACTGTAGGTACTTGGTGGGTGCTTGACAAAAGACAAAGAGTTTGGCCGGGCCCAGGGTGGGGGAAGGGGGCAGGAAAAAAAGGAGGGTGGGGACAGTTTGGCGGGCTTTCTTCAGCTTCGGAGAAGGACACTTTGGGTGCAGAGCTGTTGTGGTGGGGAGAAGGGAATTTTGCCATCACCCAGACGGAGCTGCTGCTTCTTCTCCTTCTTCCCTCTTTGTTGGTGCCCTCGCACCCCCTGTCCTGCTGGGACATGAGTCCCAGCCACCGCTGTGGAGCTGCTGATCCACCTCAGCCACCAGCCCAGGATCTCAGCTCATCCCTGCTGTTCCAGCCGACTGTTCCTCAGAGCCCTGCAGGAGCACCGGGACTGACTGCCCGAGAGGGTTTGTGAAAACAAAACCTCTCCTCCATTCCGTCTCAGCCAAGAAAGCTGTCACGGGGCCCCTGGTTCTGTTTTCTTGCTAATGCTATAGTTATTGTTGTTTCTTTGCCTGGTTATACTAGTAAAGAACTGTTATTCCTATCCCCAGATCTCTGCCTGAGAGCCCCTTGATTTCAGAATTATAATAATTCTGAGGGAGTGGTTCTACATTCTTTCATTCCAGGGGAGGCTTCTGCCCTCCCTAGCAGACACCTGTCTTCTAAAACCGAGACACCGCTCTTCATCCCTAGACCCCTCTGAGGAAGAAGTTGAATAAAGCCTCCCAATGTCAGGAAAATTAATCCACAAACACCAGAGATTTATGTCCAAAAAGAAGACAGAGGAGTCCTTTCATTTTATTCAAATAAAGGGAGAGGCCATGGTGCATCCCCCTGGGATCTCTCAAATTTTTGGAGGGTGCAGCCTCTTTTTTATCCTAATTTCCTGGCCACATGTCCCTTCTCTCTTTCCCCACTGGCTGAGATACTTGAGAGGTACAGACTTTCCAGAATGCCTAATACCTAAGATTTCCCCCCTAATGTACAACCCCCCTCTTAATTCTTAACTCTTGTGGAATTTATGGTGTTTCCTCAGTGTCCCTTTCATCTTTCAGTGGAATCCATCCCATTGTTTCTGTTATCTCTCAGTGATAGTTTCATCTTATCAGCAGACCCACAGCTTGTTTGTAAAGACAAACCTGTCATTCCTCTCAATCCCTCGTCTTTTAATCTTTAATAATTGTCTTTACAAACTTTAGTTATCATTTACTTAATTTCCTGTTCCTGGGTATTTTGTTTTGGTTTGGTTTTTTTTGTTTGTTTTTGTTGTTTTGTTTTGTTTTGCAATTATTTGCAGTGACATCAATTTCTGTCTTTATAGCCATCTCTGGGTCAGTAGGCGTGGCTACTACCTGCATCCCTTTGATCACACGTTGAATGAATTGTACTAAGCAAAGGATGATGCATGGTAAAAAGACTAAAGTTGCCACAACACATGAGTAAAAAACCCATTTTTTTAACCTATAGTCCACCAGGTAACCATGAAAACGTGTCTCATTCCCATCATTTCCATGTTTGGACTGGAACATGAGCTAACTTTCTTACTCCTTTTGTTATTTGTTTCACCACTTTTCCATTGTCATCTATTTGCAAACAGCAGTTTGAGTCATTTAATTTGCCACACACTCCCCCTTCTGCTAATAAATAGTCTAACACTGTCCAATGTTGAAATATTGCATTTCTCATCTGAGTAAAGTGGTCAGCAAGAAGGCCAAGAGCTGTAGCTCTCTGGTTGATTATTGTTTCAAAGACAGCTTGCAACCTAATTATCCAATTTAAATTATAAATGGGTTCTCTGGCACCTGATATTAATTCATTTGGGTTCTAAGTAGCTGGTCCATAGTGATCTATGATTCGTTCAGGTGGCCATTCATCTTTGCCCCACTTTTGGGTGCTCCCTCCAGCCAGGAATGCATCAATTGACCTATTTTCTCTAATCAGATCATCATATACTTTGACTCTTGATTTACCCTGAACTTGTGGTAGCAGAAAGAACAATGGTCTAATATACCCCACATAACATATCCCTGACCAGTGTGGGGGTAATCTGCACTAAGAATATTGGCCACAAATCCAGTAATGCCCCTTCAAATCCAGGTCCCATTGGCAAAGGGACCTTTCCAATTTCTATCATCAGTTGGTGGGTCAAAATACAGGTTGCTTTTGGGGCCTAGTTGTCCCCCAACAATAGTTGCCTTACCGTAAGAATCACAGTATTTGCATTTCCAAGCTCCCACATGAGGTTTCCACCTGCAGTTACATCCCAGATAACGTGTCCTACTTGTGGAATTGTCTCAGGGGCAGCTTAAAAATAAGAGATAAAAAAACTTCTCTTTCTCTGTTGTAATATGTTTATTTAATTTTGTCGAAGTTGTTAAGAAGTCTGTTGGTATGTTCCTGGTTTCCCCCATTGATTACGTTAGTATGTTCCAGTTGTCCGTTATGTAAACCCCTCCGTGTTTTCCTGAACATTCCTTATCAATCACCTTAACCTTACCCCTACCCCCTATCCATCATTGTAAACCCCACCTCTTCTTCCAGACCCTTCCATGTATATCATCCCTTCCTCAATACTTTATTGGTTGTTATGTTACATTCCTGCCTTCCTTGTATCCCCATTGGTCCCTGACATTGTAACCTCCTCCCCTCACTCCTCCCACCATGAGCTCCCATTGGACCCTGAACTGTACCCTCTCCAGTGATAAAATTCTGTGCACAGAGGTGCTCAGGGCTCTCTTCGGTCCTGAACTCTTCCAGCCCAGACCCTCGTGTTTCTCCCCTCTCCTCAATAAACCTGTTCCTGGGAATTTCAACTGAGAGAGTCTCCTCCATCCTTCTACCACTACCCACGACACCTGAATCAGCAGAGCTCGGAGTGAACCGGCACTCTGAAGGTTCTGCAGTGGGGTCACCTTTCCCTTGCAGTTCCCCACTCTCAGCACCTGCCCATGCTGGAGTGGCACAGTAGAGCTAGCCTGGAGCTCCAGTGTGGCAACAGCAGCATCATTTCTCCACTGCTTTACAGCCTTTAAAGTATTTTTGGTAATTATGGAAGGAACACTTTACCCAGCTACTATTAGTGAGCTTAACATGCCTTTGATCTGATCTGCCTTGATATCTGGAACAATCATAAGGAGGGCAGTTGAGGGTCTAACAATCTAAACCCAAAGATACATCTAGTCATAAATGCTTTTTCCCACATATATGCTACCTGTTCTATTTAGACAATATATGCCTCTTTCAGAAAAATAAAGCTGCCATGGACTTCCTTCTTTGTCCCAAAATCTTGTTCCATTATGGACTTCACTCAGGGTGCTAACCCACCATTTAGATTTGACTGGGCTGGCCACCCATGGCCAGTTTTCAGATGCCCCTGGCCTTCTGCAAACCAAACAATTGCTAAGGTTAAGGTTTTTTCTCTTAAGGTTAAAAAAATACTTTCCCACTTTTAGCTCCAACCTAACTGATAATATAAAGGTAAGATAATTAAGAGAAACAATCTAATAGCTTAACAATCTAATTTCCTAACCTACTTTTCACTTTCACGTTGTCTTTCACACCACCTGTGGCAAGTGAAGGCACAGAAACAGCTTAGCATAAAGAAAGCAATGACAGCTAGGATTGGCCCCCAGTGACTGGAGATCCAAGAGTAGGGATGCCCAAACAGGCTATTTCAGCAGGCAGTCTATGGGTAGGCACTCAGGGTTTCCCCTGATGTCGACACACGGCTACTGCTCCAGTCCACTCCTGTGGAGTGTCAGTTGCGGCTTCCCATCCTTCTCCTCCAGCTGAGATGTCCAAATCTCCGGAGCCTCAGAGACTTTGACCCAAGTGTGATGGGTCCACCCGTGTTCAGCTGTCTTGACGGCTGTTTCTGTGGTCAGCAACACCTGGAAAGGTCCATGCCACTTAGTAGTGCTTCTTTCCACTCCTTAACTAGGACCCAATCTCCTGTTCTTCACTTTAGTGAATAGCAAAGTCCAAAGGCAGGGTCTGTGCCAGCTGAGTTTCCTGTCAAAGAGATTTCACAAGAGACAGTATCTGGGCCACAAATTGTTTTAAATACACACCACTTATCTCTACCCCCCTCCCAGGCTTCGAATTACAAGGATAAGGAATTGCAAACATCAATTCAAATCGAGATAGTTGAATATCCCCCCTGGGGCTAGCCTTTATTCTTGCCAAAGCCAGTGGCAAGAGCCACACCCACAGCGTCTTAGTTTCTATCACCAGCTTCAGAAGGTGTTAATTATTTCCCCATTCATCCTTTCAACCCGCCCGAATTCTGGGGGTGCCAGGGGGTATGGAGGTTCCATTGTATCCCTAAAGCAGTCTTAACTCCTTTAAGAATTTTCCTGTAAAATGAGTTCTCCTATCTGAGTCTATTGCTTCCACAGTCTCATATCTTGGAACTGTTTGTTCCAAAAAATAGTTTAATAACTGACCCTGTAGTTGCTGAAATGGCTGGAAATTCTTCCGGCCACCCTGTTAGCTGACGTACTATTACCAGGAGATATTTAAATCTTGCCACTTGAGGCATTTCAGTAAAATCTACCTGGCATCTCTGGAAGGGATGTACAGTCCAAGGCCTCACTCCCCCAGCAAGTTTCTTTGTAACTCTGTTACTGATTTTAGCACAAATCAAACAACCATTACTCAATAACTTGCTTTGCCAGGGTAAAAAGACCCACAGCAGCATACATTTTGAGAAAGGCTACTGCCAAGTCCTCGGGAGCCCAAATTACTTCCTTCATGAAGTTGTTTTAACATCTGTAAGTCCCGAGCTTTTGGTATCCACTGCTTATCATCCCTTGTAAACCAATTATCCCCACTTATCCTTTGCCCCACTCTTTTTAACTATCTCAAGTTCCTCTGGTGGAAAAGACAGTTTTTCTGGCAGCAGTGCAGTTACTGGGAGCAAGGGGAGGATCTTAGAGATTTCTGGCAACAATACAGCTTTCTGAGCTTCTTCATCAGCCAGTCGGTTTTCTTCTGCCTCTTCCAAGCACCCTGTCTGGTGGCCCTTGATGTGTATTATTGCCCCTCTTTTTGGTAAATTCACCACCTCCAATAGGCGGGAGATTAAGTTCTCATGAGCTAACGTCTTTCCCCTGCAGGTTAATAAACCTCTTTCTTCCCATAGTTTCCCAAGTGCATGTATCACCCCATATTCATATTTAGAATCACTAAAACCATTCACTGTCTTGTCTCGACATAATTCACAGGCTCTCACAAGCCGCACAGCTCCACTGTCTGCCCTGACCAGGTGGGCGGTAACCACCCCCTTCCTTTAATTGCTTTACGTTCATGACAGAGTATCCTGTAAATTGTTTCCCTTCTACCATTCTTGAAGTCTCCTCAATAAACACATTTTCTCCCTCAGGCCAGGGAGTATTTCAAATCTCCCCTTGCCTGGGTCTGGAGATCTACCACCTGAATGCCATCATGGGTTTCTTTCTGGCCTCCTGCTTCAGGGCTGTTAAAAACAGGAGGCTGGGTTAAACCCTTACCTGCTTTTTAAATTCTATAAAATGAATTAGACAAGACTCATACTGTAATAACTGAGTGCTGATCATTCCATTTAGAGGCTCTCTCAGTTAACAAAGCTTTAATCTGATGTGAAACTTTAGCAATCAGATGCCCTCCCCTTGTCTGCTTTTGGGCCTCAGCCACCATCAGAGCTGTGGCTTCACAGCTCTGCAGACAATGGGGCCAGCCTCTGGCTACCAGGTTTAACAGTTTAGAAAAATAGGCAACAGACTTTTGTGTTTCCCCATGCTCTTGCACCAAAATTCCTTTAGCATAACTTTGTTTAACATCCACATACTGCAACAACTTAACTCCTGAGGGTGGAGTAAACGCTCTCAATATTTTCTGCAAAGCTTTCCCAAACAAAACAGGTGACTCTGTAGAAACATGATCCAGTTCAGCAGCAAGTAATGCCACTGGCTAAAGCAAATCACATTTCTTTGGTAACCAATTGCTCCCTGTCCCAAATTTTTGCATCAAGTCCATCTTAGGCGTAAGGAGGTGACTAACAAATTAACCTTTATTAAGAAAACCTTAATATTTATAACATTTTATAACTTTTAACATTTATAACATTTATTAAGGAAAGGTAATAAAATACTTTCCCTTAAAGTTTTCCTATAGCCCCCACAGAGGAAGCTGCATGATAAATACCTAGACCTGCATAGGACAATACCATCCCCACAAGGCTGCAGCTGCAGAATCGGCCTTAGGATTAGAACCTGCCAATTTTACCTCTCCACAACAGGCCACAGACTAGTGGGGGGTTCCCCACAAGGTAGGAGTTGCAGAATTAGCTTCATAACTGAAACCTGCCAATTCTGGCTTTTTACAGCAAAACATGCAAAAAGCAGAGGTATAGGGCATATCCTAGATGTCCCATGCACCATACACTGTAAAAGTAGCTTAGCAGAGTTTAATAACTAAGCTAAAACCACTTTCAGAGCTTAAGAGACTACCTCTCCTTGTGATTTAATGCAGCTTGGTGTGTTTAATCACAAAATCTATGTCTCACGAAAGAGATCTTGTCATACTAAACAAAGGATTATCCAGTGTGTGTCAATGGAAATAAACTGTCTGCTTGAAGAAAATCTCTTTAAAAACTCTTCTCTACTGCTCATTTCCAAAACTAATTTGATTGTATTGCATTACTCATATGAAGGATGTCACTGATTAAGATCCCCATGGAATCTTGACCTACTTTACCAAAAGTTTTAAGGCCAGATTTCTGAAGTATGACCACTAATGTAAGTGCTGTAATTTCTGGGTAAAAAGCCTGAGGGGTTTCAAAGAGAGTGCCAAATCTCTTGATTTTTGAGAATTGGCATTCAATGCCCAGCCCATTGAAGTCAATGACAAACATTTATTTCCTTCTAGTCACGGGACAATTTCACATGCCCACCTTCTAACTTTGTCACAGGAAGAGCAACTGAAAGCAGGCTAAGCAGACTGGATCTGGGGGGGAAAAAAAAATAAATCTAAATGTAATTACTTGGTGCAGTTTGTTTCAATTTAATTAATAAAAAATTCTAAGTGATCCTTTCAGAATGTATTCTGATCTCATATTTATTTGCCTTCTTCACTAAGTGTTGGATAAGACATTGTTGGGGGTTGGGTGTCCTTCTTTTAGTTCCGGCTTACCTGTGGAATTTTTACCCATTAGTTGCAGGGAAAACCTGACTGCGGGTACTTGGTGGGTACTTGAGAAACACAAAGAGTTCAGCTGGGCCCAGGGGGGAAGGGGTCAGGAAAAAGGAAGGGCGGGGACAGTTTGGTGGGTTTCTTCAGCTTCAGAGAAGGACACTTTGGGCGCGCAGAGCTGTTGCGGTGGAGAGAAGGGAATTTCACAATCATCCAGATGGAGCTGATGCTGCTTCTCCTTCCCTCTTCGTTGGTGGGCCTCGCACCCCCTGTCCTGCCGAGACATGTGGCAGTGCCAGCCACCGCCGTAGAGCTGCTGATCCACCTCAGCCACCAGCCCAGGATCTCTGCTCATCCCTGCTGTTCCAGCTGACTGTTCCTTGGAGCCCTGCAGGAGCACCGGGACTGACTGCCCGAGGGGGTTTGTGAAGCAAAGCCTCTCCTCCATCCCTTCCCGTCTTGGCCGAGAAGGCTGTCACGGGGTCCCTGGTTTTGTTTTCTTGCTAACGCTGTAGTTATTGTTGTTTGTGTGCCTTGTTATACACTCTAGTAAAGAACTGTTATTCCTATCCCCAGATCTCTGCCTGAGGGCCCTTGATTTCAGAATTATAATAATTCTGAGGGAGTGGGTCTACATTTTCAGTCCAGGGGAGGCTTCTGCCCTCCCTAGCAGACACCTGTCTTCTAAAACTGAGACAGATATACAGGTTTCTCTAATGGTCTTTATATAATCAACTCTATCTTGTGCTATCTCTAAATTAATTTCAGACTGACTTCTCAGTGACTATTATTAAAACAAAAAGCACATAAAAATGGCTATGAAACCGTAATACATAATTTTAATTTGTCTTCACAGAACAAGATAAAATGTACATTAGTAATTATCAACTTGTTTCACTTGTATTCCCAGCTTTTAATTTAAAATTTCATCTTTTTATTGTCAGCTAGCCCTAATGTCTGTATTTCAGCATTTGGCATTAGATGCATACTTTCAAAACAAATTTCCCAGTAATCTTCTCTTTCATCAAAATTAATATTTAGAAGAAGTGATAGCATTTGTTTCTATTTCCTCCCTACTCCTCCACCCATTTTTCCTTTGCCTCAGTGAATTCTCCCAGAAACATACCTTGCTGTTTGCATTGCAGCTGCTCAGTGGATCCTCTTCACTTGGCATTTGGAACCCTCATGCTCTGAACAGCCACCCATCATTGATATAATAATGCCTCATAAAACATTTCCTGTCCAAAGATCCTACATGCAAAGGCTGCTCAAGCACAGAACATTCTGTCCTCTTCGGCATATCATAGGGACACAGAGCTCATCTCATTTCCTAAAATGACATAAATTGAAAAGAAAAATTCTTCTTGAAGGGTTAGTTCTACCAAGCCACATAACAAGTGCATATCATTTATATATGCAGATTTTAGTACATTTACAGTAATTTTATTCATCAAAGTCTCAAAAATATGTAACACCTGCTTACTTCTATTAGATTTAATTAGGTACTTTAAAGTGTCTCAGAATTTACTGGAAAATTGTAACAGGCATTTTCATTCTTCATTTCTACATATATACACACATTTTCCATATCTATGCCTGTTTAGAAACACACCTATGTTCAACCTCCAAGGAAAGCATAAAGCAAAACCTCAATATAACCTTAAAGGGAGGGTGGGCTTTGATAGGCCCTGTTGTTGATTTCTGTCTATTTTAAACTTGTATCATAAACTAGGAGTGGAATATATTTGTGTGATGGTTTGGCATTTAAGAAAAAAACTGGAAAATATCCACGGAAGTGGATCCTCTGAGAGAGGCTGCTGGGAGTTTCTTCTCTGCTTTAGACCTGGCCAATAGCTGGCCATTTCTGAGAATTGACAGCATTTTTCATCACTGAAAAGTGAGATCACCTTTGTGAATATCACCTTTTTAAACCTAAGACTGGGAGCTTCTGGCTCTCTTTCTTTGTGGACTTGAAAGGTAACAGAACTCTAGTGTGTCTGGCCCCCACTTCCCCCGTGGCATGTACGGCCTGGAGGGGGGTGGGGGACTGGACCAGAGCCCAGCAGCTCCCAAGCAGGAGATGGAGACTGTGGGGTGGCAGGAGCTCCTTCCCAGAGGGGCTGAGCCCCCTCAGGGAGCCCCCTGAGCCCTTTCCAGCAGTGCCCCCAAGCCAGGCAGGCCCCTGGCCCAGCTGAAATTCTGCTGCCACTGAGTTTCACCAGAAACTGCCGGACAGGTGGAGAGGAAGCCATCAGCTCATGGCATGCTGCCTTTGAGTGCTAGCCTGGCTGTTGAGATCTCAGCACAGCCACTGAGAAATCATCCAGCATGAACAGCTCTGGCCACTGCCCCGGCAGAGATCACATGACCATCCACAAGACCGGGGCAAGATTTTAACCCTTTCACTACCCAGATGAGACCTGCAGATTTAATTCCCTCTACAGAGAGAAGAAAGCAAGAGCAATCAACATGTAAAGAGACAACATGAAGCATCAAAGTCAGTAAGAGAAGTCAAGCCTCAGATAGAAAGAGAATGAAAAGATGCTTAAGTAAGCTGAAATATTCTTTTGGTAAGGCCATGAAGATGGACAAAAATGTTCTAAATAACTCCTTTAATTAATGAAAAGAGTACTAGGGGGGAATGAACTGTTCAAACTAGATCTGAGCAAACGTATCCACTGATGAAGCTAAGCAGGTGGTGGAGGAACTGTGATCCCATGAGATGCTGGAACAGAGAGAGAAGTGAGAGTTGATGAAGACCCTTTGCACCCAGAGAGAAAAAGCACAAAACCTCTGTTCCCAGAGATGATCATAGAGACAGATGAAGAGAACCTTTGCCTTTGAATAACTCATCCTTAAAATAATACCCCTCGAGTTTATGGCCCATGGACACGCCTCTGAGTGGTGTGAAAATGGGAGGAAGGCATGATGGCAGAGTTTTTTTCTGGGTGGCTGCCAGTCATGGGAATGAAAAGCCATGAGAAAACTGTTTCCTTGTGGAAAACTCCATAGAATGACAAGGGAAAAATCCTCTCCCACAGAGAATGATGAAAAGACTATTCTATAGTTGGTACTGTTTTAACCACCTGGTTTTGTTGTGGAAAGAAAAAGGTGGGGTGGGGATAAAAGGTTTCTGGTTTCTTATTCTTGTAGTTCTGTTAATAAACTTCCTTTATTCCTTTTAAGTTTTAAGCCCCTTTTGCCCTTCTCCTAATCCATATCTCACAGCAAAAGATGAGTAAATATTCTGGTTATTTTTAGCTAGTGCTTATAAACCACAGTTTGTTTGTCACAGGTTAAAACAAAAATATATATTTTACCTTCTGTCTTTCATAAATTGTTTCTCTTATTGCTGTACATAATACATAACTTTTATCAGCTTCAAGCAGAAGCACGTGGGTGTTATTGGTCTCTGTGACTAATAAGCACATGAGGAGAAAGTGTGACTAAATTATTAGCTGATATAGGTTTACCACTACATCCATCTTTGATTTTGATAGAATGGGTCAAGTGTTCATTTCAAACAGAAAGAAATCCTTTAAAAACAATTATTTTGATTGACTGATAAGGAGGCTCAGCATACACATTTTCAGATCCCTTTAAAAGCTGTATTCTGTAGTCAGAATAAACTATACACTAAAATATAATAAATAATATCTGATCAAAGCAATGACTTTTTTGCTTATTGCAGGTAAATGTTTAAAACTGAAGCACAGAGCCAGACTGTCTGGTTCAGCCCTATCATCCAATATTGTAAGTGATGCTGAAAACAGCCAAAAGCAAATCAAAGCTTGTCACCCAGCAAATCCCTGACTCAGCAAAGCCACAATGCACACCCTTGGAGAAACCCTACAGAAACTACCAGAAACTTGCTTCTTTACCATATTTTCGCAGACCTCGTCCTCCACTTGACAGGTACAATTGCACCTCAACTCCAGGTTTATAATCACAAGAAATCAAAATCTAAATTTAGTAAAGTTGATATAAAAATATTCAGAGTTTAGAAGTTAATATGATGTGGTGGTTCTCCATCTCACTGACAAACTGGGGAAGAGCTCTGAGAGCATCAAGAGGGTTAAAGTGCTTAACAGCTCCAGCAGCCTCACTCAAGAAAAATAACAATTATTTAAAAAAATGAATGAAACAAACACCTAGACCTTTTCCTCACCAGGAAAACAAAGTGCTTCCAACTGGGGAGTCAACTCTATCAACTCTAGGTGATGAAGTAAACCAGACTAAACCTTCTGATTCTCAACACATGGTGGGACAGGACTGACAGCCCTCTGAAAGTGCAGACCTTTTACCTCCTGGTGCCAACTTCTCTGCATCTCCTTATCAACTAGGCCACCTGTAAGAGAAGATTTGACCACCCTGATCTATCTGGGACATCAAGTCTGCTTTGAGCGAGAGGCTGGACAAGATAATTTCTAGAGATCTCTTCCAGCCTCTTTAGTCTTCTCATTTTCACAGGCTTTTCTTAGACAGACTTTACAGAACAACAGTGTTTCAACAACAGCTATACTCATTTACCTTTTCACTACAGGCATCTGTAAAACTAGAATTAAAAAAATACTTTTTGCAGCCTTTAGACAGAGATAATGGTTTAAGTCCCCAGCCCAGCAAGCCTTAGGGCTACATTTCAAAATACACTATCACTTTGAGAAGAATTGGTTAGTGTACAAAAAGGAAGAATAAGAGCAAATGCTCAAGCAATTAAAGCCATTGTTTGGAGTGGAAAGAAATTAGTGCCAGGTGAACACTTCACTGAGGCAGGTCACAGATATTTCAGGAAGTGTGGCAAAAAGGTGCTAAGTTGATTTCTCAGCTATAACCAATATATCTGAAGTGTTTTGTAAGACTAAAAAGAGTGCTAGGCCTCGTTTTGCTCCAGTAACACCATTGCAAACAAGCATGGGGCCAAAGCTCAAATGACCACTCTTTCTAGCACAAAACCTATTTTCTCTCTCACGTTTTTTTTATTTTTTCTTTGTTTCTTTTGTGTCAGAAGACATAGCTGAAGTCTGTTGGGAAGGTAGAATTAGAAAGAAATTATAAATATGACTCCTTAGCCAGAAAGGCTAAGGAAGAAATACAAATGATAGCACGGTTTGAATAATTCAAAGAAACCGGGCTGGTGTGCCGGAACACATTCTTTCCTGCAATAAAACCAAGCTGAGACCCCTCTCCCCAGCCTTATAAGGAAAGCTCTGAAGGACCCTGAGATAACTAAAAATATGCAAAAATAGCGATTTCTATAGGTTGCACACAAATGTTACTGTATTAGTATACTTAGAAAGATTGGTTAGTGAAGGAATAGAATATTTAAATGTATAGGTTATATAAGTAATTGTAAAAGAGAGTTCTCTCTCTTGGTCTCTCTTACTGCTCTCTTGGCTTTCTTGTTTCTCTTAGCTCTCTTGGTTCTCTTAGCTCTCTTAGCCCTCTTGCCTCACTCTTTCTACACTTTCTACATGCTCTTTTTTTTCCTGGCTCTCTCACTTCTGTTCTGTTACTCTCTTTCTTAGCAATCTTAAGTCTTAAACTCATGTATTCATATTTTACTCCCTTTTGTATTGTTCTCTCTGAGCCCGCTTTGAGCTCTATCTTCTGGCTCATAGCAGGCTCCCTCTCTCTATCCCACGCCCTGAAATAAACTTCTAACACCTAACTCAATTATAGAGGTCTTTGCCGTGTCTCAGACCATCCCCAGAAAGCGTCTGTCCTGGTTTAGGGCAAATTTGGGAGAAAACCTCCAATGGGGGCCCCCCCCGGGAAGCAAACCCATGTGGCCCTTTTCTCCCACCCCCCAACCGGTTCGGGAAGAGATTTCTCTGAGAGAAGTGGAAAAAACCTGTTTATTTCACAGGCACAGCACTACCCAGCACAAAAATGAATGATATCACATTACAAAACCTCTCGCTGTTCAGAAGAGATGACAAACTTCAGAGGGTCTCTTTCCTGTGGGTGTTCGCTCTGTTATCAGTCCCTCTGGCGCTGGAAAATGCCGCTGCCCAGGCTGGGCTCCCGGTAGTCCACGGGTGCAAGCTCCCGGTGCTCCCCCGAGTCCCCAGTCCAGAGCAGGTTCGATTCGTTTCAGAAAAAAGGAAAGAAAACAGTCCAGGAAGACCTCTCTGCCCCGGCTAGTTGGAAAGCCAAGGCGATCTGTGCCTTGTCTGTCTGTGCTGTAGTCAAAACTCCCGATGCGGGGAGAGCAAGTACAGTCTCTGATAACAGACTCGGTGCTTCTTTTCCACTCACTTTTACTCTCAGATGGAATTTTAAGAATACAAAACCTGTGTCTGGGTTAGGTGGACGAATGGGGATACAATTTAACATCATCAACCCAGGACAGCGTCTCCTACAGAAGTCTTTCCAAACCACTCCATTCTACTGATCACAGCTTAAATTTCATAAGATCAATTAAAAAAACTGAAAAAAAAAAGCCACCCTGCATGAAGCATGATTCATAAAGCTCTCTTGCCATCTTCCTTTTTCCCACCTCTTCAGAAAGGTTTCCACACTATCCACTAGGGTTTAATTACTTCTCTGATAACAAAACTGACATATCCTGGGAAAGGGATCAGAGTTCTCCACCAGAGTTGCCCCATATCATAGTGTAAAACTCTCTTAGTTGTTCCCTTTAAATTATTTGTGATTCATGAACCAAACCACAAATCCCATCTCCATTCCCTCTTTCTTTTTGGAGGATTAGACCTTTAATCTGACACCTTCACAGACCTGGTACATCTCTCCATCCATCAAGTAAAGATAATATAATTCTGATGTAGGAAACTTATGCATAGATTTAAACAATTCATGGTAAAGTCTGTCTTTCAAGGGTCCCTCTGTTTAATTTCTTTTTTATTTTGAGTAGATGCAAACTAGCTAAAGGAAAAAGTTAATGCAACATTAGTGAGGGAGAGCCTTGTGTTACATTTGGTAGAAATAAAACATGATCTAGCAATAAAAATATGACTGGAAACCCAGAGACTTGAATTATAAACTTCATTTCTCATCTGACTGGGCAAATTGTGTTAAATCCTATGAGTTCCAAGTGAAAACATTTTCTCATTTCTCATCAGTGTTTGCAGTCCTCCAAGATTCCCATAAAAGACTGTGCAAGCTACAAAGGTTACCCAGTCATATGTTTTTTCTGTTTTACTCTGTTGGCTTAACTTGTGATAAATACTCACTGACTCTCTTATATGATGTAACTCCTGCAGTGCTATGACATGTTAACAGTTCTCCACACTCAACCTCTCGCCTTCAAATTGGAGGTGAGTTTTCTTTTCCATGATATAATACACTAGGTATTTTCTTAGGCACACTTGGGATCAGTACTGCCTTGTTAAGCTTACTTATTTCCTAAGTAGATTCAGTGCATACATCTTGATTCTGCAGAAATTGCTCAGACACAATAAAAGTTGTAAGAGTTACACACACAGCATGAGGCACCTAATGACTGACAATAAAATGCAGATCTCCATTCCTACTAACCCATGTTCTCTTAATTTCTCTAGCTGATGAAGAAAACCCGAGATGCTGGTGAGAGCCCTGATGAAGGGTCTGGAGCACAAGTATGATGAAAAGCAGCTGAGAAAACAGAGGTTGTTTATTCTGGAAAAGGGAAACACATGAGGGATGTAATGGCTCTCTACAGCTACTAAAAGGAGACTGGCCAGGTGGAGCTTGGGTTCTTCAGCCAGATAAGAAGCAATAGGACAAAAGGAAATGGCAACAAGTTGTGCTAGGGAAGGTTTAAATTGGCTATTATGGAAAATTTCTTCACCAAAATCTGTCCAAGCATTGGAAAAGGCTGCTCACTGAAGTGGTGGAATCACACCATCCACACAAGTGTTCAAAAAACGTGTAGATGTGGCACTTAGGGACATGGTTTAGAGGTAGGCCTTGCAGTGCTGGGTTAATGGCTGCACTCAATGGTCTTAGAGGTCTCTTCCAGCCTAAATGATTCTCTGACTCTGCTCAGCTATAAATCAACAATATTTAATATCTTCATTAATGACATAGACAAAAGGATCAAGTGTACTCTCAGCACATTTGCAGATGACACCAAGCTGAGTGGTGCTGTTGACACACCCGAAGGACAGAATATCATCCACAGAGATTTGGACAAGTTCCAGGAAATGGGCCCATGGGGATCTCATGAGGTTTTACAAGACCAAGTGCAAGATGCTGGACCTGGGTCGTGGCAATCCCTGATGTCAATCCAGGCGAGATGATGAACAGATGGAGAACAGCCCTGCCCAGAAGGACTTGGGGGTGCTGGTGGAGGAGAGGCTGGATATGCCCTGGCAATGTACACTTGCAGCCCAGAAAGCTAAATGTATTTGGGCTGCATCCAGAACACCGTGGATTCTGCCCCTCTGCTCTGGTGAGACCCCACTGCAGTGCTGCATCCAGCTCTGGGGTCCCAGCACAGGAAGGATATGGAGTTGCTGGAGAGACTCTACAGGAGGCCACCAAGTTATTAAGAAGAATGGAGCACCTCTGCTTTGAGGAAAGGCTGAGACAAATGTGTTGGCTCAGCCTGGGAAAAAATAGGGTGGCCTGATTGCAGCCTTCAGGTACGTAAAGGGAGCCTACAAGATGAAGAGAGACTGTTTACAGTAGCATGTAGTGACAGAACAAAGGGAATAGGCTTCAAACTGAAAGAGAGTAGGTTTAGATTAGATAGTAGGTTTTTAATTAAACAAAGTTCTTTGCTGTGAGAGAGGTGAGGGACTGACACAGGTCACTCAGAAAAGCTGTGGATGCTCCATTCCTGGAAGTGTTCAAAGCCAGCTTGGATGGAGCTCTGAGTAAGCTGGTCTAGTGAAAGTTGTCCCTACCAACAGCAGAGAGTTGGAAGTAGATGATACCAAAGTAGTGACAAATTCTCTTTTCTAAGGACAAGAAAAAGGCAAGTGTTATAAATGTCTTCACTTTTTTCTCAGAAACCCTTTCTCTCAATCCTCTCCAGTTTTTCTTGAACCTTCATTGATGACTTGGTCAAACTCGGAGTGATTTTGCTAAGCTTTACTCATCTGATCATAAAGAAAACCACAAACATTGAAAAACACCTCAATATAAATCCAAGCCCAGGCAAACTTCAGGTCTCAATGAAAACATGCAAATACACTTCATCAAAACCATCTCCTTCATTCTTCTATAACTTTTATATTATGTTTTAAGGAGGAAAAAAATGTCACAAACTGCCATTTCCAAGGATGAAAGGGAAAACTAGTTTGAATGTATTCAATAATCTAGGGACAAAGACTCAAATAAAATTAAGAATTTCTACTTGCTCTTATCCCCACATATTACACCTACCAGCTGGTTGTGTTCTATTCAGAAGAAAGAAAGCTACTTTTTATGTAATAGCCAATTCTAATTAACGTTTGAAAAATTAATATATAGACTTGGAAGCTGATAGACATAATTGGCACCTTAATCCTACGTGATCACAATTCTGATCACTTACAGCTGATTCATTCTCTTAATTTGTACTCTGCTTCACCAATCCTCTCAATGTGTCCTACCATGCATAGAAAAGACCAGCACAGGGTCCTGGATTCTAAGCTCAATTCGAAATATAGTAACAAACATTTAAACACAACATATTAATATTAAAATCTCTTACCTTTATGTTACTTATGTCCCTACAGATGGTTTCTTCACAGCCCTCTAAACTTTTATAATCCCTTCCTTCACACATAAATCTTTCCACTCTGTTTGACATGTAGACACACTAGGACAAAAGCTCTACAATTTTAGTACATCTTTCCTCAGAACTGAGTGAACTAGGTTGTACAATAAATGTCATAAGAAAACAAAATTAGTTCTACACAGTTGACTGGATAACAGTCCTAGACTTACAGCCCACTTTATGCAAGCCATCATCTTGCTGAACCTTATTACTGCTACTCACTGGTCAGGGAATTTAAATAACATGAATTAACACAACTTCAATCAGTTTCATCTTAGGCATGTAGGAACATATTTTAAATTCTGTGAATTGAAGCTGCAGACCATCCATCACATTATTCTTTGAAGAGCTGGCTGCATCATCAGACAACAGTATAATGCAGCAACAAAAGATGAAGCTTTGCATAGATCCAGAGCTGCTGCAAACAACAAAAGGAGTTCATTTAACTACTGATTGATCCTCTGCTACCTGTAATTGTTTCATCTCCTTACCAGCTTGCTCCAGTGAAAATGCTTCTTATTTTATGCTTTTGAACACATTTTCAGGAGGATAAGGAAAGGACAACATTGGGAAATTACAAGATCTTTGTTCTGCATGACAAAATTATGACAGTGTAAATTTGCATAATAGTTTACTTTTTTTGCAGAGAAATTTAATTTCTTTGCAGAGGTTTATATGCCTTAGGAATTCAGAGACTGTATTTGTTTGGCTTTGTGCGATGCTCACCATCTGACTTCTTGAGTCCCTTCCATAGAAAAGTTTACTTTCCTGTCAATTCTGTGTATTTGAGATGGTTTTAATCTTTCTTTTGAGATCGTAGAAATGGCTCCACAGAGTCTGGCATGTAGCGTCATTTAGAGAACTTTGCTGAGTGAAAATTAGTCATTTATTGTGCTGTGTGCCAGCTGTACTTTTGCCTGTTGGGTCTGTTTTCCTCCCTGCAGAGGAGACATTGAATAAAAAACCACAAGCATGAAAAAACCCATTATTCATACAACCTGGACTGTGTATGGATACCTCCAGCATCTCACTTTCTACTTCGTATTTAAAGGATGTCTTTAAAACACAGAGTTGTTAAGGTGTCATTGACTTTTTGGCCAGTATATCCACAAATACACAGAAAAAATCCTAGAAAAAATCCTCAAATTTGAAATACCTGCCTCCCTATGATGGCAACTACTTATCCAGCTTGGAGTCCATCCCATCATAGTGGGAAGTACTTTTCCCCCATATGGCTGTTCATCCACAGTTTCCACCCAAAGGGGGGTGTTTTCTGTTATTTTTTAAGCAAATCTCTCTCTCAATCTTTCCTTGAACACCCTTCCCCATTGCCAATCATATGCTTCCTCCAAGTCCACTTGGAAGAGGGAAATTTTCCTTTTATTTCCCTGCAAAAATAAAAGTGGAGAAGGAATAAAGAAGATGGAACATGAAAAAAACCTAAAAGATTCTTAGAATTGCTCTTAGGACAGTTATGATGTAGAGAAGTAAATGTGCAAAACTAACTCATAGGGGAAGGAAGGAAGGAAGGAAAGTGCAACACTGCCAGGTGGAGCAGGTGTCCATATCCATGTGTTTCATTCAGCAGATGCAGGTCTCAGTTTCTAATTCTAATTAAAGTTTGAAAATTAAACTGCCTTGAAAATTATCCTTTGTCTTCCACTGAAAAATGAAAGACATCTTATGTGGAGGGGGAAAAAACCACACAAAAACCCGACCAAAAAAACAACAAAAACCCCAAATATACAAAAATTTAAAAAACAAAAACAAAAAACCAACAAAACAAAACAACAAAAAACACAAGCAAACCAAAAAACTGAATAAACAAAAAGAAGTGGCACAGAAATCCTGTAGAATAGTGCCACTACCTGCTATTTTTGGAGTATATTGCTCTGTAACTCAGGAGGAGCATTACAATTACTTATTAAATTTATTTATTACCTGAAGAGCAGAGAGATCTTCAGGTTCTCCATTGCATAGGGGAGAGTGTCAGGAGAAGATGACAAAGACCTAGCAGAGCTATGTATCTTACAGAAATCTCAAAACAAGCTGTTTAACTGACCTGGCAAATAATTGTTTTCTGCTTAGACAGTGCAAGTTGTTGTTTCCTTTAGATTTCAGACCTGGGTTTATATACTTTCTGTATAAATAATACTTTGTCTTTATTAGACTGAGGAAAATCTGGCTCTGAACTTCTGTGGGTTAATTTCTTTATTCCACTTCAGACTTTCGAAAATACACTGTCACTGTATTTGTCTGGAGAATACAGGCAGTAAAACAATTCATGTGCTGTAGCTCTGAGTTGAAGATAACATGTTTGAGCAGACACTTCTTTTCCTGCACCCCACCTTAAACCCTTCTGGGAGCTGAGATGAGTGTCTGTAGGCACCTGGACCTCAGGCAGATATTCTGTATATCAAATTTCTGTATTTAGTGATGAGCTTGGTTGTGTCAGGTTAATGATCAGACTTGATCTTTTCCAACCTTAATGATTTCATGATTTTTCTCTGCTACTTAAATGACATCTTGGGAACAGCTCAATCTACTGACTAATGAGTTGCCTATTGAAATGGGAGTAAAAATACAAAAAGCTAAAATTATTCTTTTATATTTTTCAATCTAGTTTCCCAAGATTCTTAAGTTGGATTCACAAACACAGGAACACCTCTCCAGACACAATAGTTTGCCTTTCTCAGCTCACTCAGTCCCCACACTGATTCCAGTCTGGGATCTGACACTCAAAAGAGATGTGGGAAAAATTTATCCTCACATCACCCATGCAGTTGGACTAGATGATTGTTGTATGACCCTTCCTAATCAAACTATTCTACTCTATATCTGGATTTGCAGCTAAAATAACAATTTTTTTTTCATATACTACAGATCTTGGAAGAATAATAATGTGAGTTGTAGTGGTCTGTAAACACCTTATCGTATATTCCAGCTCAACATAGCAACAAATACCAACCAAATATGATTTAAATTCTTGAGTCTGGGTTCCCGAGAAGAGTTTGATAATGTCTCTGTCTGGGATCAGAGAACATACATGACAATGGCTGGGCACTTCAAATGTCTCCTTGTTTCTTTGAGCTCTGCATTTAAGGCAGAATAACATAGTCCTTTAATACCTGAACACACAAGATTGAGGAGTGAAGGCAAAAGAGAGGTGAGTTAGACTAAAAGCACTACTTGAGTTAAACCTTGATATTTTAAACAGTGTCTGATGTTATTAAACCTCCACACACGTTTATTTTATGAGCAGAGAAAATATCTTTGATCTTTCTACACAGCCACAAGAGAAAAATAATAGAAAGGAACCATATCTGGTTTCCTCTTTTCATATATATAAAACATAATGCAACATTATGAGTGTTTTAGTCTGGTAATATAAAACACAGGGAAAACCTAAGGAAAAATTACTTTAAATGTTTAAAATGCTTTTTTTCCATGCTAATTTGCAATATTAATTTCTGTCATAAAATCTGCTTAAGGATTCCTAAGGAACTTCAAATGTATCCTAATAGACAGTTCTGTACTAAAAAACATGTAAGAAGCAGGAACACTGTATCATCTCAGTTTTCTCCAAAATACAGGATTTGTCCCAGTATAGTGCTTAATGGAATGGACTCCAACTCCAGTATGCTATAACTGCACAACCCAGTTGGGATGCAAACCAATCTGTCAACTGCACAAATTATCCTTACAGTAAAGATTTTGCAATAATAAGAATAAATATGGGCATTCTTTGTAAATACATTGTATATTTCACAGGTGGGAAAATAACAAAATCATCAGAAGGTACATAAATTCTTCCAGATACAGTCTTCTCCATTTTTGCATTGCTCCTAATTCTACAGGATTCCACATTCAATAAATGGACTCTCAAAGCCAGCTGCAGTCATACCACAAAGTTCTTCTTAAAAAGTTATTAAAAATCTGCTATTAGTTAAAGATTAGTAATAATGGCTTATTATCCTTACATAAACCTCCTCAGTTACTTCATTCCTTATTCAGTGAGACACCAAGGAAGCCACCAGTGCAGTGGAAAGGCATTTATAGTGCACAAAGGACACAAAATCCCACTGTAGCTCTTCTGGCATCACCTCTGGAACAAGCCGGCAGATGCAAAGTATAGAGGTCTCCTTGCTGCACCAGTTCTGCTCCACTGTTGCAAGTCCTCTAATCAGATTTTGTTCCTGGTCTTTCCAGGACTGCTGAGTCATGTCAGCAAGTGTTCAGAAAATGCTAGCATGAGCCATTCTGCACTCAATTTGCTGTTCTCAGTTTAATTACCTTTTGTAACCATGTAGCTTCTTCCAGAATTCAGGGGAAAAAAATCCTGAAAAATAACCACTAACCTTGAAAATAAACTTTTTATGTTTCAAAAACATGTAAGAACCCCTGAGGTTTGGAACAGGCATATAAGCTCTTAATCATTTGGGGCCTGCATATCTTTGAAGATGGATGTGATCTTCTGCAGTAAATATTAAGAGAATCTCTCCATTCTTATTCCCTGTGGGGATGTGCCCGCCCTTCACAGAACACAGTGGGAGGAGAATCTCATATTCAGCATGAACTTAGGTATTTAGACAAAGGAGGCTCAATCTTGCGAGACGTGGTCCTGGGTTTATTGTACGTGAATCGCCCAGGGCAAGAGAGAGAGCAAGGTGCCTCGGGTGCTCTCTCTTAAACTGGGGGGAGGGGGGTGGTCTGGAGATATGGGGGGTAACAGCCAATGGGGTAGGGAAAAAGGAAGGGAGGCCAGTTAGAGACTAATATTGTACAAAACCAAGGGTGAGTGCATCTCCTGGGACATACCATATTATTTTTTTTCAGTGCACTACAACAATCTTTGTACATAAAGGAACAATGCATAAATGTAGATATTCTTTATACATGTCCTGGTTTAAAAGACATATATATGCCAAGGAAGGCAGGAACCTTCCTGGAATGGAAAGTTGGCCCACTCTATCCAAATTACTGTAACTTCGAAATTACGGAGCTTCCAGGCAAAAATATGGGAGAAGGAATGCCTTTACTAGCAATGCCTCTTTACTAGCAGATATATATATAAAACAGAACAAACAATAAGCAACAACAACAAATTAGCAGTTTTTAGTGCTGCCAAGCACTTTCCTGTTTGGTGTAATTGCATCCACAACCAGCAGGGGATTTAAGGCAGAGGGGCTTCAGTGGGAACTCCAGGGGACGCTCCAGTGTGAACACCGAGCCTCCACAGGGGCTTGTGGTGGCCCTGGGGAAGAGGGAGAAGGTGGATGATTTAGGGTCTCATGTGCACAGTGTGGTATCCTGGTGTTACAAACTGATTTAAACATAGAAGAGTAAAGAAGACTATGTGAATAAAATGGATCAAACCCAGAAAGGTTCAAAATACACCCAAAACTTGATTAAAACCAAAAATGGTTAGATGTTGACACAAAAAAAAAAAAACAAACATTATATATTCTTCTAATAGTGAAACAGGGAGGCAGGGAGGGAGGCAAGGAAGGAAGGAAGGAGGCATTGAGGAAGGCAAGCAGGGAGGCAGGGAGGCAGGGAGAGATGAAGGAAGGAAGGAAGGCAGGAAGGCAGGAAAGTAGGCAGGCAGGCAGGGAGGAAGGCAGGGAGGGAGGGAAGGAGGGAGGGAGGGAGGGAGGGAGGAAGGGAGGAAGGGAGGAAGGGAGGAAGGGAGGAAGGAAGGAAGAAGGAAGGAAGGAAGGAAGGAAGGAAGGAAGGAAGGAAGGAAGGGGAAGGAAGGGAAAGGAAGGAAAGGAAGGAAGGAAGGAAGGAAGGAAGGAAGGAAGGAAGGAAAGGAAGGAAGGAAGGGAAGGAAGGAAGGAAGGAAGGAAGGAAGGAAGGAAGGAAGGAAGGAAGGAAGGAAGGAAGGAAGGAAGGAAGGAAGGAAGGAAGGAAGGAGGAAGGAAGGAAGGGGAAGAAGAAGGAAGGAAAAAGATAAAGATAAGATAAAAATAAATAAAAAAGAAGGGGACAGAGAGAGTGACAGCAATTAGGTAGAAACACATCACTCTTCCGGGGATTCCAGCAACATCTCGTTCTGCTCCATCTGGTCATCTTTGGTGGTGAGGGTCCCCCACGCCCAAAAGCAGTTGAATCCAATGAATTAATATACATTTTGTCAGGTGAGAACACCCAGGTGCCTCCCCTGGGGAGGGCAGGTTTTTCACTGTCCTTTGCAACACTGTGGATCCATTGCAGCATGTGCAGTGCTCTGCTACAGAGTCTGGGGACCCCTTTGAGGGGGACCTTTGATGGGCCATGACATCCCTTCTGCTGGCCCGCAGCTTTTCCCAGGTTGAAGGGACCCCACAGCTGAGCTGGTCTGCACCGTGGAGGATGGGTGTTCACTGACTAGAGGCTTTTTCACTACACACCCAAAACCTCTTCTCCTCACCCCTTTGATGTGAGAGTCTGTGCAAGGCTGACAGCAGATAAATCCGGGGCTGTGGTCTCCACCTCTAAGATTAAAGAAGTTTAATCTTCTGTATTGTAATAGATGGGTAATGCAACAGTTGGTTTTCACTATTAAGGGATGTTAAGAGAAGTTTTGTAGATGTATTGTTATGTTATTGTAATATGTCCCCCCATAGTCCTCTTTCCCCTCCCCCTTGTTTTGTTGTCATGGGATGGCCTTGGTAGTCAGGGAATTAGGGGAGGGCTGGCTTGTTACTAGGAGATGTGACATAATGACACCAAGATCAAGATTTAAGAAAGTAATCTCTACCAATGCACAGCAAAGAAGGAGGTGACTGACAAGACTTTGGGAGGGTGTTCTACCTCCCAAAGAGGGGTAAGTAAAGGGGTAGGAAATGCAGAGGATCCATTTTGTAGAAGAGCACATGGCTGCTAGTCATGGAGACTCTCAACACTGCTTTTTCTCTTTATTTAGTCTTTTGTTGTATTTTGTTAAGGTTTAATAAACCTTTGAAATTTTAAAAAAAAGTGTTGTTTCTCACAGTATTCTTCTCCCCTAGTCCAGATCTGAGTCACTTTATCTTATCTTCATCAAATTAAAGTCCAGGGCCTTAGTCAGGAGGCCTCTTCAGGGTGTGGTGGTATTCCATGCAGCTTTTGTTATACAGTTTACTATAATAGGCAAAAGTCCTTCATGAAAATGTTTAAGCCATAAGCTACAACATTTCAGTCTCCAACATCTGGTGATGGCAGCTGCTAAGATTCCAGTTGACCAGCAGCTGGGACCCTCTCTCCAGAGAGGGGGAAGAGGTGGGTGGCCGAGTTTTTCTTCTGAAACGCCCATGCAGATGGTGATGGTCTCCCAGCAATGGCGGGTGCTGAAAAGTCCCAGTCAACCAGTGTCACTAATGGACACGAAATAGAAGTGTGGGTTCGATCACAGCAGCAGAGATTTCATCCCAAGAAGGCAGAAGCCTCTATTTTGGGGTTTTCAGCCCCTTTTATAAGGTGTTCCAATACAGGTTTAACATGATTAGTAAAGGGAACAACACCTCTCTCATCCCATTGGTGGGACAGGAGAAAACACATTCAGAACATCTGTACACCACTGTTTTGGGAACTAGAAACCTATTTACAAAACAGTCTTTGAGAGAGAAAATGTTTCCAAAAGACTTTCCCTTGGGAAACAGATCAGCTAATGACAGGCTGAAAAATCTCTCAGGCTCAGAAAATCATGTCCACAAACCAGAAGCTCCTGCAATCAGCAGACTTAACAACAGGCAGAAAGGAGAATTCCACAGCAGCACTGAGCCCTTGGGCAGAAATTCAGCACCATGAACCACAGTCTCCCCTCCAAATCAGGACGAAGACCGAACCACCCCCAGCTTGCTGCCAAAAGCTCGATCCCCTTCTCAAAACCATTTCAGTCTTATGTCAAGGTGCTTGGCCATTCCTTTTGTCTCTTAACTGCTAGAGACATTTTATCTAGAAAGCTGTCCCTTTACTCCACATCTCCTTGACAACGAATGGGAAGAAATTCCTTTGAGAAAACCTAACCGCAAACAATACATGAAGGCCAGGGATAGAAGTAAGCATACAAGGGATAGGGAAATTCAGGAAATATTGAACTAAACATGACGTGAAAAGCAAAGCAAAAGAGATTAAAAAGCCTTACAGGTTTCTCTTTCCAATTCATGTTCTTTGTGAATCCCATCTTCAACCTTTTAAGATGGCAGTCATTAAAAGACAAAATACTGTAGGAGTAAGCCTATAGTAGCTAGTTAGTGATGGTTGTTCCTCATCAGGACCTATAGAAATGTAGACAGTAATACCTGTTATTATGAAAAGGGTACATACTCTTTTAAAGAATTATAAACGTCAATGTCCTAATAATCCCCCATCTTGTTTTTTTCTAATGAATTGTTGCCTAGTCTCTGTCATTCAATTTTTTAGTTAACTAGTTAAGAGGAACACCATATCTCCTTTTTATACTGCTTAATCCTGAAAAAGTAAGAAAAGAAAAAAAATATTTTCCACTGTATTTTGTGACAAAACTAGTGTGAGAAACTATCATTTTACATTTATGCTTTTTTTTTTCGGAAGTATGTTCCTCCCCTCTTGACACAGGATGCTATTTGTTATAAGTAACTGGAATGATTGGCTATTTCTGTTCTGGACTTTTGCAAATTAGTTTTAATCACAACCATCTTCATGTAGTGTTATTTGTAACCCCTTTTAACTACTTCAGTATAGTATAATCTGTCAGCTTTTGTATGCGTATGAATAGTAGTATGACAAATATATATATTAATTTAGGTTTTAGCAAAATGTTAACATTTGCAAGATGCTTTCATTTTATAAATAACTGACAATAATAAAAATAACTTAGAAGTAACTGAAATTCTCTATAATCAGATAACATTGAAAGAAACACACAGATAACATCAGAAAAAAAGATGTAGAAACATTCCTGTTACTAACTCTGCTGTTATCAAAAATTCCCTGTCTTTGTGAAGAAGTGGCATACACATTGTGAGGGAATGGTGTATACATTCTAAGGAAATGACATACACTGTTGGAACCCTGGGCACAGAGAATTTCAGGCTTTCTGTGCCCACAGGCACTGACCCGCAGGAGAACACTGTATTTGACCAAAGGCCTTGGAAAAGGCTTCCAAAATTGAGTGAAAGAACTGAAATTGTGGGTTTGTAGTTTGAATAGAAGTGTGTTATATCACATGGTGGAAAACTTAGAGTTTAAGGCTTTGGGATATAATAATATATATGTAGCAAGATGGAGGTTTGAGGGCATAGGCTTGTCTTCCTTTTTCACCTTCTTCTTCATGGTTTTGTGTGGTGTTGGATGATTGGGTGGAAAGGTCCACAATGTGGAACACATGTGTTTGGTTATTGGGTTAAAAGTAAAAATAAATTAGTTGGCATTTTATAATCGGGTAGTTTACACTTAAAAGGCTTTGTAGAGAGAGACCTGGGGCTCCATTTTTAGTTTGTCAGCTTAATGTGCTAAAGAACTCATGGTTTGTGAGAATGTAACATAGATAAGAAATAATAAACATCTGAATCCAAACAAGAATACTGTCTCTCGCTCATTAATCCCAACCTGGAGGAAAAGATCAGATAAACCATGAGACATTTTTACACACGTTTACTTTGTTACTACTTTTACACATTTTACTTCATTGTGAAGAAGTGGCATACATGTTGTAAGGGAATGGCATATACATTGTAAGGAAACAACATACGCAGCTCTCCAAAATAAAATCCACACTATTGAATGACGGGTCACAGGTTAAACAAAGCTAAAAATATTCCTGGAACAAGTAAAAGACAAGAATGTGTATATATGTATAACCTTATTAATATGCATGTAACCCATGTACTGAAAAGTATAAGAAAATTGTTTTAAGCTAATGGGGTGCTTCTGGCATTTAGCCAAGGCACCCCAGCCCTGGATATTGTCCTTTTTATCCCTTATTAAGCCTTTAAAAATTTTAAAAGAGTGAAATGTGTTTCTCACATATTGATGTTGCACGTGGTTCACAATATCTGAAAGGTGCTGCAGGGTTTAAATGTTCTTATCAATATATGGTTTTGTCTCTAATCCTTGGAGTTTTTACAGCCTCCAGAAGAATATTTTTACAAGCAAATGCATGTGTTATCATCTAAGTCACAGCAATATCAATGAACAAAAGGATATGCCACATCTGCTGTGAGGAAGAGCTAAAAACATTTCAGTAAAGTAAAATATCTCATTTTATTAAAATCAGAAAAAAACTTACAATAAATTAAGACATGTATCATTTACAAAAAAAACCCAAAACCTGGCACATGGCTTTCAAAATCTCTTGAATATTTTGGTATAAATACAGTAAATACAGAGATCCTGCGGGTTACTTTTCCCTGCTTTCTGCTGTTTTCTCTAGTGTTCAGAGTGTATGTGCTGGAGCACAGACTTTTCTGCTGCCACCTCTATTTGGATATAATATGCAAAAATGAGAATTCCCATACCATTCTCACTTTTCCCCCTTCTTCACTGGAACAGGCTTCTTACTCTAAAGTATCATTAATATCAAGGATGGTTGCTAATCTTCTGTCAAGCAGCCTCTGGGAATTAGGTGATACTGGTAAGGAGGGGGAGATGTAAAGAACTGCTTCTCTTCCATACTCACTTTAGTCTAGGCTAATTCCCCTTAGGAAATTATGGCTACTGGACCATCTAATTGGAAACTCTCTCCAAACATAAAATTGTGTAATGCAATTTAATATTTATTATTTATTAGTATTATATTAATTAATATTTATTAGTAGTGGCTGGTGGCCGTGAAATTAAGTGCTGCCCAATTGGCAGTCTGTGCTTGCCCAGTGACCAGCTCAATATGGAGGAACACTTCTGGCTGCTTTGATAATGTCTTCCCCATGAGATGTGATTCAGGAAGTCCTGCTCCAACTGAAAATGCTTGGACCTATAACTCAGGACCCATTCCCTGCAGGGAGTAAGTCCCAAAGAGCAGGCAAGACATGTTAAACAACACTTCATGAAATCAAGGTCTTTTAACTAGATTTCACATTGACAATCTGAAGTCTACTGAAAATAAACAGCAAAACCAAATAATACTGGAGATTAACCTATTAATTGCAAAGCATAGAA
The DNA here is from genome assembly GCF_049639895.1 of Pseudopodoces humilis. Lineage (NCBI taxonomy): Eukaryota > Metazoa > Chordata > Aves > Passeriformes > Paridae > Pseudopodoces > Pseudopodoces humilis. The sequence continues at coordinate 61,787,281 of NC_142205.1, read as the reverse complement.
GTAGCCTAATCTGTTTGGCATGGAAGTTGCATGGAAAAACTTCCCATCCATTCCCAGTAAAGGAATGGGTGAGTTTGATTTATTAATTTTCCTTTAATCATTTTAAAAAGTGCTACCAAGCCGATACCATTGGTTAACTGTGTCTCTGCAGACTTTAGGAGATAAAATTATTCCAACATCAATCTCTTTTTCTACTTTCTCGTCGCAAAACACAACAATAAATTTCAGACAGCTCACTGTAAGTCTAAGATGTAATGCTGTAAAACCAACAAAGCTTCAGCACCAAATTTAGCTGCTGTGATAGCCTGCACCACAAGGTCCTCCTGCAGTGGCAAGAAATAGCTTTGCTGAACAGTAGCAGCAAATCAATTAAGAGTTGCAGTAAATAGCACAATCCCTTGAAAGCTTTAGTAGTACAAACATGGCAATGCTCAATGGTATATTTAGGAATGAGATACAAATAAATTACAACTGCATTTATAATGCTTGAAGCTTTGCTTAATGATAAAATGTGACTAGAAAATTCCAGCAAACTGCAATAGAAACCATATTTTTTGTGTAGATCTGTGGTAGGCCAGACTGGGTCTGTTAGTCTGACCTGGGATGCCACAACCTTCCCAGAGAGAGAACTTCTAGGAGACAGTCTTCAGGGTCTCAGGCAATCCCTGGACACCAGGTAACCTAAGCAAAGTGCAACCTATGTTTGCAAGTGATCGGCTCAGTGATTTCCAGCTCAGTGATTTCAGCTCAGTGATTTCAGTCAGCTTGCTAGGTTTTTCCCAGGCTGACTCAGGAACAGAGAGACAGGAGCATTGTGTTGAGATTCCACAGAGGTAGCCTTTATTGTCCAGCAGCCCTGCAAAGGGGTGCCAGGGACAGCAGCTCCCTCCTGAGCTGGGCAGAAGCTGGGGTTTTTATGGGGCAAGGCAAGGGTGGTACCAAGAGGGAAAACTAATGAGTTACAAATAATCAACATAGGCACCAAAGCATGGTGGGGTAGCTTGTCACCATGACAAGGGAGGATGGTCTCATCTAAGGGGTATCTCTCCAGGAGAGGGTTGAGATAAGCTTAGCACAGCCCACTCAAGGGACATCCCTCCAAGGGAAAGCCATGGCAAACTTGACTGCCTCCCCATAGATCCATGCAACACCAAGACCAGAAGGGCCGCAAAAACAACTAGAGGCTTTGTGAACAGGTTATAGTAGCCCTAATTACACACATACACATCTTAGGTGGTTTTTCTGTGACAGGAAATTAGGTTGTAGGCTTACGCATTTTAGACTATCAGCTTCTCTTTGGATCCTATACTAACTACCAAGGATATTCTCCAGGGCCACCATGTTGAACATTATGTCACTTTAAAAGGATTTTAATTTGGAAGCTAATTTGTTATAATTGAGATCTCATACCTGGGCTTCTAAAAACTCTTCTTATCTAATGTCTGTGTTGAAATTACACTCTGGCATAAACAAGCAGAAAATTAAAAGTAGCAAAATTGATAGAAAAACAAGTTTGTGGTGGGATCCTAAATCCTAAATCCTAAATCCTAAAAAAAAATCCTTTTTTTATTTTGCAGGAAACAGAGATGATACATTTTTGAAGATTTTTCTGTCCAAAAGTCTATGCAATAGTGGCACATTGTTATAAGGGCATCAGCTTTCTCCTCCTAGGAAAATATGTTAGACATGCTCTCATGATAATTGTTATGCCTGTCACTGTAAATTCCCGTACCCATACACATACTCACCATTGTGGGAATTATGCCTGTTGCTCCCTTCTTTGTTGCTCAGATTCACATTTGGCAGCACTTCTCCAGTAATAAAATAGAACCACCCCAACTGTCAGTTTCCCCTTTCCCTGTGAGCTTTGCCCCACAGGTTTTCAAAGCACCTAAAAGGCTCCCTGCAAAGATTACAAATCACCCCTCACTTCAAGGCCAACAAAGGCCTCAAAATGAGCCACCGTGAGAAGAAAAGGACATCAATAAAAACAGCTCTCATGTGAATCCCCAAATGCCAAAATATTTTACAGCAATAAAATTGTGTCTGTCTTTACATAAAGGCATTCCAGAAACAAAAAAGGGATGAACACTCTGCTTTGAATTTCATTTCTTGTAGAAACAGACACCAAAGCCTTAAAAATACTAATTGAGCAGAAGTTATTAAATGCATCAACTAAGAACATGAGTAGCCCTGTATTCTGTGTACAACTTAGTATAAGGACACCCAAATTACGTCAAACCTTATGTACTTTATGCTTCGTATAATTTCTATACATAATGATTAAATTAATCATGTTAATATGTTATCATTCCAATTTTATCTAAATTGTATCATGAAAGCCACATTTCTGTGCCTCAATGCAAAATTATACAGGTAAATTTTTCTTTTTTGCATTTCATTCTGGAAATAAACTGAGATTCTACAATTAGGTGATTTAATGCAACAGACATTTTCAAGTCTCATATGGTTTAAAGAGATTAGAGTTCTAGAGATAAACCTCCCATAGGCAGTCACAATTACTAGCTTATCATGTTTTAGGACCCTCAAGTTCATACCTACCTCAAATACACTTTGAAACAAAAGCAATGTTTTTAGCCTCTTTCCTTTACAATATCTAAAGTGATGCTTCAAAAACATTTTGCTCTGCCCAAAAAGAAATAAAAGTAAATAAATAGGAATGTGTAGTGTACGAGTGTACTATCACTCGTATCAGGACCAAATTAGTTAGTTTGATGAATTGTTGTGGCAGGACCTCTCACCCCCTAATACAGCAAAACACACATGGCTGGAATCAAAAAATCAGTCTGGAATGATTTGTCATGATGAATTATGTCGGCTGAGAACCTCCTTAACCAGCAATACACATCCCAACTTGAATGGTGAGAAAAGAAAACCTAAAATCAGTGACTACAGACACTATTTTAACAATTATAAAAGACCCCTATGATTTTCATGATTTTCATGAAATCTCTAATACACTCTCTGAGTGTGTAGAGAGCTCTCCTCAATGATGAAAACATTCACATCAAATTACTTCCCCAGGGGATTGAGAAAAACAAAGGTGATTCTCTGCACAGCACTATCATTCATTGATAACATTGACTCTTAATCTATACTGTTACTTTGCTAGCTGTAACATAAGGTGCATCTATAGTTGTGCACTGTATCTTTATCTACTCGTAGTGTTTCTTTTTATTTTATTCCTGTGCAGTAAGTAAGTCTGTTTAATGTTTTTGTCTGTTTTCCTTGGTCTATTCAATAAATAATTAATGGTCAGTGATTATTAAGACCTTACAAGCGAGAGTGGTTTTGGAGTGCTGGCCACCTCAATAAAGCTGCTGTCTACTGCCAGAGGTTTGGGCAGAGGAAAGGACCTGTCCAAACTCTCCCTCTCATTCATAAATTGTCACAATTCAGATATAAGTGCAGAAAATATCTTTAGTGTACAGGAAGGAGGAGTTCTGGAGTTTCCAACTTCCTACTTCTTGTTCTAAAACTCCACAGTCAGTAGAAAGTTTCAAGCTAAAACTCACATTTTTTCTTTTTATGGACAAAGGAGGAGATAGCACAAATGCTATTAGACCAGGTTACTCATCTTTCCATCCACATTTTCTAAAAAATCTGTGATAAATTATATTTTCCATATTATCCTATAAAGTCAATATCACAACTCCTTCTGTAGACATGTCAATCCAGATAAGCGTACTATTTGAAGTCTTAAACATATGCCAGTTATCACAATCCCACATCTCTAAAACATGAGTCTATTTTGGTGTACTAAAAATTTTAGGACTGCAGGAAATGAGTGATAACTTCGCTCTAAAATGTCATATTGACAACTCTATGTATTTTGAGTCATTTACCTAAGTGTCACACAGTCCACATATCAAGAGTTTACTCCCAAAATATCCAGAGACTTCAAATCCTGACAGTCTCTATTTTTCC